>NC_079498.1:70303328-70917365 GCF_030052815.1 Hevea brasiliensis | reverse complement strand
CGGTGCTGTTTAAGATGTGGGTCGACAGAGCATCAGCTGAGGAACTGCCCACGTAGAACTACTACAGCTACTCCAACACAAGCGCATGCACTGCTCCTACACCACGAGAGGTAGAAAATGCGGTAAGTCGGCGCGGTGGGACCATCACGAGTCCTGCATCGAGCGGCCAGAGAGGCCAAATAATGGACCACTGCCGAGAAATTATGCCCCGAGCTCGGGAGGAGCAAGATGCCGGGCGTCATCGAGTGCGTTCTCCCTCTACAATACTCCTTTGCATGCATTGGTGGATCCAGGATCCACTCATTCCTACATTTGCATCAACTTACCCGTAGAAAGGGGGATACTAGTAGGGGAGAGTGACCAAGACATTCTAGTCACTAATCCATTGGGTCATAGTGTAGTGGTGAACAAGGTATACAAGGGTTGCCCGTTAAGGATTCAGGGGTATGAATTCTTGGCAGACCTGATTGAGTTGCCCTTCCACGAGTTTGACGTGATTTTGGGAATGGACTGGTTATCACGTCATCAGGCAATAGTTGATTGCAAATTGAAGAGAATTTCTCTGAAAACTCCTGAGGGTAATGAGATTACAGTTGTGGGTGAAAGGACAGATTTCTTGTCCAATGTCATCTCAGCCACAGTTGCAAGACGAATGATGAGAAAAGGCTGTGAAGCCTACCTAGCACATGTGGTGGATACTAGGTAGGCTAAGCCAAACCTGAGTGATATACCCACAGTAAGAGACTTCCCAGAGGTGTTTCCTGAAGAATTGCCCGGTTTGCCACCAGAAAGGGAAGTTGAATTTGCTATTGAGACACTACCGGGTACAGCACCCATTTCTATTGCTCCTTATAGGATGGCACCCACTGAATTGAGGGAGTTGAAAACTCAGTTGCAAGAGTTGCTTGATAAGGGGTTCATACGCCCCAGTGTGTCACCATGGGGAGTGTAACACCCCTCACCCGACTACAGTGTAGCCGAGCAAAGTGTGCTACATTCGGTGCCGAGGCACCCTATCTTATCTTACTTTATTCCTTTCATAATTTGATCTCATTATATTTTAATATTAATTATTTTTTTCGACGGAGAAACCAGCGGAGTTTCCCTTATTTTATTACCAGTTGACGTATTTTGCTATTTACCTGTTTGAAATTCAATAATATTTTCAAAATAAAATCTTATCCTTGCTAATCATAAAGATCTCATCAATCATTCTCAAAATTTTCTCATAATTCACATCTCATTCATATATCTCAATTTCATATTCATTTCCATGCATTATCTATATATTTTAAATCTGTCTTCGAGTCCATACAATATCATTCATGCTCAAATCACATAAGTAAAATTTTCAAACTGCTTTAATTTACATATTAAAATACTTACTTTGAGTAGCTCCCATAATTCATAGGTTAATTACATGAGTTTATTTTGTACAAGATATACAAATAATTTACAATGTGCTAGGAATGAACAATATACATAACATGTATAAAATGAGCCCTATCTACATGCATTGCTGAGGAGGTGACAATCTTGAACTCTTCTAACACTTCTGCAGATCTGGACTCCAAAAATCTCAGTCGATAGTCTACTGGTTTTTACCTTCAGTACCTGCGCGAGGAAGCAATTCCATCGCGCTAAGCATTTCTGCTTAGTGGTGCAATAATATAACCAGAAATAATATATACAAGTAAAGAAAGAAATAAATGATAATTCAGATACTCAAGAATCAATTTAATTTGGTATGGTATTTCTAGTATCAACGATCTTATATACTAGTTTGTTCCTCTTTGGAAGTGCTTAGTTTATAACTTTTCAGTAATACTAGCAGGTATATAATTTATTCTATCTGTATTGTATTTCAAGTCCAGCATTTCTCGCAATTTATATTTTTGTTATGTTTCTTTTGCTAATCTCTTTTGCTTATTCATTCAATACTTAATTTAATTGTAATCGATTTTCATTATACTTAACTTAACTTAGCATCGAATTGAATAATACTTTAATTGATCGCCCAAGTAACCTATACTAGACGATCGGATGGATAACGGGTCGATGGAACTCGACACAGCGGTTCCTCCTGCCGTCATACCATGGGACGCAGTAACGCCAACCACGATATCTGATCGGTATGGCTAAAGAGCCATGATATCACATAATCGGCATAAAAGCCATGAATACGGGCATAAAAGCCATGGATACGAGCATAAAGCCATGAATACAGGCATAAAACCTTTCCTTTCGCAGTACTGCTAAAACAATACCCTATTGGCATGCCAAACTATCCAAACCAATCTTGTTAGGAATACTAGGGCATTTAATACTTTAAAATGTTAATATATTGTGCTTTATGACTTCATTATTTCATGATAAATTTCAATCATAATTCATACATTCATTTGATCATTTATATGATCACAATTCACATCAATTATCCTTTTATACCATTGTACTCAAAATACTTCTCCTCTTTACAATAATGAGAACTAATGTCTCATTCATACATTTATATGGTTTATTTATCCATTCATTATGTTATTCATATTGATCCCAATTCTAAACAATGGTTCACATGTACCATTGTATTCAAAACATTTTTCCTTTCTCATTTATACATTCAAGAGTCTACTTATGTAAATACAAATTTTATATTTCAAGTTGAGTTACTAATATTTTATGAATTCCATTTGTGATGGGCATATATGCCCTAACTATCTATTCACATCAATTAGGTGACTTATTTTTCATGTTTCAAGTAATCCATGAATATTTCATGGATTTCAAATTTATGGCCTAATTTCTTTTTAACAATTTTGACTAGGATGCATAGTCCATATTTGTCATACAATTCTAAGCATTTAAGCTTAGAATTGGTTCTAGGTCTTCATCTTAATTCACTAATCATTTTGATTACTATTCACCATACTAGTCAACCAAAATGTTGACCTTTTTATACTTAATGGATATATTAATTCTAATTACACCAAGATCCCACATTTTGAGTTTTACATTTACTAGTATTAATTGCCAATTGCAATTTAAAGTCCCCTAGATTCATTTCTAATTTCAAATTTTGAATTTCAAGTTTTTGTGTCACTATTCACCTCATTGGTCAACAAAAATGTTGACTTTTGCATAGACAATAGGTACATTGGTTTTAACACTCCCGATGTACCATATTTTGCATTTAAAACTTGTTGGAATCAATTACCAAATCCATTTCCAAGCTTATTTCAAGTTTTCATGTCACTATTCACTTCATTAGTCAACTAAAATGTTGACTTTTGCATAGAAAATTTGTACATTGACTTTGGCACTTCAAACCTACAACATTTTTCATTTAAAACTTGTTGGTTTTGGTCACTTTCTCAAAGCTTATGTCATTTTGGCAAAATTGCCAATTTTCGGTTTTGGTGCTCCGAAGTTGCACTATTTCATTGGTCGATTTACTGTTGGAATTTGACAAAACTTCCTTCATAGAAAATGTTCCTTATTTTGTCTAGTTGAATTTATTTTTTTTGAATCACTCCATTTGGAGTTTTGTAGCTCAAGTTATGGCCAAAATAAGTTTATCGCTCACGCAATCGCTCATGCCTTGAGATTTTGGTCCGCAGATTTTTGGTCCAACTTTGGTCAGTAATTTGATCAAGTTAAGTTCATAATTTGGTCTAACTTTCTTCTTATTAAATGTTCTACCATACCTTAGGTTTCCATCGGTTCAAGAATCGCCTAAATCCGAGTTTTCTAGAGAGAGTTATAGTCCTCCAAACATTGCTGCTCAAATGAAAATTCTGGAAATCTCAGTACAGTAAACTTCACTTTGCTCAATGATTTGATTAGGTTCTGGTCATAATTTGGGGTAGGTTTCTTCATGAAAGTTGTTTTTCTATGTCTTAACTTGTTGCTGTAAAAATTTCAGGTCAATTGACCAAATCTACAGTGAGTTATAGCCAAATGAACAGTTACTGTTTATTTGGTCATTCTGCAGGGGCTGTTTGCAGGGTATCCGGATTGGGGCCAACTTTTGGTCCTCTTGCTTTGGTCTTTTGGGCAGGGTTTCTTCAGCAAAAATGTGCCATTATAAGCTTAGTTTCATGTCCAATTGGCCAAACACCAATTGGACCAACACAGCCCAAGCTATGGCAGTCCAAGTGGACTGAAATTTCAGTCACCCTGGTGCACTCACAAGGCAGCATGCTCCTTCACTTTGCCATGCTACATTTCAGTCCAATTTATGTCCAACTTACCTAAAATGGTCACTAATTGACCATTAAAATGTTCTCTAACAATTTCCTAAGCCAAGTCAAATTTTCACTTCTCAAAACCCTAGTTTTCCCTTATGATTCACACATACACCTACTTAAGCACTTCCATTCATTATATATGTGTATATACACCTTAAACATAATCTCTAATTCATTCTAAGTCCATTAAAACCATCAAAAACACTCCATCATTGTTCCTTCCTTAGGGCTGCCGAAAATCATAGTAGGCATACACATAATTTTGGTTCATTTAAGTTACAAATTCATACTTGTTTCAAGTCTCTAGCATGGAAATAAAGAGTTTTGAGTATATATGTGCACTAACCTTGAATAGGGCAGAATTTCCAGCCACCCAAACTCCTTTCTTTCTTCCTCTTTTGGCTGCCTAGAGGTTGCTGAAGTTGCTAGGTTGATTTTTTGTGAAGCTAGGTTATGATTTTGTTGGGTAGAAATGGGTTAATCAAGCTTTGAAAAGCTTGAATATGCTTAGCTATGGAAGAGGTCACGTATTGGAAGAAGATGAAGAAGAAGAAGAGCAGAATTTTTAGGTCCATTTGTCTCTTTTATTGGTTCAGTGAATGGTTGGTTAAATGTGATTGGTGGGAAACTCTTAGATGACATCATATGATGTCAAAATTGACATTTATTGTCATTTTTCTTTCCTCTTCTTCTCTATCCATTTTCACTTTAATTTTTAGTAATATTTATTCATATTTTAGACCATAATAATTATTTACTTAACTGGACAAGTCGGCCAAAAATCGTCTCTGAAGGCGAAATGACCAAAATGCCCTCCGTTTGGCTTAACGGGTCAAAATTGTCTGTACCGATTGAAAAATTTTTCTAAATATTTTCTTGGCATTCTAATGCCATAGGAACCTCAATGACCCTTCCCTGAAGTCCCAAAAATTATTTTATGAATTTTTTTCCGGGTCTAGGGCTCCTCGTTGCGAGAACCGCAACTTACCTCTGGTTACCCATCGCTTGGGCACCGGCTCATTTGACTTAGTTGCATTTTATTTCTAAAATTTTTACTAAATTTTTCTTGTCAATATTTGAGTTATTTATGGTTTCTCGCTTTAGTTTAAATATTTTTCCGGACGTTCTAGCTGTCCGGACCGACACCGGTCACCGGAACAGTAGAATGTACGGAGTTGCTACAGTGAGGGTGTTACAGGGAGCTCCAGTGCTGTTTGTGAAAAAGAAGGATGGGACTTTGAGGCTTTGTATTGATTACCGGCAGTTGAATAAAGTGACTGTGAAGAACAAATATCCGTTGCCTAGAATTGATGATCTGTTTGATCAGCTGAAGGGAGCAAGAGTATTTTCTAAGATTGATCTCAGATTAGGGTATCATCAGTTGAGGGTGAAGGATGTAGATGTGCCCAAGACTGCATTCAGGACACGATATGGGCATTATGAGTTTCTAGTGATGCCCTTTGGCTTAACAAATGCACCAGTGGCGTTCATGGAACTTATGAACCGTATCTTCCATCCATACCTAGATCGGTTCGTAGTGGTCTTTATTGATGATATTCTGGTGTATTCCAAGACCAGGGAAGAACATGATGAGCATTTGAGGATTGTTCTGCAAACCCTAAGAGAAAAGGAACTGTATGCTAAGTTGTCCAAGTGTGACTTCTAGTTAAATGAGATTGCATTCCTTGGACACATAGTGTCAGCCGATGGGATTAGGGTGGATCCCAAGAAAATAGAAGCAGTGATGGAATGGAAGCCTCCCAGGAATACAACTGAGGTCAGAAGCTTCTTGGGGCTAGCTGGGTATTACAGAAGATTTGTGAAGGGATTTTCTTTAATAGTTGCTCCAATGACCAAGTTGTTACACAAGAATGTCAGATTTGACTGGAATGACAAGTGTCAGACCAGTTTTGAGAAGTTGAAGGCTATGTTGACAGAGGCACCAGTGTTAACACAGCCAGTGTCAGGAAAGGACTTCGTGGTCTATAGTGATGCTTCTCATAATGGGTTAGGGTTTGTATTGATGCAAGAGGGGAAGGTGGCCGCTTATGCTTCCAGACAGCTAAGGCCACATGAACAGAACTACCCTACCCATGATCTAGAGCTTGCAGCAATTATCTTCGCACTGAAGATATGGAGGCATTACTTGTATGGTGAAAAGTGCTACTTTTACACAGACCACAAGAGTCTGAAATACTTTCCAACTCAGAGGGAGCTCAACCTTAGACAGAGGCGATGGATTGAGTTCCTGAAGGATTATGATTGTGTGATTGACTACCATCCTGGGAAGGCAAATGTAGTTGCTGATGCTTTGAGCAGAAAGTCCATCACAGCTTTGAGATCATTGAATGCCCGTCTATTTTTTATTCGAGATGGAGCTATTTTGGCTGAGTTGCAAGTGAGGCCAAATCTGCTATAGCAGATTTTAGATGGGCAAAAAGTAGATGAAAAGTTATTGGGTATTATGAGCAAAATCCCAAAGGGAAAAGCAACTAACCATGAGGTGAAAGCAGATGGGTGTCTGTATTACAAAGGAAGACTTTGTGTACCAGATGATGGGGAATTGAAGGCCAGTATTCTAAAAGAGGCACACACCAGTGTATATGCTATGCACCCAGGAAGTACAAAGATGTATCATGATCTAAAACTCCAGTATTGGTGGCCTGGTATGAAGAGGGATATAGGTGACTATGTGACTAAATGCTTGACATGTCAGCAAGTCAAGGCAGAACATCAAGTTCCATCAGGTTTGCTACAGCCTATACGCATACCTGAATGGAAATGGGATCGGGTCACCATGGATTTTGTAAGTGGTCTACCTCTCACCCTAAGAAACATGATGCAAAGATGGGTGATAGTTGATAGATTGACGAAGTCAAGACACTTTCTCGCCGATTAGACCGATGACTACTCACTAGAGAAGTTAGCAGAATTGTATATCAGTGAGATAGTTAGACTGCATGGAATTCCACTTTCCATCATATCTGATCGAGACCCAAGGTTCACATCGAGATTTTGGAAGAAGTTGCATGAGTCCTTGGGTACACAACTCCATTTCTGCACAGCTTTCCATCCTCAGACGGATGGGCAATTAGAAAGAGTAATCCAGGTAAATAATTGAAACCAATGAAATTGATACAAATATTGAATTAAAATGATAACAATAACGTGAAATATATGTCAGGTCCTTGAGGATATGCTGAGGAGTTGTGTCATTGAGCTTGAAGGAAGTTGGGATAGACACCTCCCACTGGCAGAATTTGCATACAACAATAGCTACCAAGCTAGCATCCAAATGGCCCCATATGAAGCACTGTATGGGAGAAAATGTAGAACTCCAGTGTGCTGGACTGAATTGGGCGAAGACAAACTAGTGGGGCCAGAACTGGTGAAACAGACTGAGGAGAAAGTGAAACTAATCAAAACCAATCTGAAGGTTGTCTCAGACAGACATAAATCTTATGCCGACCTGAAGAGAAAAGAAATAGAATATGTGGTTGGCGATAAAGTGTTCCTCAAGGTGTCACCGTGGAAGAAAGTACTGAGGTTTGGAAGAAAAGGTAAGTTAAGCCCTAGGTTCATTGGCCCATATGAAGTCATTGAACGTGTGGGTCCAGTGGCCTATAGGCTAGCTTTACCACCAGAGCTGGACAAGATTCACAATGTGTTTCACGTATCCATGCTCAGAAGATACCGCTCAGATCCTTCACATGTCATCTCCAGAGAAGAAATTGAAATACAACCGGATTTGACATATGAAGAAGAACCTCTATAGATCTTGGCTCGGGAAGTGAAAGAGTTGAGGAACAAACAGATTCCACTGGTGAAAGTGCTTTGGAGGCACCACAACACCGAGGAGGCAACTTGGGAAAGTGAAGAGACGATGAGGCAATAGTTCCCTCAACTGTTTGCATCAGGTAAATTTCGAGGACGAAATTTAAATTAGAGGGGAAGAGTTGTAACACCCTCCCGGTAGCAACTCCGTACATTCTATCGTTCGTGACTAGTGTCGGTCCGGACAGCTAGAACGTTCGGAAAAATATTTAAACTAAAGTCAGGAACCATAATTAACTCAAATATTAATAAGAAAAATTTAGTAAAAATTTTAGAAATAAAATACAACCAAGTCAAATGAGCCGGTGCCCAAGCGATGGGTAATCAGAGGGAAGTTGCGGTTCTCGCAACGAGGAGCCCTATACCCGGGAGAAAAATTATAAAATAATTTTTGGGACTCCAGAGAAGGGTTATTGAGGTTCGCATGGCATTAGAATGCCAAGAAAATACCTAGAAAAATTTTTCAATCGGTACAGCCAATTTTGACCCATTAAGCCAAACGGAGGGCATTTTGGTCATTTCGCCTTCAGAGGTGATTTTTGGCCGACTTGTCCAGTTAAGTAAATAATTAATATGACATAAAATATGAAGAAACATTACTAAAAATTAAATTGAAATTGAGTAGTGATGAAAAGAAAAGAAAAATCCATAAAATGCCAAATATGACATCATTATGATGTCATTTGAAAGTCTCCACCAATTATAATTAAAGAACCATATTATTAACTAATAAAAGAGACTAAATGAAGACCAAATTAACCAAAAATACAGCAGCCACCTCCTTCCCCAAAACCAGCCAAAACGTAGAGAGAGAGAAGATAGGGTTTCCACCATAGCCATTCTTTGCAAGCTTTCATTCTCATGCTTCCTCACCATATTTCCTCAAGACCCCAACACTAAAATGAATCCTTGGACCTAGAGGAAGTGTTTGGCAGCCAAGAGAGTACAATAAAAGTGAAGATTAAACTTGGGAAAAAAGTGCCACTTAAAGGTTAGTGCATTAGATACCTAAAACTCTTTATTTTCATGATTAGTAACTTGAATTGAGTAAGAATTTGTAACTAAAACGAACAATAATTATGTGTATACTTACCATAAATTTTTGCTGCCCTATTGAAGAAATAGAAATGAGTGTTTTGTTGGACTTAGAGTGGATTAGAAATGATGTTTAAGGTACATATACACAAGTATAATGAATTGGTATGCTAACTAAGGTAATATGGGTGAAACTTGAACTTGGGCTAGGGTTTGGGAGTGAAAAATTTGATTTGGCTTATGAAATGGTTAAAGAACATTCTAATGGTCAATTAGTGACCATTTGAGGTATGTTGACCATAATTTGAGGTGCATTAAAGTGTTACAAACTGAAATGGTAGGCTGCCTTGTGAGTGCAGCAGGGTGGCTGGAATTACAGTCCACTTGGACTGCCATATCTTTGGCTGTGTTGGTCCAATTGGTGTTTGGCCAATTGGACATGAAACTAGGCTTACAATGGCACATTTTTGCTGAAGAAACCATGCCCAAAAGACCAAAGCAAGAGGACCAAAAGTTGGCCCCAATCCGGATCTCCTACAACTGCACCTGCAGAAATGACCAAATGAACAGTAACTGTTCATTTGGCCATAACTCACTGTACATTTGGTCAATTGACCTGAAATTTTTACAGAATCAAGTTAAGACATATACAAACAAGTTTCATGAAGAAAGCTACCCCAAATTATGGCCAGAACCTATTCAAATATCCAGTCATAGTCACTGTTCATATTACTGTAGATATGGTAATTTCTGCAGAATGGAAATCCGGCCAGCTGTGGTTTTTGGACCATATCTGGAGCTACAAAACTCCAAATGGAGTGATTCAAAAAAATAAATTCAACTAGACAAAATAAAGAACAACTTTTATGTTTATCAATTCCTCAAATTTCCACTGTAACAGTTCCTAATGAAACAGTAAAATTATGGTACAAAATCTGAAAAATATGCTCCTTTGGTTTAATGCTTAGAAATGGTATTAACGCTTAATGCCAACAAGTTTTAAATACAAAATGTGGTATGTTGGGAGTGCCAAAGTCAATGTACATATTTTCTATCCAAAAGTCAACATTTTTGTTGACCAATGAGGTGAATAGTAACACCAAAACATGAAATTCACAAATTGAAGAATTTAAAAGTTTCAAATGCCCTAGTATACCTAACAAGATTGGTTTGGATAGTTTGGCATGCCAATAGGGTTCGATTAGCGATCGCACATGGCAATATGCCATTCTGTGATTTTATGGCTTTTAGTCATTCGACCTTGCATTGAGATTTGGCCTTGTGCTCGATGTATTCTGACTTGTTAGCTGTTACATTTGCCGGAGATGCATATGTGACCGATGGTGTGACGGCCTGAGGTACTAGATACCCAGTGCCAGTTTACCCGTTTATCCAGTCCAGTCGTCTAGTGTAGGTTACTTGGGCAACCAAATGAATAAAAGTGGACAAAGTTAATAAAATAATAGATATACTAATACCAAATAAAGAAATCATACACATTCAATACATACTTACTTTCAGCTATTTTCTTTTATTATATTATTGCACCACTAAGCATTATTGCTTAGCGCGTTGCTTTTGCCACGCGTAGGTACTGGAGATACAGATCGTGAGCCCAGTAGACCGCAGACTGGGTGAGTTCATCCTGCAGCTCTGCACAGTGTCCGTGTCACCTCACTACCTGCAGTGCATTGGTAGGGCACTAGGTGTCATTTTGTCATTTTGTAACTAAATTTTTATTTTCTCATATGTATTTGGATTTATGTAATGTATTTTGAGGTTCATGTAAATAATAAAGATTTATGGTTATGTATGAAAGTAATTTGAGTATTTAATTGTTGTTTGTATATGAGAACCCTGAGAAATGATGATTGAGAACTGAAATTGAAAAAAATGTTGAGATTTTGATATTGAGATTCTGTTGATGAATTGAACTTGGGATTGTTTGGAAATTATTTGGAAGTGTTTTTTACAGGTTCCGAAGAACTGTTTTCTCCATTTTTAGCCGGTACTCCGCCGGATTTTTTTTAAAATTTTCGGAACCTCAAATAAATAATACTTTTGATAAATGGCTAAAATAAATTATATTTCATAAATTATATTCACAAGCATGGTATAAATTAATTAAGGTATATTATAATGTGCCGGTACACCGTGTGGCATTACTTACTCGGGTATACTGTACACGGGTAAGGGGTGTCACACATGGCATAACACATAAGCTTGCCAAATGTTTTTTAATCATGTAAGATAATTAAAATCAAGATTACATATAGGTTTGACACTTGGCACAATGTGATTGGGTCACTTAAACCTATAGCTAATCAAAGGGTGACATGTGGCAAGGGTTTAATGTGTTAACCTAGCTATTTAAGTATTGTTATGAGAAAATAAAACACAACCAGCAGCCACATTCCTTGGTCATGCCATTTTGCAGCCCTCCCTCTATTCTTCTTCATCTCTCATCAATTCAAAGAGATTAGCCATCAATCTCTTGAATTAAGAACACTAGAAATTGTTTCTAGTGTCCTGTTTACATCTCTAATCTCTTAAAAGGTAGAACTTTAATTTCTAATTAATAGAAAAGGCTTTAGAAGCTGTTCAAGGGCTGCCATAGGTGTTCTTGGTGTGGACAAGCTAGAGGGACAACATCTGGTGTCCTGAAGATGAATCTCAAAGGCGCAGACATCTGCGATTGCATCAAGAGGTTAGTGTAATCGTTCTTGATTTAATCTAGGGTTCTAAAATTAATCTGATTAATTTTAAAATCTTAAATGGAAAATACAGATCCAAAAACATATTAAAAGAGTTTTAATATGTTGTTTATCATTGAAATCAAATAGATAAAAATAAATCTTGCATGATGCATGTGACCCTAGGTGAAAATTTTTGAATTCAATGGTATAAACTTATGTTTTTCATGCTTCCGTTCCTTCAGTATCACATCAAACTCATAGAATGGTAGTTCAATCAAGTCAACTAAAAACTCATAACCCTGTATCCTCAGAGGACAACTCTTATAGACCTTTTTCACCATGACACCATGGCCTAAAGGGTTAGTAACCAATATGTCCTCCTCTAACTCCTCTATCTGTACCCCTCTATCAACAGGAGGTGCAACACACACATAAGAATGTGTGGAACTAGGATTTATTAAAGCATACACAGATAAATCATGAAGTAAGAAGGTACCTCTTATGACATCAGTTAGCTCTGGCTCCTCCCGAGCTCTCATAGCATAAGCACAAGGTGCTACCCTAACCTCCTGCCTCTCAGTAGTCTCTATAGTAGGCTTTTATGATGGACTAGCTATATCAAGCCTCGTAGGTCTTCTACCCCTCTGTGCTGCCAGGGTAGACCTCTCTATTTGGAGTGGAGTAGTGGGAGCACTAGCACTCCTCTGTGGACAATCCTTTAAGAAGTGATCCATAGACCCACATCTGAAGCATCCCCTAGTCAATAGTCTACACTCTCCTCGGTGGCTCCTCCCACAATATGCACAAACTGGTATCAGGGCTAATCCCCATGTAGCTGCACTCGGAGAACTACCCACTGATGCACCAGACTGTCCTCCTCGATGCAAATCAGGATCTCAGCTTCTTACCTCGACCCTGAGACTCCTTAGGCTTTTTACTACCAGTGGCTGCTAAACTAGACTGACCAGATCCAGAGCCCCTCTTACATTGCCTGTCCCTCCTGGACTACTCCTCATCTCTTACTCTCTTCACATCCAGAGCTGATGCTACTGACAAAGAGAAGTCGGTGAAGTGGTGAGATGTAACTATTAATCTGATGCTGTCATTCAATCCGTCCTCAATCCTCCTGCATTTATCAACCTCTGTAGACATTATCTCTAATGCATATCCACTAAGTCTCATGAATTTTCGCTCATATTCGGAGACTGTAAGCTGCCTCTGTCTCAGTGCCAGGAATTCTATTCTTTTGGCCTCTAAGTATACATGGCTGATATATTTCTTCCTGAACTCCGCTAAAAAGAAATCCCAGGTGACTATGCAGGCTGTACCACTCTTGACACTGTCACCCACCACAGATATGCATCCTCTTAAGATAGTGACAGAGCACACTCCAACTACTGCTCTGGGGTGCAGTGTAGCTGTTGTAATACCCTCTCTGTCCTCTCCAGCCAATACTTTGTGGCAGCTGCATCATCCTCCTTTTTACCCTTGAAATCAACTGCCCCATATTTCCATTATTTCTCTGATGGTTGCCGATTCCTCCAAAAATTAACAGAAATTACCAGTAACAAAATATTTTCTGAATGAATGCAATAAGTGGTAATCCAGGTCGAACCCTGGAGACTGAATTACTAAATTTCATGCACTTATGTAACAGAAAAAGAATAAAGGTTGGGGGGGGGGGTTGTAACACTAAATCAGAAGAAATCAAGTTCAAAAATTAAATAACTAAATTTAGGTATAAAACTCTCAATTTAAACAAACTTCAGTCCAAGGTAATTTGCATTACAATGCATGACTCGATCATAGACAAAAAAAATACAATTATCTCTTATTAAATACTTAACGTAGATTTACCAAATAGCGAGGTAAAACTCCTAACTTCCCTATACTCATCAATTCGAGCCCAGCACTCTTATTAACTCTAATTATTAACTGAATTGGTATTAAGCAATCCTCATCAATTTAATAACTGCTTTAAGAATAGGAAGTAGTTAAGCTGAACAACGATTTATAAAGCATAAATAATTTAATTCACCCTATTGTTTTCTTAAGTTATTATCGAAAACTTGGATCATAATCAATAAAACCTAATTGCTACTGACATTCAATCTTACAAAACAATTACGGATTATGAAGATGAACTAGCAATTGATCACATCAAACAATTAATAATAGGCCTTTTAAGCAAATCATTTAATAGATAAAAAATAATGAAATCAAGAAACAATAAATATTCAAAAAGACATAATTTAAATTAAAAACTTGGTCTCACAAATTATGCATAAGAACTAGAATCCCTTGAACTGAATTTAAAAACTTAGCCACTCATGTTCATGGCTTACAAAAGAAAAATAAAAATAGAGAAATCTAAAACTATGGACGTGAACGGAGAATGAAGGTGTAATGAAGATGTCAAAGGTCTGAATGAATGTGTCTCCACTACTGGCCAAAGATGATCTTTATAATAAAAAACCTAATCCACAGTTAAGAACCAAACTTGATAAATTTTTGAAATTCAAAAAGACAGATTTTTTGCTCTGCAATCATGGCTAATTTTCAGCCGCTTCCCTTGCGATTTTGTCTCTAAATTCTTCAAGAAAGTTGTAGCACTACTTCTTAGCTTTCCAACGAGTACTCATTTGCCCAAATCAGAGGTCTACAGCCAAGTGATTGGCCAAAAACCGAAACTAGTTCTGACAGAGTATCCAGCCCATAATTTTGACTTCATTGTTATTTTTAACCACCAAAACGATGTAGTCTTATCTTCAGCCCTTCATAGAAATTGTAGAAGTGGTTCTTAAGGTTCAATTGGGCCTGAGTTTGCTTCATTTGGATGTCTGGAGCTCTAGATATAAAATAATTCCCAAAACTAGTCGTGACATATCAAGTGTGGGCTTTTGTAATAGATCCATAGCTAATTTTGACAACCTTGAAGACTGATTTGGGCTTTGATCCCTCTTTGACATTTGTAGTGTTCTAACTTAGCTTTTCAATGAATTAAACAGCATTGGATTTGGAGACCCACAGCTTTAGAAACACCTAAAAAATTCAGCAAAGGTCAAATTAATGCAAATGCTGAAAATTTCTCCATTTAATACAATTATTCCAACAACTCTCTAAAAATATGCCTAATTGATAATTGTACTTAAATCAACTGAATTAGGAATAAAAATACACTAGAAGCACTAAATGTGATGGGAGTAAAATTAATAAATTATGCACTTATCACTCTCTAATCGGGGCTTCTGCACTAACTGTGGCTGTGGAGGCGATGGTGGTAGCTATGGTTGTATAGGTGATGGTGGCGGTGGCAGTGGCTGTGGCTGCAGAGGTGGAGGTGGCTGTGGCTGAGGTATGGCTCTGGTGACTTGACAGAGCAATTGAGTCATTTGTTCTAAGAAGGCCTACTGTGCTTTATCCACAGCACCACGGGATGACTCTGCTCTACTACTTTGCTCTTGACTAGGAGCAGGTGTTGGTGCAAAAGACTTTACCTCCTCCTCTACCAGTCAAGGAGACCCATGCTCTGAAGAATCAGATGCCATTGATCCTATAAAACAGACAAAGAATAGATCTACATTAGTGTCACCTCGACTCCTAATTAAAGCCCCATGCATGTTATGCACACTATCTATCTTGGTCTAGGACCGCCTAAACCTCTACTCTGATATCACTAAATGTGATGTCCCTTGCTCATCTACAGTATAGCTGAGCAAAGCGTGCCACATTCGGTGCCAGAGCACCCTATCTTATCTTGTCATATCCATTGCAAATTTTAAATTTTATTTATTCAGGTTATCCATGTGTAGAGTTTTTTTTTTTTATATCACATTTTATTTTACTGGAAACCCGGACAGAGTCTTCTCTGTTTTATTTGCATATGGCAGGTTTTACTATTCACTTGTTAAAATCACTTATATCTATTTCACGTTTTCATATGTCATCTCATGTTATCTTTACTCATACAACGTCAAAGGAATCATATATATATTTCATTCATATAGAAGTTCATTTACACAATAATTTACAATTTATTTACAATCCAAAATGATATACAACATTCACTTATGTATAGTAAACAAAATACAAAATCTAATTATATGGGCCCTGTAACACCCTCATTGTAGCAATTACGTACATTCTACTGTTCTGGTGACCGGTGTCGGTCCAGACAGCTAGAACGTTCGGAAAAATATTTAAACTAAAGTGAGGAACCATAAATAACTCAAATATTAATAAGAAAAATTTAGTAAAAATTTTAGAAATAAAATACAACTAAGTTAAACGAGCCGGTGCCCTAGCGGTGGGTAACCCAGTGGGAAGTTGCGATTCTCGCAACTAGGAGCCCTAGACCCGGGGGAAAAATTATAAAATAATTGTTGGGACTCCAGAGAAGGGTCATTGAGGTTCCTATGGCATTAGAATGCCAAGAAAATATTTAGAAAAATTTTTCAATAGGTACAGACAATTTTGACCCGTTAAGCCAAACGGAGGGCATTTTGGTCATTTCGCCTTCAGAGACGATTTTTGGCCGACTTGTCCAGTTGAGTAAATAATTATTATGACATAAAATGTGAATAAATATTGCTAAAAATTGAATTGAAAATGAGTAGCAAAGAAAAGAAAAGAAAATGAATTAAAATTGCAATTTTGACCTCATGCTTATGTCACTAAGCACTCTCACCAAATCACCTTGTGACACATGTCCATAAACCAATTAAAATGAGTCAAATGGGCAGAAAATTGAAGTGAAAAAAACAGCAGCCCTTTTCCTTCTTCTTCAAAACGTTTTACACCTCCTCCCTCACTCCTCCATTAACAAACTTTCTAAAGCTTCAATTTCCATGCTTTCCTCACCCCAAAACCCTAAGTCACCTTCACTAAAACTTATCCACACACCCTAAGGAAGCTCTAGGCAGCCACAAAGAGGAGAAATTTTAGAGTTTTCACAAGTTCAATAAGTTGAGCAAAGAGGTTAGTGCCTATTTATACAATATACTTCTTTTATTCCATGTTAGAGACTTGAAATAAGTGAGAATTTGTAAATTAAATGAATAAAAGTTAAGTGTATGTACCCCATGGATTTTGGCAGCCCTAAGGAAGGAACAATGATGGAGTGTTTTTGGTGGTTTTAATGGACTTAAAATGAATTAGAGATTATGTTTAAGGTGTATATACACATATAGAATGAATGAAAGTGCTTAACTAGGTGTATGGGTGAATTGAAAGGGAAAATTAGGGTTTTGAGAGTAAAAATTTGACTTGGCTTATGAAATGATTAAAGGACATTCTAATGGTCAATTAGTGACCATTTGAGGCAAGTTAATCATAATTTGAAGTGAGCTAATGCATGGCAAAGTGGAATGGTAGGCTGCCTAGGGACAGCAGCAAGGGTGGCTATGATTCCAGCCCACTTAGACAGCTATAACTTTGGCTGTGTAGGTCCAATTGGTGTTTGGCCAATTGGACATGAAACTAGACTTATAATGGCACATTTTTTCTGAAGAAACCATGCCCAAAAGACCAAAGTAAGTGGACCAAAAGTTGGCCCCAATCCGGATACCCTGCAACAGCACCTGCAGAAATGACCAAATGAACAGTAACTGTTCATTTGGCCATAACTCACTGTAGATATGGTCAATTGACCTGAACGTTTTGCAGCAACAAGATAAGACATAGACAAACAACTTTCATGAAGAAACCTACCCCAAATTATGACCAGAACCTAACCAAAATGGCAGTCACACCATCGCTCATGGTATCAGATTTGGTAAATTCTACAGAATTGAAATCCGGCCAGCTGTGGTTTTTGGACCATATCTGGAGCTACAAAACTCCAAATGGAGTAATTCGAAAAAGGAAATTCAACTAGACAGAATAAGGAACAACTTTCATGTTTACCATTTCCTCAAATTCCCACTGCAACAGGACCCAATGGAACAGTAAAATTGGGTCATAAAAACTGAAAATTCTGCTCTTTTGGTTTTAGGTTTGGAAATGGATTTGGTGGTTAATTCCAACAAGTTTTAAATGTAAAATGTGGTACATTGGGGGTGCTAAAACCAATGTACCTATTTTCTATCCAAAAGTCAACATTTTTGTTAACCAATGAGGTGAATAGTGACACCAAAACTTGAAATTCAAAATTTGAAATTAGAAATGCATCTAGGGGACTTTAAATTGCAATTGGCAATTAATACTAGCAAATGTAAAGCTCAAAATGTGGGATCTTGGTGTAATTAGATTAATATATCCACTAAGTATGAAAAAGTCAACATTTTGGTTGACTAGTAAGGTGAATAGTAATCAAAATGATTAGTAAATTAAAATGAAAACCTAGAACCAATTCTAAGCTTAAATGCTTAGAATTGTATGACAAATGTAGACTATGCATCCTAGTCAAAATTGTTAAAAAGGAATTAAGGCCATAAATTTGAAATCTATGAAATGTTTATGGATTACTTGAAACATGAAAAATAAGTCACCTAATTGATGTGAATAGATAGTTAGGGCTTATATGCCCATCACAAATGGAATTCATAAAATATTAGTAACTCAACTTGAAATATAAAATTTGTAATTACATAAGTAGATTCTTGCATGTATAAATGAGAAAGGAAAAAATGTTTTGAATACAATGGTACATGTGAACCATTGTTTAGAATTGTGATCAATATGAATAACATAATGAATAAATAAATAAACCATATTAATGTATAAATGAGACATTAGTTCTCATTATTGTAGAGAGGAGAAGTATTTTGAGTAAAATGGTATAAAAGGATAATTGATGTGAATTGTGATCATATAAATGATCAAATGAATGTACGAATTATAATTGAAATTTATCATGAAATAATAAAGTCATAAAACACAATATATTAATATTTAATGATATTATGTGCCATTGTATTGCCTAGACATGTGTGTCAGATTGGATAGTTTGGCATGCCAATAGGGTATTGTTTTAGCAGTACTGCGAAAGGCTTTATGCCTGTATTCATGGCTTTATGCCCGTATTCATGGCTTTATGCCCGTATTCATGGCTTTATGCTAACATTCATGGCTGTTATGCCCCATTATGTGTTATCATGGCTTTTTAGCCATACTGACTGCATACATGGTTGACGTTCTGCGTCCCATGGTATGACGGCCCGAGGCAATGCGGTCCAAAGTACAACGACCCGTTATCCAGTTTAGTCAGCCTGTCATAGGTTACTTGGGCAGTGAAATTTATTAAAATAAGTTAAGAATATTAGCAATTAAAAATATTAGATATTAAATAAAAGAAATGAGTAAGATGACTTAAAATAAATTAGAATAGTTATTTATTAAAAAGAATCGAAATGAACTGGACCGATATCAAAATTTACTTATTATGAAATAATCTGAGACAACCTAGGAAGTATTGAGGAAAAGCTAAAAGATTAGCAAGAAAATTATAACACACATAAATATTGCAAATGTGACTTACATGATAATATAAGCATAAATTTATTATTTTTAAATCATTTTTCTTTGTACAGTATTTCTGTACATTGGCGAAATAAACACTTTCAAAGAAGACTAAATTAGGATAAAACATATCAAATTTTAGAAACCGCATGTGAAGTATAAATAAATCTTAATTATTTAAATTATGTTTTATTTCTATCTTTATTTGTATATTATTTCCTTGTTATATTATTGCACCACTAAGCAGCAATGCTTAGCGCGATGGAATTGTTTCCTCGCGCAGGTACTGAAGTTAAAGCCCAAGATGATATCATAATCTCTGAAGGGCATTTCAATGAAATCAAACAGGAAAGTGTGTCCTTGGATCACCAAAGGACAATCTCTATACATTCTATTAACCCTGACCTCCTGTCCTAACGGACTTGTTACTAGCACCTCAAAGTCCATTTTTGTACATGGAACAGCAATGCAATCAATGATGCTAGCACTCACATAAGAATAGGTAGAGCCTGGATCAAATAACACAAACACATTTTGGTTAAAAGTTGAGAAGGTAGCAGCCACAACATCAGATGTCTCTGCCTCTTTCCTCTGTCTCATGGCATAGACTCTGACTGGAGCACTATCTTGCTCTGATTGTTTTACTGTGCCTTGGCTGCCTGCTTGGCTACCTCTACCCCTGCCTCTACCTCTGCTAGGTGGTTGTGAGCTTCAGTGACAGGCTCAATTGACCCTTCTGCAGTAGTAGGAGGTGGTCCAACTCGCGACTCATCGGTGCGCCCTTGGCAAAGTGTCCCGTGCCTCCACAGCTATAACAGCTCCAATAGCCTTGTAGCAGATCCCACCATGATTTCTTCCACATGTTTCACATTGGCGGGAGGATAGGAACCTCTGGTACTCTGGCCCGGATAGGGAGGTCTCTGTCCTAAATATCTTCCCCTACTGCATTTCTTGCCACCTCCGCCATGTCCCCATGGTTCTTCCTCTTCCAATATAACCACCGGAACTCGCTCGCTGATTTTCCTCTTTTTCTGCCTTCTCTGATCTCTTTTTCTCTGGAGCAGTCTCAAACTCAACTCTTTCCAACTCTAGGGCTTGAGAAACAAGTTCAGAAAAGTTAGTGTGTTTGAAGCCGAGCACTTGTACTGACACTTGGGCTTCAAGCCGCTTTCAAACCTCTTGCATCTTTCTCTGGTAGCAAGCAAACTTCTTGCATAATGGCTCAAAGTGGAAAATTCTCTTTCATACTCACCACCGATCCGCCTGCTTTGGACTTAGGAACTCTTGCAGCTTCTGGTCTACATAAGCATCAGGGATATATTTCTGCCTGAATTCCCTGAGGAAGTCATTCCATGTTAGCACTACAGGCTCTACCAGACTGTGGGGAATGGTTTTCCACCAGTCATAAGCATCCCCCTGTAGTAAGGACACTGAGTATTCAAATCTAAGCTCTTCTGTACAATGTAGCTTCTTGAACACCCTATCCATCCTCTCTAATCATTGTTCAGCTTCTAGAGGATCTACTGTCCCCTTAAACTCTGTAGCCCCATACTTCATCAATTTATCATACTGCCTAGTAGGAGATTGTGGTTGTACCACTGGTGTCTGTATTGGGACTTGAGTAGGCGCATTACCAGCCATTTGTTGGAACATTGCGACCATCTCACGAGCGAATCGAGCAGAAATCGATGCAGTGGTCGTGTCACTGAACCACTAACATTTTGTAGGCCTGGGGCATCCCCTTGCACCTCAGCCTCAATAGATTGATCGACTGAACGATCACCCTCTTCTATATTCAATGCGAGGATTTAAGATCTCCTGAACAAATAACACAAGGAGATTTCCTCTTGTTAGTGCATATTTATAATTTAATGTACTGTATGTATCAAACAATGATATTGAGCAGTAGTACTATGAAGAAAGAATATTCAAGTAACAGGTGAAAACAGAGTTTAAAAACTTTGCTCTGATACCACTAAAACATGTCACACCCTACCCCTCTGTAAGGCATAACATGATCCCGTAGTATACCTAATGAATTACCAACTCCGTCTACTGATAACCCATTAAATACACTACAAGGGATTTTAAAAACTTTTCTTACTTCTTTTACAGTGGTGAGCACTATTTACAGGTATTAAAAACTTTAGTGAACTGAAGTGAAATAACTAACTCATTTGATTTATTTGGAATTTCTGTAAAATTTTTGGCAGAGTGCCATCTGTATTTTGGACAAAACAGTTCTTCAGAAAACCTGTAAAAAAAGCACTTCAATAATGTTCCAAATCTCAACTCCAATATATTTCTCAACACAACAATTTATCAACTCAATTCCATAAAAATTTTTCAAAGTCTGAGATAAGGAAATATAATACAATTTTCACAAGTCAAATAACTCATAATTAATTTACAACTTCAAGGTACAATTTGAATTTACAACTGCTCAAAACCAAAAACAAAATGTACATACAGTGTCATACATTACAGTACAAAATGCAAAATACTGGTATACTCATTATACCAGGTAATCCCTCATTGGATGTATATGCACCTAGTCCGCCGCCTGTCTGTTTCTACTGCGCAAAGAATAAAGCTATCATTTGAGACAATGTCTCAGTGGTGCACAACATTAACCAAATACAATTTAAATCACAATTCATAAATCATGTAAATAGTGGATACTTAAAACCATAGTTAAATTCAAGACAATAAATGTCAACAAGAATTTAAACTCCATTTGTCAATATCACAATAATTTTCCATAAGTCAGATCATGTTTGAATTCAAAAGACAGCATATGTCAATGAGGGTTTAAATCCATTTCACAATCTCATAATACACATCAATAAATCACACACAGCTTAATCATGATCCATAGTTCAATTCGTCCCAAAAGCCAATGGCTAATGAGGTATTCGATTCGTCCTAAAAGTCGATGACTAATGAGGAATAACATGGCTAGCTAGCAACAATATGAGTACTCATCCAATTCGTCCTCAACAGGCACACACCTCAACACTTCAGCCAGAGAGGGAATTCAATTCGTCCCACTAGACAAGCTAATGAGGAATACAATCAATATACATGATAGCTGTGGTTTCAAACCATTTCCAATGCTTTTCAATCAATAAGTATCCATCAATGTCATTCAAACAATTTTTCACAGTTTCAAACCATTCACAATATTTTTCAATCAATGAGTGTCCATCAAACACATTTTCACAATTTAAAACAATGATATACAAATAGTCAATATTTATTTCAATTGAAAATAATTCAAAAGAAACAGTTGTTGTGCACAAACCTCTGATGACGGTCCCCCTGGTCTGGACTCAGTGTTTCCTTCCCTTTTGCTGAGTCCTTGTTAACTGAGAAACACAATTTGAAGTGTTTCAGTGCTAAATTAAACTGTCTCTATTGATGGTGTTTGGTAAATAATGCACTGAACTCAATTATTCACTTAATCACCTAATATACCGACCCTCGTTGCGTTTTAGGTAAATTAGGTTTAGTTGTCGTTAATATGTCACATTCG
The DNA here is from genome assembly GCF_030052815.1 of Hevea brasiliensis. Lineage (NCBI taxonomy): Eukaryota > Viridiplantae > Streptophyta > Magnoliopsida > Malpighiales > Euphorbiaceae > Hevea > Hevea brasiliensis. The sequence goes on along the minus strand of NC_079498.1, from coordinate 70,894,560 downwards.
ATAGGGTTTTAGGTTTGGTACGTTTTGCCAAACTCGTTTCCTTGTTTAGTGCATTTTAATGCAACTTGCTGGATTTCGGGATACTGGTTTGACCTAGCCGGACGGCCTAATTCCCTCGGTTTTCGGGTTTCGGTCAAAACTACAAACTTGTAGATCTAGGACTTATTGCACGCGGGGCAAAATTTCAGGTCAATCCGAGTTAAGTAGACCAAGTTATGGTCATTATACTATTGCTGGTCAAATGGTACCAATTTAGGTCAATTTTAGGTCAATTTGGTCAACTCTGGTTCGGCCAGTTTTTGGACCCGAACTTGTGCAAGCTTTTTGACTTCCTTCTGGTCATTTCTGGGTTTTGGTGTCTTCATAAGACTTGTAGGTATGGGTCTTAACTATTCATGGTTAAAATTTCAGGTCAATTGGACCTTTTTTGAGTGAGTTATGGCCTAAACACTCACTGCTGCCCAATTGGTCATTTTTCAGGTCCTAATTGCGCCTAATCCGAATTGGTCATTTTCTTAGGTCACCTTGCAAGCAGAATTTTGGTATGTTTTCTCAATGAAAGTTGGCACATTTTGTGCCTAGTTTCACCTCCAATTGGTCTCATACCAATTGAGGTTACACATTTAAACTTATTGGTCTATTTGCACACTGCCCTCTATATGCCTTTCAAACTCCAATTCAAACACATATTTAACTTGCAATTTGTTTACCTCCCTACCAATCTGTTTTGGTATATTACCAAAAGCATATTTTACTTTACACTAACATTACTTTGGGCAGATTACAATTACCCTCAACACACCAAATATAATTCACATTTACAAGTTCTAAATACCATTACATACACACCTAACCATTACAAATCTTACATACACTTTACAATATCAATCTCCATACATATCCATCAATCCTTTTAGATCAATATTCTGCCTACACTTCCATGAATACATACAATTATTCAAGTGTCCCCAAGCTGCCTCAAACCTTCTTCAACACCACATTGCCCTACAATTCATCAATTCTCATTCAAGTGCCAAAATCACCATATAAACATGAAGTAATTCACTAGGATATTAAATCACCATGATCAACATTATTTCTCATCAATTATATGCACAATTATCTCATAAAAAACGTGACTCCATGGCTGTCCAAAATGATAACAACAATAACTCTTCAAACTCAAAATTTTCCTTCACAAAACCAACACCCATAACATGCACACAAAACTTAACAAAGGAATTCTCAAAAATGTAAACTTACCTTTGATTGTATCTTGCTAAACCTTCACCAAACTTCTCAAATTTGGTATCAATATCTTCCTTGTGATGTGTAGACAAAGTTTTATGAAGGAACTCAAGTGATTAGAAGTGAAATGAGTGGTTAGATGAGCTTGCATGAAAAACGGCTATGGTGTTTCCTCTCACCTTCATTCACGGCAATGTTGAGATAACTTTGAGGAAGATGAAGTTCAGCTGGTTAGTGGACTTGCATCAGCACCTTTTTATGTTTAATTAAATCTTTAGTGGTCCACTAACAAAGTTTAAATCATATAATAAGGTAATTGTTCATTTATTCCACATTTAACCAATGATTTTAGCTATTTACTTTAGGTACCACTAAATTAATTTTTCCTTTTATTTTCTAAGTGTAACACTATTTATTTTTAATGGACATTTAGGTCAAAAGACACTTCGAGATGTCAAATGACCATAATGCCCCTGTTCGGGTTGCATTCTTGATTTTTCGGTAACACCGTATTTTGTCTGTTTTTCGATTTCTCACTTTTCTTTGTACTAATTATTTAATTTTTCTTTGATCTTTCTAATGATATTTGTTCTTCAATAAGGTTCTATTTAAGTCCTAAAAATGTTTTCCAGGGTTCCCCGCATTCCAGGGCCAGTCAACGGTCCACGCCGTGACTTCCCAGTGCGGTCACCCATCGTTAGGTTTCCTACTGCTTAACTTGATCACATTTCTTTGCTATCATTTTTCCTTTGTTTTTCTTGTACTTTCTTTTCTTGTATTTCATTATTTTATGTCTCCTCACTCATATCGAAGTACGGTTCTTGGCATCCTAGCTGTCCGGACAACACTAGTCATCGGAGCAGCAGAACGCACTACCGAACTTTGGGGTGTTACACTGTTGCTGCTACAGCTGCTGGTGGTCTCTAATACCTACGTGATGAAAAACCAATGTGCTAAGCGAATTGCTTAGTGGTGCATAATTTAATATAAAAATAATAAAATAATCTAACATAATTAATCTATGTATGATTTATAACATTATGGTCTTTTACATATTTATTGATCTTTGGAAATAATTAAATTTATCGGGGTCTTTTATATTCATTCCTCTCATATTCTGTCTAATGAAATTTATATCAATGCCCAAGCAATCTACAACAGATTATAAAGGTTGGATACCCGGGAGTATACTAGTTGGACATTCATATATCTATTAAGTATACATCGATCATGTCAAGCACAAGGCCAGCGGGTAGGTATAAAGCTAGAAATGATAATAGGCACTATAGCCAACAGGCAGGCATAAAGCCAGTAAAACAATCATCTCAGACATTTGTTGTCTGTCAATAATCATTCATGTGAGCAGTACTGCAATCGGTAGTCTCTAATTGGTATCTAAGCTATATACACAAGTCTAGGTATACTTTGGGCAATTTAAACATCATTACTTAATTTTTGGACTTAGTATTTCATGTCATGTATCATTATGTAGTGGGAAAGTAGGTCCCACTTGCACTTTGATGTAGTTTATGCATTAGGAAATTTATTAAGGTTAAGTCCCTACCATAAAATAAATTATTTTATGAACCTTTCTTTAGGTTCAGTTTCAGTGTCTTAATTTTAACTATCAATTTGATCAATTTGTGGCCACTGTTTGGCCACACTTTCTTCATGGTAGTTGTTCCTTTATGTCTTGCATTTGTTTTCCCTTTTGAATAATGTCATTTGGAGTTTTAGAACTCAAGTTATGGTCAAATAACCACAACTGGTTCATTTCCAAATTCTAGTTCCATCACTAGGTAACTTTTGGACTTAGAATTTACCTAATTAATTGAACATATTGCAGCCACTTTTAGGCATAGTGTTCTTCATAGAAATTGTTTCCCTATGTCTTATGGTCACTCAAATTTTAAATTGCAATTTTTCAAGTTTTGTAGAATTAATTATAGCCAAATCACTGGCTTGGACTCATGTACCATGTGCCAATAGGATTCCAGTTCAGGTCAGTGGCTTTGAATCAACTTTTAGGGTTCTTACATTTACAATTTGAGAAAGGTTTCTAAAATAAAGTTGGAGCCCTATTTCTTAGGTTTCTAGAATAGTTTGGCTCATCCCAATTGGAGTTTCCTAATGGGAAGTATGACTAAAAGACTGCTCTGGAGTCAAGTGGTCATTTAGGCCATTTTCATAATTTGCATACTAAATTGATCTAGTTCCCTTGATTTCTTAGTTTTGGTCAAACTACCAATATTGTAGATCTATATCTCATAGGAATTTTTCCACTAGTTTCATTGCATTTGGATTTTTGTAGACCAAGTTATGGCCTTTTTGCCAAAACTGGTCGGATAGGCCTATGTCCAGCAAATTCTAGTAGTATGGTTTTGGACAGTTTTGTGACCTAATTTGGGCCATCAATTTGGTTTTGTTAAAGGCATTTCTAGGCTCTGTGTTCTTCATAAAAGTTGTATTCTTATGTCTAAGCTTTCCAATGGTATAAACATCAAGTCATTTGGACCTGTCTAGAGGGAGTTATGGCCAAATGAACATGTACCATTCATTTGGTCATTTTCATGGGTTTATGGTATGGATAGCCAAATTTAGGCAGGATATAGGTCAATTTGTGGATAGAACTTGGGCATGGTTTCTTCATAGAAAATTGAGTATTTTGACCCTAATCTCATCTCCAATTGGACTCATACCAATTGGAGCAATACAATTCAAGTTAGAGCTCAACAACAACACTGAACTCAAAGAGTCCCACAACTTGCATAGAAAATGTAAACTCCCAATTCATTTCCTCCAACTCCCAAACTATAATTTGGCAAACATGGAACTTTTAATAAGCCACAATCAGTCTCAACAATGTCAATTGCAAGCAATTTCACAAAAGCCCTAATAGTTAGGTCAAACCCTAACTCAAAATTTCAAGGTCGAGCATACTCATGCAATCCAATTTCTAATTCATGTAACTTCATCGATCAACATCACTAATCATCATTATAATCAAGAATTCATCAAACCCTTAAGGATTCAAAGGCTGCCGAATTTAGAGTGTTTAATTCCATAACCATTTATTTCAATTTTCTTGAATTTCCCACCTATTAACATGCTTACTACATCTAGAATTGGAAGAAAGGATTTTAGTGCACTAACCTTTAAGGGACACTTTTTAGACTTGTAAAAACCTCCATATTTCCTCTTTTCTTGGCTTCCAATTGCTTTGTCTAGGTGTGGGATTAATTTTTGATGAAGAGACTTGTGGGTTTTAGTGAGTGGATGAAGAGAAAATCAAGCTCAAAGCTTGACAAAAATGGGGGAAAAAGGTAGCAATGGTGGATGGCAAAAAGGGAGAGAAATAGGAAGAAGATAAAGCTAAATTTTTAGTCAAATTTGTCCCATTCTACTCATTTATCTAATGGAAATTTAAGTTTAATTAATAAAATTTTTAATGGCATCATGAGTGATGTCATTAATCCCATTTTATTTTTCTTTTTTCTCTTCTTCTTTTCTTTTTCCATTTCTATTACAATTTTCATGATTTTAAATTTATTTTATATGTCTTAATCTCTCTTATTTTAATTGACATTTACGTCAAAATTCAACTCTGGGGTTGAAATGATCAAAACGCCCTTCATTATGATTATCGGGTTATTTTTATCTGTATTGATTAATAAATTCTCTTCAATTTTCTTGGATATTTTTAATATCGTTTATACCTCAGTAAACCTTCTATTAAGTGCCAAAAATTATTCATGGGGTTCCTCGCGGGTCTGGGGTTGGCAACTATTTCACAGTCACTTCCTGATACGGTCACCCATCACCGAAACCTCGGCTCATTTAACCTAGTTAGATTTCATTTCTTTTATTTTTCTAAATTTTTCTTATATTTTCTTAACATTTATTCCATCAATTTATATCTCCTCACTATAGTTTAAGTGTAGTTCCAGACATTTTGACTGTTCGAACAAACGTTAGTCATCAGAACAGTAGAATGCACAGACTACCTACAGTGGGGGCGTTACAATTTATACGTTTTCCTAGGTTCATGCCAGGAAAAAACTTCATCCCCTTTATTATAGGAGCAACTTTTAGACCCATTCAATTTTCATAGATCCCAATAATTTGAAAACCAAACATTGGTAAAGCTGAACCATCTACTTTCAATGCAACTACCTCCTTATCAAAATCAATCCAGACATCCAAAGGACTCTCGTCATAGCTAGAATTATCGCAAATGTCAACAACCATTATAGACTGAGGTTCATTGGGCTTTTGGATGAGTTGGATAAAATCAATAACTCTGTCAGGGTTATTTGGGGTGTTCGAGATCATGTAGAGACCTGGTGGAGGTGAAAAATTAGGTTAGGCATAAGGCTAGTATAGGTGTTTGGTCAGTTTTTTAGGTCGATTATCTTTTTGGCATCAATTAGGTCTTAGATATCATGCTTAAATTGAAAAAATTAGTCAGTGTCATGACTATGGATTTGGTGGAACTAGCAATATTGGTTGATATCATAGCTAGGTCGGAGTGGATTTGGTGGTGGTTTTGGTGCTAAGAGCTGCAGGAGGTCTTAAGCTTTGAAACGCTCGAAAACTATGGACAAGGGTTGGTTGAATTGGGAAAATCTCTTTGGGGTGCAGGACACAATTTGAACCTCAATAACTTTAATGTCACTTAATTAGCCTACCTCATGGCCTCTTTCCAAGGTTAATCACAATTTTCTCTTCCAGCTCAAACATCTTGATATTCAAGGTTTCATCAAGCATGACTATAGTTTCTTCCATCTTAAGTAGTGCAGGTGAAATCCTTACTAGTCTCTTCTCTTCCCTAACCCAAGTGACCTAATCGGAAGTCTCTTTGGTGTGTTTCGAGGTTATGTTTACTTAAAAAAAAAAAAGGATTTAAGGGTTAACCTAAACATGCTATGTACAGGAATGCAACGCATGAATGGACCATTTTTTCTTTTTTTTTTTTTTGCCTTTACTTTGCAAAACCAAAATCGAACCATACCAATAGAACCAAAACTGAAATAAAACCAAAGCATATAAATTGAACTAAAATCGGAGCAAAGACTAAATCAAAATCGAAAAGAACATCTCCATAACTGAATCTTCAGCCCCTTATACCTTCAACTCTCACGTGTAAGGTAGGAAAAAAATTCTATCTTAGGCTGCGGTAAACTGGACACACCAACAGGGGGTGGTCCAAGATGATCCTTCCCTCACAAACAAAGGATTTATATCCTTAAAGTTTAACCATAAGTAAGCATCCTCTTGCTTAACATGGGTTCATCTCAACTACCATTAGAACTTATGGTTTGAACAGTAAGGTCATAAATCCAACACAACAAAAATCTACGAGGTACCTAGGGTTGAAATCTATGGCTCATGGGCTTCATCGGCTAGGGAACAGGTCACCCATGTGAGAGCTTATCCATTAAGCACAACAGCCAGAGCTGTGGCTCTTTTATATACTCGAAGGTACGGGCATGGGGTGCTAGCATTCACTAATTTATCATAGCTCGAATGGAACTACTATCTCCTTGGCTAGTACTAGTGGGGCTAAAAAGGGTAAGGGTGATCAGTGTGATAGTGCAGTGCAATACAAAAAGTTTAACAGAGAAATAATATTAGACTAATAGAAAGATGTTGTAGTAACTATCTATTTAGTCCCCAGTGGAGTCGCCAGGGGGTCATAGTAAGGCGTGAGGAGAATAGCATCCACTAAAATTATATAAAATACACCAGGTAATGCCCAAAAAAGATAGTGGAGTCACAATGGTCTCACTTAAGTACCATCTCCTTAGATAGCATTTCCTAGACATGCTCTTCATACAATCCTAATAGAATCAAACCACTGGTAAGGACCATCTTCTGATAACACTACCATGGTACTAAAGATTTATGCCATGAAGGCATAGATAAATAGGAGTTGCCACCCGGATAAAAATCGGGACATATTCAATGTTTCTTTCAAGGGTCATGGATGGCAACTTACTCCTTACAGAGTTTCCATAACTGTTATTACCATAGCCCAATGTCTAGGTTCAGGATAGTGAGTACATAAGGGGAAGGTGTTAGGCACACTTTACGCCTGGTCTAACCTCGTTAATTCGAGTGCAAGTCATCTACTAATGTTTCTAAATGTCTTATTTATTATTCATTTTTTAAACTTTATCCTAAAAATGCAATTCTAATCCTGCACACACAAGTAATTCACAAAAGAGTTGTTGTTTACAAATAATTTTTATGCATAAGTAATTCCTATTTATGGAGTTGCTAATTATTTAAATGATATTTACTAGATGACTAAAATTAATTTATTATTGAGAATTTAATTTACAAACAAATTCAATTTCAAGTAATCCTAATTTTCTATTTAACCTAATTAATTAATTTTTTTACTAAGTTACCTTAAGGATAATTAAACTAAATTAATTATTTGTATGTGTAATTTATTCTAATATCACATAAGGCCTAAACAATCACAACCTAATAAAGATTTCTAACATGCAAATTTATTATATAATTACCAAGTATTAAATTATATTTATTTTATATGCCAAGGTTAGTTTAATTTATAAATAAGATTAATTTTAATTTACCAAGTATTATTAAATTAATTACATGCAAAAGTTAGTTAAATTAAAAACAAAGTTAATTTTAATTTATCAAATAAAAATCCTATCATTACTATATTTTCAAGCCAATAATTATTTTAGAAATTTAAGATTACTTATTAATAATTACAATTGCCATTGGGGCAAGTTATCCTTAAAAAGGGCATTCTCTTCTAGTATGGCAATGATATCCTTAACTTACTCCCATTTAGCTCCATGTAAGCTCCACGCAAATGCCCTCTTTGGTACTTACCTTAGGGCTACTTTTCAATTTTGTTTGTAATAAAAAAAATAAAGAAACTAAAGAAATAAGAAAATAGAAATAACAATTCACGTTGAATTCTAACTCTAGTCTCTTAAAGGGGTTAAAATTCCTAATCAGTTATAACTACCTAATGGTCTAAGTTTTCTAGCATGATCCAAACACTTTATAAAACCTCTTGAATTAAAAAAACGCAAAGAAATAGATCAAATATCAATTAGAACCTAAGAACACACAAGAACATGCATAAACATTCAATTTTCAGATTTTAGTAGATTGATAGTAGTAAGAAATCTGATTTTTGAAAAATAGTTAGACATCCCTAAAAATCATGAAAAATTACATAAGACAGCCAAAATATCATACAAGATCATGAAATTTATAAACCAAACAAAACCCTAGCAGAATGGTCTACACAAATCATAATTTTTTCTAGTGACAAAATCACACTACTTTTTTATAAAATTCATAACTCATCAACCACAATAGATATGAATGTGAAACTAATTAAAAAAGATTCACAAGATTTTGAACTTAATTTTAGATACTAGATTCACACCAAAATATTAACAAACAAGGGAGATATTGGCTTCACAAATTGGGTATTCTGTAAATTAGATTTTGCAAGAACCCTAAATTCAAATAGCCATAACTTATAAAATACAAAATCTTTTTTAGTGATTCTTGATCCTAAAATTAATAAAATTTTGTGCAGAATATGAATATAATTTTTCTAAAATTTTTACAGATTCAGAAGATAATAAAAAATAATAAGAACATAAGAGATAGAAAACTGAGTATGTGCAGAGTTATGTATCCCTCAAATTAAACATGATTACATGATCCACATGAACATGCAAGATAAATTAGAAGACAAAGAGCATAGAATTAAATATTATAGCCCATAGATCTTGAAAAGAAAATGATAAAAACCAACCTTCAAGAAAAATCTTGCAAGAAAATCTTCTTGAAGAAAAGAAAGGAACCAAAAGAGTTTTGAATATCTCTCTAAGTCTCCTACAGCTCTAAAATATCTCTAAATAGCTCTGAATTTTCTCCATCTTTGTAACGCCCTCACTTTAGGTACTCCGTGCATTCTACTGTTTCGATGTCTAATGTCTATTCGGACAGCCAGGATGTCTAGGACTACACTCAAACTAAAGTTAGAAGAAATAAATTGATTGAATAATGACTAAGTAAAATTAAGGAAAAATAAAAAAAAAATAAAATGCAAATAGGTTAAAGGAGTTGAGGTTCCAACGATGGGTAACCCTAACGAAAAGTGACTGTAAATACAGTTGCCAACCCCAGACTCCTGGGAAACCCTGTGAGATAAATATTTGGGACATAATTGGGGATTTATGAGGATTTATGATAATGAAAATGTTAAGAACATGCAAGGAAACTTATGTCAATCGATAAAGACAAATTATGAACCTAATGAAGGGCATTTTGGTCATTTCACATAAAGAGTTAATTTTTGACCAAATGTCAATTAAATCAAGTGCAAATTTATGTAGTGAAATGTGATGGAATTATGATGAAAATACAATTAACGAAATGTAATTGGAAGAGAAAAAGAAAGAAAAGAAATTTAAATGTATTTATGACCTAAGCATGACAAAATAATTGAAGGAGCGGAAGCGTGAAAAACACAAGTTTATACCATTGAATTAAAAAATTTTCACCTAGGGTCACATGCTTCATGCAAGATTTATTTTTATTTATTTGATTTCAATGATAAACAATATATTAAAACACTTTTAATATGTTTTTGGATATGCATTTTCCATTTAAGATTTTAGAATTAATCAGATTAATTTTAGAACCCTAGATTAAATCAAGATCAAACACACTAACCTTTTGATGCACTGTAGTGTATTTGCGCCTTTGAGATTCATTTTCAGGACACTAGATGTTGTCCCTCTAGCTTGTCCACACCAAGAACACCTATGGCAGCACTTCAATAGCTTCTAAAGCTTTTTCTATTATTTAGAAAATCAAGTTTTGCCTTTTAAGAGATTAAAGATGTAAACAGGATACTAGAAACAATTTCTAGTATTTTTAATTCAAGAGATTGTTTGCTAATCTCTTGGAATGAATGAGAGATGAAGAAGAAAAGAAGGGAGAGGTAGCCAAGGGGTGGCGGCACCTTTGGGAGTAGCAGCTTGTATGTTTTATTTTTTTATAACAACACTTATATAGCTAGGTCACCACTTAAACCCTTGCCACATGTCACCCTTTGATTGGTTTTAGGTTTAATTGACCCAATCACATTGTGCCAAGTGTCAAACCTATATTTAATCTTAATTTTAATCATTTTACATGATTAAAAGACATTTGGCAAGCTTATATGTAATGCCATGTGTCACCATCTCATGGTGCCACATGTCACCCTGTGAAATAACCAAAATGCCTCTGTGTCTTAATTTTGTGTTCTTAACCCAAAATAATTATTTCTCTTCTTCTAATCAATTTATATCAAATATAAATTAATTAATTAATCTCTATTAATTAATTTCTCATTAATTAAATTCATATTTAAACACTTCAAATATAAATTTAACTTATACTATACATCCAATAATCTAGATTTGGTTTCAAGTCATGCTAGGAACTTTGTAATCTAATTGCAAACCAAACCTATTTAATTAATCAATTAAACTCTTTAATTAATTAATTAAATCATATTTAATTAGGTGATAACTTGTGTATGTGTGTGACTTACTAGGCTCATCACTAATTGGCAATGAGATATGATATCAACTCTTAATATCATCATAACTCTTTCTTACTATAAATGATTTCTCTAAATCATTTTATGCACCTCATAGACCATGGTTAACACCTAGCATAGCATGCCATGGCCACCCAATTAGTAATAAGGTTTACCTTAAATGAACCTATAATCATATGTTACTATGCACTGGAATCTCTGTGTTACAAAATCCCAACTCAAGCTGGAGTCATGGTTTATGTCAAACTCCATTTTCTATGAATATTATGTTCTCTTTTAATTCCAGTTCTTGATTAAAAAGATTTTCTCATCAGAAACTCTTTTCTGATTAAATCTATCTGTCCTGGCCAGGAACTTGAAACATCAAGAACAATAAAATGAACATAGGATTTCATCTCTATTTACTTAGAGGAACAGATTCCATCTTGATCAACACCTACCTCCATATATAACTAGTAAGAGCCAACACATGCCCATATACCCATACACAGTACAAGTATGAAAGCAGTATCAAAATCAAACTACATATATATGCAAGATAACTGTGCTATCTTAGGACTAAAGATTATATGCACTGATATGATTTATGAAAAAACATTGACAAGAGTAAACTCCATATGCTTGTCATAAGTGTCACTGGTTCGGCCTGCTTATCATTTATAAGTGCCTATCATGTTTGTCACATGGCATGAGACTTATCATTCCATCTTATTTATATCTCATATAAATAACTAGAAACAAATATGAATACAATCTTTCTGGATAAGTCATGTCCTTATTATGAAGTATCCTCGATTGTGAACCTATTTATAATACTTTGTACCAGAAATACTGTCACTCATATTCTTAACAACTTAAGAATAGAATTTCTAACAAAATATCAATGGACCTTTTCTATTATATATAAATATCTTATGTAAACAAAAAGGTGGAAATGCCTTTTATCAATAAAAACATGTACAAGATACATACTAAATGATATGCTCTAGGGCATACTACTAATAATCTCCCACTAGCACTAGAGCCATTCATTACAATATCTTAGACCCATCTTCTCAAGATGTCGGTCTAGTTGAGTCTGTGACATAGGCTTAGTGAATGGATTGGCTGGATTTTCAGCTGATGCTATTTTTTGCATGGCTACATCGCCTCGTCCAACTATTTCTCTGATAATGTGGTAGCGCCTTTCTATATATTTGGATTTCTGGTGAGACCTTGGTTCCTTAGCCTGTATGACTGCTCCGTTGTTGTCACAGTGTAGTGGAACTGCTGACTCAATGGAAGGAATTACTGTAACTTCTATCACGAACTTCTTTATCCAAACAGCTTCCTTTGCAGCATCTGATGCAGCAATATACTCAGCCTCGGTAGTGGAATCTGCAGTCATGCTCTGTTTGGAACTCTTCCAACTGACTGCACCTCCATTACAAATGAACACATATCCAGAGGTAGACTTTCTACAATCGATATCTGATTGGAAATCAGAATCAGTATAACCATCCAATTGAAAGTCTCCACCTCCATAGATCAATAATAAATCCTTAGTTCTTCTTAAGTACTTAAGGATATTCTTGACAGCTATCCAGTGTTCCAAACCTGGATTGGATTGATACCTGCTAGTCAAACTAATAGCATATGCGATATCCAGCCTAGTACACAACATTGTATACATTAAACTTTGAATAGCCGAAGCATATGGAATCCTAGCCATCTTATCTCTTTCTTAAGGTGTCTTTGGAGACATCTCTTTAGAAAAATGGATACCATGTCTCACTGGTAACAATCCTCTCTTGAAATCAAGCATGTTAAACCTCTTTAACACCTTTTCCAAGTATAGACTTTGGGATAAACCAATTATTCTTTTTGCTCTATCTCTATAGATGTGAATCCTAAGAATATAGGTTGCCTCCCCTAAGTCTTTCATAGAGAATGTATTTGACAACCCTACCTTTACAGTTGTTAACATACCTATGTCATGACCCATCAACAGTATGTCATCTACATATAAGACAAGAAAAGTGATAGCACTGTCACTAACCTTCTTATATACACATGGCTCATCCTCATTTTTTATAAAACCAAAGGATTTAATGGCTTCATCAAATCGGATGTTCCAACTCCTCGAGGCTTGCTTCAACCCATAAATGGTTCGCTTTAGCTTGCATACCTTGGAACCATCATGGGATTCAAAACCCCTAGGTTGTGCCATGAAAATGTTTTCTTCAATGTATCATTGAGAAAAGCTGCTTTGACATCCATTTGCCAAATCTCATAATCTATCATTGAGAAAAGCTGCTTTGACATCCATCTGCCAAATCTCATAATCATAGTATGCAGCTATTGCTAATAGAATCCTAATTGATTTAAGCATGGCAACAGGCAAAAAAGTCTCCTCATAGTCGATTCCTTACCTTTGGCGAAACCCTTTCGCTACTAGCCTTGCCTTATAGGTCTCTAGCTTTCCATCAAAACCAATTTTCTTCTTGAAAACCCATTTGTTCCCTATAGGCACAATACCTTCAGGTGGGTCAACAAGATCCCAAACTTGATTCTTATATATGGAATCAATTTCAGATTTCATAGCATCAATCCATTTTGAAGAGTCTATATCTGATATAGCTTCTTCATAGGTGAGTGGATCATCTCCATGATCTACTTCTTCATGAGTAGACAACTCTTGTTCTTCTTCAAGAAGGAAACCATATCTCACTGGCGGGTGAGATACCCTGGTTGTTCTACGAGGAACAGCTGTAGATGTTTCATCAACGGGTGTAGGTTGACTAGATGGATCTATATCCATCTGATCTGTTGGTTGGTCAGAATTCTCTAATTCCAACTCTGTTTGCCTTCCTTTGCCTCCTTCTTGAACAAACTGTTACTCAAGAAATGTGGCATCTCTACTCACCATAACCTTTTGTGATGTAGGCAAATAAAAATAATATCCAAAACTATATTTTGGATATCCAATAAATCGACCCTTTTCTGATCTGGTTTCTAATTTATCAGTGTTCAGCTTTTTGATATAAGCTAGACAAACCCAAATCTTAACATGCTTAAGACTTTATTTTCTTCCATGCCATATCTCACAAGGTGTGGAAGAAACTGATTTTGATGGAATCCTATTCAGAATATACAAAGCTGATTCTAATGCAAATCCCCAAAAGGAGATTGGCATATATGTATAGCTCATCATACTACGTACCATATCCAATAGGGTACGATTTCTCTTTTCAGACACAGCATTTAGCTGTGGCGTTCCTGAAAGAGTCAGCTGGGAAACAATGCCGTGCTCTCTCAAGTATTCATTAAATTCAGTACTCAAATATTCACCTCCGCGATCTGATCGAAGAGTTTTAATACTCTTTGCTGTTTGATTTTCTACGTCAAATTTAAATTCTTTGAACTTTTCAAAAGATATATGTTTATATTTCATCAAATACAAATACCCAAACCTTGATTTATCATCAGTAAAGGTAATAAAGTAATGAAAACCGCCTCTAGCCATTTCCTTAAATGGACCACATACATCACTATGTATTAACTCCAAAATATTTTCAGCCTTTAGCCCTTGTCCAACAAAGGGTGATCTAGTCATTTTTCCCTGAAGGCAAGATTCACAAGTTGGAGTAGGCTCAGAGCCCAATGAGGATAGAATCCCCATTTTCTCCAGTTTTGCAATCCTATCTTCTGCAGCATGACATAACCTTAAGTACCAAATATGTTTTGAACTTGAGTTGGTGTTCACCATGGCATTGCATTCATTTAGATCACTTGCATTCATTTTGTGTTTGTCATTATTATCTAAATAATAAAGACCTTCATTCATATAACCCGAACCAACATATTTATTTCCAAAATAAATATTGCAAACATCATTTGTGAATTGAAATTCATAGCCATTTCTAGTCAAACTAGATATAAAAATGATGTTCTTAAAAGCATCAGGTACATATAAAATATTATCTAAATACAAAACATGTCCAAACATGTAAAAAGATTTAGATCCTATGGCTAAAGCTTCAACAGTTAAACCATTGCTAATCTGGACTCTAACATCTTGAGAAAGCAAGCTGCTACTATTTGCTAATTCTTGCATATCATTAGAAATGTGAGAACTGGCACCAGTATCTAAAATCCAAGCTGTAGATGAACTATGAGTATCATCAGAATCTAAATAACAAGATATGGACATACCTTCCGAAGGTTTATCCTTCTTGTCCTTCAGAGAAGTAAGATACTCTGAGCAGTTCCTTTTCCTGTGCCTATCCTTCTTGCAGTGGAAACACTTTCCTTTGCTTCCATCAGCTTTAGTCTTCCCTTTCTGTTTAGCTATTTTCTTGGAAGGAGCAGGAATCTGAGGTTTCTTTTTCTTATTGCCCTTCTTCTTGTTGGGCTTTCCAGCTGAAGAAGATGCAATCAAAGCTACCTCTTTTCCTTTATTGCCCAGCATATTCTTTTGGGCAATAACGAACTTGTTGAGTAAACCAGCTAAGGTGCATTCCTATTTAGTCATATGGAAATTTGTCACAAAATTCCCAAAAGACTCAGGAAGGGACTGAAGGATCAAATCCGTCTGCAGTTGGAAATCCATGTTGATGTCAAGATGTTCCAACTGCTCAATCAGCCGAATCATCTTGTGCATATGATCCCTAACATTCTGTCCCTCAGACATCCTCATGCGGAATAGCTGCCTAGATATCTCATACCTAGCATTCCTACTGAGCTCACCATACAAGGAGGATCTCACTTGCACTCTGCATGTTCCCATGCTGCTTTTGTAACTCATTACTCATGGAAGCAAGCATGTAACACTTAGCTCTCATATCATGCTCCTTCCACTTGTCTAAAGTTTTATGTTCCTCTTGAGTGGCCTCTGGAGGTAAGGGACCAGGAACATTTGAACCTAGAACATATCCTATATGTTCAAGGTTCAGGACAAGTTTCAAATTTCTTAGCCAATCAGAGAGATTAGGTCCTGTCAACCTATTGCGATCAAGTATGCTTGAAAGGATATTGGATGGTGGTAGTTGTTTTGTGCTCATTATTATCAGAAAATTAACTGCAGAAAATAACCAAATTAATTAGTAAACGTATCAAGTAATTAACCAAAATGATTATGGTCTTTTAATCAAATTGGTCCTCCCACTAAATTAGCGAATCCTATACTTCTAAAGTAGAAAACGAAAATCCTAGTTGGATGGATTTCTAGTGAGTGATTGAATTCTTATAATTCTATTGATCATCCTCAAGTACATCCGTTATTGGAATTACAATAAACTATAAGTGAGCAACTCCTTGCCCATCACATCTCATGTGAGGTTCAATCCTTTACTTAGCCCCTAATGCTCAAAATCTCAGGTATATCCATTATTGACTTATCTTGCATCAGTTAAGTTGATCCCATTGAGCCAGTAATTATGTAAATAATTTTAATGTTCTCAGGTACATCCAATATTGGCTACTTAACCATTTACATATTTACAACATCTCATGCTTAACCATTATTCTTAAGAAAATCTCTTAAATTAATTGCATCTTATGAAACTATTTAAAATTTCTTAAAATAATTGCTCCAATGGAGGGTCCATATTATAATTACTTTAATTATAGCATTTCCAACTTAATCATATGTTTGGAAGATTTTATGGTCATCCTAATTACTATTAAGGTCTCACTTTGCACATTATCCATTTAGGATGAATATATTATATAATTGCATACATTCCTATACATCTTATGCATTCATGGATAAGCAGTAAATATGGTATGATCATAGACTTTCTAAGGGATTCAATTCTAAGCCACCAAGAATTGAATCAGGGCATTCCTAGGTGCATTTCATTCATTCATATTACAAGAGTTGCTGAAGGAGTACATAATCAATACTTGATCTTGAATTCCTCCCACCGGTCCCACCAATGCTCTCGACCTCCTTGAACTTCTTGCAATCCAATATTACATAGTAATCCTTGGCATACCAAGGCGAATTTACAAGAACTTAAATAAATGAAATTGCAACCCAAAAATTATTACAAACTTAATAATACATGTCCAAAATAAATTAAAATAAATTAATTAATTTACAATCCCAAAGAAGCATAAAAAAAATAAATCCAACCACATTGGTCTTTTATAGTCCATGATCATCCATCATGCATATCACTATTTAATAATTAAATAAAATATACATACTTAAATTAAATTGAATATCTCATATTCAACTTAAAAATCCAGATTTGAATATGATTCAAACAAATTTAAAAATTCAAATTTGAATCACATTCAAACAAATTTAAAAATTCATATTTGAATCACATTCAAACAACCTTAAAAATTCAGATTTTAATCACATTCAACTAATTTAAAAAAAAAAAAACAGATTTGAATCACATTCAAACAATTTTTAAAAATTTAGATCTGAATATTATTCAAACAACTTTAAAAAATCAGATTTAAATATGATTCAAACAACTTTAAAAATTTAGATTTGAATCACATTTAAACAACTTTTAAAATTCATATTTGAATCACATTCAAACAATTTTTAAAATTCTGATTTGAATCAAAATTTAATTATGTGATTTAAATTCTAATTAAATAATTTAATAAGACATAGGATGAGCTTTTAGATCATACAACAATTGCAAATTAAAAAGCCAAACTTTGCACCACCCATGAAGCCATACCATGCGCACCAAAGATGGTGTTCTTCAAGCATGCCGCCACACATCCATTGCAACCAGTAATAGAAAAATCATCTCATGATCAAAATACATAATTAAATCACATAATCAACAATCTAAATGACAAATATAGTAGCTTTAATACCAATTGAAGGAGCAGAAGCGTGGAAAACACAAGTTTATACCATTGAATTCAAAAATTTTCACCTATGGTCACATGCTTCATGCAAGATTTATTTTTATCTATTTGATTTCAATGATAAACAAGATATTAAAACACTTTTAATATGTTTTTAGATCTGTATTTGCCATTTAAGATTTTAGAATTAATCAGATTAATTTTAGAACCCCAGATTAAATCAAGAACAAACACACTAACATTTTGATGCACTGCAGTGTATTTGCGCCTTTGAGATTCGTCTTCAGAATACCAGATGTTGTCCCTCTAGCTTGTCCACACCAAGAACACCTATGGCAGCCCTTGAATAGCTTCTAAAGCTTTTTCTATTATTTAGAAAATCAAGTTCTGCCTTTTAAGAGATTAAAGATGTAAACAGGATACTAGAAACAATTTCTAGTATTTTTAATTCAATAGATTATTTGCTAATATCTTGGAATGAATGAGAGATGAAGAAGAAAAGAAGGGAGAGGTAGCCAAAGGGTGGCAGCACCTTTGGGAGCAACAGCTTGTATGTTTTATTTTTTTATAACAACACTTATATAGCTAGGTCACCACTTAAACACTTGCCACATGTCATCCTTTGATTGGTTTTAGGTTTAATTTCACATTGTGCCAAGTGTCAAACCTATATTTAATCTTAATTTTAATCATCTTATATGATCAAAAGACATTTGGCAAGCTTATGTGTAATGTCATGTGTCACCATCTCATGGTGCCACATGTCACCCTGTGAAATGACCAAAATGCCCCTGTGTCTTAATTTTGAGTTCTTGACCCAAAATAATTATTTCTCTTCTTCTAATCAATTTATATCAAATATTAATTAATTAATTAATCTCTATTAATTAATTTCTCATTAATTAAATTCATATTTAAACACTTTAAATATAAATTTAACTTACACTATACATCCAATAATCTATATTTGGTTTCAAGTCATGCTAGGGACTTTGCAATCTAATTGCAAACCAAACCTATTTAATTAATTAATTAAACTCTTTAATTAATTAATTAAATCATATCTAATTAGGTGATAACTTGTGTATGTGTGTGACTTACTAGGCTCATCAATAATTGGCAATGAGATATGATATCAACTCTTAATATCATCATAACTCTTTCTTACCATAAATGATTTCTCTAAATCATTTTATGCACCTCATAGACCATTAACACACCTAGCATAGCATGCCATGGCCACCCAATTAGTAATAAGGCTTACCTTAAATGAACTTATAATCATATGTTACCATGCACTGGAATCTCTCTGTTACAAAATCCCAACTCAAGCTGGAGTCATGGTTTATGTCAAACTCCATTTGCTATGAATATTATGTTCTCTTTTAATTCCAGTTCTTGATTAAAAATATTTTCTCATCAAAAACTCTTTTCCGATTAAATGTATCTGTCCTGGCCAGGAACTTGAAACATCAAGAACAATTAAATGAACATAGGATTTTATCTCTTTTTACTTAGAGGAATAGATTCCATCTTGATCAACACCTACCTCCATATATAACTAGTAGGAGCCAACACATGCCCATATACCCATACACAGTACAATTGTAAAAGCAGTATCAAACTCAAACTACCTATATACAAGATAACTGTGCTATTTCAGGTGTAAAGATTACATGCACTGATATGATTTTTTACAAAACATTAACATGAGTAAACTCTATGTGCTTGTCATAAGTGTCACTGATTCGGCCTACTTATCATTTATAAGTGCCTATCATGTTTGTCATATGGCATGAGACTCACCATTCCATCTTATTTATATCTCATATAAATAACTTGGAAACAAATATGAATACAATCTTTCTGGATAAGTCATGTCCTTATTATATAGTATCCTCGATTGTGAACCTAATTATGATACTTTATACTAGAAATACTGTCACTCATATTCTTAACAACTTAAGAATAGAATTTCTAACAAAATATCAATGGACCTTTTCTATTACACATAAATATCTTATGTAAACAGAAAAGTGGAAATGCCTCTTATTAGGAAAACATATACAAGATACATACTAAATGATATGCTCTAGGGCATACTACTAATAATAATAACCTCATTAAAATTTGAACCAATTAAAAGTAGACAACTAAATATAAATAGGGACAAACCCGTGAGGTGATATGGGTTCGAATCCTAGCTCTGCAGGGCGAAGGGATTGAACTCCACCAAAGCGGACAGTACCGATTTGAGTTTCATCGCCGGCCTCTAGAGGGGTACGCTGGCAAGATGGCCACCCATAGAGGGGCTTGAGCTGGGGCCCACTAAGCCGGGGTGTGACACATGCAACTTCTTCCAAAATCTCGATGTAAATCTTGGGTCTCGATCAGATATGATGGAAAGTGGAATTCCATGCAGTCTAACTATCTCACTAATATACAATTCTGCTAACCTCTCTAGTGAGTAGTCAGTCCTAATCGGCGAGAAAGTGTCGACTTTGTCAATCTATCAACTATCACCCATCCGCATCATGCTTCTTCCGGTGAGAGGTAGGCCACTTACAAAATCCATGGTGACCGATCCCATTTCCATTCGGTATGCGTATAGGTCAGAGCAAACCCGATGGAACTTGATGTTCTGCCTTGACTTGCTGACATGTCAAGCATTTAGTCACATAGTCAGCTATGTCCCTCTTCATACCAGGCCACCAATACTGAAGCTTCAGATCATGATACATCTTTGTACTTCCTGGGTGCATAGCATATACACTGGTGTGTGCCTCTTTTAGAATGCTAGCCTTTAATTCCCCATCATCTGGTACACATAGTCTTCCTTTGTAATCTGAGACACCCATTTGCTTTCACCTCAAAGTCGCTTGCTTTTCCTTCCGGGATTTTGCTCATAATGGCCATTAACTTTTCATCCGCTTTTGCCCATCTAAAATCTGTAGCATGTGAGTTTGGCCTCACTTGCAACTCAGCCAAAATAGCTCCATCTCGAATCAAAGATAGACGGGCATTCAATGATCTCAAGGCTATCATGGATTTTCTGCTCAAGGCATCAGCAACTACATTTGCCTTCCCAGGGTGGTAGTCAATTACACAATCATAATCCTTCAGGAACTCAATCCATCGCCTCTGTCTAAGGTTGAGCTCCTTCTGAGTTGGAAAATATTTTAGACTCTTGTGGTCTGTGTAAATGTAGCACTTTTCACCATACAAGTAATGCCTCCATATCTTCAGTGCGAAGATAATTGCTGCAAGCTCTAGATCATGGGTAGGGTAGTTCTGTTCATGTGGCCTTAGCTATCTGGAAGCATAGGCAATCACTTTCCCCTCTTGCATCAATACACACCCTAACCCATTGTAGAAAGGGATGATTCTCATATATTTCAATTAATCTGTACATGGGTATTTATATACAATTGATTCCTATAATTGTGTTATACTAATTAGGAAGAAATCCTAAATAAGAAATCCTAAATAGGAATACAGAATACAGAATATACACAGAAATAATATAATGATTGACTTTCCATAACACTCCCCCTCAAGTTGGAGCATAAATGTTAATCATGCCCAACTTGTTACAAATGTAGTCAATCCTAGCTCCATTCAGAGCTTTTGTGAAAATATCTCCTAATCGCTCTCCGCTTTGATATGTCTGTTGAGATGATCTGTTGTTGAATCTTTTCACGAACAAAGTGACAATCAATCTCAATATGTTTGGTCCGCTCATGAAATACCGGATTAGAAGCAATATGGAGAGCAGCTTGATTATCACACCACAATTTCTAGGCAGGGGGGTCTTAAAACCTGTCTCATCTAGTAATTGAAATATCCACATTACCTCACATACTGATTGTGCCATGGCTCTGTATTCGGATTCAGCACTAGATCGAGAAACTACACTCTGCTTCTTGCTTTTCCAAGACACCAAATTTCCTCCAACAAAAACGCAATATCCAGTAGTTGACCTCCTATCAACCTTAGATCCAGCCCAGTCGGCATCTGAAAAACATTCAACATTTAAATGCCCATGATTACCATATAACAAACCTCTTCCTGGAGCTCCCTTCAGATAGCACAAGATTTGTCCCAAGGCTTCCCAATGAGCAACAGTTTTTTAATACATAAACTGAATTACCACACTAACGGCATAAGCAATGTCGGGACAGTGTGATGAAGGTAGTTCAATTTTCCTACCAATCTCCTGTATCTCTCCGGATCTTCAAACAACTCACTATCCCCGCTTGATGCTTGTAAATTTGGAGTCATTGGTGCACTACAAGGCTTAGCACCTAATTTTCCTGTCTCTGTCAATAGATCAAGGACATGTTTTCTTTGAGACAAGAAAATACCCTTCTTACTTCTCATAACTTCAATACCCAAAAAATACTTTAATAATCCCAAGTCTTTGGTCTGAAACTGGGTTTGGAGGAAGATTTTAAGAGATGAAATACCTGCAAAGTCACTCCCAGTGATGATAATGTCATCCACCTAGACTACCAGGAGAATTAGACCAGCCTCAGATTGCTTATAAAATACTGAGTGATCACACTTACTCTTTTGCATACCAAATTCCTGTACTGCTTCACTGAATCTCCCAAACCAGGCCCTAGGACTTTGTTTCAAGCCATAAAGAGACTTCCGAAGCCTACAAACTTTACCCAACTCCCCCTGAGCAACAAACCCAGGTGGTTGCTCCATATACACCTCCTCCTGAAGATCACCATGAAGGAAGGCATTCTTGATATCCATTTGGTGCAGGGGCCAATCATATGTAGCTGCTAAAGAGATAAACAAGCGAACAGAAGTAAGTTTAGCTACAGGAGAAAAAGTGTCAGAGTAATGAACCCCATATGTCTGAGCATATCCTTTTGCTACAAGGCGTGCTTTTAATCTAGCCACAGAACCATCAGGATTTACCTTTACTGTAAATACCCATTTGCAACCAATAGCTTTCTTACCAGTGGGCAAAGGCAACAGTTCCCATGTACCATTAGCATCTAAAGCCTCCATTTCCTCTTTCATAGCAGCACACCAGCCAGGATGAGACAGTGCCTCACCAACAGTATTAGGGGGGAATAGAGTCTAAAGAAGTAACAAAACACCGAGAATAAGAAGACAATTGATTATAAGAAACAAAAGAAGAGATAGGGTAAGTACATGAACGTTTACCTTTACGAAGAGCAATGGGTAAGTCTAGATCAGAATCATGATCAGTATGAGGTACAGGATCTCCCAACGAAGTAGCTGGTGGAGGATCTGAGTCAGGAATCTCCAATCTCCTGGAATAAACATGAACAACGGGAGGCCGAGTAGGTCTTGAGATGGAAGAAATAGGCTGTGAGAGAGGACTAGACATTGGTTGGACAGTATATATTAAGATATCATCTTCCTCCCCCTGACTCTCATACACAGATGATTGAGAAAAAAATGGAGTGGACTAAAAAAATGTGACATCTGCAGAAACAAGATAACGATTAAGAGTAGGAGAGAAACAACGGTACCCTTTTTGGATCCGGGAGTACCCAAGGAAGACACATTTGAGAGACTTTGGATCCAATTTAGTAACCTGCGGACGAACATCACGTACAAAACAAGTACAACCAAAAATACGAGGTTCAACAGGAAACAAAGATTTTGTAGGGAACAAAGCAGTATAAGGAATATCCCCATTAAGGACAGAAGAAGGCATACGATTGATCAAAAAACATGCCGTAGAAACTGCATCCGCCCAAAAGTGTTTAGGAACTTTCATCGAAAAGAAGAGCACGAGTTACCTCAAGAAGATGCCGATTTTTCTTTCGCCACGCCATTTTGGGATGGGGTATCCACACAGAAGACGATGAAGAATGCCATTTTGTGTCATATAAGACTGAAATTGTCTTTG
This sequence comes from Hevea brasiliensis, assembly GCF_030052815.1. Classification (NCBI taxonomy): domain Eukaryota; kingdom Viridiplantae; phylum Streptophyta; class Magnoliopsida; order Malpighiales; family Euphorbiaceae; genus Hevea; species Hevea brasiliensis. The sequence continues at coordinate 70,870,972 of NC_079498.1, read as the reverse complement.
AAAAATATTCTTTAGCATTGTCACTTCTTAATATGCGCACAGAAATATTAAATTGAGTTTTGATTTCATTACAAAAGGCACAAAAGATAGAAAACAACTCAGAACGATTCTTCATTAAATATAACCAGGTAACACGAGAGTAATCATCAACAAAAGTAACAAAATAACGAAATCCAGTTTTAGAAGTAACAGAACAAGGACCCCAAACATCAGAATGAACTAACTCAAAAGGGGATGAAGCCCGTTTATTGACTCTAGACACAGAAGGCAAACGATGATGTTTTGCAAACTGACACGACTCACATTCTAGTATCGATAAAGATCAAATCGAGGACACAACTTCTTCATTGTAGACAAAGAAGGATGACCCAATCTACAATGAGTTTCAAGAGGTGTTAAGGTACTGAAGCAAACAAGCGATCGCGGTACATGATTTTCCAGAATGTAGAGACCACCTGACTCACGTCCTCTACCAATAATCTGCTTCGTCGTAAGATCCTGAAACAAACACTGATCAGGAAAATATGAAATAGAACAATTTAAGGTAAGATTAATTTTACTAACATAAAGTAGATTAAAAGAGAAATTTGGTAGACACAAACAGATGACAAAGAAATTGACGGTCGGATTCGCAGCCTGCAACCCATGACATAAGAAGTAGAACCATCGGCTAAAGTAATGAGAGGAAGTGGGATTAGTGAAAAGTAGATAGAAGACTAGAATTACTGTCATGTGATCTGTTGCACCGTAATCAATAACCCATTTGGATGAGGAAGACACAAGGCATGTAGTGGATTTAGCTGACTCAGCGATCGCAGTGATAGGGGAACTGGTAGGCTTTAGAGATGCCTGATACTGGGAAAACTGTGCAAAATCCTCTGCGGATACCAAAACAGTTTTCTCAGAGGAAGATACTGTAGAATCCTCTGCTGCCATATTTGCCATCTGTGATCGCTGATTTTTCCTCTGAAGTTGCGGACAATTATATTTTGTATGGCCAGGCTCATGACAATAATAACAAATGACTCCTCTTGAGTCCTGATTAGAACTAGCCTCTCCATTACGCTGATTACTTCTGTTGCCTGTAATTCCTCCTCTACTTCCTCTTCTATTACCCTGTTGTCCATTTGGATTACGGCTAATAAGAGCACTACTGGCAGGCTGTGAAGATTGGGTACTCTCTGTACGAAGGACCCGTGTGAATGTTTCATGCAAAGAGGAAATCTCAGAACTGGAAAGAATCTGAGATTTAGCAGTCTCATACTCTGAAGGAAGGCCTGCAAGAAAACTCATAACAGCCAGTTGCTCCCGTTGGGCCTGCTGAACTTTCACATCAGAACTAAAAGGCAACAATACATTAAGTTCCTCATATACCCGTTTAAAATCCATAAAATAAGCCGTGAGAGACTTATTCTCTTTCTCAGCACGGTAGAATGCCTTACAAACATCATAAATACGGGAGATATTCCCTTTACCAGAATACAGAAAATCTAAGTAATCCATCAATTCCTTAACAAATTCACAGTGATTAATTAAACTAATTACCTCACTGTGAATCGAGTTCCGAAGCTGCAAAAACAACCGAGCATCCTCCCTTAGCCAAGTTTGTTGTGTATCATCAGTAGGTGGATCTTTAGTAAGGTGATCATCCTTATCAATGCTACGCAAATAGACCCTAACAGTCTTACTCCACTCCAGATAATTCGAACCATTAAGTTTGTGTTCCGTGATCTTAGTCATCATCGGAATCACATCAGAAATAACATTCTTATTGTTTGCCATTTGTTGAGACAAAGAAAACTAACCGAAACGCTAATCCAAAGTGCTGACAGCAACAAAATAATCCAAAATCACAAATCAAGAAAATACCGAAATAGGATCTGAGAGCTAAACCTCAGAAGTCCTTTAATGGTGTACTGGATCAGGCAACAGCACGCAGTGGTGGAATGAGGGGATTGAGGCGACACTGGCAATGTTGATCGGAGTTGAAACGGCCGGTCGGCGGCCAAGGTCTCTCCTGAGCTGGGTGGTGAGAACAAATAATCACCCTAGATAGATGACCTGCTCTGATACCATGTAGAAAGAGATGATTCTCATATATTTCAATTAATCTGTACATGGGTATTTATATACAATTGATTCCTATAATTGTGTTATACTAATTAGGAAGAAATCCTAAATAAGAAATCCTAATTAGGAATACAGAATACAGAATATACACAGAAATAATATAATGATTGACTTTCCATAACACCCATTATGAGAGGCATCACTGTAGACCACAAAGTCCTTTCCTGACACTGGCTGTGTTAACATTGGTGCCTCTGTCAACATAGCCTTCAACTTCTCAAAACTGGTCTGACACTTCTCATTCCAGTCAAATCTGACATTCTTGTGTAACAACTTGGTCATTGGAGCAGCTATTAGGGAAAATCCCTTCACAAATCTTCTGTAATACCCAGCTAGCCCCAAGAAGCTTCTGACCTCAGTTGTGTTTCTGGGAGGCTTCCATTCCATCACTGCTTCTATTTTCTTGGGATCTACCCTAATCCCATCAGCTGACACTATGTGTCCAAGGAATGCAATCTCATTCAGCCAAAAGTCACACTTGGACAACTTAGCATACAGCTTCTTTTCTCTCAGGGTTTGCAGAACAATCCTCAAATGCTCATCATGTTCTTCACTGGTCTTGGAATACATCAAAATATCATCAATAAAGACCACTGCGAACCGATCTAAGTGTGGATGGAAGATACGGTTCATAAGGTCCATAAATGCCGCTGGTGCATTTGTTAGGCCAAAGGGCATCACTAGGAACTCATAATGCCCATACCGGGTCCTGAATGCAGTCTTGGGCACATCTACATCCTTCACCCTCAACTGATGATACCCTGATCTGAGATCAATCTTGGAAAAAACTCTTGCTCCCTTCAACTGATCAAACAGATCATCAATTCTAGGCAACGGATATTTATTCTTCACAGTCACTTTATTCAACTGCCCGTAATCGATGCATAGCCTCAAAGTCCCATCTTTCTTCTTTACAAACGGCACTAGAGCTCCCCATGGTGACACACTGGGGCGTATGAACCCCTTTATCCAAAGAATCCTTGCAACCGAGTTTTCAACTCCTCAATTCAAGAGGTGCCATCCTATAAGGAGCAATGGAAATGGGTGTCAGATCTTACAGTTGTCTCGATAGCAAATTCGACTTCCCTTTCTGGTGGCAAACCAGGCAACTCTTCAGGAAATACTTCTGGGAAGTCTCTCACTGTGGGTATGTCACTCAAGTTTGGCTTAGCCTGCCTAGTATCCACCACATGTGCTAGGTAGGCTTCACAGCCTTTTCTCATCATTCTTCTTGCAATGATGGTCGAGATGACATTGGACAAGAAATCTGTCCTTTCACCCACAATCGTAATTTCATTACCCTCCTGAGTTTTTAGAGAAATCCTCTTGCTTTGCAATCAACTATTGCACGATGACGTGACAACCACCCATTCCCAAAATCACGTCAAACTCATGGAAAGGCAACTCAATCAAGTCTGCCAAGAATTCATACCCCTGAATCCTTAAAGGGCAACCCTTGTATACCTTGTTCACTACCACACTGTGACCCAATGGATTAGTGACTAGAATGTCTTGGTCACTCTCCTACCAAGATCCCCTTTCTACGGGTAGATTGATGCAGATGTATGAATGAGTGGATCCTGGATCCACCAATGCATCCACAGGTGTAGTGTAGAGGGAGAACGTACCCCTGATGACGTCCGGGGCATCTTGCTCCTCCTAAGCTCTCAAGGCATAATTTCTGGCAGGTGGTCTGTTATCTGGCCTCTCTGCTGGCTCAGATGCAGGCCTCTGAGATGGTCCCACAGCTTCAAATTTACCAGACCTTCTACCCCTTGGTGGTGCAGGAGCAAGTCTGTCTGCTTGTGTTGGAGCAGCTGTAGTAGTTCTGCGTGGACAGTTCTTCAACTGATGCTCTGTTGACCCACATCTCAAGCAGGCACCAGTTACTCTCCAACACTCCCTCTTGTGCCATTTAAGGCAGTGTGGACATGCAGAAGATGTTGGGGCTGGTCCCCTGAACCCCATCCTCGAGAGAGCCGCCACCGATGGTGTGGACTGACCTCTCCTAGGGGTGAACTATGGCCTGGGCCCCTGAGACTGACCCTGACCCTGTGGTTGAGCTGAACTCTGTGCAGGAGGACCCTTGAACTTCTTCCCAAATGCAGGGGCTGAACTAGACTGGCCCGGTCCCCTCTTCTGCTGTCTATCCCTTCTGGTCTGCTCACTGATTCTTACTTTTTCCACCTTTATTGCAGCTTCCACTAACTTGGTAAACTCTATGATTCCCAAGGCAGTGAGCTGGATCTTGATGTTATCATTTAGTCCCTCTTCAAATCTCTTGCATCTTTCAGCTTCATTAGGGACTATCTCCCTTCCATAACGGCTCAATCGGACAAATTCCTTCTCATATTCAGTCACCGACAACTGTCTCTGCCTCAAGTTAATAAACTCTCTTCTTCTCTCTTCCAGGTATACAGTACCCACATATTTCTTCTTCAATTCAGAGAGGAAGAAGTCCCAAGTTACAGCTTCTGGCTGCACTTCACTGGACACAGTGTCCCACCACTCATATGCATCATCTTGCAGCAAAGAGATGGCAGCTTCCAGGTTTTGCTCTGGAGTGCAGTGGAGTTGTTTTAGTACTCACTGCTCGCTCAACCAATTCTCGGCTGCAACAGAGTCATCTTCTCTCTTGCCATAGAAGTCCACAGCTCCAAACTTCCTTAGCCTTTCCAGGTGTGTTTCTGCTGTGGAGCTGGTGGTGGTGGTGGTGGTGCTGGCATTACCCCGGCCATTTGTCTGAAGAAGTCGGCCATTTGTTGGAACATGGCCTGTGGAGGCTGAGCAGGCTCTGCCTGAGCTAGCGGAGTAGGTTCTCCCTTACCCCCAGTCTCAGCTGCTACCGGTGGAGCATGACTCTCCACTTCCTCCTCAACTGCCCTCTGAGATGAAGGGTCCATATCCTATTCAAAATAAGAAAAACAAACAGATCTGCATTAGTGTCACCTCGACTCTTACAAATGCAATGCATGGTATGGACTCGATCTAGGACTAGAAATGCCTAAACCGTGCTTTGATACCACTAAATGTGACACCCCTTACCCGTGTACAGTATACCCGAGTAAGTAATGCCACACGGTGTACTGACACACTCTAATATTCCTCAATTCATTTATATCATGCTTTTGAAGTTAATTTATGAAATATGATTTATTTTAACCATTTATCAAAAGCATTATTCATTTGAGGTTCCGAAGATTTTAAAGAAAATCCGGCGGAGTACCGGCTAAAAATGGAGAAAACAGTTCTTCGGAACCTGTTAAAAACACTTCCAATATTTGTATTTCATCATCTCAAACATCCATTTCTCATATACAAGCGATAAATACATGCTCAAATTTTTGCATTCATAGTCATAACTTTCATTATTTACATGAACATCAAAATATATTACATGAGTTCAAATACATATGAGAAAGTAAAAATCTGCTACAAAATATCAAAATGACAAAATGACACCTAGTGCCCTACCAATGCACTGCAGGTAGTGAGGTGACACGGACACTGCGCAGAACTGCAGGATGGACTCACCCAGTCTGTGGTCTACTGGGCTCACGATCAGGATCTCCAGTACCTACGCGTGGCAAAAGCAACGCGCTAAGCAATAATGCTTAGTGGTGCAATAATAAAATAACAAGAAATAACAGATTTAAATATGTATCGCATGTACATGTTTTGTTTGTCATGTATTTGTATATCCATTCATTTATTTCTTCTACATTGCTCATTTTCATTCATTTGGTTGCCCAAGTAACCTACACTAGACGACTGGATTGGATAACGGGTAAACTGGCACTGGGTATCTAGTACCTCGGGTTGTCACACCATCGGTCGCATATGCATCACCCGGTGTGCAACAGAACAGCTACCAAGCTGTAAATAATCTCAGGCACAAGCCAAGTCTCAATGCAAAGTCAGAATGGCTAAAAGCCATGAAATAACAGAATGGCATTTTTGCCATGTGCAGTACTGCTAACTGAACCCTATTGGCATGCCAAACTATCCAAACCAATCTTGTTAGGTATACTAGGGCATTTGAAACTTTTAAATTCTTCAATTTGTGAATTTCAAATTTTTGGTGTCACTATTCATCATTGGTCAACAAAAATGTTGACTTTTAGAATAAAAATGTGTACATTGACTTTGGCACTCCCAACATACCACATTTGGTGTTTAAAACTTGTTGGCATTAAGTGTTAATACCATTCCAAAGTGTAACTCAACACAAGCAGAATTTTCAGTTTTGGTTAGTCAACTTCACTGTTCCATTGGACACTGTTACTCTAGGAATTTGAAGAAATGTAAAACATGAAAGTTGTTCCTTATTTTGTCTAGTTGAATTTCCTTTTTTGAATCACTCCATTTGGAGTTTTGTAGCTCTAGATATGGTCCAAAGACCCAAGCTGGCCGAATGTGCATTCTGCAGAAAATTACCATATCTACAGTGCATGAACAATAACTAGAGTCACTTTGTTGGATGGGTTCTGGCCATAATTTGGGGTAGGTTCCTTCATGAAAGTTGTTTGTCTATGTCTTAACTTGTTTCTGTAAAAATTTTAGGTCAATTGACCAAATCTACAGTGAGTTATGGCCAAATGAACAGTTACTGTTCATTTGGCCAATTCTGCAGAATCAGTTTCAGGGTTCCGGATTGGGGCCAAGTTTTGGTCCTCTTGCTTTGGTCTTTTGGGCATGGTTTCTTCAGCAAAAATGTGCCATTATAAGCCTAGTTTCATGTCCAATTGGCCAAACTTCAATTGGACTAACACAGCCCAAGTTATGGCAGTGCAAAGGGACTGAATTTTCAGTCCCTATGCTGCTGTCCTAGGGCAGTTTATACCTTGACTTTGCCATACCATTTTTCAGTCCAAATTGTATTCAACATACCTCAAATGGTCACTTATTGACCATTAGATTGTTCTTTAATAGTTTAGTAAGTCAAGTCAATTTTTCATGCCTCAAAACCCTAATATCCAATGCAATTTACCCATAAACCTCAACTAGCACTCTAGTTCAACATCTATATAGGTATATAGCTTAAACATAACCTCCAATTCATGCTAAGTCCATTAAAACATCCAAAACCATTCCTCTATTAGGGCTGCCGAATTCTTTGGTGGAGATATACATTGAATTTGTTTCATTATTTCACAATTTCTAATTCATTACATGCCTAAATCATGGAATTAATGAACTTTAATTACATATATGCACTAACCTTGTTGTATGCCAATCCAAGCTTGAGAAAGCTTCACTTTCTTTCTTCTTCTTGGCTGCCAAGAGCTTGTTTAAGATGTGGAGTAAAGCTTTAATGAAGAGAAGTTAGAGTTTTGTGGTGTAAACAAGGGAAAAATCAAGCTTGATTGAAAAAAATCAATGGAGGTGTCTAGGGCAATTTTCGGCTAGCTTTTGGGGAGGGAAGTAGCTGCTGCAATTTTTATTATTTTGGTCTTCTTTTAGTCTATTTTAATAGTTAGTCAAATGAGGGCTTAATGGTGATTGGTGGAAAATCTTGAATGACATCATAATATGTCATTATTTGCATTATTTTTCATTTTCTTTTCTTTCACTACTCATTTCCAATTTCATTTTTAGTAATATTTATTCATATTTTATGTCATATTAATTATTTACTCAACTGGACAAGTCGGCCAAAAATCACCTCTGAAGGCGAAATGACCAAAATGCCCTCCATTTGGCTTAACGGGTCAAAATCGTCTGTACCGATTGAACAATTTTTCTAGGTATTTTCTTGGCATTCTAATGCCATGGGAACCTCAATTACCCTTCTCTGGAGTCCCAAAAATTATTTTATAATTTTTCCCCTGGGTCTAGGGCTCCTCGTTGCGAGAACCGCAACTTCCCTCCGGTTACCCATCGCTTGGGCACCGGCTCGTTTTGCTTGGTTGTATTTTATTTCTAAAATTTTTACTAAGTGTTTCTTATTAATATTTGAGTTAATTATGATTCCCGACTTTAATTTAAATATTTTTTCGGATGTTCTAGCTGTCCGGACCGACACCGGTCACCGGAACAGTAGAATGTACGGAGTGGTTATCGGGAGGGTGTTACAATTGTGTTGTGGCTTGAAATTGACATTGTTGAGATTGATTATTGACTATTTGAAGTGCAATGAATATGATTGAAGTTTGGTAGTTGGGAGGAATTAAAGATTTGGAAGTATTATTTTTATGCAGGGAATTTTGGACCTTGAGTCCAGTGTGGTTATGTGGCCATAAGTAGAGTCACATTGCTCTAATTAATATGAGGCTAATTAGAGATGAAACTTAGGATATAAAGCCACATTTTTCATGGAGAGACCCTGCCCAGAAACTGAACCTAACATGACCTAAAATTTGCTTGAGTCTGAGTAACCACCTACTAGACTTGGAAAAATGACCATATGAATAGTAAATGTTCAAATGGGCATAATTCACTCTAGGAAAGTCAGAATGAATTGATTCTTAAAGCAATGGAAGATTAGACATAGGAGTACATTTTTCATGGAGAACTCAGAGCCTAGTTTGGCCTCTAACCCAAACAATTTGCTAGACCAAATTAGGTCAACAATTTTGACCAGAACCAGAACCTAACCTGAACTCTGGACTTTGACCTACCCGACCAGTTTTTAAAAAAATGTCATAACTTAGTCCACAAAATTGCAAATGCAGTGAATCCAAATCCAAATCTCCATAAGACCTATAACTATAATTTTGATGTTTTGACCAACATCTAGAACCCAATGGTACTGGAATAATTTGCTAGGACAAGTCAGTATTCCAAATTCTGAAATTGAACTACATAGCTACTTGACCCTAGAATAGTATTTATATCATATCTCCCATTAGGAAACTTCAATTGGAATGATTCAAAGTGTTATGGAAATGTAAGAAACAGGAATCCAACTTTGATTTAGAAACTTTCCTCAAATTTTGAGTGTAAGGACCCTAAATTGGGAATCAAAGACACAGACTTGAGCCTAAAATCCTGAAGGCACAGGGTTTAGGAGTCCAGGTCAGTTAATTGGCTATAACTCACTCTACATAACCTAAAAAATTGTGATTCTTAAACCTGAGTGACCTTAAGACATAGGGGAACAACTCATATGAAGGACATTAGATTTAAAAATGACTGTAGCATGCCTAAATGACTAGACAAAATTTGACTCCAGAATCTGCCTTGTTCTATAACCATAAAGGGTCAATGAACTAGTCTTGGAAAATTGACCATAACTTAAGCTCTATAACTCCAAATTGAGTGATTCAAAAGAGAAATCAAAGTTTAAACATAGAGGAACAACTTCCATGAAGTAAGTGTGGCCAAATAGACCCTACATCTTAGCCAAATTGCTAGGCAAAAATAGGGGATAGAATCTGGACCTAAAGAAAGGTTCAAGAAAATTATTTGATGCATGATACATAAGTTACCTAAATGGTTTGCCAGACACATAAGTTACATGAAACTGAGATTGCAACCTATTTTTCCATTAGAAATGACATAAAATTGCTATAAAGCACTAATAGTGCCTAATATGAAATAATAAGTCTATAAGTACTAAATAACACTAAATTGCCCAAAGTATATCTAGACTTATGTATATAGCTTGCATCAATTGGTATACCAATTAGGGTGTAATACCCTCCCGGTAACTACTCGGTACATCCTACTGTTCCGGTGACCAGTGTCGGTCTGGACAGCTAGAATGTCCGGAAAAATATTTAAACTAAAGTTAAGAACCAAAATCAACTCAAATATTAATAAGAAAAATTTAGTAAAAATTTTAGAAATAAAATACAACCAAGTTAAACGAGTCGGTGCCCTAGCGATGGGTAACCAGAGGGAAGTTGCGGTTCTCGCAACGAGGAGCCCTAGACCCAGGGAAAAATTCATAAAATAATTTTTGGGACTCCAGAGAAGGGTCATTGAGGTTCCCATGGCATTAGAATGCCAAGAAAATACCTAGAAAAATTTTTCAATCTGACATGCACAATTTTGACCCGTTGAGCCAAACGGAGGGCATTTTGGTCATTTCGCCTTCAAAGGTGATTTTTGGCCGACTTGTCCAGTTGAGTAAATAATTAATATGACATAAAATATGAATAAACATTACTAGAAATTAAATTGAAAATGAGTAGTGAAAGAAAAGAAAAGAAAATGCAAAATAATGCAAATAATGACATCATTATTATGTCATTTAAAATGGTCCACCAATCACCTTACAACTAATTCACTTAAAAAAACTAAAAGAGGCTGAAATTAGAAGGAAAAAAAATCATCTTCTTCCTTTGGACAAACCAGCCGAAATCCCTTCCCCTCTCCCTCCATTAATCTTCAATCAAAAAGCTTGATTCTTCCTTTGTTTCACCACAAAACCCTAACCTCTCTTCATTAAAATTTTACCCCACACCTTAAACAACCTTTTGGCAGCCTAGAAAGTGAAGGAAAGTAAAGATTTAACTTGGGAAAATTCTGCCACTTAAAGGTTAGTGCACTATATACCTAAAACTCTTTAATTTCATGAATAGGAACTTGAATATAGTAAGAAAATGAAATTTAAATGAACAAAATTCATGTGTATGTGTACATGAATTTTGGCTGCCCTATTGAAGGAATAGGAATGAGTGTTTTTTATGAGCTTGGAGTGAACTAGAAACCATGTTTGAAGTTTATAAACATAAGAATAGTGAATTAGTAGCTAACTAAGGTAAATTGTATAAATCATGACTTTGAACTAGGGTTTTGGGAGTAAAATGTGAACTTGGCTTATGCAATTGTTAAAGAACATTCTAATGGTCAATTAGTGACCATTTGAGGAGATTTGACCATAATATGGACTAAAAAATAGCATGGCAAAGTGAATGACTGTGCTGCCTAGGGACAGCAGCAATGGACTGAGATTTCAGTCCAATAACACAGCCATAACTTTGGCCGTGTTAGTCCAATTTGTGTTTAGCCAATTGGACATGAAACTAGGCTTATAATGGCACATTTTTGCTGAAGAAACCATGCCCAAAAGACCAAAGCAAGAGGACCAAAAGTTGGCCCCAATCCGGATCCCCTGCAACAGCACCTGCAGAAATGACCAAATGAATAGTAACTGTTCATTTGGCCATAACTCACTGTAGATATGGTCAATTGACCTGAAAGTTTTACAGCAAACATTTAAGACATAGAAAAACAACTTTCATGAAGAAACCTACCCCAAATTATGACCAGAACCTCACCCAAATGGCAGTCACAGTCACTGTTCATGTTACTGTAGATTTGGTAATTTCTGCAGAATAGAAATCCGGCCAGCTGTGGTTTTTGGACCATATCTGGAGCTTCAAAACTCCAAATGGAGTGATTCAAAAAAGGAAATTCAACTAGACAAAATAAGGAACAACTTTCATGTTTGCCATTTCTTCAAATTCCCACTGAAACAGTGTCCAATGGAACAGTAAAATTAAGTTCCAAAAAACTGAAAATTCTGCTTCCCTTGGTTTAAACTTTGAAATGGTATAAATGCTTAATGACAACAAGTTTTGAATGCCAAATGTGGTATGTTGGGAGTGCCAAAGTCAATCTACATATTTTCTATCTAAAAGTCAACATTTTTGTTGACCAATGAGGTGAATAGTGACACCAAAACTTGAAATTCACAAATTGAAGAATTTAAAAGTTTCAAATGCCCTAGTATACCTAACAAGATTGGTTTGGATAGTTTGGCATGCCAATAGGGTTCAATTAGCAGTACTGCACATGGCAATATGCCATTCCGTGATTTTATGGCTTTTAGCCATTCTGACCTTACATTGAGACTTGGCCTTGTGCCTGATATTGTTTACAGCTTGTTAGCCGCTCACACACCGAGATGCGTATGTGACCGATGGTGTGACGGCCCGAGGTACTTGATACCCAGTGCCAGTTTACCCGTTATCCAGTCCAGTCGTCTAATGTAGGTTACTTGGGTCAACCAAATGAATAAAAGTGGACAAAGTAAATGATATACAAATACCAAACAAATATAACATATACATTCATTACATATTTATTTCTTGCTATTTCCTTTATTTTATTATTGCACCACTAAGCATTATTGCTTAGCGCGTTGCTTTTGCCACGCGTAGGTTCCGAGAGATACAGATCGTGAGCCCGTGAGACCGCCGATCGGGTGAGTCCATCCTGCAGATTCGCACGATGTCCGTGTCACCTCAACTTCGCAGTTGCATTGGTAGGACACTAGGCGTCATTTTGATATTTTGTAGCTAATTTTTACTTCCTCATATGTATTTGAACTTATGTAATGTATTTTGATGTTCATGTAAATAATGAAAATTATGGTTATGAATGCAAAATTTGAGCATTTATTTATTGTTGTATATGAGCATTATGAGAAATGGATGTTTGAGAAATGAAAAGGTTGTTGAGAACCGAAATTGAAAATTGTTGAGATTTTGGATATTGGAGTTTGAGATGATTGAATACAAATATTGGAAGTGTTTTTAACAGGTTCCGAAAAACTGTTTTCTCCATTTTTAGCCGGTACTCTGCCGGATTTTCTTTAAAATTTTCGGAACCTCAAATAAATGACAATTTCGATAAATGGCTTAAATAAATTATATTTCACAAATTATATTCAAAAGCATGATAAAAATTAAATAAGGCATATTAGAGTGTGCCGGTACACCGTGTGACATTGCTTACTCGGGTATGCTGTACATGGGTAAGGGGTGTCACATTTAGTGGTATCAGAGCACGGTTTAGGCGTTTCTGGGCCTAGATTGAGTCCATACCATGCATTGCATTTGTAAGAGTCGAGGTGACACTAATGCTGATCTGTTTGTCTTTGTTAAATAGGATATGGACCCTTCATCTCAAAGAGCAGTCGAGGAGGAAGTGGAGAGTCATGCTCCACCTGCAGCAGCTGAGACTGGGGGCATGGGAGAACCTGCTCCGCCAGCTCAAGCAGAGCCTGCTCAGCCTCCACAGGCCATGTTCCAGCAAATGGCCGATTTCTTTAGACAAATGGCCGGGGTAATGCCAGCACCACCACCACCACCAGCTCCACAGCAGAAATCACACCTGGAAAGGCTAAGAAAGTTTGGAGCAGTGGACTTTTTCGGTAAGAGAGAAGATGACTCATTGCGGTAGAATTGGTTGAACAGAACGGGCAGAGTTCTAAAACAACTCCACTGCACCCCAGAGCAAAACCTAGAGGCTGCCATATCTTTGTTGCAAGATGATGCCTACGAATGGTGGGACACGGTATCCAGTGAAGTGCAGCCAGAAGCTATAACTTGGGACTTCTTTCTCTCAGAATTCAAGAAGAAATATGTGGGTACTGTATACCTGGAAGAGAGAAGAAGAGAGTTTATTAACTTGAGGCGAGACGGTATCGGTGGCGAGTATGAGAAGGAATTCGTCCGATTAAGCCGCTATGGAAGGGAGATAGTCCCTAATGAAGCTGAAAGATGTAAGAGATTTGAAGAGGGACTAAATGACAACATAAAGATCCAGCTCACTGCCTTGGGAATCGCAGAATTTAGCAAGTTAGTGAAAGCTGCAATAAGGGTTGAAAAAGTGAGAATCAGTGAGCAGACCAGAAGGGATATATAGCAGAAGAGGGGACCAGGTCAGTCTAGTTCAGCTCCTGCACCTGGGAAGAAGTTCAGAGGTCCACCTGCACAGAGTTCAGGTCAGCCACATGGTCAGGGTCAGTCTCAGGGGCCTAGGCCACAGTTCACCCCTAGGAGAGGTCAGTCCACACCATCAGTGGGCAGCTCTCCAGGGATGGGGTTCAGGGGACCATCCCCAACATCTTCTGCATGTCCACACTGTCTGAAATGGCACAAGGGGGAGTGTTGGAGAGTAACTGGTGCCTGCTTGAGATGTGGGTCGACAGAACATCGGTGAGGCGCCCTTGCAGAACTACTACTGTTGCTCCAACACAAGCGAGCAGGACACGCTCTGTACCACAGAGAGGTAGAAAATCTGGCAAGTCTGAGGCTGTAGGACCATCGCAGAGGCCTGCATCTGAGCCAGCAGAGAGGCTAGATAACAGACTACCTGCCAGAAATTATGCCCTGAGAGCTCAGGAGGAGCAAGATGCCCCGGACATCATCAGGGGTACGTTCTCCCTCTACAATACTCCTGTGCATGCATTGGTGGATCCAGGATCCACTCACTCATACATCTGCATCAACCTACCCGTAGAAAGGGGATCTGGTAGGGAGAGTGACCAAGACATTCTGGTCACTAATCCATTGGGCCACAGTGTAGTGGTGAACAAAGTATACAAGGGTTGCCCGTTAAGGATTCAGGGGTATGAATTCTTGGCCGACCTGATTGAGTTACCTTTCCACGAGTTTGACATGATTTTGGGAATGGACTGGTTGTCACGTCATCAGGCAATAGTTGATTGCAAATTGAAGAGAATTTCTCTAAAAACTTCAGAGGGTAATGAGATCACAGTTGTGGGGGAAAGGATAGATTTCTTGTCCAATGTCATCTCAGCCATCGTTGCAAGAAGAATGATGAGAAAAGGCTGTGAAGCCTACCTAGCACATGTGGTGGATACTAGGCAGGCTAAGCCAAACCTGGGTGACATACCCACAATAAGAGACTTCCTAGAGGTATTTCCCGAAGAGTTGCCTGGTTTGCCACCAGAAAGGGAAGTTGAATTTGCTATTAAGACACTGCCGAGTACAGCACCCATTTCCATTGCTCCTTATAGGATGGCACCCACTGAATTGAGGGAGTTGAAAACTCAGTTGCAAGAGTTGCTTGATAAGGGGTTCATACGCCCCAGTGTGTCACCATGGGGAGCTCCAGTGCTGTTTGTGAAAAAGAAGGATGGGACTTTGAGACTATGCATCGATTCTGTGATTGAATAAAGTGGTATGAAGAACAAATATCCGTTGCCTAGAATTGATGATCTGTTTGATCGGTTGAAGGGAAGCAGAGTATTTTCTAAGATTGATCTCGGATCGAGTATCATCGGTGAGGGTGAAGGATGTAGATGTGCCCAAGACTGCATTCAGGACCCGGTATGGGCATTATGAGTTTCTGGTGATGCCCTTTGGCTTAACAAATGCACCAGCGGCATTCATGGACCTTATGAACCGTATCTTCCATCCATACCTAGATCGGTTCGTAGTGGTCTTTATTGATGATATTCTGGTGTATTCCAAGACCAGGGAAGAACATGATGAGCATTTGAGGATTGTTCTGCAAACCTTGAGAGAAAAGGAACTGTATGCTAAGTTGTCCAAGTGTGACTTTTGGCTGAATGAGATTGCATTCCTTGGACACATAGTGTCAACTGATGGGATTAGGGTGGATCCTAAGAAAATAGAAGCAGTGATGGAATGGAAGCCTCCCAGAAATACAACTGATGTCAGAAGTTTCTTGGGGCTAGTTGGGTATTACAAGAGATTTGTGAAGGGATTTTCCTTAATAGCTGCTCCAATGACCAAGTTGTTACACAAGAATGTCAGATTTGACTGGAATGACAAGTGTCAGACCAGTTTTGAGAAGTTGCAGGTTATGTTGTGAGGCACCGGTGTGCAGCACGGTGTCAGGAAAGGACTTCGTGGTCTATAGTGATGCTTCTCATAATGGGTTAGGGTGTGTATTGATGCAAAAGGGGAAGGTGGTCGCTTATGCTTCCAGGAAGCTAAGGCCACATGAACAGAACTACCCTACCCATGATCTAGAGCTCGCAGCAATTATCTTCGCACTGAAGATATGGAGGCATTACTTGTATGGTGAAAAGTGCTACATTTACACAGACCACAAGAGTCTAAAATATTTGCCAACTCAGAAGGAGCTCAACCTTAGACAGAGGCGATGGATTGAGTTCTTAAAGGATTATGATTGTGTGATTGACTACCATCCTGGGAAGGCAAATGTAGTTGCTGATGCTTTGAGCAGAAAGTCTATCACAGCTTTGAGATCATTGAATGCCCGTCTATCTTTGATTCGAGATGGAGCTATTTTGGCTGAGTTGCAAGTGAGGCCAAACACCTTTCTGACAGATTTTAGATGGGCAAAAAGTAGATGAAAAGTTACTGGCTATTATGAGCAAAATCCCAGAGGGAAAAGCAGCTGACTATGAGGTGAAAGCAGATGGGTGTCTGCACTATAAAGGAAGACTGTGTGTACCAGATAATAGGGAATTGAAAGCCAGTATTCTAAAAGAGGCACACACCAGTGTATATGCTATGCACCCAGGAAGTACAAAGATGTATCATGATCTGAAGCTCCAGTATTGGTGGCCTGGTATGAAGAAGGACATAGCTGACTATGTGACTAAATGCTTGACATGTCAGCAAGTCAAGGCAGAACATCAAGTTCCATCAGGTTTGCTACAGCCTATATGCATACCTGAATGGAAATGGGATCGGGTCACCATGGATTTTGTAAGTGGTCTACCTCTCACTCGGAAGAAACATGATGCAGCATGGGTGATAGTTGATAGATTGACGAAGTCAGCACACTTTCTGCCAGTTAGGACTCACTAGAGAAGTTAGCAGAATTGTATATCATTGAGATAGTTAGACTGCATGGAATTCCACTTTCCATCATATCTGATCGAGACCCAAGGTTCACATCGAGATTTTGGAAGAAGTTGCATGAGTCCTTAGGTACACAACTCCATTTCAGCACAGCTTTCCATCCTCAGACGGATGGGCAATCTGAAAGAGTAATCCAGGTAAACAATTGAAACCAATTAGATAAATACACATATTGAACTGAAATGATAACAATAACATGAAAAATATGTCAGGTCCTTAAGGATATGCTGAGGAGTTGTGTCATTGAGTTTGAGGGAAGCTGGGATAGATACCTCCCACTGGCAGAATTTGCATACAACAATAGCTACCAAGCTAGCATCCAAATGGCCCCATATGAAGCATTGTATGGGAGAAAATGTAGAACTCCAGTGTGCTGGACTGAATTGGGCGAAGACAAACTGGTAGGACCAGACCTGGTGAAACAGACTGAGGAGAAAGTAAAACTAATCAAAGCCAACTTTGAAAATTTGCCTCGCATGTAAATCTTATGCCGACCTGAAGAGAAAAGAAATAGAATATGCGGTTGGCGACAAAGTGTTCCTCAAGGTGTCACCGTGGAAGAAAGTATTGAGGTTTGGAAGGAAAGGTAAGTTAAGCCCTAGGTTCATTGGCCCATATGAAGTCATTGAACGTGTGGGTCCAATGGCCTATAGGCTAGCTTTACCACCAGAGCTGGACAAGATCCACAATGTATTCCACGTGTCCATGCTAAGAAGATATCGCTCAGACCCTTCACATTTCATCTCCAGGGAAGAAATTGAAATACAACCGGATTTGACTTATGAAGAAGAACCTCTACGGATCCTAGCTCGGGAAGTAAAAGAATTGAGGAACAAGCAGATTCCACTACTGAAAGTGCTTTGGAGCCACCACAACACCGAGGAGGCAACTTGGGAAAGTTAAGAGACGATGAGGCAACAGTTCCCTCAACTGTTTGCATCAGGTAAATTTCGAGGACGAAATTTAAATTAGAGGGAAAGAGTTGTAACACCCTCCATTAACTACTCAGTACATCCTCTTTGTTAGATGACGATGTCGGTCCGGACAGCTAGAATGTTCGGAAAAATATTTAAACTAAAGTGAAGAACCAAAATCAACTCAAATATTAATAAGAAAAATTTAGTAAAAATTTTAGAAATAAAATACAACCAAGTTAAACGAGCCGGTGCCCTAGCGATGGGTAACCAGAGGGAAGTTGCGGTTCTCGCAACGAGGAGTCCTAGACCCAGGGAAAAATTCATAAAATAATTTTTGGGACTCCAGAGAAGGGTCATTGAGGTTCCCATGGCATTAGATTGCCAAGAAAATACCTAGAAAAATTTTTCAATCAGTACAGACAATTTTGACCCGTTGAGCCAAACGGAGGGCATTTTGGTCATTTCGCCTTCAGAGGTGATTTTTGGCCGACTTGTCCAGTTGAGTAAATAATTAATATGACATAAAATATGAATAAACATTACTAGAAATTAAATTAAAAATGAGTAGTGAAAGAAAAAAAAAGAAAATGCAAAATAATGCAAATAATGACATCATTATGATGTCATTTAAAATGGTCCACCAATCACCTTACAACTAATTCACTTAAAACAACTAAAAGAGGCTGAAATTAGAAGGAAAAAAAATCATCTTCTTCCTTTGGACAAACCAGCCGAAATCCCTTCCCCTCTCCCTCCATTAATCTTTAATCAAAAAGCTTGATTCTTCCTTTGTTTCACCACAAAACCCTAGCCTCTCTTCATTAAAATTTTACCCCACACCTTAAACAACCTTTTGGTAGCCTAGAAAGTGAAGGAAAGTGAAGATTTAACTTGGGAAAATTCTGCCACTTAAAGGTTAGTGCACTATATACCTAAAACTCTTTAATTTCATGAATAGGAACTTGAATATAGTAAGAAAATAAAATTTAAATGAACAAAATTCATGTGTATGTGTACATGAATTTCGGCTGCCCTATTGAAGGAATAGGAATGAGTGTTTTTGATGAGCTTGGAGTGAACTAGAAACCATGTTTGAAGTTTATAAACATAAGAATAGTGAATTAGTAGCTAACTAAGGTAAATTGTATAAATCATGACTTTGAACTAGGGTTTTGGGAGTAAAATGTGAACTTGGCTTATGCAATTGTTAAAGAACATTCTAATGGTCAATTAGTGACCATTTGAGGAGATTTGACCATAATATGGACTGAAAAATAGCATGGCAAAGTGAATGACTATGCTGCCTAAATGCAATGACAATGGACTGAGATTTCAGTCCAATTACACAGCCATAACTTTGGCTGTGTTGGTCCAATTGGTGTTTGGCCAATTCGACATGAAACTAGGCTTATAATGGCACATTTTTACTGAAGAAACCATGCCCAAAAGACCAAAGCAAGAGGACCAAAAGTTGGCCCCAATCCGGATCCCCTGCAACAGAACCTGCAAAAATGACCAAATGAACAGTAACTATTCATTTGACCATAACTCACTGTAGATATGGTCAATTGACCTGAAATTTTTACAGAAAAAAGTTAAGACATAGAAAAACAACTTTCATGAAGAAACCTACCCCAAATTATGACCAGAACCTCACCCAAATGGTAGTCACAGTCACTGTTCATGTTACTGTAGATTTGGTAATTTATGAAGAATGGAAATCCGGCCAGCTGTGGTTTTTGGACCATATCTGGAGTTTCAAAACTCCAAATGGAGTGATTCAAAAAAGGAAATTCAACTAGACAAAATAAGGAACAACTTTCATGTTTGCCATTTCTTCAAATTCCCACTGAAACAGTGTCCAATGGAACAGTAAAATTGAGTTCCAAAAAAATGAAAATTTTGCTTCCCTTGGTTTAAACTTTGAAATGGTATAAATGCGTAATGCCAACAAGTTTTGAATGCCAAATGTGATATGTTGGGAGTGCCAAAGTCAATGTACATATTTTCTATCTAAAATTCAACATTTTTGTTGACCAATGAGGTGAATAGTAACACCAAAACTTGAAATTCACAAATTGAAGAATTTAAAAGTTTCAAATGCCCTAGTATACCTAACAAGATTGGTTTGGATAGTTTGGCATGCCAATAGGGTTCAGTTAGCAGTACTACACATGGCAATATGCCATTTCGTGATTTTATGGCTTTTAGCCATTCTGACCTTACATTGAGACTTGGCCTTGTGCCTGATATTGTTTACAGCTTGTTAGCTTTTCTGTTGCACACCGGGAGATGCATATGTGACCGATGGTGTGACGGCCCGAGGTACTTGATACCCAGTGCCAGTTTACCCGTTATCCAGTCCAGTTGTCTTGTGTAGGTTACTTGGGGCAACCAAATGAATAAAAGTGGACAAAGTAAATGATATACAAATACCAAACAAATATAACATATACATTCATTACATATTTATTTCTTGCTATTTCCTTTATTTTATTATTGCACCACTAAGCATTATTGCTTAGCGCGTTGCTTTTGCCACGCATAGGTTCTGGAGATACAGATCATGAGCCCAGTAGACCGTTGACTGGGTGAGTCCATCCTGCAGTTCTGCACAGTGTCCGTGTCACCTTAACTTCTGCAGTGCATTGGTAGGACACTAGGCGTCATTTTGATATTTTGTAGCTAATTTTTACTTCCTCATATGTATTTGAACTTATGTAATGTATTTTGATGTTCATGTAAATAATGAAAGTTATGGTTATGAATGCAAAATTTGAGCATTTATTTATTGTTGTATATGAGCATTATGAGAAATGGATGTTTGAGAAATGAAAAGGTTGTTGAGAACCAAAATTGAAAATTGTTGAGATTTTGGATATTGGAGTTTGAGATGATTGAATACAAATATTAGAAGTGTTTTTAACAGGTTCCGAAGAACTGTTTTCTCCATTTTTAGTCGGTACTCTGCCGGATTTTCTTTAAAATTTTCGGAACCTCAAATAAATGACAATTTCGATAAATGGCTTAAATAAATTATATTTCACAAATTATATTCAAAAGCATGATAAAAATTAAATAAGGCATATTAGAGTGTGCCGATACACCGTGTGACATTGCTTACTCGGGTATACTGTACACGGGTAAGGGGTGTCACATAGGGACTTTAAATTGTAGTACTGCCCACTTGAATGATTATTGATAGACAATATATGTCTGATATGATTGTTCTATAGGCTTTATGCCTGCCCATTGGCCATTGTGCATGATATTATTTCTGGCTTTATGCCTGCCCGCTGGCCTTATGCCTGACACAACAAATGTATACATGATAGACATATGGATGTCTGACTAGTATACTCCCATGTATCCAGTCTTTATAGTCTGTTATAGGTTACTTGGGCACTAATATGAATTTAATAAGACTGAATATTGAATAAATGAGCAGAAAATATCCTAATAAATTTATTTGCTCCTAAAGTTTAGTGAACATGTAAATGACTCAAAATTCATGAAATCTATATTTCTTTATGAAATTATACAGGGAATAATTATCTTAAATTATTTAATTATTTTTACTTTAATTTATGCACTACTAAGCTTTATGCTTAGCACGTTGATTTTTATATCGCGTAGGTACTGGTGAGCAGGACTAGTCCATACAGTAAGTTGGAGCATATTTGCAGTAGTGTGATGTATCACCTCAGTAGTCTATTTTTGGTAGGGTCCATGTGTATTTAGCTTTTGTATTTTGATCATTGTACATAAGTGAGTGATGTAATTAAATTTTGAGATTGTATAACAGTTTGTAAATATTATACATGACTTGATATGAATGAAATGAAATGTTTTTACTTGAAATGAATATGAGAAATATATATGAGTAAATGATGATATGATCTGATACATGGAAAAATGATATGGATATGAAACTATTTTTAATAGGTGAATAATGGAACCCGCCAAACTCTAATAAAACAAAGGAGACTCTGTTCGGGTCTCTAAAAAAATAAAATATGATATAAAAAAAATCAACACATGGGATAATATGAATAAATGACATTTAAATTAATAATGTACATGACAAGACAAGATAGGGTGCTCTGGCACCGAATGTGGCACGCCTTGCTCGGCTACACTGTAGATCAGGTAAAGGGCGTCACAATCTTTTTCCTACCTTTTTTTACTTTCTTTTTTTTTCTTTTTTTTTTTGTCTTCTCCTCTTTTTTTTTCTCTTTTTTTTTCTTCCCCCCAGTAGGGTATTTATAGAGTTTTGGGAGAGAGGTGTGATAGGGTTTGGAGTCCTAGAGTGATAAGGTTCAGATAACTTAAACAACTGGGATTGTAGAATTTGGGTGAGACTGGGATATGGGTGAGGTGTTTAAACCAATTGGAAGAGAGGGAGAGGGGGCAACACCAATAGGGAGTGAGAAAGAGAGTGGGGCCAAGTAGGAGAGAGAGTTTGTATGGGAGAAGGAAAGAGAAAAAGATATTTTCTTATTTTAATTTTCAAAAAATAAATTAAAAGGGTTCTATTTAAAATTCATAACTAGGCTTTCTTAGGCCCATAGGGCCCAATTAAACTTAATTAGGTCCATTTAAGAACTATTCACATTAAATTTAAACAAAATAAAATTTTATTTAAATTTAATTAAATTAATTTCCCAAAAAAATTTATTATTATTTTTTTTTTCAAGATCATGCCATGGAATTAATAATTCAGCTCAATGCCTCCAATTACGTCTTACAGTCATATAATTTTTCATCATCAGGTTTTTCATAGCCTTAATGCACATATTCATAATAAGTCACAAAATAAGGGTCTACAAAAACAATCTCAATAAGTAAAAAATTCAGAAGATATGAAGTTTAAGTATGTACCCTCTAAAGGAAGATTGTTGTAGAGCTGGGCAAGGTTAGGATTCCTCAACATGTGAACAACTTCCTATTATTTTGTCTCAATATCAATTATTTGATCAATTGAAATTTTATTCTAAGAAACAACTGCCTTCAATTCCCTCACTATGGCTTTCTCTTTGGAAGAAAGTCAGACTTTCCCTACCCTATTGTCAGTAAAACAATTCCAATTAGTTTGGACACCACCCCATTACTTGTCCATTGTATCTTTGACATAGAAAAACTTTTCCTTTCACTTCTTTAATGAAGAAGGGAGGCCAGTGACTAGGCCCATACCCTTTCGATCATGAAAATGCCAATATTCTTCTGTATCTCTTATGTTAAGTTGAAAAAATGTAGCAAACATATAGGCAAACGCATGAATTCCTTTTCTTTAACATGACATTAAAAATCAGACAAAAGCCTCCATAAATTAGGATGCATTTATGAGATTGAGAGTTGATAGTACTTGAGAACCTCAATATCCAAAGGATTGAGCAAAAGCCTCAACCCTAACTTTAGCTATTCTTCATACAAAGCTACCCTAATTGGGCGAATAAAAGTACTATCCGCTCTACCACTCTAACTACCAAGTGAAATGCAAAAATGATCCTTAACAATGCTATAAGTTTTATTGATCCAAAGAAGATCCCAGCCATTCAACGCTGATTTGGTCTCACTAACACCAACAGGGACACTAGGACCCGATGCACTGACACCACCTCTTACCTCCTGAGCGAGAATAGTTCCTCTAGCATTCGAGGATCCAATAACCCTAAAGCTAGCTAGTAAGGGTACCGTTCTCAATAACTTTCTCATCCCCATAACCACAGCCACCAAATTCAGAGAAAAGTGATCTTGTACTAGAATCTTATCTATATACAACCATCAGAGTCAAGTTAGATGCACTCCTTTCAATTATTTTTAAAAGAAGAAGAGCGAAAAAAGAAAAAAACACAAAGATTTCCTCAAAAACTTATTCACTGAAGGAAGGTTATTGGAAATTGCCAAAGAAGACAAACAATAAAAAAATAGCAAAAAAAAAAAAGGAAATAAAGGATAGAAAGTACAAAACATCTTATACATGGATATGAGACAGAAGCTTTGAAATTCAAATGCCACCTCGAGCAGCAAAACGAATTTATTACCCTCGAAAGGAGGCTATAATAGTCGGTCATATCGAAGAGACGCAACACAAAAAACTTGCCAAAATAGCTATTTGTAAGTCACTGTAACACCCTCCCCGTAGCAACTCCGTACATTCTACTGTTCCGGTGACCGGTGTCGGTCCGGACAGCTAGAACATCCGGAAAAATATTTAAACTAAAGTCGGGAATCATAATTAACTCAAATATTAATAAGAAAAATTTAGTAAAAATTTTTGAAATAAAATACAACCAAGTTAAACGAGCCGGTGCCCTAGCGATGGGTAACCAGAGGGAAGTTGCGGTTCTCGCAACGAGGAGCCCTAGACTCGGGGGAAAAATTATAAAATAATTTTTGGGACTCCAGAGAAGGGTTATTGTGGTTCCCATGGCATTAGAATGCCAAGAAAATACCTAGAAAATTTTTTCAATCGGTACAGACAATTTTGAGCCGTTAAGCCAAACGGAGGGCATTTTGGTCATTTCGCCTTCAGAGGTGATTTTTGGCCGACTTGTCCAGTTAAGTAAATAATTATAATGATCTAAAATATGAATAAATATTGCTAAAAATTGAATTGAAAATGAGTAGAGAAAAGAAGAAAAGAAAATGAAGGAAAATGCTTAATTATGACATATGATGATGTCATTTAAAAGCCCCCTCCAATCACCATTTGACAAACCAATAAAAAGAGATAAAAATGACTTAAAATGAGATAAAAAAAACAAAGGAAACCAGCAGTTTCCTTCTTCATACGGGCTGGAATAAGAGAGAAAGAGAGAAAAAAGGAAAAGAAAGAAAGAAAGGAAGAAGGAGAAGGAGATGAACAGTAGCAGAAAAAGGGATTCAGCAGGGTAGCATGTTTCTCTTCCGTCCAGGTGAGTTTGGCTCAACATCTATGGCTGATTTTTGGATATGTTTGAGGTATGTATGTGTGGAAGTTATGGTTAAAATTTGGTGATTTTTCAACGGTTGGATTTGGAGAAATATATTGTTGAACATAGGCTGTCTGTAGGTTGAATTCTGAATTTTAGCTACTGAAATTTGAGAAAAATAAATAGTTAGGATGCTTATAAAATTATGAAATTTGGTAAAAATGATATTTGGGATGTTGAGGCTGCTGGGTTAAAATTTGGTGAATTTTAGACTTGTGGTTAATGAGATATAAATTGTTTTGCATGAGCTGTCTGAGTAAGACTGATTTCTGCAACAATTCAGATTTTGAAGGGTTGAATGAATGTTTTGATATCTCATGATATAGAGATTATTTGATACTAAAATTTTTACTGATATTGTATAGGGATGTCTAGAATATATGGTTAAAATTTGGGATTTATCTAACGGTTAGATCATTATATATAAATTTGAATGCACAAGCTGCCAGATTGGGTATTAATGGGTGGTTGTGGATTTAAGATTTATGATAGGAGTTTAGTCCAATTTAAGGGGAAATGCTGTTAAATTTTTATTGGATATTTAATTTAGGAAAGTGAAGTTATAATTGATTATGATTATTATGATTCTAGGGGAAATCTTGAAGAATAACAAGCTCAAGATTGGTTTCAAAAAGGTTAGTGCCTATTTATACTTATACTTCTTTTATTCCATATTAAGGACTTAAAATAAGTAAGGAATTGTGAATTAAATGAATGAAATTTATGTATATGTACTCCTTGAATTTCGGCAGCCCTATTGAAGGAATAGAAATGGAGTGTTTGATGGACTTAGAGTGAACTAGAGCTTAGGTTTAAAGTGTATACATATATATATATAGAGAATGAAAGAGTAAATTAGGGAAATTGTGAAAAACTTTGAAATTTAGCTAGGGTTTAGGAATGAAAATTTGACTTTGCTTATGAAATTATTAAAGAACATTCTAATAGTCAATTAGTGACCATTTGAGGTAAGTTGACCATAATTAGGAATGAATTATTGCATGGCAAAGTGGAATGGGCAGGCTGCCCCATGAGTGCAGCAGGGTGACTGAAATTTCAGTCCACTTGGACTGCCATATCTTGGGCTGTGTTGGTCCAATTGGTGTTTGGCCAATTGGACATGAAACTAGGCTTATAATGGCACATTTTTGCTGAAGAAACCATGTCCAAAAGACCAAAGCAAGAGGACCAAAACTTGGCCCCAATCCGGATACCCTGCAAACAGCCCCTGCAGAATGACCAAATGAACAGTAACTGTTCATTTGGCCATAACTCACTGTAGATTTGGTCAATTGACCTGAAATTTTTACAGAAACAAGTTAAGACATAGACAAACAACTTTCATGAAGAAACCTACCCCAAATTATGACCATAACCTAACCCAAATGGCAGTCACAGTCACTGTTCAAACCTGCAACTCTGCAGATTTTGATTTGAGCAGTAATGTTTGGATGGCTATAACTCTCTCTAGAAAACTCAGATTTAGGTGATTCTTGAACCGATGGAAACCTAAGGCATAGTAGAACATTTCATATGAAGAAAGTTAGACCAAATTATGAACTTAACTTGGTCAAATTACTGACCAAAGTTGGACCAAAATCTGCCAAAACCCAAAAGTGCAGCATGAACAGTGCACGTGAACAGTAAACTTATTTTGGCCATAACTTGAGCTACAAAACTCCAAATGGAGTGATTCAAAAAAAGAAATTCAACTAGACAAAATAAGGAACATTTTCTATGAAGGAAGTTTTGTCAAATTCCAACAGTAGATCGACCAATAGAACAGTGCAACTTCGGAGCACCAAAACCGAAAATTGGCAATTTTGCCAAAATGACCTAAGCTTTGAGAAAGTGACCAAAACCAACAAGTTTTAAATGCAAAATGTGGTACATTGGGAGTGTTAAAACCAATGCACCTATGATCTATGCAAAAGTCAACTTTTTGTTGACTATTGAAGTGAATAGTAACATAAAAACTTGAAATTCAAAAATTGAAGAATTCAAAAGTATCAAATGCCCTAGTAGGCCTAATGTGATTGGTTTGGATAGGTTGGCATGCCAATAGGGTTCTGATAGCAGTACTGCGTATGATGTATGGCTTCATTGCCATTCTGTGATGTGATAGCCTATGGCTATACTGATTATGATGTTTTACTTGGCTTTATGCCTTATTGCTTATATGGCTTATTAGCCATTCTGTTTGCACACCGGGAGACACATTGTGACCGATGGTGTGACGGCCCGAGGTACCTGGTACCCAGTGCTAGTTTACCCGTTTATCCAGTCCGGTCAATTTGTATAGGTTACTTGGGCATAGAAAAGTATAACTGTAATTGAACTGATTATTAAAGAAAATACGAAAATTAAATATCAGAAATGATTACGATAGAATACAAAGAAACTCAAGATCATGAAGAAAATAAATAAACAAAATGCATGAAGAAGTTAATATCATAAAATGTAATTAGCCCTCGACTAAACATTAAGTTGGTAATTATTCAGTTCTTATGAACACAATGGCTAAGAAATTATGATTTTTATTTGCACATTATTTCTTTCTATTTTATTATTTGCACCACTAAGCTTTATGCTTAGCGCGTCGCTTTTGCAACGCATAGGTACTGAAGATACTGATCGAGAGCCAGTAGACCACAGATTGGGTAAGTCCATCCTGTAGTTCTGCATAGTGTCCGTGTCACCTCACAAGCTACAGTGCATTGGTAGGACACTAGGTGTCATTTTGGTATTTTGTAATTGATCTTATTTTCTCATGTGTAAATGAACTTTATGAAATGTAATTTGATGCTCATGTAAATAATGAGAATTGTGTTTGTAAATGAAAAAGTGAATGTTTATCTGTGATATATATATGATTATCACATGAAATGAATGGTTGACAAATGTTGAGATGATGATTATTGGAGTTTGAGAGTAATTGAATACGAATATATGAATATTGGAAGTGTTTTTCACAGGTTCCGAAGAACTGTTTTCTCCATTTTTAGCCGGTACTCCGCCGGATTTTCTTTAAAATATTCGGAACCTTAAATAAATTATAATTTCGATAAATGGCTTAAATAAATTATATTTCACAAGTTATATTCAAAAGGAAGAATAAAAATGAATTAAGATAAAATAGAGTGCTCGGCACACTAAGTGGCATAACTTGCTCGGCTACACTGTAGTCGGGTAAGGGGTGTCACAGTCACCATATATCCCTCCTAAGTGACATGCAACTAGGTCACTCTGCATATAATAAGGGACAAGAAACAACACAAACCTAAAGTTTCATGGAGACTAGAGGGGTAACTATTGATACTACTCACCAAAAATCCAAATCAAATAGTTAAAACTGTAAACAAATGTCCAAC
Source organism: Hevea brasiliensis (assembly GCF_030052815.1). Classification (NCBI taxonomy): domain Eukaryota; kingdom Viridiplantae; phylum Streptophyta; class Magnoliopsida; order Malpighiales; family Euphorbiaceae; genus Hevea; species Hevea brasiliensis. The sequence goes on along the minus strand of NC_079498.1, from coordinate 70,843,019 downwards.
GTGGCAATAAGAAAAGTCAAATACTGTTTTAAATGGTCAAAAGACCAAGCAAGCCAAATAAAGCACAATTAGACTGAAACAAGACCAAACAAAGTCCTTCGCTTGCCCAACAAGGTGAGCGAAACATATACCGAGCAATAGTCACGCTAGTAATAAAGCAAGATCAAATTTAATGGAGACAATCTAAGCATATCAATTGAGGTCCTCACCATTAGCAAAGCAATGGTTATTTTCCCAAAAAGCCTATAAATACCAACCAAGTAAGCAGAAAGGAGATACGCATATTCTCATTCTCAAATTCTCATTACAATTTTTCTTTATATTTTCACATCCAGTTCTCTGACTTGAGTGTCGGAGTGGTTTGCTAAAAAGCCACCCACCTTAACTTTTTTTCTTTATTACAGGACTACATGGCATTGGGACCAAACCCCAAGAACTCACAATAGTATCCAAATATTATTTATAATTTTATTAATATATTAGTGCATTGAATATTATAATTTTAAAATAAATTATTCACTAGCCCATTATGTCTAGTAACTTATCTATTTATATATATAAAGCATGCAAAACCTTTCAAGAGCTTGCCATGTGGCTTAACTTTCTAAAAGCTTGCAAGTTATTACATGTAATATTTTTAAGAGCTCACAATGTTGCGATCTAAAAGAATCTTGTACATAGGGGTGAGCGGAATTCGATTCAAATAGAAAAAACCAAGGGCATAGGTATAGAGAAATGTTACATGTAATCTTTTTAGTGAGTTAAATCTTGAGGGATAGTGGCTTATGCCTGAATTATACACACACACATACATGAAAGCTAAAGACCTAAAAACTATTAATTAAAATCTAACACTTATATCTATAATTAATTGACACTTAGTGTAATTAAAATATTATAATTTTATTTAAAATTTCTTTTTTTATTATCTTTTATCTTATTATAAATTTAATTATTAGTATTAGATAATACTAAACTTTATAATTTCATCTTACAAAGTTTGAAATGTTATTTTAAGTTATTTTTTAATTATGAATTTAATTTTTATCATACATATTACTATAACTAAGAACTAAAATTTGATATATTAAGAGCCACTTTAAAAATGTTAAATTCATGTGACATCTTCAACTTTATTTTCATATAACTATTAAAAATAATTTCTCATGTATATTAGTAAATTATATTTTTTGTTTTAGAGATGCTCAATCTTTAATAATATTTGTTACTTAATACTTATATATTATTCCGTACTATCAGGTATGTTAAAATTTTTTTCTACTAATTATCTTTTGAGCTAAGAATTACAATTCTATCTTTTAATAATATTTATTTATAGAATTTTCATACTTTTATTTTAATTCAGTCGATTATTTCTATTTAAATCAAATATTCATATATATATATATATATATATATATATATATATATATATATATATATATATATATAAAGTATTATAATGACTAAATTGTTTGTCAATATACAAAGAAAATAAACAATTTAATCGATAGAAGTTCACTTAGTTTAAATTAAATAAAAATAAAAATTTAAAAATTTAAATTATCACCATGCAACGTGTGGATAAATGACTTGTTATACTTTAATTGGCATTAATAAAGCTAATAAATCAACATGAAGACTCATTTCTCACTACCACACATGTAAAAAGGAGATAAACAACAAATTTGTGGTTCATTCTATCTAAAATTTCAAACCTTCATCTTTTTATCATTTTCGCTCTCTTTTTGTAAAAAAGGACACTAAGTTAATGCAAAAATTTCACAACTAGCCATTATCTAGACCTAGTAGGCTTGTCCAACCCATAAATTAGATTAGAATCACCTTGAGTTAAAGTTGAGACGAAATCTGATCAATGATTTTAGGACCAGAACCACACAATAATTGGTCTCACCCCTAAACCTAAATCAAAATCAAATCAAAATCGATAGGTTAAACGACTGCTTTTGATTCAATTCAATTAAAAAAAAAAGTTGTCTAACTAAAAGCATCATGTGGCACGATATGTGAACACCACGTGTAGCGCGTCCTAGTTGGGCCACCTTATATTTGGTCACAGTAACAAATAGTTAATAATGTGACTGTTTAGTACTGCAACATTTTTTTCCTTTTTTTATTTTTTATTTTTTTATGAAATATCAAAATTGCCCCTTATAATAGAAAAATAACAGTTATGTTTTTGGACAATTTGAGCAAGATGAAAAAATTTTCCCTATAGAAAAACCTCATATCTCTAACAAAATTTACATTTACACAATCCTACAATTTCTCTCAGCTCTCTAATTTTCTTAATTCTTCAATTCTCTTAACTATCTACCATCTCTAATTATATTTCATATAGTCCATAAATAATTTAATTTTTTTCAATGATCCATGATATTCAATTTGCTTTTCTTTCACAATATTCATTGCTCTTTTTTTTTTTTTGAATATTTCCATCATTTGCTATATAAAATGTTGATCTTTGGAATTTCTTCAAGGAGGTCAAGGACATATAAGGACAAAGGGAGACTTAATGAATTTCGCACTCAAGATATTTTCGATTCCAATTTCAAGCCAATATGCACTATCATGCTTGATGGATTATTTGATAACCAACAGCCTTACGAGAACCCAAAAAGCTTAGGATCATAGTACATTAATTTGAGAGGAGGATGAAGATAAAGCACCTACTCCAACTGAGATAATCCAATCTAATCAGCGATTAAAATCCAACATTTTTATAGTGCATTTACCAAAATTCTACAACGTAATGAAGTTAAGGTGAAATAAAATTATTGCTATCACCTTTTAAATTTCAACTTGATGGTGGATATGTAATATTTCACCGACATCCTCAAACTAAATATCTTTTTGAAGTGAGTGGACACACAAGGCATACCTAGATTTCAAGATTTGGAGGATCACAACTATTGCTATTTTTAAATATTCTGATGACAAGGTTAAGGAGGAAATGCTAGAATTAGTAAGTGTCGGACACCTTTCTTTTTCTTTTATTAAAAAATTCCAAGTTAAACAATTTTATTCAAAATTCATTAAATCCTCAATATAAGAGGATTCCTCATAATTCTTTGAAAAGATCATTAATTTCTCATTTTTCCTTTACTAGAAGGAAAAATGATTTAATTGAGTTGTTGGGTCAATTGAAACATAAGATTTCAATTTGCTCAATATTTGGAGTTATCATTGGCAAAGTTAATTTATACATAGGAATTACTTACCATTAGTTGATGATAATTTTATAATATAAAAATTATTATTATGTTTTAAAGCTTTTAAGGATAAACACTGCATATTGCATGATTAATGAAAAATATTTTAGATGAACATTCCATGACATATAGTATTTTTGCTATTTATTTTGATTATACTGCATCTAATACTACATTAAAAAAAATTAACCAATTTTTGGTGATAGATATTTTTATGTTTGATGCACTTGTCATGTACTTAATTTGTGTATTCAAGATGCAATAAAAAGTTTAACTTTATATATTTAACATATCAAAAAATATTTTGAATTTTCTAGTGTCACAATCAAGTGTAATGAAGAGAGTGGGAATATTTTTGCTTAGAAAGTAATATGAGACCAAGAGAATTTTCTAATAATGTTCCCATAGGATGAAATTGAATCCACAAAATTTTAAATCAAACTTTTTTCATATAGACATCTTTTGATAGCATTTTTTGAAAGTAGATTTCCATCCTTTTCATGTGATGCAAATAATTGGAATATTTGTGAAAAAAGCAAATGTGAAGTTTTATAAGTTTTTACTGATACAACTGAATCCCTTTCGCACGTAAATGAACAAACCTCACATATATTTTTAATTGATTGTGTTAATGTTATTTTTGTTTTGAAAGATTATGCTAAAGATCCTGATCTTAAGGATTGCATTGAAATAATGAAAGATAAATGGGTAAGTTACTATCAAGATATACCTATAGTGTTTCTTGTTTCTACATTTTTTAACCCTAAGATTAAATTAGATGGCATTTTTATTTTTTAATTAATTATTATGGTACTACCGAAGGGAATTTAATGGACTAAAATTAGCCTCTAAGGTAAGATAAAATATTATATATATATGACTTTCATATGGCAACCTAAAGATTTATTGGAGTTGGAGGTTCTTCATAACAACAATTATAAGCGAACAAGTATTAACGCAATCTACGAGAGGTTCACAATATTTAATAGGATGACAAAAAAGAGTACGAGTTATAGGTAGTTTAATAGAAATTGATTTTTATTTATCAACTAACTTTAAATTTAGTGATAGCGATGATTCATTCTTTTTCATACTTAACTGCTAGAAATGGTTGAATTAAAGTTTTTAATTTTATCAAAGATAATAATATCGATTGAACAAACATTTAGTGCTTTTGGTTCCATACTAGATGTGCAACATTCTATTATGGTTCTAAAATCTTTAGAAACATAAACTTGTTTGAACAATTAAACAAAAGCTTATAGTCATTAACAAGAAAATGTAATAATTACCACTAATGAGGACTTCACAAGTCAAAGCACTGGCACATGTGGAAGCGAACAATTCAACTCAACTCAACTTAACTAAGCCTTTCTCCCAAAAATTTGGGGTTGGCTATATGGATTCGCTTTCTCCACTCTGAATGATTTTGGGTTAAATCTCCTCAGAAATATGTAATGCTTTTAGGTCATGTTGTACTACTCTCCTCCAAGTCAATTTAGGTCTACCCCTTTTTTCTTTCTATCCTCTAGCCTAATGTGCTCTACTTGTCTAACTGGAGCTTCTGTATATCTACGCTTCACATGACCAAACCACCTCAATCTCTCTTCTCTCAACTTATCTTCAATTGGCAACACTCCTACCTTTTCTCTAATACTCTCATTATGGACTTTATCTAGTCTAGTATGACCACTCATCTACTTTAACATTCTCATCTCTGTAACTCTTATCTTAGATGCATACGACTCTTTCAATGCCCAATACTCACTACCATATAACATTGCCGGTCGTATGGCTGTACGGTAAAATTTTCCTTTCAATTTATTGGGAATCTTAAGATCACATAAAACTCCCGTGGCACGTCTCCACTTCAACCATCCGGCTTTAATCCTATGACTAACATCCTCTTCACATCCCCCATCTACTTAAAGGACTGAGCCTAGATATTTAAAGTGATTACTTTGGGACAGTACCACTCCATTCAAACTAACTCCTTTCCTATCACCAATTTGGCCTTCACTGAACTTGCAATGCATGTATTCTGTCTTCGTTTGACTTAACTTAAAACCCTTTGACTCTAGAGTGCTTCTCCAAAGTTTTAGCTTTCTATTGACTCCTTTTCGTGTCTCATCTATTTGAACAATATCATCTGCAAACATCATGCACCAAGGAGTACTCTCTTGTATATGTTTCGTCAGTTCATCTAAAACTAATGTAAAAAGGTAAGGGCTTATAGCTGATCCTTGGTGTAATTCAATTGAGATCGGGAAATCTCTTGTGTCCCCTCCCACTGTGCACAGAATAGTAGTTGCTCTTTCATACATATCTTTCAATACTTGTATGTACCTAATAAATACCCTCTTTTGTTCTAACACATTCCATAAGACCTCTCTTGGAACACTATCATAAGCATTCTCCAAATCAATAAAAACCATGTGTAGATCTTTCTTCACATCTCTATATTTCTCCATCAAGCTTCTAATGAGAAAGATCGCTTCCATAGTTGAACGATCGGGCATGAAACCAAATTAATTGAGAGAGATAGAAGTATCATGACGTAGTCGATGCTCCACAACTCTCTCCCACAACTTCATAGTATGGCTCATGAGTTTAATTCCCCTATAGTTTGACCAACTCTGTATGTCTCCCTTATTTTTAAAAATAGGTACTAAAATACTCTTCCTCCATTCATCAGGCATTTTCTTTGAGTTTAGAATCTTATTAAATAAGAAGCGAACAATTAATGGGAAGATATTTTTTTTAAGGTGAGCGAAAATATGAGAGCTATGATTTCTCTACTTCCAAGAGAATATGTAAACAGCTTAATTTCAAGCCCATTTTCTTTTCCTCAAAATTGTAAAAGTATATATTTATTCTTTTTCCTTAATTTGTAACAATATTACTTACATTTTATGTTCATTAATTTTTATCCATATGTGTATTTTCATTTTTTTCTAATTATTATTGTCTCTTTGTAATAAATTAATATATCAATAAAATAATGTTCATTTTTTATTTTGTACAATTTATTTTTATAGTTTATTATTTTCTATTTTGTTGTCCCTTTAGCAACCCAAACGGGTGAATTGGGTTCTAATTAAATTTTAAAGGCTAAGAAAAATTTTAACAAATTAAAGTATAAGGTGAAAAGGAAGGGAAAGAGATGAACATAAGAATTTTATAGAGGTTCGGTTATTCCAAGCCTATGTTATCTCCTTGAGGCCATCCTTAAGAGTTATCCACTGTATTCTTTCAATGAAGATCAAACTCCCTATATACCTTGAGACCAAACTTTAACTCTCTCACAATCTTTTTACGCTAAAAGAGCACTCAAGACTCACTCAATAAATGATTTACAACCCTTTTGACAACCTCACTCATTTTCTATCTCAAAACAACAATAAGAATAACAACTGAAAATAACTTACAATAACTCAATTGATTTGGCCCAAGTTCTAGAGACAGAGTGCAAAAATGGTTTAAACATAATAAAAGCTTAATAGATGGTTGTTGTGACTTTAGCCAGTTCATAATAAACCCTTATTTATAGTTTTAGTTCAAATTTGACAGTCGATGGTGCATTAAATACATTTACAGTTGTTCAACAACCCAAATAACCATTATTTATTCATAAGAAAACCTAGGCTTAATTATCGATTCATGTAACTTCAGCTGTCGAACTTTAGGAGTTAAAATGTGGCTCTTTTGAAAATTAAAATTTAATAGTTAAAGTTGCATGTACTTTAAACCCCACAATTCAAGAAGTTGTATTATCCTAATAGATATATAACACTTGAGTTCTTGAAGTATGCATTGATTATATGGTCTATTTATTAAGTATAAAAATTATAGCAATTGAGCAAATAAATTATTCCATCATGTGTGAGTGGGAATTGAAAGAATATATGAGCCACCTAACATGGGCTTATAACCTTTGACATGAACAATAAGGGCCAAGGGCATATGATTTTAATAGTTTTTCTTCGGTAAAAACTGCATTCCGTACAACTTTTTTTATTGAGTCCCATTACATTTGGGAGTTGGACTAAGGTAGTGGTGGTTATCTCCAAATTAAAAACTAATTTAGATAATACCTCTACCTTAAGAGAAAAAGGAACATGTTGTTGACAGTAGAGGCTAGCTCTTAATGCATTCAAAGTGCATAACTTGATCTCTTGCAATGGTATTTTGAATCATAAAGGAGCAATATACAAAACTATCATTTTTAGCAAGAGAAAGAGACTTGCCTGCGAGGGCTCGGTTAGTGCTCTAGGGAGTTCAAAGCAACTCTTACATTATTGCTTCTATCTTTCTCAAGTAATTTTTGTGGAGCTCATTATAGATTCAAGTAATATCTATACTGTGAATAACTACACCAATTCATTTTATATATAATTATTGGTTGCACTGATGATACAAAATTGATGTTTAGTGAATTTATGCTTATTAACATCAATTCTTGGGTTTATAAATGGTCAAATACATCTCAAAGCACCTGAACTATTGAGTTTTTGCCTAATAGATACATGAACTTTTTGTTTCCTATCTTACATCTCAACTAAAAAAAAAAAACATATTACTTAAATATGAATTTGCACATAGCCTTGAAAATGAGGTACATGCGCATCTAAGTTGGCTAGTGTCTGCCAAATGGATAGTAAAAATCTAAGCTAGCAAAATTAGCCTTAGGAAACGATTTTGGGTCCAAAAATTAACTTTGGGAGGAAAAATCCCCAAATAACTAAATCTCTAAAATTCTTTTTACTCTTTAAATAATCCATGGATAAATTTCACTAGTTTTCCCTAAACTTAAAGGTACCATTCCTAAATTTTAATTTATCACATAAAACTCTTTAGACTTTAATTTAGTCAGCAATTAACATCTTATTGCCTCCTTTTTCCAGCTTCCTAGTCAACTTGTCAATGTGTCAAATGTTAGAATATATATATATATATATATCTTTCTCCCTTTTCTCCATCCCCATTTTGTTTCTTTTTCATCACTTTGTTCTCTTTCTCTCTCTTTTCTATTTCTCTCTCATTCCATTTTCTCACTTTGTTCATTATTGTCTCTTTCCTCTCTCTTTTCTCCTTCTCCATTCTCCCTCACTCTATCCCTCAATCTTTATCCTCTCTATCAAAAATCCAAACTTAACAAACTTCATAGTTTTTGTACTAAATAGAGTAAAGAAAAAAGGAGGCCAAATAATATTCAAACTACATTAATCAAATATCAATAAAAAAAATACATATTATAAATTTTAAAAAAAAATTACAAATTTAAACAATAATCCCAAATTAAAACCTTCATCTTAACTAATCTCACCAAGAAAATTTAAGGAACCCAATTGCATAAAAAAATATAAAATTCACAATAAACCCAGATAATGACAGAACGAATACCTAAACATATCTTATAGAGCCCTATCTTATCGACACCCAAATTCAAAACCATGGCTCATTCAACATTATTCACACCGAGAAACAAGACCAAAAATTGCAAGCCACAAAATGCCCTCACCACACTTCAAAGCTACAAAAAGTGTGTTCGACGAACTCGAGAACGCCAATGTCCAATGAACCCATTTTGAGAGTAGATTCTAGTAGAGGTACCCATTTTTCCTAAGCTAAGCTACCCTAAGAAGTCCAAAAAGAATGGAGGAAAAAATCATGGAAGAGGTTAATGGCCTCACACATAAAATACTTGAGATACCCAATCCCCTATTAAAACCATGGCCACTTCTTTAGAAAACCATGGAGTTTTTTTTGTGCTTCTTAAGGCTAAGCACTAAATATAGGAAGTAGAAGAGGTTGGTAGAGGAGTACAAAGCAAGGAACTTTCCTTAGCGGAGATGCAAAAGAGAGGGGAAATAGTAGTACTTGGGTGGAATGATAAGAAATGGGAAATTACGATTCCCAATGGTGATTAGCTTTAATTTTTAGAGAAGAATGATGGATAAATGAAAAAGGGGTGGCAATGGACATTAGAGAGGGAGAAAGAGGCATAATAAATTATATATATATATATATATATATATATATATATATATATATATATATATATAGAGAGAGAGAGAGAGAGAGAGAGAGAGAGAGAGAGAGAGAGAGAGAGAGGGAAATAGAATATAGGGGAGAGAGAAAATATTTTTTTTTTTTAATTTTTGATTGATTAGAAAACCAGTAAAAGGAGGTAATAGGGAATTTATTATTAAAGAAATTAAAGTCCAAGGAGTTTTATATTACAAATTAAAGTTTAGAGATGGTGTTATTACATAGCTCTAATTTTAAAGACAACCAGTGAAATTTATCAAAAAATCCATACATTGACAACATTGCATTGTGAAGAACATGGATTTTGGCACCAAGGAATGAATCCATCAATTTTTACTGCAAAATGTATTTGCATGCTTGTTAACAGTGATAAAGAATGGGTATTTTGGTTATTATAGTGCAAGAAATGGGTATTTGTTTAGGTTACTTTTTTTATTATTTTATTTAGCGAGTAATAAAGAATTGACTATTGAGAATAAGTGTTGCCTATGATTTGCCCTTGAGCTTTTCTTTAATTGCTTACATATACCATTTTCAATGGTGCTTTATAGTAAGTGTATTTAATGCTGAATTTTTTTATTTTCTTTGTGTAATTTGCAGCATGAATAATACTATGAGGTGGCACTTTGGTGGGATATTTGTTTGCTGGTTTTACAACCACCGTAAGTGCACAGATAGCTAACAAGTAATAAAGTGATGAGCAAAGTATCGTTCCCACGAGGACTGTGTTGAGTACCAAAGTATAGTGATTTTAATTATCTAGACGATCGAATTGTAGAGAAATAATAATTATATCTAAATTGAAAGAAATAAAATCTAAACAATTAACTAAAATAAAATACTAATGGACAAAGGCATTCTAGAACTAGGGGTTTATACTTCAATCAATTATAGAATCAATCTGATTCATTTAATAATTGAGAAATTATTACTTTGATGGAAATTAATCCTAAGTTATCTTAAGTCCTCTCTCAAGGCACTTAAGGTGTATTTTAAGTAACCTAAACCCTACTTTCGTAGTGATTAAATTAATTAATACCCTTTAAGATCCTTGATTAATTTTGGAACTCCACAAAGGTCATTAGCCTATCTCTAGGTTAGATTTTCTAGGTTCAAAATCCTGATTTTCTAATATTAACCTTCACCGTTCAGTCCCTCACTTAATATCTGTAATCAATACTAAGTAGGTACCAACACATAGTATGCATTAAGATCACAAGCGATTGAATCAAAGAATAAAATAACCAATGTATTAAATAAAATCAAACTAGATCCATAATGAAATTGAGAGTGCTACACCCTAACCCTAGAATAAAGAACCTGCTCACCCATAGTGAGTTTTACAATTAAGTTTATAAAAAGATAAAGAGAAGACATGAGAAGAAAATAGAGTGAAAGAACACAAAAGGAGAATTGTAGCCTTGGACTTTTGGAACTTCAGTTGAAAATCCCTTCTAGCAATCTTGCAGATCATGTTTCTCCCTTGCCTCCCTTGAAGTTGATGTGCATCCTTGAATGTAAATCGACTCCCCTTTAATGTAAATTCTATTCTTGGATGTAAATTCTGTTTTTTTTCTTTAATTGCTGACTTGTTATATTTATATCTGGTGTAAAAACCCTAATTTCAGAGTCCTAGAAGCATTAGAAGTCCATTTGGGTCAAGTTGGAATGAAGAAAAGTCGTGTCACAACCTACATCTCTATAAGATATAACATGATCCCGTAGTACACCTAATGAATTACCGTACTTCGCCTACTGGTAACCCATTAAATACACTATAAGGGATTTTAAACAATTTCTTACTTCTTTTTAAAGTGGTAAGCACTTTTGACAGGTGTAAAAACTTTTTAATCGAAGTTAAATCACACATTAGGTTTGAAATAGCCACAACTTTTATAAAATTTTCGACGGAGTGCCATCTGTATTTTGCGCAAAACAGTTCTTCAAAAACCTTTAAAAAACACTTCCAATATATTTGTTTCAGTCCTAAACTCCAATATGGCTCAACACAAATCAATTTTCTCAAACATAAGTCAAACTCAACTCAACATCACTTTCAGTTATTTCAAAAATAGAATGCAAAATGACTAAGTATTTCAAAGCTGAGATAAGAAAATTATAGTACAACATTTTTACAGGCCAAAATAATTTATAACTTTAGTTTACAACTGGTCAAGATCAAGTGCAATATATACATACAGTGCATATACATTACAACAAAAATTACAAAAAGGTGGTATACTCAATATACCCGGCAAAATCTCAAAGTGTAGCATAAGCAGCCTACTCTGCTGCTCTGTCTGTCTGTCTACCTGCGACAGTAATAAAAAAGCTATCTCTGCTGCTCTGTCTGTCTGTCTACCTGCGATAGCAATAAAAAAGCTATCGCTGAGTAAAATTTACTCAGTGGTGCATAATAACAATTAAAAATGCGGTGTATAAAACTTTTATTGATAATTACAATTCAAATAAATCACAATTTTCAAAGCTCATATAACACAAATTTGATCAAACAATTGAATAACACAGTGTTTCCAATCAATAACACAACTTAGGTCATGACACAAACTTTTCCGAACATGCCGTGTTGTATACCACGACAAGACAAACTCACCCCACTAATCGAAATCAATGAGGGAGGTGGCTAGCTAGCTAATGAGAACTCATTCATACTCACCTCAGACTGGCAAGTCTAAGAGGAAGGAATATAGTCATACTCACCCCATAAATAGAGGAGGAATATAGTGTACTTATCAGAGCACTTGTAGGCATTACGTATCGCCGTCCCTGCAAGCTCCTGGGTAGAGAGTTACGCTTCGCCACAATTCAAGCGTGAGAGTTCCCAGGAATCATAGGCATTACTTATCGCCGTCCCTACTTTGCCCTGATACCACTAAACACATTTTATCTCAAAATTTCCATTTATAAAGTAGGCAACACAATAATTCTCAAATAAAATTCCCAAAGCCAAAAAAAAAAAAAATTATTCATAACTCATTTCTCCAAATAAAGTTTCTAGTAAAAGCAGTGAATATAAAAAGTATTATACACAGACCTGATCTGAGTCGCCTCTAGGCCTTGACTCAATGTGACACCCCTTACCCGTCTACAGTATAGCCGAGTAAGATATGTCACACAGTGTACTGGAACACCCTATTTTATCTCAATCATTTTTATTCTTCCTTAATTTAATTTTATCATAGTTATGAAGCACAATATGTTTCATTTAAGTCATTTATTGAATGTCGCAATGGTTTTTACGGTCGCCTGGACGAACACTCACTGAAGTGGGAAAAGTGAGGAGTCGCCACTTTAATTTTGAGGAAAATTAAAGAAAACCATTTGTAATAAAAATTTGAAAAGGAAACCACTTCGAAAACAGAGATTCTAAGTTCGGAGTTCGTATATGGGTGGGGAAGGTTTTAGGCACCCCAACTCGTCCCTTAATGAGGGTAAGCAGATTTAATATTATGCTCTTTATAAAATTAAAATTGATAATTGGGGGGTTGGGATGACAATGTTAATCCTTTGTATGGATAAAAAGAATGTTTGATATTTCACTATTCAAGGCTGCCCAAGAACATGAGTGCATGAGATGACCCTTAGTGAGTAGGCGTCAGGTAGCGGATCTTTGTTTGGGGGTTACTTTGTATATTATGATATCTTAATTTGGGCATTAGTTAAGAGAATTCGGGTAAGGACTATCTCCCGATCTCTTAATGTATTTCGTTTAGAGTTTTTAAATGAAGGATTTCAGATAAGAACTCTCCTCCGATCTCTACATATTTTATTAAAATTTTTGTTGAGAATCAGGTAAGAACTCTCCCCCGATCTCTACACATTTTATTAAAATTTGGTTGAGAATCGGGTAAGAACTCTCCCCCGATCTCTTAAAGTATGTTTGTTAAAAATTTAAACAAATGATCTTGGATAAGAACTCTCCTCCGATCTCTACATATTTTATTAAAAATTTTGGTTGAGAATCAGGTAAGAACTCTCCCCCGATCTCTTAGAGTTTTTGATTTAAAGTTTAAGTGGTAGATTTCGGATAAGAACTCTCCTCTGATCTCCGCCTATTAAAATTTTGACTGAGAATCGGGTAAGAACTCTCCCCGATCTCTTAAAGTACTCGGTTTGAAGTTTTAAGTGAAGGATCTCGGATAAGAACTCTCCTCCGATCTCCACATATTAAAATTTGGAATGAGAATCGGGTAAGAACTCTCCCCCGATCTCTTAAAATATTCGTTAGGATCGCATATCGTAAGGACTTTGAACTAAAGATTCTAGCTGAGGTGGGCACAAGAAACCGGTGCAGAGCTTCTCCTAACCCACAGAGCCTTATAACTAGAGGGTGAATACAAAATTGAACTTCTCATTGATCTCCTATGTGATCGCCTTATTAGAACTCTTTGGTTGGAAATATCTGATCTCTTTTAGTTACTAGTCCGGGGCCCGATCCTATCTCGGTTCCCGCTCCATTATGTTATCTCCTGGGCTCGTTTCGTAGCTCGACCTCATTACTTATTTGTTTAACCTACTATTTGACCTATTATTACACCTATCCTTTTTGTCTTTTTTTTATTTGATTGAAAATTCTCACATCGAAATATTCCTGCTTACATTCTTTTGAGTACTTACAAGCTGCCTGTGAATTGAACGTCTACTCTTGAAGGAAATGAAAAATAAACGAAGACACAGGAAATAACTGTTTGACTGGACAATCTATTTTGAGATTTTAATGCAACTGGATATAGAAGAAATTTCAAAAGAAAGCTGGAGAAAATAAATAAGGGGATTCGATAAAATGATAGTTTAGATGCTTACCTGTGGGGAGTTAAGGAGACGAATGGAATGACTCCAGAATCCTCAAGTATTGTAGAGCTGAAATGTAACACCCCTCACCCCTCTACAGTGTAGCCGAGCAAGACGTGCTACACGGCGTGCCAAAGCACCTGATCTTATCTGATTTCATTATAGTTCTAAATTTACTTCTTCAAAAACTTTATCTAAGGTTTATGCTATTTTTTACTTTTATCAAAATCTGACTAATTTGGAAAATTCAAAAATTTCAATGATAATCCAGCAGAGTGCTGGCAGTAATTTGGACTAACAGTTCTTCTGAACCTGCCAAAAACAATTTCAATATATACTCAAATTCACAACTCAGAATCAGTCTCAAAATTTTTCATACTCAATCTCAATCAGAATCATCATGATCAGATACTTAACTCATATATCAAAATTCTTACATTTTATTATTTTGCATAATTTGCCAACTAATTACATAAATTTGTCAAGTACAGGATGTACAAATAATTTACATTATACTTAGAATGAACAAAATACATAACATGTATAAATATGAGCCCTATCTACATGCATTGCTGAGGAGGTGACAATCTTGAACTCTTCTGACACTTCTGCAGATCTGGACTCCAAAAATCTCAGTCGACAATTTACTAGTTTTACCTTCAGTACTTGCGCGAGGAAGCAATTCCATCGCGCTAAGCATTTATGCTTAGTGGTGCAATAATATAACAAGAAATAATATATATAAGTAAAGAAAGAAATAAATCATCATTTCGAATATCCAGGAGTCAATTTAATTTGGTATGGTATTTCTAGTATCAACGATCTTATATACTAGTCTGTTCCTCTTTGGAAGTGCTTAATTTATAACTTTTTAGTAATACTAGCCAGTATATAAATTATTCTAACTGTATTGTATTTCAAGTCTCTACGGTTCTGCAATTTATATTTTTATTATGTTTCTTTTGCTAATTTCTTTTAATCATTCATTCAATACTTAATTTAATTGTACTGAAATTTCATTATACTTAACTTAACTTAGCTTCTTGAATTGAATAATGTTTTAAATGACTGCCCATATAGCCTATACACTGACCAGACTGGATAAACGGATATACTAGCACTGGGTACCTAGCACCTCGGGCCGTCACACCATCGGTCACAAAGTATCTCCCGGTGTGCAAACAATGTGGCTAAAAAGCCATATAATCAATCAGACATTAAGCTGAGTATAATAACACAAACTGTATAGCTATAGGCTATTAAAATCATAGTATGGCATAATAAGCCATAGAACATAGT
The DNA here is from genome assembly GCF_030052815.1 of Hevea brasiliensis. Classification (NCBI taxonomy): domain Eukaryota; kingdom Viridiplantae; phylum Streptophyta; class Magnoliopsida; order Malpighiales; family Euphorbiaceae; genus Hevea; species Hevea brasiliensis. The sequence goes on along the minus strand of NC_079498.1, from coordinate 70,827,624 downwards.
ATGACGTAAAGTCATTTACAGAACAGCTGTCAGAATCCTATTGGCATGCCAACCTATCCAAACTAGTCAACTAGGCAAACTAGGGCATATTACAAGATTAAATATTTATTTCTTTATTTTCAGGGTTTACTGGTCATTACACAATTCACTAGTCAATGAAAATATTGACCTTTTTATACATCATGGATAAGTTGATTCTAGTATCAACATGTCACAATTTGCATTTCAATATGCTGCCAATATAGTGCAATTTACCCTTTTTTAAAAGTTGGCATTCATTGCCAAATTGCTTCAAGCATCATTGTATGTAAATGTCAAATTCTCAATTTTTGTGTGCTAGATTGGTCTAGCTTAAAGTCCTATTTCTCTTGGTTTTTAGCTTCTAGTCAAAACAAGCAAAATTGTAGCTCTATGTCTCATTGCACGCGGGGCAAAATTTTAGGTCATTCCGAGTTATATAGACCAAGTTATGGTCAATTTACTAAAATTGGACAGATTGCACCTTTGGTGCAAAATTTGGTCAATTTCTCAATTTTTGTGTGCTAGATTTGTCTAGATTAAAGTCCTATTTCTCTTGGTACTATTCCCTTCAATTCATTTCATTAGTCAACCTATAATGTTGACCCTTGATGCACTCTACGTGAGTCAATTCTAATGTTACCAATATGTCACATTTTATAGCCCTTTAGTGTTGGGATATGTTACCAATTTCATTTCCAAGTGTATTGCATTTTATTGCAATTTACCGAATTTCGGTGTACTATTTTGACCTAGTCGGACGACCTAGTTCCCTCAGTTTTTGGGTTTCGGTTCAAAATACAAACTTGTAGGTCTATGTCTTATTGCACGCAGGGCAAAATTTCAGGTCATTCTGAGTTGTGTAGACCAAGATATGGTCAATTTACCAATGCTGGACAGATTGCACCTTTAGTGCAAAATTTGGTCAATTTTAGGTCACTTTTGGTTCGGCAGTTTTTGTACCCGAATTTGTGCAAGCCATTTGACTTGGTTCTGGCCATTTTTGGGTTTCGGTGTCTTCATAAGAATTGTAGCTCTATGTCTTATTGCACTCTGTGAAAAATTTCAGGTCATTCTGAGTTGTATAGACCAAGATATGGTCAATTTACTAAAGTTGGACAGATTGCACCTTTAGTGCAAAATTTGGTCAATTTTAGTTCTGGCAGTTTTGGTACCTGAAATTTTGCAAGCTATTTGAATTAGTTCTGGCCATTTCTGGGCTTTGGTGTCTTCATATGAATTGTAGATCTATGTCTAAAATAACCATGGTAAAAATTTCAGGTCAATTGGACCTGTTTTGAGTGAGTTATGGCCTAAACACTAACTGCTGCCCAAATGGTCAGTTTTCAGGCCTTAAATGCACTAATCCGGATTTGGTCACTTTTTAAGGTCAGCTTCTAGGCAGAATTTTGGCAACATTTCTACATGAAAGTTGGCCTATTTGGTGTCTAGTTTCCCCCCATATTGGCCTCAAACCAATTGGGTTCATAGTTTGGCACTTATGGCCTCATTTAGGTGCTGCCTTCAATACACAACCTGCACAAAGCTCATACACTCCCAATTTAATGTTCCTTCTTCTCCTCATTACTACAATATTCAATCAACAACACTTCCATACATCTATTGTACACAATTCTAGCAAAAATTCTGGGCAGAATTTTCAAGTGCTCAATGCACACAATTCATCATTAAGTTCAACATTCACTTCCACCAAAATTCAACATACTTCAATGTCAATATTACACATACACTTCAACATATTCATACTTCAATGTCACTTACACTTGCTGTCCACAATTTAACATTAGCATATACCATTAATAATCACATGTTCACACACAAATTCATGCTATTAGGGGCTTCCAAACATGGTAGTTTGCTCAAGGCATCAAGGTTCCATTTCACACCCTTAATTTAAACACTACATGCACATACTTAAATACAAACTTACTACAACTTTCATTTGAATTAATCAACCTTCATTTTCATTCATTAGAAGTAAAAATAACTCAAGCTCAACAAGGGTTCATGGCTGCCCAAAATGGAGCAACAACACAAATCTCCAATAATTGTTTCAAACCATAATTTAAATTTCTCAATTTCAATCAATTCAAGTCCTATCACTTCCCATACATATACCCATATCAAACATCATCTTTAAACTCATCTACATCATTTAAACACATCAAAATCCCATGAATGTCTTGGCTGCCGAAATGAAGGGCTCACCAAATATACATTAATTTACTCAATTTCTTCACAAATCAACTCACCCAAAGCTCAAAACAAGATCTAATGAAAGAAAATGGGGAGATTAAGCACTAACCTCAACTTGGGCTTGATTAAACTTCACCAAAACTCCTCTTTCTTGCTTCCTACATGCTGCCCATGATGTGTAGACCAAGTTTAATGAAGATACTTTCATGGAATCATGGCTTGATCAATGGTGCATGAAGGCTTGTATATGGGGTGGCCATGGATGAAGTTTGGAGAAATTTCAATTCGGCAAAGAAGAATAATGAGGAAGAAGATGAATAGTGGAAAAATCTGTCCTAGTGGTCCTTATATACTCCACTAATGCCCCACTAATCACAATTAAAAATTACATTAATTCATGATTCCTTTAATTGCAATTATGCCCTCCAATTCCCTTAAATTACATGTTATCTTGAATTTTATTTTTCATGGGATTTTTAAAATATAATACCACTTATTTTTCATGGACATTTAAGTCAAAAGTCAACTCTATGTGTCAATTGACCAAAATGCCCCTCTTCGGGTCAAGTTCGGACTTTTTCGGTAACACCGATTTACTCCTTGTACCGCCGATTTCTTTAATTTTTATTTTTCGTTTATACTAACTTTCTAATTTATCTTTGAAATTTTCAATGTCAATTACACCTCAGTAAACCTTTAATTATGTCTCGAAAATATTTCTCGGGGTTCCCCGCGTCCAGGGTTAGTCAACGATTCTCGCCGTAACTTCCCGGTGCGGTCACCCATCGCTACGGGTTTTGCTCGTTTAACTTAGTCATATTTTCTCTCTTTCATTTTTCTTTGATTTTTCTTGTATTTTATTATTATTTATTTCATCATTATATGTCTGTTCACTATCACCGAAGTGTAGTTCCAAACATCCTGACTTGCCTGGATTGTTATTTGGCCACTGGAGCAATAGAACGTCTGAGAATCGTGCTGATGGGGATGTTACAACTCTTCCCCTCTAAATAAAAATTTCGTCCTCGATATTTACCTGATGTGAAGAGCTGAGGGAACTGTTGCCTCATTGTCTCCTCGCTCTCCCATGTTGCCTCTTCCATGTTGTGGTGTCTCCATAGGATTTTCACTAATGGAATTGTCTTATTTCTGAACTCTTTTACCTCTCGTGCCAAGATTTTAATTGGTTCTTCTTCATTTGTCAGGTCAGGTTGTACCACAATTTCTTCTGCTGAGATGACATGTGAAGGATCTGATCTGTATCTTCTGAGCATCAAAACATGGAACACATTATGTATCTTGTCTAGCTCAGGTGGTAAGGCTAATCTGTAGGCTACTAGTCCCACACGTTCAATAACTTCATATGGGCCAATAAACCTAGGGCTTAATTTTCCCTTTTTCGTGAATCTCAGCACTTTTTTCCACGGTGATACTCTGAGAAATACTTTCTTGCCAACTTCATACTCAATGTCCTTTCTTTTCATGTCAGCATAAGATTTCTGTCGGTCTGAGGGGACTTTCAAATTGGCCTTTATCAGTTTCACCTTTTCCACTGTCTGTTTTATCAGGTCTGGCCCCATTAGCTTATTATTACCCAACTCAGTCCAACATACAGGTGTTCTGCATTTTCTCCCATACAGTGCTTCATAGGGTGCCATTTGTATGCTAGCTTGATAGTTATTATTGTATGCAAATTCTGCCAGTGGAAGGTATCTGTCCCAACTTCCTTCAAACTCAATAACACAACTTCTTAGCATATCCTCGAGGACCTATCACACATATTCAGTTATTACTATCATTATTATCATTATCAGTTTAATTTATTGTTTACAATAACTCAATGAGTTTCAAAATTTACCTGGATTATTCTTTCTGACTGTCCATCCGTCTGAGGATGAAAAGCCGTACTAAAATGGAGTTGTGTGCCCAAGGATTCTTTTAATTTCTTCCAAAATCTAGATGTAAACTTCGGGTCTCTATCAGATATAATGGAAAGTGGGATTCCATGTAGTCTAACTATCTCACTGATGTACAATTCTGCTAGCTTTTCCAGTGAGTAGTCAGTTCTAACTGGCAGAAAATGTGCTGATTTGGTCAACCTATCCACAATCACCCATATTGCATCATGCTTCTTCTAAATGAGAGGTAGACCACTGACAAAGTCCATAGTGACTTGGTGCCATTTCCATTCAGGTATATTTATGAGCTGTAACAAACCTGATGGAACTTGATGTTCTACTTTGACTTGCTGACATGTCAAGCATCTAGTTACATAGTCAACTATGTCCTTCTTCATACCTGGCCACCAGTATCGAAGTTTCAGGTCATGGTACATTTTTGTGCTTCCTGGGTGCATAGCATACACACTGTTATGTGCTTCTTTCAGAATACTGGTTTTCAATTCTTTGTCATCTGGAACACACACTCTTTCTTTATAGCATAGGCACCCATTTTCTTTCACCTCATATTTAGTTTCCTTCCCCTCAGTGATTTTGCCCATAACAGCCATTAATTTCCCATCTGTCTTCTGCCCATCCTGTATCTATTGTAACAGATTCGGCTTCACTTGCAGCTCAGCCAAAATAACTCCATCAATGGAAGGTATCTATTCTTGCTTCCGGAGAGAGCATCAATACAATTTCTAAATGTATTCTCAAATACCTACATCATTCCTTCCTGTCAAAAATATTAAAATACTGATAAGAATCCATATCAATGTCCAGATATCTTCATCCTCAAGGTGTTCTTTCTAATTTATAGACATACTAGATTCTCTAAGCTCATAACAATTTTTGTGGTAATGGTAGTCCACATTACTGTAACTGACTCTCTCACTCTAGTTACCTTAGAAGTGTAGTCTTTCAATAGGCTAGTTCTGAAGTTTTAAATTTCTGACTAGAATTTTTTTTTTTCACATTTATTTCCCGTAATAGTACTCTATTCGGGCGTAACTATATCAAATTATAGATTACTTACAAATATTCTTAGTTTATTGTACCATGAGTAAGCACGTAGCTCTATACAATAATCCCATATCGGTACTACAATCTGCAGCTTATAATACAAACATCGAGAATATTACATAGTCACTACGTTATAATCTCATGATCTAGGTTTTCTACTTCTTTTTCTAATACCCTCTGCGACTCTGAGTCCATATCTTAACTTTGAATAATCAAAAGTAAATAGATCTGCATAGTGTCACCTCGACTTTTATGAATGCAATGCATGTATGCACACTACTTCTTTCTACTTATCTTTGCCTAGGAACGCCTAAACCGTGCTCTGATACAACTAAATGTAACACCCCTCACCCGTCTACAGTGTAGCCGAGCAAGACGTGCTACATGGCGTGCCGGAGCACCTGATCTTATCTGATTTCATTATAGTTCTAAATTTACTTGTTCAAAAACTTTATCTGAGGTTTAGGCTATTTTTTACTTTTATCAAAATCTGACTAATTTGGAAAATTCAAAAATTTCAATGATCATCCAAAGTAGTCTTGGCGATAATTTGGACTATGATTCTTACGAACTGCCAAAAACAATTTCAATATATACTCAAATTCACAACTCAGAATCAGTCTCAAAATTTTCATACTCAATCTCAATCAGAATCATCATGATCAGATACTTAACTCATATATCAAAATTCTTACATTTTATTATTTTGCATAATTTGCCAACTAATTACATAAATTTGTCAAGTACAGGATGTACAAATAATTTACATTATACTTAGAATGAACAAAATACATAACATGTATAAATATGAGCCCTATCTACATGCATTGCTGAGGAGGTGACAATCTTGAACTCTTCTGACACTTCTGCAGATTTGGACTCCAAAAATCTCAGTCGACAATCTACTGGTTTTACCTTCAGTACCTGCGCGAGGAAGCAATTCCATCGCGCTAAGCATTTCTGCTTAGTGGTGCAATAATATAACAAGAAATAATATATACAAGTAAAGAAAGAAATAAATCATCATTTCGAATATCCAGGAATCAAATTAATTTGTTATGGTATTTCTAGTATCAACGATCTTATATACTAGTCTGTTCCTCTTTGAAAGTGCTTAATTTATAACTTTTCAGTAATACCAGCTAGTATATAAATTATTCTAACTGTATTGTATTTCAAGTCTCTTCGGTTCTGCAATTTATATTTTTATTATGTTTCTTTTGCTAATTTCTTTTACTCATTCATTCAATACTTAATTTAATTGTACTGAAATTTCATTATACGTAACTTAACTTAGCTTCTTGAATTGAATAATGTTTTAAATGACTGCCCATATAGCCTATACAACGGCGGTGGATAAACGGATATACTAGCACTGGGTACCTAGCACCTCGGGTCATCACACCATCGGTCACAAAGTATCTCCCGGTGTGCAAACAGTGTGGCTAAAAAGCCATATAATCAATCAGACATTAAGCTGAGTATAATAACACAAACTGTATAGCCATAGGCTATTAAAATCATAGTATGGCATAATAAGCCATAGAACACAGTATGACGTAAAGTCATTTACAGAACAGCTGTCAGAATCCTATTGGAATGCCAACCTATCCAAACTAGTCAACTAGGCAAACTAGGGCATATTACAAGATTAAATATTTATTTCTTTATTTTCAGGGTTTACTGGTCATTACACAATTCACTGGTCAATGAAAATATTGACCTTTTTATACATCATGGATAAGTTGATTCTAGTATCAACATGTCACAATTTGCATTTCAATATGCTACCAATATAGTGCAATTTACCCTTTTTTAAAAGTTGGCATTCATTGCCAAATTGCTTCAAGCATCATTGTATGTAAATGTCAAATTCTCAATTTTTGTGTGCTAGATTGGTCTAGCTTAAAATCCTATTTCTCTTGGATTTTAGCTTCTGGTCAAAACAAGCAAAATTGTAGCTCTATGTCTCATTACACGCAGGGCAAAATTTCATGTCATTCCGAGTTGTATAGACCAAGTTATGGTTAATTTACTAAAATTGGACAGATTGCACCTTTGGTGCAAAATTTGGTCAATTTCTCAATTTTTGTGTGCTAGATTTGTCTAGCTTAAAGTCCTATTTCTCTTGGTACTATTCCCTTCAATTCATTTCATTAGTCAACCTATAATGTTGACCCTTGATGCACTCTACGTGAGTCAATTCTAATGTTACCAATATGTCACATTTTATAGCCCTTTAGTGTTGGTATATGTTACCAATTTCATTTCCAAGTGTATTGCATTTTATTATAATTTACCGGATTTTGGTGTACTATTTTGACCTAGCCGGACGGCCTAGTTCCCTCCGTTTTTGGGTTTCGGTCCAAAATGAAAACTTGTAGGTCTATGTCTTATTGCACGCAGGGCAAATTTTCAGGTCATTCTGAGTTGTGTAGACCAAGATATGGTCAATTTACCAATGCTGGACAGATTGCACCTTTAGTGCAAAATTTGGTCAATTTTAGGTCTCTTTTGGTTCAACAGTTTTTGTACCCGAATTTGTGCAAGCCATTTGACTTGGTTCTGGACATTTCTGGTTTTTGGTGTCTTCATAATAATTGTAGCTTTATGTCTTATTGCACTCTGTGCAAAATTTCAGGTCATTCTGAGTTGTATAGACTAAGATATGGTCAATTTACTAAAGTTGGACAGATTGCACCTTTAGCGCAAAATTTGGTCAATTTTAGTTCTGGCAGTTTTGGTATCTGAAATTTTGCAAGCTATTTGGCTTAGTTCTGGCCATTTCTGGGCTTTGGTGTCTTCATATGAATTGTAGATCTATGTCTAAAATAACCATGGTAAAAATTTCAGGTCAATTGGACCTGTTTTGAGTGAGTTATGGCCTAAAATCTAACTGCTGCCCAAATGGTCAGTTTTCAGGCCTTAAATGCACTAATCTGGATTTGGTCACTTTTTAAGGTCAGTTTCTAGGCAGAATTTTGGCAACATTTCTACATGAAAGTTGGCCTATTTGGTGTCTAGTTTCACCCCATATTGGGCTCAAACCAATTGGGTTCATAGTTTGGCACTTATGGCCTCATTTAGGTGCTGCCTTCAATACACAACCTGCACAAAGCTCATACACTCCCAATTTAATGTTCCTTCTCCTCCTCATTACTACAATATTCAATCAACAACACTTCCATACATCTATTGTACACAATTCCAGCAACAATTCTGGGCAGAATGTTCAAGTGCTCAATGCACACAATTCATCATTAAGTTCAACATTCACTTCCACCAAAATTCAACATACTTCAATGTCAATATTACACATACACTTCAACATATTCATACTTCAATGTCACTTACACTTGATGCCCACAATTTAACATTAGCATATACCATTAATAATCACATGTTCACACACAAATTCGTGCTATTAGGGGCTGCCAAACATGGCAGTTTGCTCAAGGCATCAAGGTTCCATTTCACACCCTTAATTTAAACACTATATGCACATACTTAAATACAAACTTACTACAACTTTCATTTGAATTAATCAACCTTCATTTTCATTCATTAGAAGTAAAAATAACTCAAGCTCAACAAGGGTTCATGGCTGCCCAAAATGGAGCAACAACACAAATCTCCAATAATTGTTTCAAACCATAATTTAAATTTCTCAATTTCAATCAATTCAAGTCCTATCACTTCCCATACATATACCCATATCAAACATCATCTTTAAACTCATCTACATCATTTAAACACATCAAAATCCCATGAATGTCTTGGCTGCCAAAATGAAGGGCTCACCAAATATACATTAATTTACTCAATTTCTTCACAAATCAACTCACCCAACGCTCAAAACAAGATCTAATGAAAGAAAATGGGGAGATTAAGCACTAACCTCAACTTGGGCTTGATTAAACTTCGCCAAAACTCTTCTTTCTTGCTTCCTACATGATGCCCATGATGTATAGACCAAGTTTAATGAAGATACTTTCATGGAATCATGGCTTGATCAATGGTGCATGAAGGCTTGTATATGGGGCGGCCATGGATGAAGTTTGGAGAAATTTCAATTCGGCAAAGAAGAATAATGAGGAAGAAGATGAATAGTGGAAAAATCTGTCCTAGTGGTCCTTATATACTCCACTAATGCCCCACTAATCACAATTAAAAATTACATTAATTCATGATTCCTTTAATTGCAATTATGCCCTCCAATTCTCTTAAATTACATGTTATCTTGAATTTTATTTTTCATGGGATTTTTAAAATATAATACCACTTATTTTTCATGGACATTTAAGTCAAAAGTCAACTCTAGGTGTCAATTGACCAAAATGCCCCTCTTCGGGTGAAGTTCGGACTTTTTCGGTAACACCGATTTACTCCTTGTACCGCCGATTTCTTTAATTTTTATTTTTCGTTTATACTAACTTTCTAATTTTTCTTTGACATTTTCAATGTCAATTACACCTCAGTAAACCTTTAATTATGTCTCGAAAATATTTCTCGGGATTCCCCGCGTCCAGGGTTAGTCAACGATCCTCGCCGTAACTTCCCGGTGCGGTCACCCATCGCTACGGGTTTAGCTCGTTTAACTTAGTCACATTTTCTCTCTTTCATTTTTCTTTGATTTTTCTTGTATTTTATTATTATTTATTTCATCATTATATGTCTGTTCACTATCACCGAAGTGTAGTTTCAAACATCCTGACTTGCCTGGATTGTTATTTGGCCACTGGAGCAATAGAACGTACAGAATACGTACAGTGGGGATGTTACATGGAAGCTATCGGCTGAAAGACTAATGCTTACTTCGGAGTAACAGGAACCTGGTCGGGATGCAGTTGAGTCGAAGTGACGGGAACCGAGTCAGAATGCAGTTAAGCTTGTAGAGTAATATACTAATGTTAGGGCGGCGAAGACGAAAATGGACGAAAAAGGAAAAATGGTCTCACAGAGTAATGAACAAACACTGAAAATGAAGAATTTCAAGGTTAAAAACTCCTTCAATGAAGATACTTAAGAAAACTATTTTTGAAAGTTTCTCAAAAGCTCAAAATGGCAAAGTACCAAGACTGAATCAAATTTCAGAGTCTTTCCACTATAATCACCACCACCTTTTTTTGCCCGTCCGTTCTACAATATTGCATGCAGGTATTTATAGAGAACGGGTGATCATTATGGAGGGTCAAGATCTCATTAGGGGAGATGGAGGGTTTAGATTCAAAAGGACACAATCCGATGCCTTAGAATTAAAGAGAATCAAAATGGAGGGTTGGGATTTTATTCAAAATATCCATCCTTTCTTCTCTTAATCTAACAGCTCAGGGTCTTGCCTTACAAGTTGGATCCGAAGGCTGAGAATAAAAAGCACGGAACCTATTGTCTGTTTTTTGTGTAACACCCCTTACCCGACTACAGTGTAGCCGAGCAAGTTATGCCACTCAGTGTGCCGAGCACTCTATTTTATCTTAATTCATTTTTATTCTTCCTTTTGAATATAACTTGTGAAATATAATTTATTTAAGCCATTTATCGAAATTATAATTTATTTAAGGTTCTGAAAATTTTAAAGAAAATCCGGCGGAGTACTGGCTAAAAATGGAGAAAATAGTTCTTCGAAACCTGTGAAAAACACTTCCAATATTCATATATTCGTATTCAATTACTCTCAAACTCCAATAATCATCATCTCAACATTTGTCAACCATTCATTTCTCAATTTCAATTCTCAATCATTCATCTCATTTAATAGTCATGTAACAATCATAGATCAATATTCACTTTTCCATTTACAAACATAAATTTGCATTATTTACATGAAAATCAAAATACATTACATAAGTTTCATTACATATGAGAAAATCAAAATTTATTACAGAATGCCAAAATGACACCTAGTGTCCTATCAATGCACTGCAGAAGTTGAGGTGACACGGATACTATGCAGAACTGTGAACTGCCTTACCGAATCTGTGGTCTACTGGGCCCTCTCTCCAAATCTTCAGTACCTACGCGTTGCAAAAGCGACGCGCTAAGCATAAAGCTTAGTGGTGCCAATAATACAAGAAAATATAATATGCAAATAAAAATAATAATTTCCTTGCTATTGTGTTCATAAGAAATGAATAATTACTAACTTATTGTTTAGTCGAGGGCTAATCATGTTTTATGATATTAACTTCTTCATGCATTTCGTTAATTATTTTCTTCATGATCTTGAGCTTCTTTGTATTTTTGTAATCATTCCTGATACTTAATTTTCGTATTTTCTTTAATAATCAGTTCAATCACAGTTATACTTTTCCATGCCCAAGTAACCTATCTTGGACGATCGGATGGATAACGGTCGTTAACCGACACCGCGGTGCCTCGGGCCGTCATACCATGGGACGCAGAACGTCAACCATGTATGCAGTTAGTATGGCTAAAAAGCCATGATATCACATAATCGGGCATAAAAGCCATGAATACTGGCATAAAAGCCATGAATACGGGCATAAAGCCATGAATACAGGCATAAAGCCTTTCGCAGTACTGCTAAAACAATACCCTATTGGCATGCCAATCTATCCAAACCAATCACATTAGGCCTACTTGGGCATTTTGCACTATTAAGTTTCACAATTTTTGAATTTCAAGTTTTCATGTCACTATTCATTTCATTAGTCAACTAAAATGTTGACTTTTGTATAAACAATAGGTACATTGGTTTTAGTACTCCCAACATACCACATTTTGTATTCAAAACTTGTTGGTTTTGGTCACTTTCTCAAAGCTTAGGTCATTTTGGCAAAATTGCCAATTTTTGGTTTTGGTGTCACTATTCACCTCATTGGTCAACAAAAATATTGACTTTTGGATAGAAAATAGGTGTATTGGTTTTAACACCCCAAACATACCACATTTTGTATTTAAAACTTGTTGGTATTGGTTGCCAATACCATTTCTAAGCTTAATGCTAATTGAACAAAATTTTCAGATTTGGTGCTTCATCTTTACTGTTCCATTTGTTATTTTTATAGTAGGAATTTGAGGAAATGGTAAACATGAAAGTTGTTCATTATTCTGTCTAGTTGAATTTCCTTTTTTGAATCACTCCATTTGGAGTTTTGTAGCTCAAGTTATGGCCAAAATAAGTTTACTGTTCACGTGCACTGTTCATGCTGCACTTTTGGGTTTTGGCAGATTTTGGTCCAACTTTGGTCAGTAATTTGATCAAGTTAAGTTCATAATTTGGCCTAACTTTCTTCATATGAAATGTTCTACTATGCCTTAGGTTTTCATCGGTTCAAGAATCGCCTAAATCTGAGTTTTCTAGAGAGAGTTATAGCCATCCAAACATTACTGCTCAAATGAAAATTCTGGAAATCTCAGTACAGTAAACTTCACTTTGCTCAATGATTTGATTAGGTTAATGGCATAATTTAGATTGGTGTCCTTCATGAAAGTTGTTTGTCTATATCTTATCTTGTTTTTGTAATAATTTCAGGTCAATTGACCATATCTACAGTGAGTTATGGCCAAATGAACAGTTACTGTTCATTTGGTCATTTCTGCAGGGGCTGTTTGCAGGGTATCCGGATTGGGGCCAACTTTTGGTCCACTTGCTTTGGTCTTTTGGCCATGGTTTCTTCAGCAAAAATGTGCCATTATAAGCCTAATTTCATGTTCAATTGGCCAAACACTAATTGAACCAACACAGCCAAAGATATGGCAGTCCAAGTGGACTGAAATCTCAGCCACCATGCTGCTGTCCCTAGGCAGCCTACCATTCCACTTTGCCATGCCATATTTTAGTCCAATTTATGGTCAACTCACCTAAAATGGTCACTAATTGACCATTAAGATGTTCTCTAACAATTTCCTAAGCCAAGTCAATTTTTCACTTCTCAAAACCCTAGTTTTCCCTTATGATTCACACATACACCTAATTAAGCACTTCCATTCATTATTTATGTGTATATACACCTTAAACATAATATCTAATTCATTCTAAGTCCATTAAAACCATCAAAAACACTCCACCTTTGTTCCTTCCTTAGGGCAGCCAAAATTCATAGGGTCCATATACATAGATTCCATTCATTTAATTTACAAAACCTTACTCACTTTAAGTCTTTAACATGAATTAAAAGAGATTTAAGTGTAAATAGGCACTAACCTTTAGGTGGCAGATTTTTCAAGCTACCCAAACTCCTTCTTTCTTCTTCTTTTGGCTGCCTAGAGGTTGCTTAGGATGTGGGGACAAGTTTTAGTGAAGATAACTTAGGGTTTTGAGGTGAGAAAGGGTGTGGATTCAAGCTTTGTAAGCATGAAAATGGAGAAGGGAAAAGAGAAGCATGAAACGTTTTATTGGGGAAGAAGAGTAGCTGCAGAAAATTCTCTAAAATGGTCTTCTTTTTCTGCCCATTTTTGTATTATAAATGTCTTCCTTTAATTTGATTGGCTAAGGGGTTCTAATTACATCAAGCTTATGTCATTAATGCCTTTTTATTTGATTTTTCTTTCTCCTTTCTTTAACTCATTTCTAATTAAATTTTTACTAATATTTATTCATATTTTATATCATAATAATTATTTACTCAACTGGACAAGTCGGCCAAAAATCGTCTCTGAAGGCGAAATGACCAAAATGCCCTCCGTTTGGCTTAACGGGTCAAAATTGGCTGTACCGATTGAAAAATTTTTCTAAATATTTTCTTGGCATTCTAATGCCATAGGAACCTCAATGACCCTTCTCTGGAGTCCCAAAGATTATTTTATGAATTTTTTTTCCGGGTCTAGGGCTCCTCGTTGCGAGAACCGCAACTTACCTCTGGTTACCCATCGCTTGGGCACCGGCTCGTTTAACTTGGTTGTATTTTATTTCTAAAATTTTTCCTAAATTTTTCTTATTAATATTTGAGTTAATTATGGTCCCTCACTTTGATTTAAATATTTTTCCGGATGTTCTAGCTGTCGGACCGACACCGGTCACCGGAACAGTAGAATGTACGGAGTTGCTACCGGGAGGGTGTTACATTTTGATCCAAGGGCTCCGGGTCCATCCTTACAAGTATGATCAATGGTGGAGATCGAGGTGTACAAAACTGCCATAACTGTTTTGGCATCTATCAGCTAGGTGGACATTTCTGTAAATGATGCGTGCAGTGAAGATTTGATTATGGCTGTAATGCTTTAACTAACTCGGCTCTGATTATGAAGAGAGTTATTTGAAAGCTATTCAACCTCTCCATGCTTTCCTATTTCTATTCCTTCTGACCTCTCTATTATGACCTTCTTCTTTTCCGATCTCTTCATATCGGGCCCCCCATCACTTCCCGATCTCTCCCATTCTAGATTTTTACTTTTTATCTGACCTGCCTTACTCAAAGCAATTAATTCTTCAGTTACCAATGCATCCGCTTTGGTTTCTGCATGCAATAAATGCTAAGGCCATATATATACACCAATGAGAATTCCCCTTCACATTTCACTCCTCCTCCTTTAGTTTCTCCATTTCTCCAATTCTTGTATCTCCGGTAATAATTCTGATTATGGTGATTGCTTTTGATCTTTTTCCAACTATTTTCTTCACCCTTCACCTGAAAATTTAAGATCCCGGTGATCAGAGAACCATGAAGACAATATCTAATGACAGTGAGGGAACCAGACTAATTTATTGATCAAGATCAAAAGTGACGAATGTGCCGATCTCAAATCGGTCTACCGATGTAATGGGTGAACTGATTCGGGCAAGAGAACTGCTAATTTCAATCTTAATGTCGGTGACCGCCTCTTGAAGTTTATTTGGCCCCTCACCACATCGGGTGCCCCGACTGCAGCTCAATTTTGGTCGATGACATCGACGATGACTCTACTCACTATTATGAGAGTCATAGTCATTCTATCTGAGCTGCACATCTATCCAATACTTGTGGATGGCTTTCAGATCAAACACATCTTTTGATTCAGCCATAAGACTACGCTTTGACATAGGCCATTATTATGTAAGATTTAGTGCTGATCTTTAGAGATCGCCCAAATGATGTAACCAGATATTTAAAGATTTCCCCAATGATGTAATCTGATCTCTTGAGATCACCCAGATGGTGTAATCCGATCTTTTAGAAATGAAATGATATTTTATTTGAAGATTTTTATTTTATTATTGCATTAGTTACTTTTCTGATCTTTAATATGCATATCCGATCTGATTCCTAAACGAATCGCCATTAGCTGATCCATGATTTAGGAAGTTTGTCCGATCTGAAGACCTCGGCTAACCGATCTTATTTATTCGATTTTTTTATTCTATTTCTAGAATCTTCTTGCGACGTGTTGAGAAAGCGGCTAGTTCTATTAATCGATGCGTTGCTTGGGACTTCGCGAGCATTTAATGGTCAGACAGGTATAAATAGGGGCAAGGTGAGTCAGTCATTTCCTTATGTCATTTTCAGAACCTCTCTTAGCAATCTTAGAGTTTTCTCTCATTTTCTTAAGTTTTTCGACACCGATCACATTCCGGTAAGGATTTTGATTCTCTTCTTGGTTAATTTCTTTTGTTTTCCTTGAAAATGAGCAGTGCTAAGGGTCAGAGAGTTGCTAGCCCACCTTCCGTTCACATCTCGTGGACATTGGATGAAGTTGAGGTAATTAGGCCAAGTGGACGACCTAAACCTTCTGCAACCTCTGTCCCAGCTCGTGGTCGAGTGGCTCAATTCAAACAGGCCTCTACTTCGAGGAAAGAAAATCTCCCCCTGGATGAATTGCCATTAGTCCTTAAAGAAACTGACCTACAGTCCATTAGTCAAGAGTATTGTCACACCCTACGCCTCCGTAAGATGTAACATGATCTCATAGTACACCAAATGGATTATCGTACTTCGCCTATTGGTAACCCATTAAATACACTACAAGGGATTTTAAACAATTTCTTACTTCTTTTTAAAGTGGTGAGCACTTTTGACAGGTTTTAAAATTTTTTTTTAATTAAAGTGAAACCAAATAACAAATCTAAAGTATCAATAATTTCTGTAAAAATTTTGGTAGAGTGTTATCTATATTTTGAATAAAAAAGTTCTTCAAAAACCTGTAAAAAGAACTTCCAAAATATTTCTTCAATCCCAAACTCTAATAATAGTTCAACACAATAAATTTCTCAATATTTTTCAACTCAATTCAACGTCAATTTTTCAGTGTTTCCAAAAGCTGAGATAAGAGAAATATGTCACAATATTTGTACAGGCCAAAATAATTTACAATTTTAGTTTAAAACTGCTCAAGACTAGTACAATATATACATACAGTATACATACATTACAATAAAAATTACAAAAAGGATGGTATACTCAATATACCCGACAGAATCCCAAAAGTGTAGCACAAGCAGCTTACTCTGCTGCTTTGTCTGTCTGTCTACTTGTGACAGTGATGAAAAAGCTATCACTGAGTAAAATTTACTCAGTGATGCATAAGAACAATTTAAAATGCAGTATATAAAACTTTTATTGATAATTTACAAATCAAATAATTCATAATTTCATGTCACAATTTTCAAAGCTCATATAACACAAATTTAATCTAACAATTTAATAACACAGTGTTGCCAATCAATAACACAACTTAGGTCATGACACAAATTTTTCCAAACATGCCGTGTTGTACACCACGACTAGGCAAACTCACCCCACTAATCGAAATCAATGAGGAAGGTGGCTAGCTAGCTAATGAGAGCTCATCCATACTCACCTCAGACTAGCAAGTCTAAGAGGGAGGAATATAGTCATACTCACCCCATAAATGGACGAGGAATATAGTGTACCTATCAGAGCACTTGCAGATGTTATGTATCACCGTCCCTGCAAGCTCCTGAGTTCACACGTGAGAGTTCTTAGGAATTGTAGGTGTTACGTATCGCCGTCCTTACTTTGCCCTAATACCACTAAACAAATTTTATCTCAAAATTTCCATTTACAAAGTAGGCAACACAAATAAAATTCCCAAAGCCAAAACAATAAAAAATTATTCATAACTCATTTCTCCAAATAAAGTTTCTAGTAAAAGCAGTGAATATAAAAAGTATTATGCACAGACTTGGTTTGAGTCGCCTCTAGGCCTTGACTCAATGTTTCCTTCCCCTTTCCTGAGTCTTTGCTAACTGAAACACACAATTTGAAGTGTTTTAATACTCATTTAAACTGCCTCTGTCAATAAGGTTCAATAATTAATTTATTTAATTCTATTGTTTTCCTTAGTCAACCTATAATGTTGACCCTTGATGCATTCTAGGTGAATTAGGTTTAATGTTACCAATATGTCACATTTTGCATTTCAATATGCTACCAATATAGTGCAATTTACCATTTTTACAGGTTGGCATTCATTGCTAAATTATTTCAAGCATCATTGTATGTAAATGTCAAGTTCTCAATTTTTGTGTGCTAAATTGGTCTAGCTTAAAGTCCTATTTCTCTTGGTTTTTAGCTTCTGGTCAAAGAAGAAAAATTGTAGCTCTATGTCTTATTGCACTTGGGGCAAAATTTCAGGTCATTATGAGTTGTATAGACCAAGATTTGATCAATTTTAGGTCACATTTAGTTCTGGCTGTTTTGGTACCGGAACTTGTGCAAGCTATTTGACTTGGTTTTGGCCATTTCTGTGCTTTGGTGTCTTCATAAGAATTGTAGCTCTATGTCTAAGCTATCCATGGTAAAATGTTCAGGTCAATTGGACCTATTTTGAGTGAGTTATGGTCATCCTAATGACTACTATTCATATGGTCAAAAATCTGGGTTTGCAAGGTTGCCATTTCGGATTTGGTCATTTTTAAGGTCAGTTTCTAGGCAGAATTTTGGCAACATTTCTGCATGAAAGTTGGCCCATTTGGTGTCTAGTTTCACCCTTTATTGGCCTCATACCAATTAGGTTCACAGTTTTGCATTTATGACATAATTTAGGTGCTGTCAACATAGACAACCTGCATTTGAACATCACACTTCCAATTTTGACAATCCTCCTCCCCCCAATACTTCAACATTTAATCATGGTACTTCTATATATATTGTACACAATTCCACAAATATTTTGGGCAGAACACTCAAGTGCTCAATGCACACAATAAACCATTAATGTTTAACATTTACTTCAACCCAAATTCAATGTACAACAACACATATATCACACATACACTTCCATAGCAATTACATAAACTGCCCACTATTCAGCACCATCATATTTCATTGATAAATTTCATAAACTCACACACAAATTCATGATATTTACGGCTGCCCAACATGATAGTTTACTAAAGCATCAAAGTCCCACTATTAAACTCTTAATTCAAGCACTAACATACACATACTTGGATATTAACTTACCACAACTTCCATTTGAGTTAATCAACCTTAATTCCCATCCATTAAATATAAGAATAAGTCACTAACCATGCATTTTCATGGCTACCAAAATTAAGGTTCACCAATACTCATTCGTTTCCTCAATTTTTCTTAGCAATTCAACTTACCCAAAGCTCAACACAAGGATTAATGAAGGAAAATGGGAAGATTAAGCACTAACCTTTTTTGAGCTTCACCAAAACTTCATCAAATCCTCTTCTTTTTGCTTCCAACATGCTGCCCAAGGTGTGTGTGCAAGCTTTAATGAAGAAACCAAGTGGAAAGGAGACTTGAATCATGAGTGCATGGTGGTGGTGTGAGGTTTGGCCATGGAGGATTTCCTTGGTGTTTCTCTCAGCTTGTTTGTTTCCAAGGTTGAAGATGAACATTTCTGTCCCAAATTGGCTTATATATGTGTCCCAAAATTTGAGTTAGTGGAGCACTCACCATAAATTAATGATTTAATTACTTAAAGTTCCATAATTTGTACATTTGCCTCATTTCTTCCACTATTTATATAATGTACCTCATTTTTATTTTTCATGACATTTTCAAAGTATAATACCACTTATTTTTAATGGAAATTAAGGTCAAAAGTCAACTCTAGGTGTCAATTGACCAAAATGCCCCTCTTCGGGTTAAATTCGGACTTTTTCGGTAACACCGATTTTTATCGGTTTCTCAATTTTTTTATTTTTCTTTGTACTAATTAATTAATTTTTCTTTGACATTTCTAATGTCATTTATACTTCAATATATGTTTATTTAAGTCAATATATGTTTATTTAAGTCTTAAAAATATTTTCCAGAGTTCCCCGTGGTCCAGGGCTAGTCAACAGTCAACACCGCAACTTCCCGGTGCGGTCACCCATCGCTATAGTTTTGGGCTCGTTTAACTTAGTTACATTTCATTACTCTTATTTTCTTTTATTTTTCTTGTATTTTCCTCTATTGTATTTCATTATTTTATGTCTCCTCATTAATATTTAAGTATAATTCCAGGCATCCTAGCTGTCCGGACAGACACTAGTAATCGGAACAGTAGAACGTACTACCGAACATAGTGGTGTTACAAGTATAACCTCTGAACTGACTCTTTTGAGCTTATACGATGCCATAGCAATCTCCGAGCCAATCATTTCTTCGAAAAAAATGACGTGATCACGGTGTATGAGGAGCAATTGAAGGCCGAACTTCGGTTTCCCTTGGACTATTTCTTTAAGGCCGTTTTGAAGCTTCATCATGTAAGCATAGCCCAAGTGCACCCTAATTCATGGCGGATTCTGGTGGCTTTCAGAGGGTTATGCTGAGCCAAAAAGCTCGAGCCTACAGCGAAGGTTTTTACCGAGTTACATAGGCTTACTCGCCAGAAGGACGATGAGTACTAGTTCTTCCAAGCCAAGCTGCACTGTGGGCCTTTTACCGACCTCCCCTCTTCAATGAAGAACTGGAAGAACTGATTCTTTATATTGAGGAGCAAGATTCTGAATGGCTTCGAGGGTTTTCCACGCAGTTGGCAGTACCTAGTCCCCTTGGCTCCAAAAAATATCACCTTGAATAGAGACGAGGAGGCCATGGTAAAGGAATTGAAGGAGTAGGTGGCCACCCATAAGTAATCTTGCCCATATGCAATAATGGCCGAACTGAGGTGGTGGCTAATGCAGATGATCGCCAATGAGGATTATGAACTGCAGCTCTCTGACCTCGGACCCGGGATCGGTATAACCTAAATCTTTAGCCTCCTGACTTAGGTGATCTCACTAACTATTTTTCCGTGCAGGAATGGCTGGAGGCAAAGGCGCAAAGAAGAACCACAAGCAAAAAAGAGAGGTCTCCTGAAAGGTATGAGAAACATCCCAGATGCCAAGGCAAGATTTGGGAGAAGTGCCGGGCTCTTCATCCCGTCCTTCAGAACAACTGCTCCCAGAGGTGGAGATCGCTCCTTCCCCTCCTTAATAGGAAGAACAGCCACCTCTGCCTGTTTCCTCAAGTGCTGAGGGAGGATCTTCTCAATCTACTATAAGGACCCTTTCCCATGGTGCCCAAGTCCTCATTCACTCTCTAGAGAAAAACTGATTAGTTCAAGGGAATCCGGGCTTGGCCAAAGTTCTGGGTGCCACAATATCCCTCCAGGATGACCGGAACAGGCTGACCTCGGATAACCTTGATAATCTCTTGGCTCAGACGATGAGTTTGATCATAGAGAGCCTGGTGAACCAATACATAATCAGGGAAAGGGCTCATCTCCTGAGGCAGGAAATTATGAAGGCGGTCCAGGATGTTGCTTCTGCCCAAGCCCAACTTTCGTCTGCCCAGGACTATATCACTGAGATTGAGGGTTGGATGAAATCCTATGAGGATAAGATAGCCGAACTGGAGCGAGAACTAGAAGAAGCTCGGGCCCTCTGAACTACCGATGTCACTCGCTTTACCGAAGAGATAAGAGTGAAAGAAGAAGAGGCTGTGATGATGGAAGCTAGCGCCTATGTGAATGAACATGACGATCTGCTGGCCGAGCTTGAAAGGCGTTATCCTAGGGAAGATTTCTCCTAGATGGTGGATCTTGCTCCTAGAGATGAAGAGGAGAGCGAGGAGAAGCCCGAGAGAGAGGGAAGGGATGAAAGAATTGATAATGTATCTGGGGAGCAGGTTGGGGGAGACCCTCCTACCGAATGACTTGTAAATTTTTATTTCGAAATGAATTGAAGTCCTCTCTTTTGTTCAATTTCTTGATGAGATCATAAAGCGTCCCAATTGTATGAGTACTTGATTGTTTGAACGTATTAGAACATTAAACTTTAAAGCAACTATTAACCTAAGTATAAGAGATCGGAAAGACATCAGTCGTAAGTGTCGACACCATATTTTGGCCGATCCCCAAAATACTTTGAAACCGATCCCCGGTGCTAAGTTTCCTCGGAGTAGCTAATCACGTTTCCGATCCCTCTTTGGTAGGCGGTCACATTTCCGACCTCTCCTCGCAAAGACGTGAATCAATGATAAGTCCTACGCATCCCTTGAAACTCAGCCGATCTCTCAAATCATTTACCGATCCTTCAAACCCGTTGCCGGATTTCCGGACCTGTCAAGAATATTCCCGATCCCTGTTGATAAATGGAGTGAACTAGCACTAGATCTTTTCCTACCAGTTTTATTGCCGACCTCCTTTCCGAAAGTTTAAGAGCTAAAGTTTTGGTTCGATTCCGATCTTAAGTGTTCGAGTTAAATTTTCGGTCAAGTTCTGTTCAGCATTTCTTCCCTACCGATCTCATGTTCAAAGTGCTTTCCGATCTCTCATACTTAGATTAATAATCACATTTAGTTTTTGTTTTGCTGTGCTCATACAATCAAATACTCAGACAAATAATGGTTTAAAATTTTCCGATCACAATCATTCATTGAACAAAAGGCATTTCATTTCATGTCATAATTTGTACAAGTTATTCGGCTGGGGGATCACCCCCAGCCTGATCTACATTTGGATCACTCCCTCTCTCCCTCTCACCCTCGGCTTCATCCTCACTATCTTCACCATCGCCCCCGGGTGCCAGGTCGTCCATCCAAGAAAAGTCTTCTTCTGGGTAACGCTCCTGGAGTGCGGCCAAGAGATCCTTGTGAGCCTTCACATAGGCCTCAGCTATTCCCGTCACCATCTCCTCATCCCTCTCCTTAAGCTCCTTATCCTTCGCCTCGAGTTCCTCTATAAGTTGAGCGACCTGAGAGGATGCATTGGCGTGGAGCGCCTGGACTTCCTTAAGAGCGCGGTCCCTCTCGTCCGAAATACGGTTCTGTTCGGCCAACCGGTCTTCATGGAGCTTTGCCCGTCCCTCGACCTGAGATATATAATCCCGAGCCGATGAGAGTTCGGATCGGAGGGAATCCACTTCCTGGTTCTTCTTCCCGATCTCCTTACCCGGTGAATCCTTTCGGATCATGGTGCAGTTCACGGACACTCCACGTTTAAGCTCATTTTCCGAGTCTATATGTCATGAAGGCCACTGCAGGATAGCTTTGTCGATCCTCTGAAAGAAGATGGTAGACCCGGGACTTTAGCAAAACCGGGGTTCTCCTTATGATTCGGTTATCCTTCAAGGAGTCGATCGATGTCGAGCGCCCGAGAGGAGGTCCTCGAAGCTTGAGTAGGTCCCCTTTCGCGCTTGGGACAAGCTGCAAGAATCGAGGCTGCTCTTCCGATCTAGGAGGAGATCGGGTAGCCGATGGTCGAGGACCGAAGGTTGGGGAGGATCTCCTTGTATCTCCCCAGGCTCGCGACCAGGTGTTTGGAGTCCTTCTGAAGGCTTCATCTCGTTTACTTTCCGGAAGATCTCTCTTTCCATTTTCCGCTTCCTATGACCTTCACCACCCGCCATACCTGCACAAAGAAAAGGTTAGTGAGATCACTAAGGTCGTGAGAATTGAGATATAGAAAATACCGATGCCGAGGTTAGAGAGCGGAAGTTCGCGGTCTTGGCGGTGAGCGATTGAAACGATCCAATGGTGCGGCTCGGCGATCACGAATCCAAACAAGAATACTTTTTAGTGGCAGCCTCACTCTTGGATCCATCACTATCAAACTTTCCTCTTCGCTCGAGGTAATATGGTTGGAAGCAAGGGTCCCCGTACCACCAGTGCTGGGAAATCCTCAAAGCGGCTCGGATCTTTGCTCCTCACAATGAAGAAACGATTCTTCCAGTTCTTAAGGGACGAGGGCAGATCGGACAAGAGCCCGCAACTAGGCTTCGCCTGAAAGAACCAGTGGTCATCGTCCTTTCGGTGAGTTAGCGGTGCGGCTTGGCGAACACTTTAGCCGTAGGTCGATTCCCTTAGCTCGGCATAGGCCTCGGAAAGCTACCAAGATCCGCCACGAGTTGGGGTGAATTTGAACAATGGATGCTCGATGAAATTTTAAGACCTCCTTGTAGAAGTCATCCAGGGGGAACCGAAGGCAGGCCTTTAATTGTTCCTCGTACACCATAACCATGTCGTTCTCTTCAAAGAAGTGATTGACACGAAGGTCGCCATGGCACTTGATTAGCTCGTACAAGTCGGGCGAATGTTATATTCTTGGCTAAGCGAGAAGATCGGATTCCCGAAGAACCGATCGTAGCTCGTCTATAGGGAGATTCTCCCTACCTGAAGGGCGCGTACGCCTTAATGGTACGACCCGCCCCTGACCTGGAGCAGGGACCCTAAGAGGTTCGGGTTGCGTGCTTGGCCGCCTCTTCCTCATCGACGATGACCAAGAGAACTCAATGGAAGGAGGGCTCGCGCTCTCGACCTTCGGCACGCTCATTTTCAAAAGAAACAAAGAACTTAAACAAAAAAGAAGATCAAAGTCCTTGCAGTCTAATCGATGTCTGAGAAAGGAGAAAATGAGAGAACTTGAAGCTATGAGCGGGAGACGAAAATGAAATGAGAAAACAAGCGCTAACCCTCCCCTATTTATATTAGTCCTAGCATTTAATGCTCGCAAGGTTCTAGCGGCGCATCGATTGGTGAGACTCGGCACTGTTCGACACTTTTCTCAAATATCCGAATGTTCAGAGATAGGGAGATAGGAGATCAGCATGAGAGATCGGAATGGGAGCTAGGGGGGGATCGGAAGACAAAAAGAATAAGACAAATTCCGATAACCGTCGTCAGAATCGAGCGAGGTAGTTAAAGCGTGGCGAGCGAGATCTCCACCGCGCCTAAGAATCGCACTTAATCTTGACAGTGCCGTGGTATGTCATGTGATTCTGTACATCCCATTCCCCACCTTTGATCTCAATTGTAAGGATGAATCAGGAAGCCTTGTATCAATTGATATGACGACTATACCAGCGTCTTTCACTCTCGGCCCCGGTCGTTCCGGACAAAGGATTCAAGACCGTCGGATTAAAAGAGGAAAAGGACAAATATTTTGAGAAGCGATCTCAGCCATTCGTTTTGACTCTCTTTAATTCCTGAACATCCGATCATGTACTTCAAAATCCTGACCCTCCATCTCCCTCAAAATGAATCCTGACCCTTCATGGGGAGCACCCGATTCCTATAAATACCTGCATGAAAAACTGTTCAAGAAAAAGAAGGACGGACGAAAAAAAAGAAAGGCTGTTATTATAGCAGAAGAACTCTGAAAATTTCATTCAGTTTGTTATTCTGCTACTTTGAAGTATTGATTGGAAAGACTTTTGAAACTAGTTTTCTGAAGTGTTTCTTGAAAAAGGATTTTGAACACTGGAACTCTACATTTCCAGCTTGTTCATCACCTGATCACGCCTTCACTTTCAACTCTTTATCATCTCTATTTTCGTCCCTTCTGTTGGAGCTCAAATCCCACTCAGTTGTTATCTTGACCTAATCACATCATAGCTAGGCTCCCTCCAGTTCACGGTGAACATCAACTCTCAGGCTAACCAGTCCGCGGTCTTGTTTCTAGTGGCCACCCCATAATTATTCCTACAGATTCAGCTCCTCCCAGGTAAGAGCTCACGTCGCTGTTTTATTAAGTGTTTGCGTTCATTTCTTTCGTAGTCTCTCTGTCCTTTTTACGTATGTGATTTTTCTCCAAGTTCATCTCGTGCAAAGAGACCCAGAAATGTTATTCTCAGGTCATCTCTTTAGTGGTTAGTGTGCCTTTTATTAATCTTCGTCATTTCTGAATACAAGCTTTTCTGGTTCCTAGTAGAGTGCAAATGGTCGTAAGGCGTGAGTAATCGCAACCTAAAGATCTCTCTTAAAGGGAAAATCTGAATAATACATAAGGAAGATAGTCAAACTATTAGGTGGCATAAGCAGCAGTTCGGCAAAGATGCCATAAAATGGAAGTAAAAGAAGCGAGTAGATTGGTCATAAATAAATATTGGTAAAATAAATACATGAGAGGTCGGTAAATCAGTCTCATTTTCCCCGTCTAGCCAGAAGGATATTGATAAGTCCTATCCCCAACCTCTTTAAACTTCAGGATCCTTATCTCTAGGTTCTTAGGGCACCAAAATTCTGGAGATCGGAAAAATACCTTTCAGGCACCTTTCTAATTTAAAAGAGATCGGAGGAGAGTTCTTATCCGGTCTTAACTCAAATTCTAATAAACATTTAAAAGAGATCGGAGGAGAGTTCTTATCCGGTCTCAACTCAAAATTTTATTAAATAGGGATCGGAGGAGAATTCTTATCCGGTTCCCATCTCGAAATTTTAATAAATACCTAAAAGAGATCGGAGGAGGACCCTCACCCGACCTCCAATTAGAATTTTAATAAATAATCCAGTAGAGATCGGAGGAGAGTTCTTATCCGGTCTCTATTCAAATAAATATTAAAAAGAGATAGGAGGAGAGTTCTTATCCTATTCTCACACCAAATTTCAACCCGTATGCAAGATAATCCCAAAACCCAGAACAATTCGTAACGCCAACTCACTAAGGCTGTCTCATTTACTTATGTATCTGGGTAATCCTAATTAGTGAAAAATCAAACATTCCTTTTACCAAAAGGATTAACATTCCCACTATAGCCCTTCTAACTAATTTAT
Source organism: Hevea brasiliensis (assembly GCF_030052815.1). Lineage (NCBI taxonomy): Eukaryota > Viridiplantae > Streptophyta > Magnoliopsida > Malpighiales > Euphorbiaceae > Hevea > Hevea brasiliensis. Next base: position 70,801,532 of record NC_079498.1, on the reverse strand, counting down.
AAATGACACAAAATTAAATCTACTTACCCTTGTTAAGGGACGAGGTGGGGTGCCTAACACCTTCCCCACCCGTTAATGGACCCCGAACCTAGAATCTCTGTTTTGAAGTGGTTTCATTTTTAATTTAACTCCCTAAATGGTTTTCTTTAGTTTCCCTCAAAACTAAGGTGGCGACTCCTCACTTTTCCCACTTCGGTGAGTGATAGTCAGGCGACATAAAATCCCGTTCTGACGACTTAGCGACTCCATCGGGAACATGTATCCTAACCCGATCTAGAGGTCCAAAAGTAGGCTTAATTTTTGTCCGATCAAATTATAGTTAGAGGGCTCACTCGGCAATGTCTTATATGCTAATTATTATTCTTGCTAACTATTTTGTTTTGCCTGTTCTATCTCCTACGATTGCTCTTCATTTCAAAGAAAAAGGAAAAAAGGAAAAATGGAAAAATAAAATCCCCTGAATCGGGAAGAGGTAAAAGTGTCCCTTCACACACGAACACTTACACAATGTCCTCACACACTATAGTCCTAACCGGGCTTTCTTACCCTTTTAGGAAAGTAGGAGGTCATGTAGCGGTGCGTGGGTTTTACCCGTTAGTATCCGTGAAGGCTCTGCTCAAATTGAAACTCGTTCTATCCATTGTGATACTCGTGGAATTTTCCCGACAATATCATGGGGGTAGAATGGGGCTCTCTTGTTCTGATGAGGGGCAATTTGGGAACCTGGCTATTAGAAAAATTAGATCTGAGCTAAACCGTCACAATAGTGAAAGCCGTAGTAAACTGCCTCATAAGATAGAACCATCCAGATAGGTAGCGCTTACCCGGTATCAGGAGACTCCCTATTATAGGACAAAATCGGACATGTTTACACATACCTTACTCTCTATCGATTTCTTTTCGTTCATGTTGTGAGGGTAATATTGAATTCTTCTGAAACAATTACACATTTTCCTACTTTGATAAATGTATGCGTGTCACTCACAACAGTATGATTCAAAATTACCTAATTTGTCTTACTAACGAATCTTCCATGAGCATCACCAAACCGAGTGCAGAAAGGATAGGCATCATTTTTATCATGGCATCCTCGAGTCGATCGTGAAAAGGTTCGAGAATGCTAAACTTTGGTCTGAATCGGCTCATGTTCCGGTACCCTCCCAAATCGATGCTTTCAAGGCGCCTGCTAGCTCGCTACCTTCACTGGATTTGGATGAAATAGAGGTCAAAATGAACAACCTCGAGGGTCTGTCTAGTAGATGGAGGTCGCTTCCGATCAGGTCAAGTGCGATTTGAAGAAAATGCGGAAGGATTGCAACCTTAATGCAAGTCAAGGTCCAAATCCGGCATTAAAAGCCATGTTGTCGGTTTGGAATCCTAAGTGCGAGTATTCTCTTTCAATGATATTGACACGGTCCCCACTATGGAAGAATATCGAGGCATTGCTAGGGATCCCATACTCCTTGCGAACCGGATCTACTTACACCTCGAGCATAGACAGGACACGGAAGCGGTTGGCACACATGTTGGGTTTTCCCGGAAGAAGTAAAGTCGAGAAACAGTCAAAGGGAACACGTATGGATGGTATTGGGCGTACCTTGAGAAGCGGTTAGATCATCGCCTCCAAGAGAAGCGATGGGATCAAGCTTAGTAGCACTCGCCTTGGGAATCTATGGTCCGATCCTGTTCCGGGGCCATTGGGGATCATCACTAGCGGTCGGTAGAGGTATTTTGGACGGTAGAAAGGCGAGGATCAACCCGATACCGGCAATCCTTCTGAAACCTTGTTAACCTAACTACTGCGGACAACGAGGAAAGGGTCCATTAAGTGTTGCTCTCAGGTATTATACCTATGGACTATCAGTCACATGTGTCCTTAGTAGACAAAAGGATTGACTTGGTCCCTTGACCAGACTCCCATAGAGAAGATGATACGGTAAGAGATAAGCGAAGAATGAAAAAGCGATGGCGGGAGCGGATTACGAGTTTCAATAGCCATGATTCTTGTTGGAGGAAGTCGTGGACGTCAAGCCAACCTGTCTTGATTGGTACAGGAGGTATTCAGTCGGTGTCCCTAATTGGAATAACCGGGTATACAAATTACACTCCAGCACTGGTAACAAGGCAGTTTGGCTCAACACAATCTGTGATCAACATTGAAGAATACCACCAGGACACTTCTACCATGAACTCAAGGAAGAAGAAGGATTGAAAATGGCTCGCAAGTCTTGGGAAAGCATCGCTCTGATAGAGAAATCACCCAAAGGCCCAAGTGCCTCGGACGATTATCTTAAATGGAGGACTGACAGGGACCGAGAACACTCTACTGTAGAATTCAAGGACGACAACCCTCGCCAAGACGCCTTATTAGAGGAAGCTGATAATCGCCTGGTTGACTCGCTACAAAAGGCAAATACCGAGAACTCACAATTGCAGGAACAAATAAAACAGCTGGAGGACCAACAGCAGAAACTTAAGAGAAGGGTAAGAAAGCTCAAGGAAGAGGCAAGGGCCGAAAGGATAGGGTTCGAAGAGCAAGAGGTACAGTGGGAAAAAGAAAGAAACTCTCTCCAAGCTGAGGTCAAAGAAATGAAAGGGCAGAATAGTAAGCTTCAGGAAAGGATGAAGTACCAAGAGGTGCTCGTTGAAGAGTATAAACAGGAAAACAAGAAGAAGAAGCTTGAATTAAAAGAACAGGCACTCCTCATCAACGATATCTTGAAAGAGTGTGCTAAACAAACAAAAGAAAAACAAAAACAAGTGCCCTCTATCAAGAACCGAAGAGAATGTAGACCAGTGGAGAGGACAATAGCACAAGGAAAACAAGAATTATTACGAGAATCCGAGTGCATACGAAGCATTCGATCTGCCGAGCAAGAAGGAAGGTTATATGAGTATCTCGAGAAAATGTCATCTCATTATAAAGAACCTCCGAGCTTAGGCGATGTAAAAGATCGATGTACAAATTATTGATTAATGAAGTGATTTTTGGACCATTGTTTAGCAAAATTTGTGAATGAATAGTATGACTCCCGTAGGAACTTCCTCGCTAGGGTTATGTGAAAAATTGAAATGCGTTGTATGGACCAGTATCATAAATGCGCACTCAATCTCGTCATTCACGGTCAGACTATCGAGCGATGCCATGATAAAGTGAGGCAATTATCCTTTTCTGATTTCAACTTGGCTCTCAAATGCCATTTGTATCCTTCGTCCAGACCAGGACTTTTTAGTTTCTCTGCAAAAATCCAAATTTTATTTCAGATTTTCTTTTTACTCCTCCCAGGAAATCAATATTGATTCAAACAAGGCAAGTCTGACCAAGCACACAGTTCAACCCAAGCGAGTGTACTTAACAAGATCTCGAACAAGAAAGATAATGGAAAATCAGGAGCAAGTACAGAACCTACAGGGGCAGGTCTCCGAATTGAAAGATCAGCTTTCTGAAATCATGAGACTAATGAAGGAAATGTCTCAGAACAAACCTACTTGAACCTAACCCACCATTACCTCCTCCGCCTCCTACAACAAATGATCCTCATCAAGCTTCAACCTCTTTTACCTTTGGTCTCCCATTCGGACCAGCGATCCTTTGTCAATCCGGTGAGCATGAATAATGACCCACCTTTCTCCTATTACCCGGCTGTCTCAAATGCCGAGCCTCACCCTTCAATCCCGATCCATCCAGTTTACTCCACCCCTCAGCTCCCGGTTGGAGGAGCATATCACACAGTGGAAGGAGAACATAGGGCGAGAGATAACGAGAAACTATCTGCCCTAGAAGAAAGGCGAGGGCAATAGAGGTTTGAACATGTATGGTTCGATCGATGTGTCGTCACTAAGATTGGTGCGGATGTGGTGGTACCACCCAAATTCAAGGTTCGGATTTCGACAAGTACACGGAAACTTCGGATCCCGCATCCACACGCAACCTACATTGCCAAAATGTCCGCCTTAACGGAAGGCGATAGACTTCTCATTCACTTCTTTCACGAGAGCCTCTCGGGCGGCTACGAGATGGTGCATACAATTGGGCGAGGAGCAAGCTACACTCTGGAAGGACTTAGCCGATACCTTTCTAAAGCGGTACAAATTCAATTGTGATGCGGCACCCACGAGAGGACCTCGAAGCACAGTGCGAAAGACCGGGAAAGTTTCAAGCGACGCCCAACGATGGAGGGAGAAGGCTGAAGTATATCCTCGGTGACCGACAATGAACTTTGCTCCTATTCATCGAAGCGTTGAAGGCTCCTACTTCAACTTGATGATCGGAAATACCTCCAACGGTTTCTCGGATATCATCCAAGCGGTGAGAGAATCGAAGCCAATCGAGAATAGGAAGGCTACGAGGAGTTGGTGAGAACCTGTAAAGAAAGCGCCAATTTTGGCAAGAAAAGGAGGGTGATGTACACTCTATCACCCGTCAGAATAATTACCCCCAATTTCCCCAAAATAACTACCGGCCATATTCCCCCTCTTATGGCCAAACCATCGCCAACATTCCACCTCCTGTCCCTAATTATCCACAAACACGCCCTGTCGCCCCACCCACAAATTTCCAACCAAGACCTCCTCCTCCTCCAGCTCAACCACGACCACCACAAAATAACCAAAGACCTCCGAGGAATCCTGATCCACCCCTTCCCCTCCCTCTCAGTGAAATATACCGATACCTTGTCGGTATAAACCAAATCGTACCAGTCCCTTTGGACCCAATCCAGCCGCCGTATCCCAGGTGGTATGATGCCACTGCCCGGTGTGAGTACCACGGAGGGGCACAAGGGCATTCAACCGACAACTGCGGGGCACTCAGAGGGAGAGTGCACGCTTTAATCCGGAACGGGTGGTTGAAAATCGAGGGGAATGGTTCCCTCCCCAATGTTACCTCAAACCCGTTGCCCAATCATAATGCGGGCAATGGAGTAAATATGATAGAATCAGATGGAGAGAGGTTGGCACTAAGGGTAGACGAGCTAATTCCTCACTTTGAGGAAATTTTTACAATGGCTGAAGAGCAGGAGCTTGACAACTGGACAACAGAGGATATCCCTGTACTCAATCTCGAGTAAAGTACCTCTGGTTATCTACACTTGATCACTTTGTCCGTGGTGGCAAGTGTAATACTGTAAACGGACCTTTTCTTATGGCATTAATATTAATGAATTAATAGCGCATTTTTAATCCAATACTCTTTTTCTTTCCTTTGTAATTCCATCCTTATAACATGTTCTATTCTTTATTCCTTCAGGACAATTCATCAATTAACACCTAATAATCCAATAGACTCAGAAATTCCTCTGGTTAATTTTGAAATCCCCATAACTGCCATTACTTCAAGTGATTCTGAGGAAGACCTTACAGAAGAAAGCAATGAAAAAGATGAACCCTCCCTCGTGCCTTGTGAAGACGAAACGTGCACAATAAACTTAGGCACGGAAGAAGTAAAAAGGGAACTTAAGATAGTGGAGAGTGAGGAGTTGGGAGATATGATCGGTCTGCTTAAGGAATTTCTCGACGTGTTCTCTTGGAGCTATGATGACATGGTCGGTTTGGACCCTCAGATAGTGACGCACAAGATTCCTTTAATTAGGAGCGATCCGGTGAAGCGGCGAGGAGAATGAATCGATACACCGCTCAAGGTTGGGATGAAGTCAAGAAAGCGATATGGCCGGGTTCTTAGAAGTGGTCAAATATCCCCAATGGGTGGCTAACGACGACCCGGTATGAAGAAAGACGGGAGAGTCAGGGTGTGCGTTTACTACCGTTATATTAATAAAGCTAGTTTGAAAGACGATTTCCCTCTCCCCCACATTGATGTGTTAGTTGACAATGCCGCGGGTTTGGGCGGATGTTCGTGTATTGATGGGGCATCGTGGTACAATCAGATCCCAATGGGCGAGGAAGACAAGGATAAAGCGCTTTTATCACCCAATGGGGTGATACGCTATCGGGTCATGCCCTTCGGGTTGAAGAATGCGGGGCTACTTACGGTAGCGCAATGGTCACATTATTCCACGATATGATGCATATTGAAGTGGAGGTGTATGTGGATGATATGATCATCAAATCCGGGAGAGGAGAGCCACGTTCGGTGATAAGGAGGGTGTTTGAAAGACTCGGAAATACCGATTGAAGCTGAACCTGCTAAGTGCATATTCGAGCTAGATCGGGAAAAGCTGTTGGGATTCATAGTAGCGAGAAAGGGATAGAAGTAGATCCGGACAAGGTTCGAGCTATTCAAGAAATGCCGTCCCCAAAAGCGAGAAAGGGAGGTGCGCAGTTTTAGGAAAAGCGAACTACATTTCGAGGTTTATTTCTAATCTCACTTGCCAAAGTGAGCCTATTTTGATTACTCGGAAAAACAACTCTACTCAATGGGATTGGTTTGTCAAGAGGCTTTTGAGAAAATCAAGCGATATCTGTCAAACCCACGATTGGTCCCACATGGCGAGTAGGCCTCGATCCTGTACATGGCAGTCCAACAGAATTCCATGGGATGTGTTTTGGGACAGCATGATGATACCGGCCGAAAAGAGAGGGCCATTTATTACCTGAGCAAGAAGTTCAATGATTGTGAGTCGAGGTACTCCTTCTTAGAAAAGACTTGCTGCGCGTTAGCATGGACAGCAAATCGCCTCAAGCACTATATGTTGAATCACAAGACATGGCTTATCTCCAGGATGGATCCTATCAAATATGTATTCGAAAGCCCATTCGTGCCGGGAAGGATAGCCAAGTGGCAGGTTATACTCTCCCAATACGACATAGTCTACATGACCCGAAAAGCGGTGAAAGGTAGCGTGATTCTTGACCTCCTAGCGAGAAAACCCTATCCGGATTATGAAGCTCTAGATTTTGAGTTCCCTGATGAACATATCAATGAAGTAGACCACGGAGAAGATGAGCCAACTGATGTATGGGAGATGTATTTTGATGGAGCAGTCAATTTATCGGGAAATGGAATCGGAGCTGTACTAGTATCCCCAGAAGGAAAGCACTTCCCAATAGCTGCTAAGTTGGGATTTGACTGTACCAACAATGTCGCAGAGTATGAAGCTTGTGTAATGGGTCTACATGCCGCTATAGAGAGGAAAATCAGAAAGTTGGAGGTGTACGGAGACTCGGCTCTGATAATCTATCAAGTCAAGGGAGAATGGCAAACTAAGGATCCCAAGTTGATCCCATATCAGAAGTACTTACTGGAGTTGATCAAGAAATTGAAGAAATCTCTTTCACTCACGAGTAGAGACAAGAATCAATTTGCTTGATGCCTTAGCTACTCTAGTATTTATGGCTCAAATCGAAGAAGGGCGGATGTTTGAGACGTTGAAGATTAAGGTGAGGATGAGCGACCTATTGCTTCATGATTGAAGAAGAGCCCGACGGAAAGCCTTGGTATCATGACATCCTGGTCTACTGTAGAACCAGAGAATTCCCTTCAGGGGCAAGCAAAAATGAAAAGAAAATGATTCGGAGGTTAGCATTAGGGTACTTTCCCAGTGGAGAGACCCTATACAAGAGGAGCCCCAACGGAGAATTGTTGAGATGTGTAGATGCAAAGGAAGCAAAGAGAATCCTTTTTGAAACTCATGAGGAAATTGTGCCACTCACGCCAATGGACACATGATGGCGAAGCAAATCATGCGACGTGGGTATTTTTGGATCACAATGGAAAAGGATTGCATCGAGTATTTCGGAAGTGCCACAAGTGTCGATTACGCAGATCAGATAAATGTGCCACCTCACAAGTCGTTCAATCTCGTCTCACCGTGGCCTTTTTGCAATGTGGGGCATAGATGTGATTGGTCCCATCAATCCCAAGGCATCCAATGGGCACGATTCATCCTTGTAGCCATCGACTATTTCTCCAAGTGGGTCGAGGCGACATCCTATGCTCACATCACGCAGAACACGTTTCTCAAATTCTTGAAACAATATCATCTGCCGGCATGGTCTCCGAATGAAATTGTCGCGATAACGCCAAGAACACGAGCGGTCAGAAGATTCGGAAGCGTGTGATCAATACGAATCCGACATCTCAATTCCTCCCCATACCGTCCCAGGATGAATGGAGCGGTTGAAGCCGCGAACAAAAACCTCAAGAGAATAATCCGGAAAATGACGGTCACATATAGGGATTGGCATGATACGCTTCCTACGCTCTCCACGCATACCGGACTTAGTAAGAACCTCGGCCGGGCAACACCATACTCACGGTCTACGGGATGGAAGTCATGTTGCCTATTGAGGTTGAAATCCGTCCCTAAGAATTTTGAAGGAATCGGGGATCGATGAGTCGAGAATGGATCGATCAAGTTGGATCGATTGAATTTCTTTGGATGAGAAAAGGTTAACGACATGTCACGGACAATTATACGAGAGAAGAATGGCGGGGCATTTGATAAAGCGTGCGCCACGGGAATTTCAACTGGGACTTAGTTACGAAGAAATCTTGCCAAACCAAAAGCGATCCGGGGCAAATGGTCACCAACCTACGAGGTCCTTATGTGATTAAAAGGCGTTTTGGAGGAGCCTTGATCTTGACTCACATGGGCGGTGAAGAATTCCGAGACACGTGAATGCCGAAACCTTTGTCAAGAGATACTATGCATGAAAAGGAGAAAGGATGAAACCCGAAAGGCGTCTTAAAAAAAAAAAAAAAAAAAAAAATCTTGGGGTGAAAACCAAAAGGCGTCCCAAGAACCGAAGTGGAGGAATAAGGAAGGGGGCATGAAACCACGGATAGAAAAGAGACGTTACGACATGCGACTTCAAAGAACTCAAATAATGGCGGTTAAAAGACTTCAAAATTAACCATAAGGAATATGTGAGAACTAACCCTAAGGCCTTACCCTTAGAAAGTTTATCTTCTTTTTTTTTCAAGAAAATTATAAATTTAAACTTTATACATTCCGCTCTTATTTTTCATTTGCCGCTTTTAATCGCCCTTTCTCTTTGTTTAATGTGCTATTAATTAGTTAAATTTTTGCCATAAGATTTGAATTAGAAATTGATAACCTCACGTACTTTGCTATGAGATTTGGGGAATGACGGCCTTAAAAAAAAAAAAACTAGAGGCGAACCCGAAGGCGCTTCTAGCCGAATAGACGAAGAGAAAGTGAAAACCGCAAGGGCGCTTTCCGTAGAATAAGAAGAAAGTCGGGAATGAAAAGGGCATCAGAAAGAATGAGATCATAGGTCAGTCTTGCAACTCCTCCTCCATTAATCGTCCGCCGTTATCTTGTTGAGTACACTCTTTCAGGGAATAACTTCATATGCCAAAGTCAGACTTGTTTTGTAAGTTGATTTTTATTTTCCTGCAATTCCACCATCAACCTCTGGATCCTTGATCCAAGTTGATTTTATTTTCCTGCAATTCCACCATCAACCTCTGGATCCTTGATCCAAGTTGATTTTATTTTCCTGCAATTCCACCATCAACCTCTGGATCCTTGATCCAAGTTGATTTTATTTTCCTGCAATTCCACCATCAATCTATGGATCCTAGATCCAAGTTGATTTTATTTTCCTGCAATTCCACCATCAATCTATGGATCCTTGATCCAAGTTGATTTTATTTTCCTGCAATTCCACCATCAAACTCTGGTTCCCTGATCTAAGTTGATTTTAATTTCATGCAATTTAAATTTACATTATCAACCTCTGGTTCCTTGATCTAAGTTGATTTTAATTTCATGCAATTTACATTTACATTATCAACCTCTGGTTCCTTGATCTAAGTTGATTTTAATTTCATGCAATTTACATTTATTATCAACCTCTGGTTCCTTGATCTAAGTTGATTTTAATTTCATGCAATTTACATTTCGTTATCAACCTCTGGTTCCTTGATCTAAGTTGATTTTAATTTCATGCAATTTACATTTACGTTATCAACCTCTGGTTCCTTGATCTAAGTTGATTTTAATTTCATGCAATTTACATTTACATTATCAACCTCTGGTTCCTTGATCTAAGTTGATTTTAATTTCATGCAATTTACATTTCATTATCAACCTCTGGTTCCTTGATCTAAGTTGATTTTAATTTCATGCAATTTAAATTTCTGTTATCAACCTCTGGTTCCTTGATCTAAGTTGATTTTAATTTCATGCAATTTACATTTGTTATCAACCTCTGGTTCCTTGATCTAAGTTGATTTTAATTTCATGCAATTTAAATTTCTGTTATCAACCTCTGGTTTATAGATCTAAGTTGATTTTAATTTTCTAGGTCATTAACTTAGGTGTGCTTTAGTTCCCTAATTTCAAATACCTAATCGTCCAAAATATGAGTCGGAATCTTTACATAATTCCTATACGGAAATTTTTCCTTTAATAGAAATTACGTAAAGAGGGGCAGCTGTCGACACCATATTTTGGCCGATCTAAAATACTTTGAAACCGATCCCCGGTGCTAAGTTTCCTCGGAGTAGCTAATCACGTTTCCGATCCCTCTTTGGTAGGCGGTCACATTTCCGACCTCTCCTCGCAAAGACGTGAATCAATGATAAGTCTTACGCATCCCTTGAAACTCAGCCGATCTCTCAAATCATTTACCGATCCTTCAAACCCGTTGCCGGATTTCCGGACCTGTCAAGAATATTCCCGATCCCTGTTGATAAATGGAGTGAACTAGCACTAGATCTTTTCCTACCAGTTTTATTGCCGACCTCCTTTCCAAAGTTTAAGAGCTAAAGTTTTGGTTCGATTCGATCTTAAGTGTTCGAGTTAAATTTTCGGTCAAGTTACATCAGCATTTCTTCCCTACCGATCTCATGTTCAAAGTGCTTTCCGATCTCTCATACTTAGATTAATAATCACATTTAGTTTTTGTTTTGCTGTGCTCATACAATCAAATACTCAGACAAATAATGGTTTAAAATTTTCCGATCACAATCATTCATTGAACAAAAGGCATTTCATTTCATGTCATAATTTGTACAAGTTATTCGGCTGGGGGATCACCCCCAGCCTGATCTACATTTGGATCGCTCGCTCTCGCCCTCTCACCCGCGGCGTCATCCTCACTATCTTCACCATCGCCCCGGGTGCAGGTCGTCCATCCAAGAAAAGTCTTCTTAGGTAACGCTCACGGAGTGCGGCCAAGAGATCCTTGTGAGCCTTCACATAGGCCTCGGCTATTCCGTCACCATCTCCTCATCCCTCTCCTTAAGCTCCTTATCCTTCGCCTCGAGTTCCTCTATAAGTTGAGCGACCTGAGAGGATGCATTGGCGTGGAGCGCCTGGACTTCCTTGAGAGCGCGGTCCCTCTCGTCCGAAATACGGTTCTGTTCGGCCAACCGGTCTTCATGGAGCTTTGCGTCCCTCGACACGAGATATATAATCCGAGCCGATGAGAGTTCGGATCGGAGGGAATCCACTTCTGGTTCTTCTTCCGATCTCCTTACCCAGCGCTGAATCCTTTCGGATCATGGTGCGGTTCACTGACACTCCACGTTTAAGCTCATGGTCCGAGTCAATATGTCATCAAGGCCACTGCAGGATAGCTGTCGATCCTCTGAAAGAAGATGGTAGACCCGGGACTTTAGCAAAACCGGGGTTCTCCTTATGATTCGGTTATCCTTCAAGGAGTCGATCGATGTCTGGCGCCCGGAGGAGGTCCTCCCGAAGCTTGAGTAGGTCCCCTTTCGCGCTTGGGACAAGCGCAAGAATGCGAGGCTGCTCTTCCGATCTAGGAGGAGATCGGGTAGCCGGTGGTCGAGGACCCGAAGGTTGGGGAGGATCTCCTTGTATCTCCCCAGGCTCGCGACCAGGTGTTTGGAGTCGTTCTGAACGCTTCATCTCCTTTACTTTCCGGAAGATCTCTCTTTCCTTTTTCCGCTTCCTATGACCTTCACCACCCGCCATACCTGCACAAAGAAAAGGTTAGTGAGATCACTAAGGTCGTGAGAATTGAGATATAGAAAATACCGATGCCGAGGTTAGAGAGCGGAAGTTCGCGGTCTTGGCGGTGAGCGATTGAAACGATCCAATGGTGCGGCTCGGCGATCACGAATCCAAACAAGAATACTTTTAGTGGCCTCACTCTTCAGATCAATCAATATCAAACTTTCCTCTTCGCTCAGGGTAATATGGTTCGGAAGCAAGGGTCCCTGGTACCACCAGCTGCGGGGGAAATCCTCAAAGCGGCTCGGATCTTTGCTCCTCACAATGAAGAAACGATTCTTCCAGTTCTTAAGGGACGAGGGCAGATCGGAAAAGAGCCCGCAACTAGGCTTCGCCTGAAAGAACCAGTGGTCATCGTCCTTTCGTGAGTTAGCGGTGCAGCTTGGCGAACACTTTAGCCGTAGGTCCGATTCCCTTAGCTCGCATAGGCCTCGAAAGCTACCAAGATCCGCCACGAGTTGGGGTGAATTTGAACAATGGATGCTCGATGAAATTTTAAGACCTCCTTGTAGAAGTCATCCGTGGGGAACCAAGGCCGCCTTTAATTGTTCCTCGTACACCATAACCATGTCGTTCTCTTCAAAGAAGTGATTGACACGAAGGTCGCCATGGCACTTGATTAGCTCGCACAAGTCGGGCCGAATGTTATATTCTTGGCTAAGCGATCAAGATCGGATTCTCAAGAACCGATCGTAGCTCGCCTATAGGAGATTCTCCCACGAAGGGCGCGCAGACGCCTTAATGGTACGACCCGCCGACTGGAGCAGAGGACCCTAAGAGGTTCGGGTTGCGTGCTTGGCCGCCTCTTCCTCATCGACGATGACCAAGAGAACTCAATGGAAGGAGGGCTCGCCGCTCTCTGACCTTCGGCACCGCTCATTTTCAAAAGAAACAAAGAACTTAAACAAAAAAGAAGATCAAAGTCCTTACCAGAGTCTAATCGGTGTCGGAGAAACCGGAGAAAATGAGAGAACTTCGAAGCTATGAGCAGGAGACTGAAAATGAAATGAGAAAACAAGCGCTAACCCTCCCTATTTATACTAGTCCGAGCATTTAATGCTCGCAAGGTTCTAGGCGCATCGATTGGTGAGACTCGACGGCTGTTCTGACACTTTTCTCAAATATCCGAATGTTCAGAGATCGGGAGATAGGAGATCAGCATGAGAGATCGGAATGGGAGCTAGGGGAGGGATCGGAAGACAAAAAGAATAAGACAAATTCCGATAACCGTCGTAATCGAGCCGAGGTAGTTAAAGCGTGGCGACGAGATCTCCACCGCACGCCTAAGAATCGCCCGCAATCTCGACAGTGCCGTGGTATGTCATGACGATTCAGACATCCCAATCCCCACCGTTGATCTCACTTGTAAGGATGAATCCGGAACCCTTGGATCAAGAGAGAAGACGACAATACCAGCGTCTTTCACTCTAAGCCCCCAGATCTTTCCGGAAAAAGGATTAAAGACCGTCTGATTAAAATAGGAAAAGGACAAATATTTTGAGAAGCGATCTCACCATTCGCTTTGACTCTCTTTAATTCCCGAACATCCGATCATGTACTTCAAAATCTCGACCCTCCATCTCCTCAAAATGAATCTGACCCTTCATGGGGAGCACCCGATTCCTATAAATACCGCATGAAAACTGCTCAAGAAAAAGAAGGACTGATTTAAAAAAGAAAGGTCATATTATAGCGTAAGAACTCAAAATTTCATTCATTTGTTATTCGCTACTTTGAAGTATTGATTGGAAAGACTTTTGAAACTAGTTTTCAAGTGTTTCTTGAAAAAGGATTTTGAACACCGAACTCTACATTTCCAAATTGTTCATCACCCGATCACGCCTTCACTTTCAACTCTTTATCATCTCTATTTTCGTCCCTTCGTTGGAGCTCAAATCCCACTCGGTTGTTATCTTGACCTAATCACATCATAGCTAGGCTCCTCCAGTTCACGGTGAACATCAACTCTCAAAGCAATCCCGCGGTCTTGTTTCTAGTGGCCACCCCATAATTATTCCTACTGATTCAGCCTCCTCCTGTAAGAGCTCACGTCTGCTTTATTAAGTGTTTGCGTTCATTTCTTTCGTAGTCTCTCTGTCCTTTTACGTATGTGATTTTTCTCCAATTTCATCTCGTGCAAAGAGACCCAGAAATGTTATTCTCAGGTCATCTCTTTAGTGGTTAGTGTGCCTTTTATTAATCTTCGTCATTTCTGAATACAAGCTTTTCTGGTTCCTAGTAGAGTGCAAATGGTCAGGTAAGACGAGGTAATCGCAACCTAAAGATCTCTTAAAGGGAAAATCTGAATAATACATAAGGAAGATAGTCAAACTATTAGGTCGACGCAAACGATTCGCAAAGATGCCATAAAATGGAAGTAAAAGAAGCAGAGTAGATTGGTCATAAATAAATATTGGTAAAATAAATACATGAGAGGTCAGTAAATCAGTCTCATTTTCCTGCCTAGCCGAAGGATATTGATAAGTCCTATCCCCAACCTCTTTAAACTTCAGGATCCTTATCTCTAGGTTCTTAGGGCACCAAAATTCGAGATCGGAAAAATACCTTCGTGCACCTTTCTAATTTAAAAGAGATCGGAGGAGAGTTCTTATCCGGTCTTAACTCAAATTCTAATAAACATTTTAAAGAGATCGGAGGAGAGTTCTTATCCGGTCTCAACTCAAAATTTTATTAAATAGGGATCGGAGGAGAATTCTTATCCGGTTCCCATCTCGAAATTTTAATAAATACCTAAAAGAGATCGGAGGAGGACCCTCACCCGACCTCCAATTAGAATTTTAATAAATAATCCAGTAGAGATCGGAGGAGAGTTCTTATCCGGTCTCTATTCAAATAAATATTAAAAAGAGATAGGAGGAGAGTTCTTATCCTGTTCTCACACCAAATTTCAACCCGTATGCAAGATAATCCCAAAACCCAGAACAATTCGTAACGCCAACTCACTAAGGCTGTCTCATTTACTTATGTATCTGGGTAATCCTAATTAGTGAAAAATCAAACATTCCTTTTACCAAAAGGATTAACATTCCCACTATAGCCCTTCTAACTAATTTATAAATGACACAAAATTAAATCTACTTACCCTTGTTAAGGGACGAGGTGGGGTGCCTAACACCTTCCCCACCCGTTAATGGACCCCGAACCTAGAATCTCTGTTTTGAAGTGGTTTCATTTTTAATTTAACTCCCTAAATGGTTTTCTTTAGTTTCCCTCAAAACTAAGGTGGCGACTCCTCACTTTTCCCACTTCGGTGAGTGATCGTCCGGGCGACCGCAAAATCCCGTTGCGACAGTAAGCATGAGATTAGACTAAGCCATGACCAAATACCGGGTAAAACTTTAAAACATTAGAATTGAAAAGACTTAATTTGAATTCTTGAGCTTAGGATCATCATTAGACCGGACAAAAACCTCAACTTTATTTTAAGGAATATCTGGGACATTCAGGTGAGAAGCTTAATCCTAACATTAGCTAAATGAATTTCCACAATAATTGTAAAGAGAGATCGAAGGCAAGACTGGATAGTCCGAAGACCAATCATTGATTCGAACCCATCTGATAAGAGATCAGAAAATAATTGACTAAGTGTGGGATCCATTTATTTCATGGTCGAGCAATCGATGTGTTCGGAAAAGTTATTTGTGATCGAAGGACATCTGCTGAGAGCGGCTTATAAAGTCGATTTTAAAGTCCCTTGACTTCAGTGATCGGCCAAAATATGGTGTCGACAACTGCTCCTCTTTACATAATTTCTATTGAAGGGAATGAAATTTTCTCGTATAGGAATTATGTAAAGATTTAGACCCATATTTTGGGCGATTGGAGTATGGAAAATTAGAATGCCGAGAATCAAAATCAATCTTGGATCAAGGAACTAAAAGTTGAGGGCAAGAAATTAAAAAGCTGGAAATTAAAAATCAACTTGGATCAAGGAACCAGAGGTTGATGATGTGAAAACTGAAATCAACTTAGATTAAGGAACCAGAGGTTAGTAATAAGAAATTAAAATGCTGAAAATTAAAATCAACTTAGATCAAGGAACCAGAGGTGATGACAAGCAATTAAGATTAACTTGGATCAAGGAACCAGAGGTTGATAGCAAGAAATTTAAATGTTGAAAATTAAAATCAACTTAGATCAAGGAACCAGAGGTTGATAGCAAGAAATTAAAATGCTGAAAATTAAAATCAACTTAGATCAAGGAACCAGAGGTTGATAGTAAGAAAATAAAATGCTGAAAATTAAAATTAACTTAGATCAAGAAATCAGAGGTTGATGACAGGAAATTAAAATACTTAAAATTAAAATCAACTTGGGTCAAGGAACTAGAGGTTGATAATAAGAAATTAAAATGCTGAAAATTAAAATCAACTTAGATCAAGGAACCAGAGGTTGATAGCAAGCAATTAAGATCAACTTTGATCAAGGAACTAGAGGTTGATAACAAGAAATTAAAATGGTGAAAATTAAAATCAACTTACATCAAGGAACCAGAGGTTGATAGTAACAAATTAAAATGCTAAAAATTAAAATCAACTTAGATCAAGAAACCAGAGGTTGATGACAGGAAATTAAAATACTTAAAATTAAAATCAACTTGGGTCAAGGAACCAGAGGTTGATAATAAGAAATTAAAATGCTGAAAATTAAAATAAACTTAGATCAAGGAACCAAAGGTTGATAGCAAGCAATTAAGATCAACTTGGATCAAGAAACCAGAGGTTGATAACAAGAAATTAAAATGGTGAAAATTAAAATCAAATTACATCAAGGAACCAGAGGTTGATAATAAGAAATTAAAATGCTGAAAATTAAAATC
Source organism: Hevea brasiliensis (assembly GCF_030052815.1). Classification (NCBI taxonomy): domain Eukaryota; kingdom Viridiplantae; phylum Streptophyta; class Magnoliopsida; order Malpighiales; family Euphorbiaceae; genus Hevea; species Hevea brasiliensis. The sequence continues at coordinate 70,784,783 of NC_079498.1, read as the reverse complement.
AACTTAGATCAAGGAACCAGAGATTGATAGCAAGCAATTAAGATCAACTTGGATGAAGGAACCAGAGGTTGATAACAAGAAATTAAAATGCTAAAAATTAAAATCAACTTAGATCAAGGAACCAGAGGTTGATAGCAAGAAATTAAGATGCTAAAAATTAAAATCAACTTAGATCCAGGAACCAGAGGTTGATAGCAAGAAATTAAAATGTTCAAAATTAAAATCAACTTAGATCAAGAAACTAGAGGTTGATGACAGGAAATTAAAATGCTTAAAATTAAAATCAACTTGGATCAAGGAACTAGAGGTTGATAATAAGAAATTAAAATGCTGAAAATTAAAATCAACTTAGATCAAGGAACCAGAGGTTGATAACCGAAAATTAAAATGCTTAAAATTAAAATTAACTTGGATCAAGGAACCAGAGGTTGATAACCGAAAATTAAAATGCTGGAAATTAAAATCAACTTGGATCAAGGAACCTGAGGTTAATGACCGAAAATTAAAACACTGAAAATTAAAATCAACTTGGATCGAAGAGCTAGAGGTTGATAGCAGGAATTTAAAATGATGAAAATTAAAATCAACTTGGGTTAAGAAACCAGAGGTTGATGGCAGGAAATTAAAATTGACAAAGCAAAGCAAACCTGACACAAGATGTTCGTCCAATCAAAATGTATTTAACAAGGTTTCGAAGATAGATGATTAATGGAGAAAGAGCTCCAAGACTTTGGCCTACAATTTCCTTCTCTTACTCACTTCCCAAGACACCCTTTCTGGTTCCTTTCTCATTTGCAAAAAGTGCCTTTGCAGATTTTCACTTTCTCATCTTTTGCTAGGAGCGCCCTTTCGGGTTTTCACCCCTAGTTTTTTTTTTTTTTTTTTTTTTTTTTTTTTTTTTAAGGCAATCGATCGTTTCTTGCAAATCTCATAGTAAAGTACATGAGGCTATCAATATTCAAATCCTAATCTTATGAAAAAGTTTTAACAAATTAATAGCGCATAAATAAAAGTGTGGAAGAAAGATAAAATTAGAGTGTGGGTATATAAGAAAGATAAATTAGAGTGTAAGTATATAAGAAAGATAAATTAGAGTATAAGAATGACTTTATTATAGCTTGAGAAAAAAAAAAGTATGGTTTCAAAGAAAAAGGTACAAGAATGGATCCTACAAATTCTTCGTAGTTAACTTTGATCCCCCTTAACTGCCATTATTTCAAGTAACCTTTTGATGAAGATTCGTGCTGTGGTGACTTATCTCCTTTCTTGGTCTCATACTCCCTCCTTTATTTCTCCATTTTTCTGGTTCTAGGGGTGCCCTTTTGGGTTTTCACCCCTAGATATTTTTTTTTCTTTTTTTTTTGTTCTTTTTTTGCTCGCTTTTTCAGGATGGCTTTTTTGGTTTTTACCCTTCACTCATTTTGCAGAGAGCGCCTGTGCGGGTTTTCACCCTCTTTCGCACATTTTGCTAGGAGCGCCCTTTCAGGTTTTCACTCCTACGTTTTTTTTTTTAGGCATAATACCTTTTGAGAGCATCTGCATTTACGGGTCTTGGGAATTCTTCACCGTCCATGTGAGTCAAGATTAGTGTACTGCCAGAAAATGCCCTTTTAACTACATAGGGTCCCTCATAAGTTGGTGACCATTTTCCCCGGGCATCATTTTGATTTGGAAGAATCTTTTTCAAGACCAGATCTCGCGATTGGAATTTGCACAGGCGAATGCATTTGTTAAATGCCCTTGCCATTCTTCTTTGGTACAATTGCCCATGACACGCTACTGCTATCCTTTTCTCATCCAGCAAATTCAATTGGTCCAACCTTGATTGGATCTATTCTGACTCATCGATTCTCGATTCTTTCAGAATCCTTAGGGAGGAAATTTTTACGTCGATAGGCAAAACCACCTCCATTCCATAAACCAATGAGTATGGAGTTGCCCTAGTCGATGTTCTTATGGAGGTCGGATAAGCATGAAGGGCGAAGGGAAGCATATCATGCCAATCCCTATAAGTGATGGTCATCTTCCTGATTATTCTCTTGAGGTTCTTATTAGCGGCCTCCACTGCTCCATTCATTTGGCGACGGTATGGCAAAGAATTGAGATGTTGAATTTTGTACTGGTCACATAAACTCTGGATCTTTGGACCATTCAAATTCTTGGCTTTGTCTGTGACAATTTCGCTGGGGAGGTCGTGTCGACAGAGGACATTATTTTTGAGAAATTTGAGGAATGTATTCTTCGTGATGTGAGCATATGATGTTGCCTCTACCCATTTAGAAAAGTAGTCGATAGCTACCAAGATGAACCTGTGCCCGTTGGATGCCTTAGGATTAATGGGACCAATCATGTCGATGCCCCACATTGCGAAAGGCCAAGGTGAGACAAGATTAGACAATTGATGAGGTGGGACATTTATCTGATCTACGTAGATTTGACATTTATAACACTTTTGATAGTACTCAATACAGTCTTTCTCCATAGTAGTCCAGAAGTATCCTCGTCTCATGATTTGCTTGGTCATCATATGCTCATTAGCGTGGGTTGCGCAATTGCCCTCATGAGTCTCAAAAAGGATCCTCCTTGCTTCTTTTGCATCTACGCATCTCAACAATTTGCCATTGGAGCTCCTTTTGTATAGAATTTCACCGCTGGGGAAGTATTCCAAAGCTAATCTCTTGATCATTCTCCTTTCGTTTCTGCTTACCCCTGGAGAATATTCCCTGGTTTTGACGTAGACCTGGATATCATGATACCAGGGTTTACCATTGGTTTCTTCTTCAACCATTAAGCAATAAGCAGACTCACTCCTTGCTTTGATTTGCAACACCTGTGTTGCTTGTCCCTCTTCCATCTAAGCCATGACAGCCAGAGTGGCTAAGGCATCAACAAACTGGTTCTTGTCGCGATTGAGGTGAGTGAAGGAAATCTCTTTAAATTTCTTGATCAATTCTAGAAGGTACTTTTGGTATGGGATTAGCTTCGGGTCTTTGGTTTGCCATTCTCCCTTGACTTGATAAATGATCAAGGCCAAATCTCCATACACCTCTAACTTTCTGACCTTCATTTCAATGGCGGCCTGCAAAACCATCACACAGGCTTCGTATTCTGCGACATTGTTAGTGCAGTCAAACCTCAGCTTGATAGCTATCGGGAAGTGTTTTCCGTCAGGGGATACCAATACAGCTCTGATCCCATCACTAGACAAATTGACTACTCCATCAAAATACATTTCCCATACATCAGTTAGTTCTTATCCTCGCTGCTGACTTTATTAACATGCTCATCGGGGAATTCGAAATCCAGGGCTTCATAATCTTGGATCGGGTTTTCTGCTAGGAGATCAGCAATTACGCTCCCTTTTACCGCCTTTATGGTCATATAGACAATGTCATATTGAGAGAGTATGACCTGCTATTTTGCTATTCTCCCTGGCACAAATGGGCTTTCAAATACATACTTGATAGGATCCATTCGGGAGATAAGCCATGTCTTATGATTCAACATGTAGTGTTTGAACCAATTTGCAGTCTAGGCCAACGCGTAGCAAGTTTTCTCTAGGAATGAATACCTTGACTCGCAATCATTAAATTTCTTACTCAAATAATAAATAGCCCTCTCTTTTTGCCATGTGTCATCGTGCTGTCCAAGAATGCACCCCATCGAACTCTGTTAAACTATTAGGTGCAGAATCAATGGCCTTCCTGCCTTTGGAGGGACCAATATTGGCGAGTTTGACAGATACTGCTTAATTTTCTCAAAAGCCTCTTGACAAACTAGATCCCATCGAGTGGTGTTGTTCTTTCTGAGTAGCTTAAAGATGGGCTCCGCTTTAGTAGTAAGGTTGGAAATGAATCTCGAGATGTAGTTTAGTTTTCCTAGGAAACTGCGCACCTCCCTTTTCGTCTTCGGGGATGGCATTTTTTGAATTGCTCGAACTTTGTCTGGTTCTACATCTATTCCCTTTTCACTCACTATGAACCCCAATAGCTTACTTGACCTAGCCCTAAACACACACTTGGGTGGGTTTAATTTCAGGTGATACTTCCTGAGCCTTTCGAATACTTTTCTTAACACTTGTACATGACTTTCTCCCTCTCTGGACTTGATGATCATATCATCCACATACACCTCTACTTCCTTGTGCATCATGTCATGGAATAATGTGACCATGGCATGTTGATAGGTAGCCCTAGCATTCTTTAACCCAAATGGCATGACCCGATAACAGAATACCCCCCACTAAGTGATAAAAGCAGTCTTATCTTTTTCTTCTTCATCCATAGGGATTTAGTTGTACCCGGATGCCCCGTGAATGCACGAACATCTACCCAAACCCACAGCATTGTCTACCAGAACGTCTATGTGTGGGAGAGGGAAATCATCCTTCAAGCTCGCCTTGTTGAGGTCCTTATAATTAACACACACCCTGACTCTTCCGTCTTTCTTCATTACCGAGAGAACGTTGGCTATCCATTAAGGATATTTGACCACTTCCAGGAATCTAGCATCGTATTGCCTTTTGACTTCATCCCTAACTTTGAGTAGCGTGTCAGGGTTCATTCTTCTCAACTTTTGTTTTATTGGAATTATCCCAGGAATTAAGGGGATCTTGTGTGTCACTATCTCAGGATTTAATCCAGGCATATCATTATAGCTCCATGAAAATATATCCAGGAATTCTTTGAGCAAATTGACCATACCCTTTAACTCTCCACTTTCCATAACCTTAAATTCCTTCCTCATTTCTTCAGTGCCTAGATTTAATGTGTGTGTTTCATCCCTACAAGGCACTAGGGAAGGTTCATCTCTTTCACCCCTTTCTTCTATAAGTTCTTCTTCAGAATCACTTGAAGTATTGGCAGTTATGGGAGTTTCAAAATTAACATAAGGAACTTCTAAGTCAATTGAATTATTAGGTGTGAGTTGGTCAATGTTCTTGAAGAGATGCAAGTGGAGTATATTAAAAGAATGGATTTTAAGGAAAAGAGAATTGGATGCAAAATGCGCTATTAATTCGTTAATTCCTTTATCATAAAAAAAGGGTTCATTTACAGTATTACACTTGTCACTATGGACAAAATGATCAAGTGTAGATAACAAAATTTACTTTACTCGAGATTGAGCACAGGAATGTCTTCTGCTGCCCAATTATCCAGCTCTCGCCCCTCAGTAATTGGTGAGATCAGGGCTTCATATAGGGAGTCTAGTTGTATGACATCAATGGATGGCTCTTCAGAAGATTTTTCACTTTCCTCCGGATTCTCAATGGTTGGTTTGGTGAAAACATCTGTGATTTTCAGGACAACTTTCATTTTCCTGACTTTTCGGTCAAACCTTTGATCCCGGAGCATGTTTCTCATCAAGAATTGCCCATCCATGAGAGCATCTTCTTCATATCCCAAGCCGAAGCGACCGACCTTCTGGATTGCCGATATGGGTTCAATAATTCCCTACAACGAGGCACCCAATCCCTTACCCATCTCGTACCCACTCTTAAGCATCACCTTTGCAACCATAACCATAGCCCCTTCTTCCCTTAGGGTAGTTTCCTGTAACTCTAGTGCCTAGAAAGAACTTTTCAAGGACTTTTCAGTTGTTTCCACGTAAGGGACTAATTGTGGCTTGGTGACTAGCATGGCTTCCTCCCCCTTTACTGTGATGATTTTACCGCCCATGACGTATTTAATTCTCTGGTGCAGGGTTGAAGGCACAGCATTTGCTGAATGGATCCAGGGTCTCCCCAGTAGCATGGTGTAGGCTGGCTCAATATCCATCACTTGGAATGTGACGTTGAAAGTACATGCCTCGACTTAGAGCAGTAAATCGATGTCCCCGAGTACTTCCCTCCTTATACCGTCAAAGGCTCTTACCACCATGGCACTTTGGCGTATATTTGATCGGTCAACAGGTAGTCTTGCCAAGGTGGCATTGGGAAGACATTGAGAGCAGAGCCATTGTCAATCAGAACCTTAGCAACTATGCATCCTTTGCATTTGACAGTCATATGTAGAGCTTTGATGTGCTTCAAGCCAGCCGGGTCTATCTCTTCTTCTGAGAAAGTGACAAAACTGGATGCTTGGATTTGCCCGACTATTTTCTCAAATTGGCCCGGTGTAATATTAGGGTTCACAAAGGCCTGATCCAGAATCTTCTGTAAGGCTTGGCGATGCACCTTCGAACTCAGAATCAACGACAGTAATGAAATCCGAGCAGGCATCTTTCTCAATTGTTCAACGACGTCATACTCACTCTGCTTCATTATTTGAAGTAATAATTCTTCCTCTTCCTGTGGTTCAGCCGGTTCCCTTTTCTCAATTCTCGCGCCCCCATCCTCGATGTTCTTTTGTGGCTCTCCCATTTTTACTTTCCTCTTTTTCTTTTCCTTCTCATCTTCTTCTTTTCCTTCTCATCATTTTCATAACACCTCCCACTTCGGGTTATAAATTCTACCTCTTTATCTGGTAGGGAGGAGTTAGTGGTCGTGACAGGTTTTGGATTTAATTGGGGAGTAGCTTCGTTGGAGGGTCCAGCATAAGTCATTTTAAAGTGCTCGTGAGGAGCGAAAAACGGTTTAGGAAGGGTTATAGGTGCAGTATGTGTATAGTTAAGGTTAGGAGCTGAGGTGCTACTGGTTTCCTCTTGAGTGAAGACTTGGAGATTGTAGTTCCAAGGTACTGCATGGGTGTTTGTGACTGGGAGTTGAGGCGAGGTTCGGATGACTGTTATGGTAACGGTGGTGTTAGTGTGCTGGGAGCAAAAAAGGTTAATCTGGGATGGGGAGTGGAGGCATTCTGGCCAAACCTGGTTATGTTCAATTCACCCTCTAGCTTCAGTCTCCGCTGACATCTCAAAGTTTTGAGTGACAGCATCCTCCGAACTTCCTGTTTGAACTCCTCATAGTTTTACAGCTCATGGTTAGCTTCTCCTCCGTGATAGGAGCATCCTGTATCACCTTTCGACCCCGGTGTCTGAGGGTAGACATAACCTTCCCTTACTGCCATTGCAAAAATTTCATCGAAGTGAGGAATCAGTTGATCTACCTCCAAGGTTGACCTTTCTTCTTCACAGTCTATCATGTTCACGCTATTGCCCACACCATGATTAGGCAATGGGTTTGAAGTGACATTGGGGAGAGAACTATTCCCTTCAATCTTTAGCCACCCATTTCTGATGAGGGCCTGTACTCTTCCCCTGAGAGCTCCACAGTTATTAGTTGAGTGCCTGAGTGCCCCGCCATGATATTCACATCGGGCACTAGCGTCATACCACCTAGGATATGGTGGCTGAATTGGGTCCAGGGGAATAGGCACTATCTGATTTATACTGAGGAGGTATCAGTATATTTCACTAAGTGGAAGAGGGAGAGGTGGATCAGGATTTCTCGGTGGTCTAGGATTATTTTGGGGAAGAGGTGGTCTAGGTTGAACAGGTTGAGCAGGCTGTCTGGGTTGGTAAGCTGCTTGTGGTGGATATTGTGGGCGGGGGTGAGGATAATTTGGGAAAGAGGGTGGAATGTTAGCTATCATTAGGCCTTGAGTAGGAAGGTATGGTCGAAAATTATTCTGAGAGAATGGAGGATGGGTTTGTCGGGTGATGGAGTGTACATCACCTTCTTTCTTCTTTCCAAAACTGAGACTTTTCTTCACAGAATTCTCAGTCAACTCCTGCAACCGACCTAACCTTAAGTTAGCTTCAATTCTTTCACCAGCTTAGATGATGTCTGAGAAGCTGTTGGAGGTGTTTCTAATCATCATATTGAAATACAGAGCTTTTAACGTCTCAATGAACAGAGAGCAAAGTTCATTGTCAGTAACCGGAGGATATACCTCCGCAGCTTTCTCTCTCCATCTCTGGGCATACTCTTTAAAGCTTTCCTTCCCTCTCTGCACCATATTTTGAAGGTCTCTCCTGGTGGGGGCGACGTCACAGTTGAATTTGTATTGTTTCAGGAAGACATCAGCCAAATCTTTCCAGGAGCGTAGTTTGCTCCTATCCAATTGAATACACCATCTCAGGGCTGCCCCAGAGAGACTCTCATGGAAGAAATAGACCAGAAGTTTGTCATCTTCTGTAAGGGCTGACATCTTGGCTATGTAAGTTACCAGATAGATGTGGGGATCTAAATTTCCGGTATACTTGTTGAAGTCCAAAACTTTGAACTTTGGTGGTATCACCACATCTGGTACCAATCTTAGCAATGATACATCTACTGAGCCGTACATATTCAGTCCCTCAATCACTCTTAATCTCTCTTTTAGAGTGGATAACTTCTCATTCTCTCTTGTTTTACTTTCCCCTCCTACTGCATAAGCTATTCCCCTAGTTGGGAAATAAGGGGCAGGGTGGACTGGAGGGATTGGGATAGAATGGTGTAACTCGACATTTAAGACAGTCGGGTAATAGGGAAAAGGTAAGTCATTATTTGGAAGAGTCGGATTGACAGTGATTGTCGGATCCGAAATGGGTGGTTGAAAAGTGAAAGAGGTTGAAGCTTTGTGTGAATCAACTGTTGTAGGAAGTGGGGGAGGTAGTGCCAAATTAAGTTCTGATGCAGGTTTATTTTGGGACATCTCCCTCATCAGTTTCATAAGCTCTGAGACTTGGTCTCTTAATTCGAAAACTTGTCCTTGTAGGTTCTGGACTTGTTCCTGGTCTTCCATTATCTTCTTTGTTTGAGACCTTGTTAAGTACACTCGTCTTGGTTAAACTGCTTGCTCGGTCAGGCTTGCTTTGCTTGGAGCAATGTTGATTTCCTGTGGGGAAAAATTGTTAAATGAATTTTAAATTCTATGAAAGTTAAAGGTCCTATCTTGGACAAAGGATACGGTGGCATATGAAAGCCAAAAATGGAATCTGTAGAAGGATAATTGTGTTGATTTTATCATGGCATCGCTTGATAGTTTGACAGTGAATGACTGGATCGAATGTGTGTCTATGATACTTATCCATATGGTACATTCGTCTTTTTGTACAACCCTAGCGAGGATAGTTCCTACGAAAGTTATACTATTTATTATCATTTTGCTAAACAATAGTCCAGAGCAATTCATTAATCAAACAGTTCATACATAGCATTCTTTACAATTGTCTAGGCTCAGAGAGACTTTTTAGAATGCAATGGCATCTTTTGAGGTACTCGTAGAGTCTTTCTTCTTGTCAGGCGGGGTTGAATGTTTTCAAGGCGTATTCAGATTTTGGCAGGAGCTCTTGTTTTCCTTGCGCAATCATTCTTTCTAGATCGTCAACATTTTCTCTCAGCTCTTAATGCAGGGTTGCTTGCCTTTTTTTTTTTTTCTTTTCTTTCTTTAGTACACTCTTTCAGAATATCATTGATAAGCTGTGCTTGCTCCTTTACTTCGAGCTTCTTCTTTTTGCCCTCTTGTTTATACTCTTCCATTAGTATCTCCTGGTATTCCATTTTCTCTTGCAACTTGCCATTTCGAACTCCCGCCTCTCTTATTATACCTTGGAGGGAGGTCTTTTCCTTTTCCCACCGTGTTTCTTGTTCCTCAAATTTTGCCTTTTTTGTCATCGCTTCTTCCCTGAGCCTTTTCACCTCCTTTTTCAGGATTTTTTATTGGTCTTCCAACTGCTTTATCCATTCTTGCAATCGTTGTTCTCGACATCTAATCTATGCAGAGAGCTGACCAACTGAGCATTAGCTTCTTCTAAAAGAATTTTCTGATGAGGGGTGCTGCCTTCAGGTTCTGTTGGTTCAGCAATTGGGTATCCCTGATCTCTGCTGGCCCTCTATCTGAGGTAATCTTCTGTGGCGCTTAGCCCTTTAGGCGATCATTCAATTGTAGTGATGCTCTCCTGGGATTTGCGGAATACTTTCAATTCTTTTTCACTGCCGAGCTCATGGTAGAAATGAGCTTGATGGAGTTCTTCAGCCTTAATCAGGGATTGGGTTGAATCGAACTGCCTCATTACCAAATCTGGAGTGGAACTCGTGTATCTAGTCACTCCGATCAAAGATACTAAATGATTACTCCCTGTACTGAACAAAATAGGCTGACCCAATGTCCATAATTTCCTCTAGCAGTAGTTGTGACTGTTGAAGCTTAGAATCTGCTCTTGCCAATGCAGCTCGTTCTTTGGACTGATTGCTAATCTAGCCATTTTCTCAATAAGCTGCTAGTCAGAATACCAAGTTAACCCCTTAGTCTCCAAAGGACACATGTGACTGAGGATCCAAAGGTGTAGCAATTGAGAACAACACTTAATAGATCCCCTCCCTTGTCGTCGACAATAAGTAAGAGTCAGTAGGGTCTCTGTAAGGATTGCCAGTATTGGGTTGACCTTTTGCTTTTCTACCGCCTAGAACATTTCCGTGACACTGCAAGTTATAATTCCCAAAGGCCCGGGGAATAAGATCAGGCCGTAGATACCCAGAGCCATTGCCAATGAGGCTTGCTCCCATTGTTTGTTCTGGATGTATAGATCCAACTGCTTTTTGAGGTAGGCCCAATACCACCCATGTGTGTTTCCTTTGACAGTTTTTCTTGCCTTTGCTCCCTCAGCGGAGACCCCCAACATATGCGCAAACCGTTTCTAAGTCTGCCTATGCTCGAGGTGTAAGTAGATCCGATTCTTTCCCTCATAATGGATTTCTAGCAGCGCCTAATATTCCTCCATGGTGGAGGTCGTATCAACATCATTGAAGGAGAACACCCTGTACTTGGGACACCAAATTGACAGCATGGCTTTTAGCGCCGGAACTTGGACTCTGTGTCACACCCTACCCCTCTGTAAGGCATAACATGATCCTGTAGTATACCTAATGAATTACCAACTTCGTCTACTGATAACCCATTAAATACACTACAAGGGATTTTAAAACTTTTCTTACTTCTTTTTACAGTAGTGAGCACTATTTACAGGTGTTAAAAACTTTTTTGAACTGAAGTGAAACAGCTAACACATTTGAATTATTAGGAATTTCTGTAGAAATTTTGGCAGAGTGCCATTTGTATTTTGAATAAAACAGTTCTTCAAAAACTTGTAAAAAGCACTTCAAATATATTTCTCAATCTCAAACTCCAACATTTAATCAACATAATATGTTTCTCAACTCAAATCCACAGTAATTTTTCAATATTTCTAAAGGCTGAGATAAATGAAATATAGTACAAATTTTTCAAGCTAAAATAATTCACAATTTATTTTTACAACTTCAATGTACAATTTTAATTTACAACTACTCAAAACCAAGAACACTATATACATACAGTGATCATACATACAAAATGCAAAATATGGTATACTCAATATACTCGATGATCTCTCACTGAAGCACTAGCAGCCTAGTCTGCTACCCTATCAATTTGTCTGCCTGTGACAGCAATGAAAAGCTATCGCTGAGTAAAATTTACTCAGTGGTGCATAATAATAATTTGAAATACGATATATAAATCTTTTATTGACAATTCACAAATCAAATGATTCACAATTCCATTTTACAATTTACAAAGTTCATATAACACAAATTTGATCAAATAACTGAGTAACACAGGTTTGCCAATCAATAACACAATTTGATCAAATAACTAAACAATACAGCTTTACCAATCAATAACACAATTTGATCAAATAACTGAAGAATACAGTGTTGCCAATCGATAACACAATTTAATCAAATAACTAAATAATACAATTTTACAAATCAATAACACAATTTGGGCCACGACATAATTTTTTTCCACCCATGCCGTGTTGTACACCACGACAAGACACACTCACCCCAATAATCGAAATCAATGAGGGAGGAAGCTAGCTAGATAATGAGTACTCATACACACTCACCTTAGACTGACAAGTCAAAGAGGGAGAAATATAGTGTACCTATCAGAGCACTTGCAGGCATTACGTATCGCCATCCTTACAAGCTCCTGAGTTCACTCGTGAGAGTTCCCAAGAATCGTAGGCGTTACGTATCGTCGTCCCTACTTTTCTCTGATAACACTAAACACATTTTATCTCAAAATTTTCATTTACAAAGTAGGCAACACAACAATTTCCAAATAAGATTCCCAAAACCAAAACAATAAAAAATTATTCATAACTCATTTCTCCAAATAAATTTGCTAGTAAAAGCAGTGAATATAAAAAGTATTGTGCACAAACACAATTTAAAATTATAATGTTCAAATAAATTTTTAAGTATAAAATAAGAAATTAAAATTATTGTGCACAAACACAATTTAAAACAATAACATACAAATAATCATAATTTATTTCAATTGAAAAATTCAAAAGAAATAACTATTGTACACAAACACAATTTAAAATAATAACATACAAATGATCATAATTTATTTCAATTGAAAAATTCAAAAAATATAACTATTGTGCACAAACACAATTTAAAACAATAACATACAAATAATCATAATTTATTTCAATTGAAAAATTTAAAAGAAATAACTATTGTGCACAAACCTCTGATGACTGTCTCTTAGCTCTGACTCAGTGTTTCCTTCCCTTTCCCTGAGTCTTTGCTAACTGAAACACACAATTTGAAGTGTTTTAGTACTCATTTAAACTGTCTCTAAGAATAAGGTTAAATAATTAATTTATCGAATTCTATTATTTCCTTAGTCAACCTAAGATGTCGAACCTCGATGTAGTCTAGGTGAATTAGGTTTCAATGTTACCAATATGTCACATTTTATAGCCTTTTAGTATTCGTACATGTTACCCAATTCATTTCCATGTATAGTGCACTTTAGTGCAATTTGTCAGATTCTGGTATACTAGTTTGACCTAACCGGGTGACCTAGTTCCCTCAGTTTTCGGGTTTCGGTTAAAACTACAAACTTGTAGATCAATGTCTTATTGCATGCGGGGCAAAATTTTATATCATTTTGAGTTTACTAGACCAAGTTATGGTCATTTTACTATTGCTGGTCAAAGTGCATCAAAATTGGTCACTTTAGGTCATTTTAGGTTCGGCCAGTTTTTGGACCTGAACTTGTGCAAGCTATTTGACTTTCTTATGGTCATTTCATGGCTTTGGTGTCTTCATAAGACTTGTATATATATGTCTCAACTATTCATAGTAAAAATTTCAGGTCAATTGGACTTGTTTTGAGTGAGTTATGGCTAAAACACTAACTGCTTCCCAAATGGTCAATTTTCAGGCCTTAAATGCACTAATCCGGATTTGGTCTTTTTTCAAGTTACCTTCCAAGCAGAATTTTGGTAAGCTTCCTTCATGAAAGTTGGCACATTTTGTGCCTAGTTTCACCTCCAATTGGTCTCATACCAATTGGAGCCACACACTTAAGGTTCTAGGCCAAATTACACACTGCCCTATTGCACATTGTCCATCACTCAATCAAAGGACACATTTAACATTACCAAATTACACATTCATGCCATTTCTGTTTTGTAACATAACCTAAACACATTTCACAACACATTTTTTGTCACTTTGGCAGCTTATAACCACACTCAATATGCACCTTATAGTACATAATTTACCATGTCCAATTTACACACAATTTAACTACATAATGTGGCTCATTTACATGTCCACATTCAAACCCTTATATACATACACAAGCTGCCACAACAAGTAACATAATTCAACCATACAACTCCATAAATCAAACTATGAAATAACATTTTTTTGGTTCATAGTTCAAGCTGCCGATTTGTACCTCACCTTGAATAAAGTTTCAAGCTTCCAAATTCAAGTATACATTCATATATACTTAGTATACATCACCCAATTTATTCCTACACATATAAACTGTGACACTCCTTACCCCTCTACAGTGTAGCCGAGCAAGATATGCCACACAGTGTACTAGAACACCCTATTTTAATTTAATCATTTTTATTCTTCCTAATTTTTTTTTCATAGTTATGGAGTATAATTTGTGAAATATAATTCATTTCAGTCATTTATTGAAGTCATAAATTTATTTGAGGTTCCGCAAATTTTATAGAAAATCCGGCAGAGTATCGGCTAAAAATGGAGAAAACAGTTCTTCGGAACCTATTAAAAACACTTCCAATAATCATTTCCAATCATTCTCAAACTCCAATAATTATCAAAATCTCAATATTTTCCACAACATTTCCATTTCTCAATCATTCATTTCTCATGGTATTCATATATAAGCAATAAATAAATACTCAATTTTTCCATTCATAAACACACTTTTCACTATTTACATTAATACCAAAATACATTACATAAGTTTCAATTACATATAAGAAAATAAAAGTTAATTACAAAATATCAAAATAAAACCTAGTGTCCTACCAATGCACTGACGTCGGTGAGGTGACATGGACACTATGCAGAGCTGTAGAAGGTCTCACCCAGTCTGTGGTCTACTGGGCTCTCGGTCGATCTCTCCAGAACCTACGCGTGGCAAAAGCAACGTGCTAAGCAATAATGCTTAGTTGTGCCAATAATAAAATAAAAAGAAATAACATAAAATAAATATGCAGTGAATAAATTGATTTCTTATTGCAAATAAATTTTCGATGAGTATTTTGTAGTCTTACTTATTTTGTACTTGTTATATTCATTATTTCATTAAATTTGTCCACTTTCATTTTCGGTTGCCCAAGTAACCTTTAATGGACGACTGGACTGGATAAATGGGTAAACTGGCACTGGGTATCAAGTACCTCAGGCCGTCACACCATCGGTCACATATGTGTCTCCCAGCAATGTAATGCCTAATAAGTCAGATAACATTAGGCACAAGGCCAAGTATCAACATAATGTCAGAATGGCTAAAAGCCATGAAATCGCACAATGGCATAATGCCATGTGCAGTACTGCTAATTGAACCCTATTGGCATGCCAAGCTATCCAAACCAATCTTGTTAGGTATACTAGGGCATTTTACACTTTTGAGTTTTACAATTTTTGAATTTCAAGCTTTGGTGTTACTATTCACTTCATTAGTCAACCAAAATGTTGACTTTTGCATAGAAAATAGGTACATTGGTTTTAATACTCCCAACATACCACATTTTGCATTCAAAATTTGTTGGTATTGGTTGCCAATACCATTTTTAAGCTTAAAGTTAATGGAGCAGAATTTTTAGTTTTGAAACCTTATATTTACTATTCTATTAGTCATTTTTGCAGTGGGAATTTGGCAAAATGATCAACATAAAAGTTGTTCCTTATTTTGTCTAGTTGAATTTACTTTTTTGAATCACTCCATTTGGAGTTTTGTAGCTCAAGTTATGGTCCATAAACCACAACTGGCCAGATTAGAATTTTTATGGACTGACCATATCTACAGTGCAGTGAATAGTGATTGCAACTCTCTTGTTGGATAGGTTCTGGTCATAATTTGGGTTAGGTTTCCTCATGAAAGTTGTTTTTCTATATCTCAACTTGTTGCTGGTAAAATTTCAGGTCAATTGGACCATTCTACACTGAGTTATGGCCAAATGAACAATCACTGTTCATTTGGTCATTCTGCAGAAACCGACTGCAGGTCACCCGGATTGGGGCAAGCTTTTGGTCCACTTGGTTTGGCCTTATGGGCAAGGTTTCTTCACCAAATTTGTGCCATTATGTGTCTAATTTTATGTCCAATTGGCCAAACACCAATTTAATCTCTACAATTCAAGTTATGGCTGCCCAAACCTACTGGACTCATGTCCAATTCTGTAGGTCACCTAGGGCAGCCACACTAAACCTAAATCCCATCATTAAACACACTTCATTTCTTGTTTACCAATAACCAAATGGTCACTAATTGACCATTAAAACTCACTTTCATCATTACATGATCAAAGTCTCAATTTCATGCTCAAACCCTAACTCCAATTTCCAATTCATGGCATACACACACCAAACTCATACCAAATCACTTTATCCATCATCTATACTCATCAATAACATAATTAAGCCACTTAATTTCATCAAAAACCAACAATCCTTAAACTTTATCATGGCTGTCAAATTTAGAGATTTCATTTACTCAAGTTTTTCTTTTAATTTCACACAATTTCTACTTGATTTAGCATGCTTACAAGATTAAAGAAAGAAAGAAATTGTTTAGGGCACTAACCTTGCATGGAGCAGAATTTTTTCTTGACCCAACTTAGATTTTTCCTTCACTTTCTTTGGCTTTCTTTGCAGCCAAACACCTTCCCAAGAGGTAAGGATAATTTTTAATGAAGAGAACTTAAGGTTTAGTGGTGAGAATTCAAGGTTTGGAAGAGAGAAAATGAAAGGAATTTTAATGGAGGAAAAATGGTTCACGACTGGAAATGGGAAGAAGAAGAAAGCTGGGTTTTCCTTTCATTTTCTACCCATTTTATTGATTTTAAATGGGTTAAGGACATGTGTCACAATATGATAGGTCATTGGGGTTTTAATGACATCATAATGATGTCAAAATTCTCATTTATTCCATTTTCTTTTCTTTTTCTTTTCTACTCATTTTCAATTCAATTTTTAGAAATATTTATTCATATTTTATGTTATAATAATTATTTACTTAACTGGACAAGTCGGCCAAAAATCATCTCTGAAGACGAAATGACCAAAATGCCCTCCGTTTGGCTTAACGGGCTAAAATTGTCTGTACCAATTGAAAAATTTTTCTAAGCATTTTCTTGGCATTCTAATGCCATAAGAACCTCAATGACCCTTCTCTAGAGTCCCAAAAATTATTTTATAATTTTCCCCCCAGGTCTAGGGCTCCTAGTTGCGAGAACCGCAACTTCTCACTAAGTTACCCATCACTTGGGCACCGGCTCATTTAAATTGGTTGTATTTTATTTCTAAAATTTTTTCTAAATTTTTCTTATTAATATTTGAGTTAATTATGGTTCCTCACTTTAGTTTAAATATTTTTCCAAATGTTCTAGCTGTCCGGACCGGCATCGATCACCGGAACAGTAGAATGTACGGAATTGCTACAGGGAGGGTGTTACATAAACACTTAATCAACCCTTTAATCTACCATTTACAAGCAAGAATAAACTGCCCTTAAAGAGTTTCCATGGCTTCCAAAAATAAACATCTCACTTAATACATCAATCTCCAAAAATCTCTCCACAATTCAAGTACCCATAACATCCTCACAAACTTTAATGAAGCAATAATCAAAAACACATACTTACCACTTTGGAAACTCTTCAAAACCTCTCCAAAACTTGGTCTTCTTGTTGCCTATCTACTGCCCAAGGTGTACGGATAACTTTTAATGAAGGGAAGTGCCAAGAAAGGAGCTTGGATCAAGCTTGCATGAAGCTCGTAAACAATGCGTCCATGGAGGTTTTCACTCTTCCATTTTCGGCTGGCTATCTTAAAGGTGGAAGAAGATGAAGTTATTTCAGCCAAATGAAGGTTAATGGTCCACTTAAGGGAGTTAGTGGACCACTAAGTGAAGTTTAATGTTTATTTAATCTTAAATTCCCAAATTCCCACATTTAACCCCTTACTTTTGCTATTTAATTAATGTACCACCAATTTAATTTTTTATGACATTTTCCAAGTATAATATCATTAATTTTTAATGGAAATTTAAGTCAAAAGACAACTTGGGGAGTCAAATGACCACAATGCCCCTGTTCGGGTTGCATTCCCCATTTTTCGGTAACACCGAGTTTTATCATTTTCTCGATTTCTCACTTTTCTTTGTACTAATTAATTTATTTTTCTTTGATATTTCTAATGGTATTTATACCTCAATAGACATTTTTTTTAAGTCATAAAAATATTTTTCAGGGTTCCATGAGGTCCAGGGCTAGTCAACGGTCTACGCCGCGACTTTCCAGTGCGGTCACCCATCGCTAGGGTTCTCGGCTCGTTTAACTTGGTTACATTTCATTGCTATTATTTTTCCTTTGTTTTTCTTGTATTTTCTTTTCTTGTATTTCATTATTTTATGTCTCCTCATCAATATCTAAGTGTAGTTCTAGGCATCCTAGTTGTCCGGACAACATTGATCACCGGAATAGTAGAACGCACTACTGAACTTAAGGGTGTTACTTTCTGACCCGTATCAAGGTTTCAATACTTCCATATTTTTCCTCGAACTTTACCTTGACATGATCGTGAAGCAATTTCCAACTGCTGGATAAACCCTCTAGACCGGTCATTCTGACTTCGACCTTGCTTGGATGTAACGGAGGTAACAGGCCCGTGTCTGCCCCGGTGGCATCACTCTATGGGGACTCTGAACTATGAAGTGGTTTGGACCAAGGTCTAGCATTCTGTTCTTGTCTAGGAACTTCTTCCATTGACTGACTTGAGGATGCCATGTTAAAGTTTCCGTTTATCCTCTTACAGACCCCAATTTATAACTCCTGCAAAGAAAATTTATCAGCAGAACAAATTCAGGTAATTTTGGATTATACTGTTGGCATGGTGATATCTATACATCTATCAAAGTAGGAAGATGTTTAGATCATCCTTATAGTATGATTCAAAATTACCCTTATGTTTAAAAATTTTAAAAAACACAAATAGAGTAAGGTAAAAGTAAGTATGTCCCTTTTGTCCTAAAATAGGGAGAGTCCAAGTACCGGGTAAGTACTATCTAATTGGATAGTTCTATCTTACGAGGTAGTTTACTACAGCTTTTAGCTGATGTTATAGTTTAGCTCAAGGTCTAATTTTCTAAAAGCCACAAGTTCCCAAATCATCTCTACTGTAAACAGTAAAGCCCCATTCAACCACCATGATACTAATGGGAGAATTCCACGGGTATCACGGTAAATGGAACAAGTTCTAATATGAACAGAAGCCTTCACGGATACTAACGGGGTAAAACTCACGGGTACCGCTACATGACTTCCTCTTATTTCCTAAAAGGGTAAGAAAGCCCGGGTATAGGGCTGAAGTGTGTGAGGACATTGTGTAAGTACTCAGTGTGTGAAGGGACACATTTACCTCTTCCCTTTATTGGGGTTGGGGGGAGGGGGGGGGGAGTTTTTTTGGACGAAGATTACTGTGGGATAAATAAGACAATCAAAACAAGCAAAATGATTAGAATAGAAATAATTAATATATAAAGACTTTCAAATTTTGTACATTAAGCACCTTAATTACGATTTTAAGAGCACAAAATTAAATATGCTTTTGGACCCTTAAACCGGGGTTAGGGTAAAATATAAGTCCCCAGTGGAGTCGCCGAGCTGTCGTAAAGGTTTTTGTGATCACCTAGACGAACACTCACTGAAGTGGGAAAAGTGAGGAGTCGCCACTTTAATTTTGAGGGAAATTAAAGAAAACCATTTGTAATAAAAATTTAAAAAGAAAACCACTTCAAAAACAGAGATTTTATGTTTGGGGTCCGTATACAGGTAGGAAAGGTGTTAGGCACCCCACCTCGTCCCTTAATGAGGGTAAACAGATTTAATATTATGCTCTTTATAAATTAAAATTGATGATTGGGGGGTTGGGATGGCAATGTTAATCCTTTGTATAGATAAAAGGAATATTTGATATTTCACTATTCAGGGCTACCCAAGAACATGAGTGCATGAGATGACCCTTAGTGAGTAGGCGTTAGGTAGCGGATCTTTGTTTGGGGGTTACTTTGTATATTATGATATCTTAATTCAGGCTTTAGTTGAGAGAATTTGGGTAAGGACTTTCTCCCGATCTCTTAATGTATTTCGTTTAAGTTTTTAAATGAAGGATTTCAGATAAGAACTCTCCTCCGATCTCTACATATTTTATTAAAATTTTGGTTGAGAATCAGGTAAGAACTCTTCCCCGATCTCCACACATTTTATTAAAATTTGGCTGAAAATCGGGTAAGAACTCTCCCCCGATCTCCTAAAGTATGTTTGTTAAAAATTTAAGCGAAGGATCTCGGATAAGAACTCTCTTCCGATCTCCACATATTTTGTTAAAAATTTTGGTTGAGAATTAGGTAAGAACTCTCTCCCGATCTCTTAGAGTTTTTTATTTAAAGTTTAAGTGGGAGATTTCGGATAAGAACTCTCCTCCGATCTCCGCCTATTAAAATTTTTTAATGAGAATCGAGCAAGAACTCTCCCCTGATCTCTTAAAGTATTCGGTTTGAAGTTTTAAGTGAAGGATCTCGGATAAGAACTCTCGTTCGATCTCCACACATTTGAATTTGGAATGAGAATCGGGTAAGAACTCTCCCCTGATCTCTTAAAATATTCGTTAGGATCGCATATCATAAGGACTTTGAACTAAAGATTCTGGCTGAGCGGGGGCGCAAGAAATCGGTGCAGAGCTTCTCCTAACCCACAAAGCCTTATGACTAGAGGGTGAATACAAAACCGAACTTCTCACCGATCTCCTATGTGATCGCCTTATCAGAACTTTTTGGTTGGCAATATCCAATCTCTTTTAGTTACTAGTCCGGGCATGATCCTATCTCGGTTCCCGCTCTATTATGTTATCTCCTAGGCTCATTTCGTAGCCCGATCTCATTACTTATTTGTTTGACCTACTATTCGACCTATTGTTGCACCTATCTTTTTTTGTCATTTTTTTATTTGATTGAAAATTCTCACATCGAAACATTCCTTCTTACAATCTTTTGAGTACTTACAAGCTGCCTGTGAATTGAATGTCTACTCTTGAAGTAAATGAAAAATAAATGAAGACATAGGAAATAACTGTTTGACTGGACAATCTATTTTGAGATTTTAATGCAACTAGATATAGAAGAAATTTCAAAAGAAAGCTAGAGAAAATAAAGAAGGGTATTCGACAAAATGATAGTTTAGATGCTTACCTGTGGGGAGTTAAGGAGACAGATGGAATGATTCCAGAATCCTCAAGTATTGTAGAGCTGAAAGCTATCGGCCAAAAGACTAATGCTTACTTCGGAGTAACAAGAACCAAGTCGGGATGCAGTTGAGTCAAAGCGATGGGAATCGGGTCAAAATGCAGTTAAGCTTGGAGAGTAATATACTGATGTTAGGGCAGCGAAGACAAAAATGGACGAAAAAGGAAAAATGGTCTCACAGAGTAATGAAAAGACATTGAAAACGAAGAATTTCAGGGTCCAAAACTCCTTCAATGAAGATACTTAAGAAAACTGGTTTCTAAAGTTTCTCAAAAGCTCAGAATGGCAAAGTAGCAAGACTGAATCAAATTTCAGAATCTTTCCACTATAATCACCACTACCTTTTTTTGCCTGTCCATTCTATAGTATTGCATGCAGGTATTTATAGGGAATGGGTGATCATTATGGAGGGTCAGAATCTCATCAGGGGAGATGGAGGGTTTAGATTCAAAAGGACACAATCCGATGCCTTAGAATTAAAGAGAATCAAAATGAAGGGTTGGGATTTTATTCAGAATATCCGTCCTTTCTTCTCTTAATCCAACAGCTCAGGGTATTGCCTTACAAGTTGGATCCGAAGGCTAAGAATAAAAAGCATCAAACCTGTCGTCTACTTTTTGATCCAAGGGCTCCGGGTCCGTCCTTACAAGTATGATCAACGTAGAGATCGAGGTGTATAGGACTGCCATAACTGTTTTGGCATTTGTCAGCTAGGTGGACATTTCTGCAAATGAGGCGTGCGGTGAAGATTTGATTATGGCTGCAACGCTTTAACTAACTCAGCTTTGATTATGAAGAGAGTTATTTGAAAGCTATTCAACCTCTCTGTTCTTTCTGATCTCTATTCCTTCTGACCTTTATATTATGACCTTTTTCTTTTTCGATCTCTTTATATCGGGCCCCCCATCGCTTCCCAATCTCTTCCATTATAGATTTTTCCTTTTTATCTGACCTGCCTTAGTCAAAGCAATTAATTCTTCAGTTACCGATGCATCCGCTTCAGTTTTGCATGCAATAAATGCTAAGGCCCTATATATATACACCAATGAGAAATCCCCTTTACATGTCACTCCTCCTCCTTCAGTTTCTCCATTTCTCCAATTCTAGTATCTCCGGTAATAATTATGATTATGTTGACTGCTTTAAATCTTTTTTTGACTGTTTTCTTCACCCTTCGCCTAAAAATTTACGATCTCAATGATCGGAGAACCATGAGGACAACATCTAATGACAGTGAGGGAACCAGACTAATTTACCGATCAATATCAAAAGTGACGAACGTGCCAATCTCAAATCAGTCTACCGATGTAATGGGTGGATCAATTTTGGGCAAGAGAACTGCTAATTTTAATCTTAATGTCGGTGACTGCCTCTTGAAGTTCATTTGGCCCCTCACCACATCGGGCATCTCGACTGCAGCTCGGTTTTGGTCGATGATATCGACGATGAATCTGCTCACTATTATGAGAGTCATAGTCACCCCATCTTAGGTGCACATCTATCTAATACTTGTGGCTGGCTTTCTGATCAAACACATCTTTTGATTTAGCTACAAGACTAAGCTTTGACATAGGCCATTATTATGTAAGATGTAGTGCTGATCTTTAGAAATCGCCCAAATGATGTAACACGATATATAACGATTTCCCCAATGATGTAATCCAATCTCTTGAGATCGCTCGGATGATGTAATCCAATCTTTTGGAAATGAAATGATATTTTATTTGAAGATTTTTATTTTATTATTGCATTAGTTACTTTTTCGATCTCTGATATGCATATCCGATCTGATCCCTAAATGAATCGCCATTAGCCGATCCATGATTTAGGAAGTTTGTCCGATTCAAAGACTTCGACTAATCGATCTTATTTATTTAATTTTTCTATTCTGTTTCTAGAATCTTCTTGCGACGTGTCGAGAAAGCGGCTGGTTCCGCTAACTAATGCGTCGCTTGGGACTTCGCAAGCATTTAATGCTCAGACGGGTATAAATAGAGGCGAGGTGAGTCAGTCATTTCCTTATGTCAATTTCAGAACCTCTCTTAGCAATCCCAGAATTTTCTCTCGTTTTCTCAATTTTTTCGACACCGATCACATTCCAGTAAAGATTTTGATTCTCTTCTTAGTTAATTTTTTTTTTGTTTTCCCTGAAAATGAGCGGCGCTGAGGGTCAGAGAGCTGCTAGCCCGCCTTCCGTTCACATCTCATGGACATCGGACGAAGTTGAGGTAATTAGGCCAAGTGGACGACCTGAACCTTCTGCAATCTCTGTCCCAGCTTGTGGTCGGGTGGCTCAATTCAAACGGGCCTCTACTTCGGGGAAAGAAAATCTTCCCCTGGATGAATTGCCATCGGTCAAAAAACTGACCTACAGTCCATTAGTCAAGAGTATAACCTCTGAACTGACTCTTTTAAGCTTATACAATGCCATAGCTATCTCTGAGCCAATCATTTCTTTGAAGAAAATGACGTGATCATGGTGTATGAGGAGCAATTGAAGGCCAGACTTCGGTTTCCCTTGGACGATTTCTTTAAGGCTATTCTAAAGCTTCATCATGTAAGCGTAGCCCAAGTGCACCCTAATTCATGGCAGATCCTGGTGACTTTCAGAGGGTTATGCCGAGCCAAAAAGCTCGAGCCTACAATGAAGGTTTTTGCTAAGTTACATAGGCTTACTTGCCGGAAGGATGACGAGTACTAGTTCTTCCAAGCCAAGCCGCACTATGGGCTTTTTACCGACCTCCCCTCTTTGCTGAAGAACTGGAAGAACCGGTTCTTTATATTGAGGAGCAAGATTCCGAACGGCTTTGAGGGTTTGCCACGCAGTTGCCAGTACCTAGTCCCCTCGGCTCCAAAAAAAAAATCACTTTGAATAGAAACAAGGAGGCCATGGTAAAGGAATTGAAGGAGCAAGTGGCCACTCATAAGTATTCTTGCCCATATGCCGTAATGGCCAAACTGAGGTGGTGGCTAATGCAGATGATCACGAATGAGGATTATGAACTGTAGCTCTCTGACCTCGGACCCAATATCAGTATAACCTAAATCTTTAGCCTCCTGACTTAGGTGATCTCACTAACTATTTTTTCGTGCAGGAATGGCTGGAGGCGAAGGCGCAAAGGAGAGCCATAAGTGAAAAAGAGAGATCTCCCAGAAGGTATGAGAAATGAAGATCGCCGCGGCATCCCAAACGCCAAGGCGAGATTAGGGAGATTGCCTGGCTCTTCGTCCCATCCTTCGGAACAATCGCTCCTAGAGGTGGAGATCGCTCCTTCCCCTCCTCGACAAGAAAAATCGCCACCTCCGCCTGTTTCCTCAAGTACTGAGGGAGGATCTTCTCAACCTACTGTAAGGACCCTTTCCCGTGGTGCCCAGGTCCTCATTCACTCTCTAGAGAAAAATCGATTAGTTTGGGGGAATTCGGGCTTGACCAAAGTTCTAGGTGCCACCATATGCCTCCAGGATGACCGGAACAGGCTGACCCCAGATAGCCTTGATAATCTCTTGGCTCAAATGATGAGCTTGAGCGTAGAGAGCCTGGTGAACCAACACATAATCAGGCAAAAGGCTCATCTCCAGAGGCAAGAAATTCTGAAGGCGTTCTAGGATGCTGCTTTTGCCCAAGCCCAACTTTCGTCCGCCTAAGAATATATCACTGAGATTGAGGGTTAGATAAAATCCTATGAGGAAAATATAGCCGAACTGGAGCGGGAACTAGAAGAAGCTCGAGCCCTCCAAACTACTGATGTCACTCGCCTTACCGAAGAGATCAGAGTGAAAGAAGAAGAGGCTATAACGAGGGAAGCTGGCAGTTATGTGAATGCCCATGGCGATCTGCTGGCCGAGCTCGAAAGGAGTTATCCTGGGGAAGACTTCTCTTAGATGGTGGATCTTGCTCCTAGAGATGAAGAGGAGAGCGAGGAGGAGCACGAGAGAGAGGGAAGAGATGAGAGAATTGATAATGTATCTGGGAAGCAGGCTGGGGGAGACCCTCATGCCGAATAACTTATAAATTTTTATTTTAAAATGAATTGAAGCCCTCTCTTTTGTTCAATTTCTTGATGAGATCGGAAAGCCTCTCAATTGTATGAGTACTTGATTGTTTGAACGTATTAGAACATTAAACTTTAAAGCAACTATTAACCTAAGTATAAGAGATCAGAAAGCATGAGATCGGACTAAGCCATGACCAAACACCGGGTAAAACTGTAGAACATTAGAATTGGAAAGACTTAATTTGAATTCTTGAGGTCGGGATCATCATTAGGCCAGACATAAACCTTAACTTTATTTTAAGGAATATATGGGACATTCAGGTGAGAAGCCTGATCCTAACATTAGCAAAATGAATTTTCACAATATTTATAAAGAGAGATCGGAGGCAAGACTAGATAGTCCGGAGACCCATCATCGATTCAAACCCATCTGATAAGATATCAGAAAATAATTAACTAAGTGTGGGATCGGTTTATTTCATAGTCGAGCAATTGATGTGTTAGGAAAAGTCATTTGTGATCGAAGGACGTCTGCTGAGAGCGGCTTATAAAGTCAATTTTAAAGTCCCTTAACTTCAGTGATCGGCCAAAATATGGTATTAACATTGAAATTATAATGTATTTGAGGTTCCACAAATTTTATAGAAAATCTGGCAGAGTGATAGCTAAAAATGGATAAAACAGTTCTTCGGAACCTGTGAAAAATACTTCCAAGATTTTCTATCAATCCTAAACTCCATTTCATCAACAAAATATCAATATTTCTCAAATATACTCCCATTTCTCATTCATTCATTTCATATGATATTCATATAAAAGTCATAAATAAATATTCACTTTTTCATTCATAAACACAATTTCCATTATTTATATCAATACCCAAAATACATTACATAAGTCTTAATTACACATGAGAAAATAAAAGTTAATTACAAAATACCAAAATAAAACTTAGTGTCCTACCAATGCACTGATGACGGTGAGGTGACACGAACACTATGCAGAGCTGCAGAAGGTCTCACCCAGTCTGTAGTCAATTAAGCTCTCTATATGTCTCTCTAGAATATACGCGTGGCAAAAAGCAACGCGCTAGGTAATAATTCTTAGTGGTGCCAATAATAGAATAAAAAAAATAACATAAAATAAATATGCAGTGTATGTTTTAATGTCTTATGCAGATAATTTTTCGATCATTATTGGTAATCTTATTTATTATATACTTGTTATATTCATAATTTCATTAAATTTATCCACTTTCATTTTTGGTTGCCCATATCCTGGATGACTGGACTGGATAAACGGGTAAACTGGCACTGGGTATCAAGTACCTCGGACCGTAACACCATCGGTCACATATGTATCTCCTGGTGTGCAACAGAACAGCTAATAAGCTGTAATAACATTAGGCACAAGGCCAAGTATCATCACAATGTCAGAATGGCTAAAAGCCATAAAATCACAGAATAGCATAATGCCATGTGCAGTACTGCTAACTGAACCCTATTGGCATGCCAACTTATCCAAACCAATCTTACTAGGTGTATTAGGGCATGTTACACTTTTAAATTTTATAATTCTTGCAATTTAGGTTTAAGTGTTACTATTCATTCCATCAGTCAACTAAAATGTTGACTTTTGCATAAACAATAGGTACATTGGTTCTAATACTCCCAACATACCACATTTTGCATTCTAAAGTTGTTGGTATTGGTTACCAATACCATTTCTAAGCTTAGTGTTAGTTATTAATAATTTTCAGATTTCAAGCATTATGTTTACTATTTCATTGGTCATTTGTACAGTAGGAATTTGGCAAAGTTGTTTTCATGAAAGTTGTTCCTTGTTGTGTCTAGTTACATTTCTTTTTTTGAATCACTCCATTTGGAGTTTTGTAGCTCAAGTTATGGCCTAAACACCATAACTGTCCGGATTTGACAAAATCCAAAATTCTGGGCAAAACTGGTTCTGCCAGATTTGGTAATCTATGTTTGGTTGGCAATTTGACTAGGTTATGGTCAAAATTTGGATTTGTGTTCTTCATGAAAGTTTTAGGTCTATGTCTCAACTTTCTTTTGGTAAAAGTTCAGGTCAATTGGACCTTTCTACACTGAGTTATGACCAAATGAATAGATACTATTCATTTGGTCATTTTGCCCAGGTAGAATGCAAGTCACCCAGATTAGGGAAATTTTTAGGCTAACTTGGTTTGGTTTTCTGGGCAGGGTTTCTTCACCAAAGTGGTGCCATTATGTGTCTAGTTTCATGTCTAATTGGCCTTGAACCAATTGAACCTTTACAAGTCCATTTATAACTGCCCAAACCTGCTGGACTCACATCCAGACCTGCAGGGTAGCCAAGGCAGCTCACCCAAATTCAAATACCAAGCCACAGCTCACTTCATTTCTTTATCATACACAGCCAAATGGTTACTAATTGACCATTTAAACTTTCATTCACCAACACATGAGCAAACCCTAGGTTTCTTCCAAACCCTAACTCCACAATTTCAATTTGTTCCATTTTCATATTTTCTAGTTTAGATTAATGTTGTGACAAAGAATATAAGAGAAAAATAAACAAAAGTGGCAATAACCTTCACTTAGTCACTTTCCAAGACTTAAAAACTTCACTTTCTTCCCTTCAAATTGCTGCCCAAGGCTTGCTCTAGTGGTAGGGATAATTTTTAATGAAGGCAAGTTAGGGTTTTGAGGTGGTTTAAGGTGGGAATTGAAGCTTTGATATGCTTTCAATGGTGGTTTGGGTGTGGAAGGTGTTTCGGCTAGTTTGGGTGAAGGAGATGAATCTGATTGCTTTTGTTTATTTTTGTCTCAGTTATCCCTTTTTAATAAGTTAGCTTAATTGTGATTGGTGGGGGAAGGGTTGATGACATCATGTGATGTCAAAATTGTCATTTAATCTCATTTTCTTTCCTTTTCTTCTCTACTCATTTTCAATTTAATTTTTAGCAATATTATTCACATTTTATGTCATAATAATTATTTACTTAACTGGACAAGTCGACCAAAAATCTCCTCTGAAGGCGAAATGACCAAAATGCCCTCCGTTTAGCTTAATAAACTAAAATTGTCTATATAGATTGAAAAATGTTTCTAAGCATTTTCTTGGCTAGGAACCTCAATGACCCTTCTCTGGAGTCCCAAAAATTATTTTATGAATTTTTCCCATGGTCTAGGGCTCCTAATTGCGAGAACCGCAACTTCCCACTGGATTACCCATCGCTAGGGCACCAACTCATTTAACTTGGTTGTATTTTATTTCTAAAATTTTTCCTAAATTTTTCTTATTAATATTTGAGTTAATTAAGGTTCCTCCCTTTAGTTTAAATATTTTTCCAGATGTTCTAGCTGTCCGGACCGACACTGGTCACTAGAATAGTAGAATGTACGGAATTGCTACAGGGAGGGTGTTACAACTCTTCCCCTCTAATTTAAATTTCGTCCTTGAAATTTACCTGATGCAAACAATTGAGGGAACTGTTGCCTCATCGTCTCTTCACTTTCCCATGTTGCCTCCTCGGTGTTGTGGTGCCTCCAAAGCACTTTCACCAGTGGAATCTGGTTATTCCTCAACTCTTTCACTTCCCGTGCCAGGATTTGTATGGGTTTTTCTTCATATGTCAAGTTCGGTTGTACTTCAATTCTTCCATGGAGATGACATGTGAAGGATCTGAGCAGCATCTTCTTAGCATAGATACGTAGAACATATTGTGGATCTTATCCAGCTTTGGTGGTAGAGCTAGCCTGTAGGCTACTGGTCCCACACGTTCAATGACTTCATATGGGCCAATGAACCTGGGGCCCAACTTACCTTTTCTTCCAAACCTCAGTACCTTTTTTCACGGTGACACCTTGAGGAATACTTTGTTGCTAATCGCATATTCTATTTCTTTTCTCTTTAGGTTAGCATAGGATTTTTTTCTGTTTAAGGCAACCTTCAGATTAGCTTTGATTAGCTTTACCTTCTCCTCAATTTGTTTCACCAAGTCTGGCCCTACTAGTTTATCTTCGCCTAATTCAGTCCAGCACACTGGAGTTCTACATTTCCTCCTATACAATGCTTCATACGGGGCTATTTGGATGCTAGCTTGATAACTATTGTTGTATGCAAATTCTGCCAGTGGGAGATATCTATCCCAACTTCCCTCAAACACAATAACTGTAACACCCCTATTTGCATAGCCTGATAAATTACACTATTCCAGAGATCGGTGTCGGCCTGGACAATTAAGAGGATTAGAACTATGTTTAAGACACCTAGAGAAGCCTTGAACACAATTAATTAGTAATTGTCATGTCACACCCTACCCCTCTGTAAGGCATAACATGATCCCGTAGTATACCTAATGAATTACCAACTCCGTCTATTGATAACCCATTAAATACACTATAAGGGATTTTAAAAACTTTTCTTACTTCTTTTACAGTGGTGAGCACTATTTACAGGTGTTAAAAACCTTTTTGAACTGAAGTAATAGAACTGACACATTTGACTTATTTGGAATTTCTGTAAAAATTTTGGCAGAGTGCCATCTGTATTTTGGATAAAACAGTTCTTGAAAAACTCAGAAAAGCACTTCAATAAATTTCCAAATCTCAACTTCAACATTTTTCTCAACCCAACACATTTCTCAAGTCAAATTCACAGTAATTTTTCAGGGACTGAGATAGAGAAAATATAATACAATTTTTACAAGTCAAAATATCTCATAATTTACTTTACAACTTCAATGTACAATTTTAATTTACAACTGCTCAAAACCAACAACAATATGTACATACAGTGAACATTATTACATTACAAAATACAAAATATTGGTATACTCATTATACCCGGTAGTCTCTCGCTGGAGGTACTAGCAAATTAGTCTCACACTCGTCTGTCTGCCTACCGTGATAAAGAATGAAAGCTATCATTGAGACAATGTCTCAGCAGTACAACATTAACCAAATACAATTTAAATCACAATTCATAAATCATATAAATAGTGGATACTTAAAACCATAGTTAATTTCAAGACAATAATTGTCAACCAGAATTTAAACTCCATTTCTCAATATCACAATGAATTTCAATAAGTCAGATCATCGTTGAATTCAAAAGACAATATATGTCAATAAGAGTTTAAATTCATTTCACAATCTCACAATACATATCAATAAATCACACACAGCTTTAATCATGTTTCCAAGTTCAATTCATCCCAAAAGCCGATGGCTAATGAGGTATTCAATTCATCCCAAAAGTCAATGACTAATGAGGAATAACACAGCTAGCTAGCAAAAATATGAGTACTCATTCTATTCGTCCTCAACAGGCACACACCTCAACACTTCAGCCAGAGAGGGAATTCAATTCGTCCCACTAGACAAGCTAGCGAGGAATACAATCAATGTACATGATAGCTGTGGTTTCAAACCATTTACAGTGCTTTTCAATCAATAAGTATCCATCAAATATCATTCAAACCATTTTTCACAATTTCACAACTTAAAACAATAATATGCAATTAGTCATAATTTATTTCAATTGAAAATAATTCAAAAGAAATAGTTGTTGTGCACAAACCTCTGATAACTGTCTCTCAGTCTGGACTCAGTGTTTCCTTCCCTTTTCCTGAGTCTTTGGTAACTGAGAAACACAATTTGAAGTGTTTCAGTACTAAATTAAACTGTCTCTAATGATAATGTTCGATAAGTAATTCACTGAAGGCTATTATTTGCTCAATCACCTAATAAACCGACCCTCAATGCGTTTTAGGTAAATTAGGTTTTAGTGTCATTAATATGTCACATTCGATAGGGTTTTAGGGTTGGTACGTTTTACCAAACTCATTTCCTTGTTTAGTGCATTTTAATGCAACTTGCTGGATTCCGGGATACTAGTTTGACCTAGCCGGACGACCTAGTTCCCTCGGTTTTCGGGTTTCAGTTAAAACTACAAACTTGTAGATCTATGTCTTATGGTACGCGGGTCAAAATTTTAGGTCAATCCGAGTTATGTAGACCAAGTTATGGTCATTATACTATTGTTGGTCAAATGGCATCAAATTAGGTCAATTTTAGGTCAATTTGGTCAACTTTGGTTGGGCCAGTTTTTGGACCCGAACTTGTGCAAGATGTTTGACTTACTTCTGGTCATTTCTGGGCTTTGATGTCTTCATAAGACTTGTAGGTATGGGTCTTAACTATTCATGGTTAAAATTTCAGGTCAATTGGACCTGTTTTGAGTGAGTTATGGCCTAAACACTAACTGCTACCCAATTGGTCAATTTTTAGGTTTCTATTGCACTTAATCCGAATTGGTCATTTTTCATACCACCTTGCAAGCAGAATTTTAGCATGCTTTCTCAATGAAAGTTGGCACATTTTGTGCCTAGTTTCACCTCCAATTGGTCTCATACCAATTGAGGTTACACATTTAAAGTTATTGACTAAAATGCATACTGCCCTTAACTACCTTACTTAAACATACATCAATTACACACTTACATTACTATATGTCCACTTCCCTTACCAATTCTGTTTTGGTTCATTATCAAAACCATATTCCACTTTACATTAACATCACTTTGGGCAGATTACAAACATCCTTAACACACCAATTAAAACTCACATTTACAAAGTCTAAGTACAATCACATATACACCTAAACCTTACTAGTTCTTACATACACTTTACACAATCAATCTATATACATATCCATCAACCTTAATGTCAATATTTCTGCCAACACCTTCATGAACACATACATTTATCCAAGAATCCCAAGGCTGTCGAAAAGCTTCCTCAACACCAAAGTGTCCTACAATTCATCAATTTCCATCCAAGTGCAAAAATCACCATATACATATGGAATAATTTACTAGGATATTAAATCACCATAACCAACATAATTTCTCATCAAATATATGCACAAATATTTCATCAAATACATAACTCCATGGCTGTCCAA
This sequence comes from Hevea brasiliensis, assembly GCF_030052815.1. NCBI lineage: Eukaryota > Viridiplantae > Streptophyta > Magnoliopsida > Malpighiales > Euphorbiaceae > Hevea > Hevea brasiliensis. The sequence continues at coordinate 70,753,042 of NC_079498.1, read as the reverse complement.
AATGAACATCTCAATAACTCTTCAAACTTAAAAATTTTCTTCACAAATCCAACACCCATAACATGTACACAAAGTTTAACAAAACAATCTTCAAAAATACAAACTTACCTTATGGTTGGAACTTGCCAAACCTTGATTAAACTTCTTGATTTTGGTATCAAGCTCTTCCTTATGATGTGTAGACAAACTTTAATGAAGAAATCTAAGTGTTTGGAAGTGAAGTGAATGGGTTAGATGAAGCTTGAAGAAACGGCAATGGTGGTTTCTCCTCTCTTCAATTCGGCTAGGTTTAATGGAATGAAGAAGATGAACATTTCAGCTGTTATAGTGGACTTACATCAGCCTATTTTATGTTTAGTTTAATCATTAGTGGCCCACTCACACAAATAATTCATATTATAAACTTAACTCCCACTTATTCCACATTTAACCTTTAATTCTTGTTATTTACTTTAGGTACCACCAAATTAATTTTTCATTTTATTTTCTAAGTGTAATATTATTTATTTTCAATGGAAATTTAGGTCAAAAGACAATTCGGGATGTCAAATGACCATAATGCCCCTGTTCGGGTTACATTCTCGATTTTTCGGTAACACCGGGTTTTGTCTGTTTTTCGATTTCTCACTTTTCTTTGTACTAATTATTTAATTTTTCTTTGTTCTTTCTAATGAGATTTATTCTTCAATAAGGATCTATTTAAATCCTAAAAATGTTTTCCAGGGTTCCTCGCAGTCCAGGGCTAGTCAACGGTCCACGCCGTGACTTCCCGGTGCGGTCCCCCATCGCTAGGGTTCCCGGCTCGCTTAACTTGATGACATTTCTTTGCTATTATTTTTCCTTTTTTTTTCTTGTATTTTATTTTCTTGTATTTCATTATTTTATGTCTCCTCACTCATATTGAAGTGTAGTTCTAGGCATCCTAGCTGTCCGGACAACACTGGTCACCGGAGCAGCAGAATGCACTACCGAACTTAGGGGTGTTACAATTCTCCCCCCCCCCCTTAAATAAATTTCGTCTCAAAATTTTACCTGGCATTAGTCTCTGAACAGCTGTGGGTGCTGTCTCCTCATATCCTCTTCACATTCCCAAGTAGCTTCCTAGCCTGAATGATGGTTCTACAGCACTTTAACCAGGTGTATCTATTTGTTCCTCAGCTGCTTCACCTCATAAGCCAGAATTTCTATGGGTTCTTCCTCATATGAGAGGTCTGGATTTACTTCAATCTCTTCAACTGATAGTACATGAGATGGGTCAGATCTGTACCTCCTTAACATGGACACATGGAAGACACTGTGTATCCTTGCTAGCTCTGGAGGTAATGCCAACCGATATGCCAAAGGACCCACTCTTTCCAGAACCTCATATGGTCTGATGAAACGAGGACTCAGTTTCCCCTTTATGCCAAATCTCATAATCCTCTTCCAAGGAGAAACTTTGAGGAATACCTTATCACCCACTGCATACTCAATATCTCTTCTTTTTAGATCAACATAGGACTTCTGACGGTCTGATGTAGGTTTGAGTCTATCTCTAATCAATCTAACTTTTCCTCTGTCTGCTGGACAATTTCTGGCCCAATCATCTTCCTTTCACCTACCTCATCCCAACATAGGGGAGTTCTGCACTTCCTGCCATACAATGCTTCATATGGAGGCATACCAATGCTTGATTGGTAGCTGTTGTTATAAGCAAACTCAATCAAAGGCAAGTGTGTATCCCAACTACCTTCAAATTCAATCACACAAGCCCGTAGCATATCCTCCAATATCTGAATAACCCTTTCGTGATCGCCATCCGTCTGGGTGGAATGTCAGGTCAAGTTCAATCTAGTTCCTAGGGCTCTCTCAAGACTACCTCGGAATCTAGAAGTGAACCTAGGATCTCCGCTGACACAATTGATAATCGCACTCCATGCAATTTTACAATCTCATATATGTACAACCGCCAATCTTTCCGTGCTATAGTCCATCCGAATCGGCAAAAGTGATCGACTTGGTCAATCACAACTATAACCCATACTACATCATGACTACTCTGTGTCCTTGGAAGTCCTCAGAATAAAAATCCATAGTTATTTGTTCCCATTTCCACTGTACCGACAAAGGATGTAACAAACCACTGAACTTGATGTTACGCTTTACTTGTCGACAAGTTAGGCATTTGGAAACAAATTCAACTATATCTCTCTTCATACCCATCCACCAAGAATGCTCTTTCAAATTTCTCTCAGACATTTTAGTTCCACCAGTGGTGCATAGCAAATGGAGACTCATGTGCTTCCTTCATAATGATTTGTCTCAATTCCTCATCACTAGAACGCACATTCGCTTCGATGTAGCAATAAACCATCATCTCTCACAAAGAATTCGTGTTTCTTGCCTGCTGACTTCTTTCAAGAGCTTCGATACTTTTCATCACTCGAGCACCATTCGACCGATCAATCAACACTGGTTGTACATGCCAAGCAACTACTGTCTGTCCCTCATCATCAATCTCTAAACTGGCATGCTATGCTTTCAACTCATATACCATGGACATGGGAGAAATTCTGAGACTTGCCATAGTCTTGTGACTTAAGGCGTCAGCCACTACATTTGCTTTCCCTGGCTAATAGTCTATTAAGCAATCATAGTCTTTAATGAGTTCTAACCATCTCCTCTGCCTCAAATTCAATTCCTTCTGGGTGCCTAAGTACTTCAAGCTCTTGTGATCTGTGTAAATGTAGCATTTCTCCCCATACAAATAGTGTCTCCAGATCTTCAGAGCAAAAACAATAGCTGCTAACTCCAGGTCATGTGTTGGGTAATTCCTCTCATGCGATTTCAGCTCTCGTGATGCATAAGCAATGACATTCCGATCTTGCATCAGTACACAGCCTAACCCATTGTGAGAAGCATCACTATAAATTATGTATTCTTTACCCGGAGTAGGTAAAGTGAGAACTGGAGCTTCAATCAAACACCTCTTCAACTCATCAAAACTTTGCTGGCATTTACCAGTCCACTGAAATTTTACATCTTTCCGGCGCTTTGGTGATGGAGAAGATAACATAGAAAACCCTTCACAACCGACAAGAATATCCAGCTAAACCTTAAAATCGCAAACTTCGTGATGTTCTGGCGGCTTCCAATTAAGGATAGCTTCTACCTTGCCGAATCTACCTTGATCCCTTCACTAACACAACATGTCCCAAAAAGAGATTTCTTTCACCAAAATTCACATTTCGACAATTTGGCGTATAGTGCTTTCTCCCTTAAAGTGTGCAAGATAATCTGCAGATGTCTCATGCTCTTCGCATTCCTTGAATATATCAAAATGTCATCAATAAACACCACCACAAATTGATCAAGATATGGTCCAAGATAGTGTTCATCGATCCATGAAAGCACTGGAGCATTTGTTAACCCGAATGGCATTACTAGAAACTCATAGTGGCCATACCGAGTTCAAAGCGCTTTGGAATACTCTACTCTTGCACCTTCAACTGATAATAACCAGATCGCAAATCAATTTTGGAGAATACAGCTGCACCCTTCAACTGATCAAACAGATCATCAATGCGAGGCAATGGATATCTGTTCTTTATTGTCAACTTATTCAACTGCTGGTAGTCAATGCATAAGCGGAGAGTACCATCCTTCTTCTTAACAAACAACATTGGTGCTCCCCAAGGTGACACACTAGGGCGGATGAAGCCCTTTTCAAGTAGTTCTTGCAACTGTATCTTCAACTCCTTCAACTCTGTTGGCGCCATTCTGTATGGCGTTATGGAGATTGGATCCACACCAGGCATAACATTAATTTCAAACTGCACTTCTCTTCCGAGGTAATCACGCAATTCATCAGAAACACATCCGAAAGTCATATCTGTAGGGATGTCCTTCAATGCCGGACTCCCACTTGGGTGTCTACCACATGTGCCAAGTAGGCTTCACACCCTTCTCGATCATTTTTCCGCTAGTGCAGCGAAATGATGTTTGATGGCAATAATCGCTCTCCCCATGTATTACCACATCATCAGATCGAGGAAGGCCAAAAGTGACTGCTTTCACCTACAATCAATCATGGCATGATGCCTAGCTAACCAATCCATGCCCAAGATGATATCATAATCTCTGAAGGGCATTTCAATGAAATCGACAGAAAGTGTGTCCTTGGATCACCAAAGGACAATCTCTATACATTCTATTAACTCGACTTCTGTCCTAGTGGACTTGTTACTAGCACCTCAAAGTCCATTTTTGTACATGGAACAAAGAATGCAATCAATGATGCTAGCACTCACATAAGAATGGGTAGAACCGATCAAATAACACAAACACATTTTGGTTAAAAGTTGAGAAGGTACCAGCCACAACATCGATGTCTCGCCTCTTCCTCTGTCTCATTGCATACATTCCGACCGAGCAATCGCCTTGCTCTGAATGTTTCATCGTGCTTTGCCACCGCTAGGTTGCCTCTACCCCGCCTCTACCTCTGCTAGGTGGTTGTGAACTTCCGTGACAGTGGCTCAATCGACCCTTTGCAAGAGTAGGAGGTGGTCCAACTCGCGACTATCGGTGCAATCCTTGGCAAAGTGTCTTGTGCCTCCACAGCTATAACAGCTCTAATAGCCTTATAGCATATCCCACCATGATTTTTTCCACAAGTTTCACATTGGCGGGAGGGTAGGAACTTCTGCATCACGACCGGATAGGGGAGGTCTCTCATCCCGAATATCTTCCCCTACCGCATTTCTTGCTACCTCCGCCATGTCCCCATAGTTCTTCCTCTTCCAAGATGACCACCGAACTCGTTTCTCTTGACTTTTCCTCTTTCTCTGCCTTCTCCGATTTCTTTCTCTCAGGAGCGCCTCAATCTCAATTCTTTCCAACTCTAGGGCTTGAGAAATAAGTTCAGAGAAGTTAGTGTGTTTGAAGCCGACATTTGTACTGACATCTGGGCTTCAAGCCGCTTTCAAACCTCTTGCATCTCTCCTGCTGGTAGAGAGTAGACTCACCGCATAATGGCTAAGGCGGAAAATTCCTTTCATACTCACCACCGACCGCTCCCCTGCTTTGGACTTAGGAACTCTTGCGCCTTCCGGTCTACATAAGCATCGTGGACATATTTGCCTCAATTCTCGAAAAAGTCATTCCAGTGTCAAGACCGCAGTTCTACTGCATCGTGGAGAATGGTTTTCCACCAATCATAAGCATCCCCAGTAACAAAGACACCGAGTATTCAAATCGAGCTCCTCTGCAATGCGCTTTCTTGAATACCCTATCCATCCTCTCTAACCACTGCTCACTTCTAGAGGATCTATCGTCCTTTGAACTCAGAGCCCCATACTTCATCAATTTATCATACCGCCTAGTAGGAGATTGTGGTTGTACCATCGTGTCGTATTGGGACTTGAGTAGGCACATTACACCATTTGTTGGAACATTGCGACCATCTGCCGAGCGAATCGAGCAGAAATTGCGGCATGCCAGGTGGTGTCTTTGAACCACTAACATTATGTAGGCACGGGCATCCTTGCACCTCAGCCTCAATAGATTGATCGACTGAACGATCACCCTCTTCCATAGTCAATGTGAGGATTTTAGATCTCCTGAACAAATAACACAAGGAGATTTCCTCCCGTTAGTGCATATTTATAATGTAATGTACTGTATGTATCAAACAACGATATTGAGCAGTTGTACTATGAAGAAAGAATAATCAAATAACAGGTGAAAATAGAATTTAAAAAACTTTGCTCTGATACCACTAAAACATGTCACACCCTACCCCTCTGTAAGGCATAACATGATCCCGTAGTATACCTAATGAATTACCAACTCCGTCTACTGATAACCCATTAAATACACTACAAGGGATTTTAAAAACTTTTCTTACTTCTTTTACAGTGGTGAGCACTATTTACAGGTGTTAAAAACCTTTTTGAACTGAAGTAGTAGAACTGACACATTTGACTTATTTGGAATTTCTGTAAAAATTTTGGCAGAGTGCCATCTGTATTTTGGATAAAACAGTTTTTCAGAAAACCTGTAAAAAGCACTTCAATAAATTTCCAAATCTCAACTTCAATATTTTTCAAGTCAAATTCACAGTAATTTTTCAAGGACTGAGATAGAGAAAATATAATACAATTTTTACAAGTCAAAATATCTCATAATTTATTTTACAACTTCAATGTACAATTTTAATTTACAACTGCTCAAAACCAACAACAATATGTACATACAGTGAACATCATTACATTACAAAATACAAAATATTGGTATACTCATTATACCCGGTAGTCTCTCGCTGGAGGTACTAGCAGCCTAGTCTCTGCCTCTGCTCTGTTTGTCTACTGCGATAAAGAATAAAGCTATCGCTGAGACAATGTCTCAGTGGTGCACAACATTAACCAAATACAATTTAAATCACAATTCATAAATCATATAAATAGTGGATACTTAAAACCATAGTTAATTTCAAGACAATAATTGTTAACCAGAATTTAAACTCCATTTCTCAATATCACAATAAATTTCAATAAGTCAGATCATGGTTGAATTCAAAAGACAATATATGTTAATAAGAGTTTAAATTCATTTCACTATCTTACAATACATATCAATAAATCACACACAGCTTTAATCATGTTTCCAAGTTCAATTCATCCCAAAAGCCGATGGCTAATGAGGTATTCAATTCATCCCAAAAGTCAATGACTAATGAGGAATAACACAGCTAGCTAGCAAAAATATGAGTACTCATTCTATTCGTCCTCAACAGGCACACACCTCAACACTTCAGCCAGAGAGGGAATTCAATTCGTCCCACTAGACAAGCTAGCGAGGAATACAATCAATGTACATGATAGCTGTGGTTTCAAACCATTTACAGTGCTTTTCAATCAATAAGTATCCATCAAATATCATTCAAACCATTTTTCACAATTTCACAACTTAAAACAATAATATGCAATTAGTCATAATTTATTTCAATTGAAAATAATTCAAAAGAAATAATTGTTGTGCACAAACCTCTGATAACTGTCTCTCGGTCTGGACTCAGTGTTTCCTTCCCTTTTCCTGAGTCTTTGGTAACTGAGAAACACAATTTGAAGTGTTTCAGTACTAAATTAAACTGTCTCTAACGATAATGTTCGATAAGTAATTCACTGAAGGCTATTGTTTGCTCAATCACCTAATAAACCAACCCTCGATGCGTTTTAGGTAAATTAGGTTTTAGTGTCATTAATATGTCACATTCGATAGGGTTTTAGGGTTGGTACGTTTTACCAAACTCATTTCCTTGTTTAGTGCATTTTAATGCAACTTGCTGGATTCCAGGATACTAGTTTGACCTAGCCGGACGACCTAGTTCCCTCGGTTTTCGGGTTTTGGTTAAACTACAAACTTGTAGATCTATGTCTTATGGAACGCGGGGCAAAATTTTAGGTCAATCCGAGTTATGTAGATCAAGTTATGATCATTATACTATTGCTGGTCAAATGGCATTAAATTAGGTCAATTTTAGGTCAATTTGGTCAACTTTGGTTCTGCCAGTTTTTGGACCCGAACTTGTGCAAGATTTTTGACTTACTTCTGGTCATTTCTGGGCTTTGGTGTCTTCATAAGACTTGTAGGTATGGGTCTTAACTATTCATGGTTAAATTTTTAGGTCAATTGGACCTGTTTTGAGTGAGTTATGGCCTAAATACTAACTGCTGCCCAATTGGTCAATTTTTAGGTTTCAATTGCACTTAATCCGAATTGGTCATTTTTCATACCACCTTGCAAGCAGAACTTTGGTATGCTTTCTCAATGAAAGTTGGCACATTTTGTGCCTAGTTTCACCTGCAATTGGTCTCATACCAATTGAGGTTACACATTTAAAGTTATTGACTAAAATGCATACTGCCATTAACTACCTTACTTAAACATACATCAATTACACACTTACATTACTATATGTCCACTTCCCTTACCAATTCTGTTTTGGTTCATTACCAAAACCATATTCCACTTTACATTAACATCACTTTGGGCAGATTACAAACATCCTTAACACACCAATTAAAACTCACATTTACAAAGTCTAAGTACAATCACATATACACCTAAACCTTACTAGTTCTTACATACACTTTACACAATCAATCTATATACATATCCATCAACCTTAATGTCAATATTTCTGCCAACACCTTCATGAACACATACATTTATCCAAGAATCCCAAGGCTACCGAAAAGCTTCCTCAACACCAAAGTGTCCTACAATTCATCAATTTCCATCCAAGTGCAAAAATCACCATATACATATGGAATAATTTACTAGGATATTAAATCACCATAACCAACATAATTTCTCATCAAATATATGCACAAATATTTCATCAAATACATAACTCCATGGCTGTCCAAAATGAACATCTCAATAACTCTTCAAACTTAAAAATTTTCTTCACAAATCCAATACCCATAACATGTACACAAAGTTTAACAAAACAATCTTCAAAAATACAAACTTACCTTATGGTTGGAACTTGCCAAACCTTGATTAAACTTCTTGATTTTGGTATCAAGCTCTTCCTTATGATGTGTAGACAAACTTTAATGAAGAAATCTAAGTGTTTGGAAGTGAAGTGAATGGGTTAGATGAAGCTTGAAGAAACGGCAATGGTGGTTTCTCCTCTCTTCAATTCGGCTAGGTTTAATGGAATGAAGAAGATGAACATTTCAGCTGTTATAGTGGACTTACATCAGCCTATTTTATGTTTAGTTTAATCATTAGTGGCCCACTCACACAAATAATTCATATTATAAACTTAACTCCCACTTATTCCACATTTAACCTTTAATTCTTGTTATTTACTTTAGGTACCACCAAATTAATTTTTCATTTTATTTTCTAAGTGTAATATTATTTATTTTCAATGGAAATTTAGGTCAAAAGACAATTCGGGATGTCAAATGACCATAATGCCCCTGTTCGGGTTACATTCTCGATTTTTCGGTAACACCGGGTTTTGTCTGTTTTTCAATTTCTCACTTTTCTTTGTACTAATTATTTAATTTTTCTTTGTTCTTTCTAATGAGATTTATTCTTCAATAAGGGTCTATTTAAATCCTAAAAATGTTTTCCAGGGTTCCCCGCAGTCCAGGGCTAGTCAACGGTCCACGCCGTGACTTCCCGGTGCGGTCCCCCATCGCTAGGGTTCTCGGCTCGCTTAACTTGATGACATTTCTTTGCTATTATTTTTCCTTTGTTTTTTTTGTATTTTATTTTCTTGTATTTCATTATTTTATGTCTCCTCACTCATATTGAAGTGTAGTTCTAGGCATCCTAGCTGTCCGGACAACACTGGTAACCGGAGCAGCAGAACGCACTACCGAACTTAGGGGTGTTACATGTCAAATAGTTAAGTATAAATAAGAAAAAACAGAACACGAGAAGTTAAATGAGCTGAGAGTCACAGCGATGGGTGACCTTCTTGGGAAGGACTGCGAGGTCGATTTATACTCGAATTTTGAACCTTAAAATGGGATGCCACGGTCCTTAGGACTATTGCGAACACAATGAAAAAGAGAAAATCACGAAAAAGAAATGTTAAGCCAGTCAAATAATTAGGTCAGAGATCCAGAAGAAATATTGAATTATTTACAAACCATATCGAACTGACGAGGGGCAGTTTAGTCAATTCACCCCTGGAGCTGACTCCTGACCTAACTGTAAAATAAAATCGAAGAAAAGAAAATTTCGGGATCAAGAATTAAATTAAAGAACTAAAGAAAAATAAATAAAAAATAAAAGGAAAAGGGATAGAAAATTATGACATCATAGGGTGACATAAGCCATGACATCATAATTAAATTTTAATTAATGGAAAATTTGACTAAGTCAAAAAGCTTTAATAAATATAGAAAAAGTAAAAGAAAAAAAAAATAAAATCATCATCTTGTTCTCCACCTTGTCGCCTCAATTCTCTCTCCTCTCTTTCTCATTTTCTTCCACCATTTTTAAGAAACAAAAGCTTAGAATTCTTTGGTTCCTTTCCATAAATCCCCTAAATCCCAACATTAAATCTTACCCTTAGACCTAGATAAACACTTTGAGAGCAAGAAGGAAGAGAAAACTTGGAGAATTAAAGAACTAGGGAAACTACAAATTGAGGTAAGTGTAACTTCAAGTTTAGATTCTTGTTGAATTTATGAATTTAAGTTTAAATGTGATGAAATTGCATTAGAAATAAAGAAAACCATGCTTGAATAAGGGAAGAGAAAATTCGGCAGCTATGGAACCCTAGGGGTTTTGATGGCATTTAGTTAGGTTAAACATGAAATCTTGGTGAATTGATGTTGTATATGTGATTTGTATATTTAGATTGCATGAATTGTGATGATTGGACAAATTAGGGTTTTGGCACCTAGGGTTTTGGGAGGAAAAATGTGAGACATAGCCAAATGATGTGTTTGACCTCACCTAAGTTGAAAAATGGTCATGTATGACCAATTGTGATGTGTAGGAAGTGTTAGAACCAAATTGAAATTTGGATTGGATATGGTCATTCTGCAGGCAGCATGACCAAGGTCCTTTTCAGGGTCCAAAACTGAAAATTTACCAGCCCAATTGGTGTGAGGTCAATTGGGAATGAAACTAGACACAAAATGGCACATTTTTTCATTAGGAATCATGCCTAAAAAGTGACCATAGCATGGTGAACAAATTGACCAAATCCAGAAATGGGTGTTCAGACTTGTACAAAAATGACCAAATGAACAGTATTTGTTCATTTGGCCATATCTTAGGCTAGGCAAGTCTAAATGACCTGAAATTTTACCAGTAGAAAGCTGAGATATAGACCTACAACTTTCATGAAGAACACAAACCCAAATTATGCACTTAACCAAGTCATTTAGGCACCCAAAATTGGTGACCTAAAATTGCCAGAACCAGTTTTGGTGCCCAAAAAATCTGGGTTAGGCCAATCCGGCCAGCCATGTTCAAATGGCTATAACTTGAGTTACAAAACTCCAAATAGAGTAATTCAAAAAGGGAAATAAATTTAAGACAATAAGAAATAATTTCTATGAAGAAAACTTGGCCAAATTCTAACAACAACATTACAAATAGAACAGTGCAAAATAGGACACCAAAACTGAAAATTTGCAATTTTACCTAAAAGACTTAAGTTTTGAGAAAACAATGAAAACCAACAAAATTGGTAACCAAAATGTGGTATGTGAGTATAGTTGGGTTTTCCATACCTTTTAAGCATAAAAAAGTCAATATTTTGACTTGAATAGTATCATGAATAGTAACCTCAACATAAAAATTTTCAATAATATAAGTTTAAGCATATTAGGGCTAGAATTGAACATATATGAATTAATTATTAGAATTATTGTGAGGCAAAGATACTGAGACACTATAAATTTTGTGTTTCAGCTGAAAAAGACCTGGAAGGTCTAAGAGACTGAGTAAAGGCCTAGAGACGACTCACGTCAGGTTTGTGCATAATAAACCTTAATTTATCGTTTTCTCATAGAAAATTTGTTTAGTTATGCATTGTGAAATTATTGTGTTAATTATGGGTTTTGAAAACTACTATGTTGCCACTTTGGGAATATAAATTTGGCTTTAGAAATTGATTGTTTTTTGCATAAAATATTTGAATAACATGATTTAAATTGTTTTTAATTCACACTTGGCATGGCAATATTAATATGTTCCTCCTCCACTTGTGGGGTGAGTTTGATATTTGATTATATTCCTCCCTTTTTGGCTTGCCAGTCTGAGGTGAGTTTGGATGAGTACTCATTAGCTAGCTAGCCACCTCCCTTATTGATTTTGATTAGTAGGGTGAGTTAGCCTTGTCGTGATGTACACACGGCATGTTCGGAAATTTTGTGTCATGGCCTAAGTTGTGTTATTGATTGGCAACACTGTATTTATTAAATTGTTTGATTAAATTTGTGTTATATTAAGCTTTGAAAATTATGGTTTGTTATAAATGTGATTTGAAAATTTGTGAAATGCGATTATGAGATCTTTGAATTATAATTTGTTCATAAATATTTTATGTTATGCATTTTATTCTTTATTGTGCACCACTGAGTATTTTTATACTCAGCGATAGCTTATTTTGCTGTCGCAGATAAGGGTAAGGAAAAAGTAGCAGGGTGGGCTGCTGAATTGGTAAGGACTTCATTGATATTTTTGTATGGGTATTTATTTATACCCTTGTAGTTATTTGATGTAAATATTGCAGTGTCTTATGTATTAATGAAAAGTTGAGTAATTGTACAGTAAATTGTAATAATGTTATTTTGGATTTTTTTTTTTTTTATAAATTAAGATCTGTATTTGTAAATTAAGTACTATATGCAATGTGAATGAATTTGTGAAGTATTTTGAGATGACAAATTTTTGGTTGAGTTGTGAAATTGAATTAAATTGTGTTGACTTAAGTTGATTTGGGTTGGGAGTTCTGAAAATAATTATTGGAAGTGTTTTTATAGGTTTTTGAAGAACCGTTTTCTCAAAATACAGACGGCACTCTACTGAAATTTTTTTAAAATTTGTGACAAAATAAAAGGGACAAAAATTTTAACTAATTAATAAACTTCAATTAAATGTTTTTACTTCCTACTAAAATGCTCACCACTTCCAAAAAGTAAGAAAATGGTTTTAAAATCCCTTGTAGGGTACTTAATGAGTTATCGGTAGGTGAAGTTCGGTAGTTCAGTAGGTATTCTATGGGATCATGTTATGCCTTACAGAGGGGTAAGGCGTGACAATAACACAACTCCTCAATATATCCTCAAGGACCTGACATATATTTCATGTTATTATTATCATTTCAATTCAATATTTGTATTAATTCAATTGGTTTCAATTGTTTACCGGGATTACTCTTTCTGATTGCCCATCCATCTGAAGATGGAAAGCTGTGCTGAAGTGGAGTTGTGTACCCAAGGATTCATGCAATTTCTTCTAAAATCTCGATGTAAACCTTGGGTCTCGATCAGATATGATGGAAAGTGGAATTCCATGCAGTCTAACTATCTCACTGATATATAATTCTGCTAACTTCTCCAGTGAGTAGTCAGTCCTAACTGGCAGAAAGTGTGCTGACTTGGTCAATCTATCTACTATCACCCATACTACATCATGCTTCTTCTGGGTGAGAGGTAGACCACTTACAAAATCCATGGTGACTGTGACACCCCTTACCCGTCTACAGTATATCCGAGTAAGTTATGTCACACGGTGTACCGGAACACTCTATTTTATCTTAATTAATTTTTATCATAGTTTTGAATATAACTTGTGAAATGTAATTCATTTAAGTCATTTATTGAAATTTTAATTTATTTGAGGTTCCGAAAATTTTATAGAAAATCCGGCAGAGTACCGGCTAAAAATGGAGAAAACAGTTCTTTGGAACCTGTGAAAAACACTTCCAGTAATCATATTCAATCATCTCAAACTCCAATATCAAAATCTCAACATTTTTTAATTTCATTTCTCAATCATTCATCTCATGTGATAATCATGTATAAATCACAGATAAACATTCACTTTTCCATTCACAAATACAATTCTCATTATTTACATGAACATCAAAATACATTTTATAAGTTCAATTACATATGAGAAAATAAAAATTAGTTACAAAATATCAAAATGAAACCTAGTGTCCTACCAATGCACTGAAGATGGTGAGGTGACACGGACACTATGCAGAGCTGCAGGATGGTCTCACCCAGTCTGCGGTCTACTGGGCTCTCGATCAGTATCTCCAGAACCTACGCGTGGCAAAAGCAACGCGCTAAGCAATAATGCTTAGTGGTGCAATAATAAAATAAAAGAAAATAATAGAAAATAAATATGTATTGAATGTATCGATGTTTTACTGGTTTTATACTTGTTATAATCATTTATTTCGTTAACTTTATCCACTTTCATTTTTTTGGTTGCCCATGTAACCTATACTGGATGACTGGACTGGATAAACGGGTATACTGGCACTGGGTATCTAGTACCTCGGGCCGTCACACCATCGGTCACGTATGCATCTCCCGGTGTGCATGAGCGGCTAATAAATCGTAATGACAATAGGCACAAGGCCAAATATCAACACAAGGTCGAATGGCTAAAAGCCATAAAATCACGAGAATTGCATAATGCCATGTGCGATCGCTAACTGAACCCTATTGGCATGCCAAACTATCCAAACCAATCTTGTTAGGTATACTAGGGCATTTGATACTTTTGAATTCTTCAATTTTTGAATTTCAAGTTTTGGTATCACTATTCACCTCATTGGTCAACAAAAATGTTGACTTTTGGATAGAAAATAGGTACATTGGTTTTAACACCCCCAATGTACCACATTTTGCATTCAAAACTTGTTGGAATTAATCACCAATACCATTTTTAAGCTTAGAACTAAGGGAGCAGAATTTTCAGTTTTTGTACCCTAACTTTACTGTTCCATTAGTGACTGTTACAGTGGGAATTTGAGGAAATGGTAAACATGAAAGTTGTTCCTTATTTTGTCTAGTTGAATTTCCTTTTCTGAATCACTCCATTTGGAGTTTTGTAGCTCCAGTTATGATCCAAAAACCACAGCTGGCCGGATTGCAAAACTGCAGAATTGACCATATCTGCAGTGCAGTGAACAGTGACTGTCACTGCCATGTTGGATAGGTTCTGGTCATAATTTGGGGTAGGGTTCTTCATGAAAGTTGTTTTTCTATATATTATCTTATTGCTGTAAAAATGTCAGGTCAATTGGGCCATTCTACAGTGAGTTATGGCCAAATGAACAGTTACTGTTCATTTGGCCATTCTGCAAAATCTGATTTCAGGGTATCCGGATTGGGGCCAATTTTTGGTCCACTTGCTTTGGTCTTTTGGGCATCGTTTCTTCAGAAAAATTGTGAAATTTTATGTCTAGTTTCATGTCCAATTGACCAAACACCAATTGAACCTACACAGCCAAAGTTATGGCTGTCCAAGTGGGCTGGAATCACAGCCTCACCTGTTGCCCTCACTAGGCAGCATACCATTTCAGTTTGTAACACTCTAGTTCACTTCAAATTATGGTCAACTTACCTCAAATGGTCACTAATTGACCATTATAATGTTCACTCATCATTTCATAAGCCAAGTCTAAATTTCACTCCCAAACCCTAGCTCAAATTCAAGGTTCACACAAGTTACCTTAGTTAACTAACTAATTCATTATCCTTATATTTATATACTTTAAACATGATCTCTAGTTCACTCCCAGTCCATCAAAAACACTCAATCTTGTTCCTTCCTTAGGGCTGCCGAATTCTAGGATATACATACACATAGATTTTATCCACTTAATTTACAAATTCTTACTTATTTTAGGTTTCTAACATGGAAAAAGAGAGATGTAAGCATAATAGGCACTAACCTCTTATAGGGCAGAATTTTCCCAAGCTTGACTTCACTTTATTTCCTTTTCTAAGCTGCCTAGAGCTTCCTTAGAGTGTGTGGATAAGTTTTAGTGAAGGTGACTTAGGGTTTCGGGGTGAGGTTTGAGAGATTTTCAAGCTTGAATGAAGAAGAAAAATGGAGGATTTCCTTGGCTATGGTGCGGTTGGAATTTGGGGAAGAAGATGGCTGTTTGCTTTTTAATTTCTTTGGTCTTTTTTTGTCTCTTTTATTAGTTAATTAAATGGTTGTTTAATTGTGATTGGTGGGAACTTTTAAATGACCTCATAATGATGTCATTATTTGCATTATATTGATTTTTCTTTTCTTTTCTTTTCTTTTCTACTAACTTTAAATTAGTTTTTCATCAACATTAATTCATATTTTATGTCATAATAATTATTTACTCAACTGGACAAGTCGGCCAAAAATCACCTCTGAAGGCGAAATGACCAAAATGCCCTCTGTTTGGCTTAACGGGTCAAAATTGTCTGTACCGATTGAAAAATTCTTCTAAATATTTTCTTGGCATTCTAATGCCATAGGGACCTCAATGCCCCTTCTCTGGAGTCCCAAAAATTATTTCATGAATTTTTCCCTTGGTCTAGGGCTCCTAGTTGCGAGAACCGTAACTTCCTTCTGGGTTACCCATCGCTTGGGCACCGGCTCATTTGACTTAGTTTTATTTTATTTCTAAAATTTTTACTAAATTTTTCTTATTAATATTTGAGTTAATTATGGTTCCTCCCTTTAGTTAAAATATTTTTCCGAACGTTCTAACTTTCCGGACCGACACTGGTCACCGGGACAGTAGAATGTACAGAGTTGCTACCGGAAGGGTGTTACAGTGACTCTATCCCATTTCCATTCAGGTATGCGTATAGGCTATAGCAAACCCGATGGAACTTGATGTTCTGCCTTGACTTGCTGGCATGTCAAGCATTTAGTCACATAGTCAGCTATGTCCTTCTTCACACTAGGCCACCAATACTGAAGCTTCAGATCATGATACATTTTTGTATTTCCTGGGTGCATAGTATAAACACTGGTGTGTGCCTCTTTTAAAATACTAGCCTTTAATTCCCCATCATCTGGTACACATAATCTTCCTTCGTAGTACAGACACCCATCTATTTTCACTTCATAATCAGTTTCTTTCCCTTCTAGGATTTTGTTCATATTAGCCTTTAGCTTCTCATCTACCTTCTGCCCATCTAAAATCTGTTGCAGCAGGTTTGGCCTCACTTGCAACTCAGCCAAAATAGCTCCATCTCGAGCCAAAGATAGACGGGCATTTAATGATCTCAAAGCTGTGATGGATTTTCTACTCATAGCATCAGCAACTACATTTGCCTTCCCAGGATGGTAGTCAATCACACAATCATAGTCCTTCAGGAACTTAATCCATCGCCTTTGTCTGAGTTTGTGCTCCTTCTGCGTTGGTAAGTATTTCAGACTTTTATGGTCTATGTAAATGTAGCACTTTTCACCATACAAGTAATGCCTCCATATCTAAGTGCGAAGATAATTGTTGCAAGCTCTAGATCATGGGTAGGGTAATTCTGTTCATGTGGCCTTAGCTGCTTGGAAGCATAAGCGACCACCTTCCCCTCTTGCATCAATACACACCCTAACCCATTATGAGAGGTATTACTGTAGACCACAAAGTCCTTTCCTGACACTGGCTATGTTAACACTGGTGCCTCTGTCAACATAGCCTTCATCTTCTCAAAACTGGTCTGACACTTGTCATTCTAGTCAAATCTGACATTCTTGTGTAACAACTTGGTCATTGAAGCAGCTATTAAGGAAAATCCCTTTACAAATCTTCTGTAATACCCAGCTAGCCCCAAGAAACTTCTGACCTCAATTGTATTTCTGGGAGGCTTCCATTCCATCACTGCTTCTATTTTCTTGGGATCCACTCTAATCCCATCAGCTGACACTATGTGTCTAAGGAATGCAATTTCATTCTACTAGAAGTCACACTTGGACAACTTAGCATACAGCTTCTTTTCTCTTAGGGTTTGCAAAACAATCCTCAAATGCTCATCGTATTCTTCCCTGGTCTTGGAATACACCAAAATATCATCAATAAAGACCACTACGAACTGATCTAGGTATGGATGGAAGATACGGTTCATAAGGTCCATGAATGCTGCTGGTGCATTTGTTAGGCCAAACGGCATCACCAGGAACTCATAATGCCCATACCGAGTCCTGAATGCAGTCTTTGGCACATCTGCATCCTTCACCCTCAACTGATGATACCCTGATCTGAGATTAATTTTTGAAAATACTCCTGCTCCCTTCAATTGATCAAACAGATCATCAATTCTAGGCAACAGATATTTGTTCTTCACTATCACTTTATTCAACTGCCGGTAATCAATGCACAACCTCAAAGTCCCATCCTTCTTTTTCACAAACAGCACTGAAGCTCCCCATGGTGACACACTGGGGCATACGAACCCCTTATCCCGTGACTCCTGTAACTGGATTTTCAGTTCCTTTAATTCTATGAGTGCCATCCTATAAGGAGCAATAGAGATTGGTGCTGTATCCTGCAGTATCTCAATAGTAAATTCAACTTCCCTTTCTGGTGGCAAGCTAAGCAATTCTTTAGGAAACACATATGGGAAGTCTCTTACTGTGGGTACGTCACATAGATCTGGCTTAGCCTGCCTAGTATCCACCACATGTGCTAGGTAGGCTTCATAGCCTTTTCTCATCAGTTTTCTTGTAACTGTGGCTGAGATGACATTGGACAAGAAATCTATCCTTTCCCCCACAACTATGATCTCATTACCCTTAGGAGTTTTCAAAGAAATCCTCTTCAGCTTACAATCAACCATTGCCTGATGAACGTGATAACCAATCCATTCCAAAAATCACGTCAAACACATGGAAAGGCAACTCAATCAGGTCTGCTAAGAATTCATATCCCTGAATCCTTAATGGGCAACCCTTGTACACTTTGTTCACCACTACACTGTGGCCCAATGGATTAGTGACTAGGATGTCTTAGTCACTCTCCCCTACTAGTATCCCCCTTTCTATGGGTATGTTGAAGCAGATGTATGAATGAGTGGATCCTAGATCCACCAATGCATGCATAAATGTGTTGTAGAGGGAGAATGTATCCCTGATGACGTCCGGGGCATCTTGCTCCTCCTGAACTCTTATGGCATAGGCTCTGGTAGGTGCTCTGCCCTTAGGCCTCTCTGCTGGCTTAGATGCAGGTCTCTGTGATGGTCCCACTGCCTCAGATTTGCCAGATTTCCTACCCCTTTATGGTGCAAGAGCAGGTCTATCTACTTGTGTTGGAGCAGCTGTAGTAGTTCTGCGCGGACAGTTCCTTAACTGATGCTCTATTAACCCACACCTCAAGCAGGCATCCGTTACTCTCTAACACTCCTCCTTATGCCACTTCAGGTAATGCGGACATGCAAAAGATGCTGGGGCTGGTCTCCTGAACCCCGTCCCTGGAGAGCTGCCCATTGATGGTGTGGACTGACCTCTCCTAGGGGTAAACTGTGGCCTGGGCCCCTGAGACTGACCCTAACGTTGAGGTTGACCTGAACTCTATGAAAGTGGACCTTTGAACTTCTTTCCTAGTGTAGGAGATGAGCTAGACTGACCCAGGCCCCTCTTTTGCTGTCTTTCTCTTCTGGTCTGCTCTTTTATTCTAACCTTTTCAACTTTTATTGTAGCTTCCACTAACTTGGTAAAGTCTATGATTTCCAAGGCAGTAATCCTGATCTTTATGTTGTCATTTAATCCCTCTTCAAATCTCTTACACCTCTCGGCTTTATTAGGGACTATTTCCCTTCCATAATGACTCAGTCTGACAAATTCCTTTTCATACTCTGCCACTGTCAGCTGTCTCTGCCTCAAGTTAATGAACTTTCTTCTTCTCTCTTTCAGGTATACACTACCCACATATTTCTTCTTGAATTTTGAGAGAAAGAAGTCCCAAGTTATTACTTCTGGCTGCACTTCACTAGACACTGTATCCCACCATTGATAGGCATTATCTTGCAACAGAGATACAACAGCTTCTAGATTTTGTTCTGGAGTGCAGTGGAGTTGCTTTAGAACTCTCCCTGTTCTGTTCAACCAGTTTTTGGCTGCAACAGAATCATCTTCTCACTTGCCAAAGAAATCCACTGCTCCCAATTTTCTCAGTCTTTCCAGATGTGATTTTTGCTGTGGAGGTGGTGGTGGTGGTGGCATTACCCCAGCCATTTGTCTGAAAAACTCGGCCATTTGCTGGGACATGGCCTGTGGAGGCTGAGCAGGCTTTGCTGGAGCTAGCGGAGTAGTTTCTCCCCTACCCCTAGTCTCAGTTGCTATAGGTGGAGCAAGACTCTCCACTTCCTCTTCAACTGCCCTATGAGATGTAAGGTCCATATCATATTTAACAAAGACAAACAGACCTGCATTAGTGTCACCTCGACTCTTACAAATGCAATGCATGGTATAGACTCTATCTAGACCCAAAAATGCCTAAACTGTGCTCTGATACCACTAAATGTGACACCCCTTACCCGTCTACAGTATAGCCGACTAAGATATATCACACAGTATACCGGAACACCCTATTTTATCTCAATCATTTTTATTCTTCCTTAATTTATTTTTATCATAGTTAGGAAGTACAATATATTTCATTTAAGTCATTTATTGAAATTATAATTTATTTGAGGTTCCGCAAATTTTATAGAAAATCCGGCAGAGTGCGGCTAAAAATGGATAAAACAGTTCTTCGGAACCTGTGAAAAACACTTCCATGATTTTCTATCAATCCCAAACTCCATTTCATTAACAAAATCTCAATATTTCTCAAATATACTCCCATTTCTCATTCATTCATTTCATATGATATTCATATAAAAGTCATAAATAAATATTCACTTTTTCATTCATAAACATAATTTCCATTATTTACATCAGTACCCAAAATACATTACATAAGTCTTAATTACATATGAGAAAATAAAAGTTAATTACAAAATACCAAATTAAAATCTAGTGTCCTACCAATGCACTGATGATGGTGACGTGACATGGACACTATGCAGAGCTGCAGAAGGTTTCACCCAGTCTGTGCTCTACTGGGCTCTCTATCGGTCTCTCCAGAACCTACGCATGGCAAAAAGCAACGCGCTAAGCAATAATGCTTAGTGGTGCCAATAATAGAATAAAAAGAAATAACAGAAAATAAATATGCAGTGCATGTTCTAATGTCTTATGCAAACAATTTTTCGATCATTATTGGTAATCTTATTTATTATATACTTATTATATTCATAATTTCATTAAATTTATCCACTTTCATTATTGGTTGCCCAAGTAACCTATCCTGGAAGACTGGACTGAATAAACGGGTAAACTGGCACTGGGTATCAAGAACCTCGGGCCGTCACACCATCGGTCACATATGTATCTCCCGGTGCACAACAAAACAGCTAATAAGCTATAATAACATTAGGCACAAGGCCAAGTATCAACACAATGTCAAAATGGCTAAAAGCCATAAAATCACAGAATGGCATAATGCCATGTGCAGTACTGCTAACTGAACCCTATTGGCATGCCAACTTATCTAAACCAATCTTACTAGGTGTACTAAAGCATGTTACACTTTTAAATTTTACAATTCTTGCAATTTAACTTTAAGTGTTACTATTCATTTTATTAGTCAACTAAAATATTGACTTTTGCATAAACAATAGGTACATTGGTTCTAATACTCCCAACATACCACATTTTGCATTCTAAAGTTGTTGGTATTGGTTACCAATACCATTTCTAAGCTTAGTATTAGTTATTCACAATTTTCAAATTTCAAGCATATGTTTACTATTCCATTGATCATTTGTACAATAGGAATTTGGCAAAGTTGTTTTCCTGAAAGTTGTTCCTTATTGTGTCTAGTTACATTTCTTTTTTTGAATCACTTAATTTGGAGTTTTGTAACTCAAGTTATGGCCTAAATACCATAACTGGCCGGATTGGATAGAATCCAAAATTTTGGGTAAAACTGGTTCTGCCAGATTTGGTAACCTAAGTTTGGTTGGTAATTTGACTAGGTTATGGTCAGAATTTGGATTTGTGTTCTTCATAAAAGTTGTAGGTCTATGTCTTAACTTTCTGCTGGTAAATTTCAGGTCAGTCGGAGCTTTCTACACTGAGTTATGGCCAAATGAATAGACACTGTTCATTTGGTCATTTTGCCTAGGCAGAATGCAAGTCACCCGGATTAGGGCAATTTTTAAGCCAACTTGGTTTGGTTTTCTGGGCAGGGTTTCTTCACCAAAATGGTGCCATTATGTGTCCAGTTTCATGTCCAATTGTCCTTGCACCAATTGAACCTCTACAACTCCATTTATAACTGCCCAAACCTACTGGACTCACATCCAGACCTACAGGGCAGCCAAGGCAGCTCACCCAAATTCAAATACCAAGCCACAACTCACTTCATTTCTTCATCATAAACAGCCAAATGGTCACCAATTGACCATTTAAACTTTCATTCACCAACACATGAGCAAACCCTAGGTTTCTGACAAACCCTAACTCCACAATTTTAATTTGTTCCATTTTTAAATTTTCTAGTTTAGATTAATGTTGTAACAAAGAATATAAGAGAAAAATAAACAAAAGTGGCACTAAGCTTCACTTAGTCACTTTTCAAGACTTAAAAACTTCACTTTCTTCCCTTCAAATTGCTGCCCAAGGCTTGCTTTAGTGGTAGGGATAATTTTTAATGAAGGCAAGTTAGGGTTTTGAGGTGGTTTAAGGTGGGAATTGAAGCTTTGATAAGCTTTAAATGGTGGTTTGGGTGTGGAAGGTGTTTTGGCTGGTTTGGGTGAAGGAGATAAATCTGATTGCTTTTGTTTATTTTTGTCTCAATTATCCCTTTTTAATAGGTTAGCTTAATTTTGATTGGTGGGGAAAGGGTTGATGACATCATGTGATGTCAAATTTGTCATTTAATTTCATTTTCTTTCCTTTTCTTCTTTACTCATTTTCAATTTAATTTTTAGCAATATTTATTCACATTTTATGTCATAATAATTATTTACTTTACTGGAAAAGTCGGCCAAAAATCACCTCTGAAGGCAAAATGACTAAAATGTCCTCCGTTTGGCGTAACAGACTAAAATTGTCTGTACCGATTGAAAAATTTTTCTAAGCATTTTCTTAGCATTCTAATGCCATAGGAACCTCAATGACCCTTCTCTAAAGTCTCAAAATTTGTTTTATGAATTTTTCCCCTGGTCTAAGGCTTCTAGTTGCGAGAACCGCAACTTCCCACTGGGTTACCCATCGCTAGGGCACCAGCTCATTTAACTTGGTTGTATTTTATTTCTAAAATTTTTTCTAAATTTTTCTTATTAATATTTGAGTTAATTATGGCTTCTCACTTTAGTTTAAATATTTTTCCAAACGTTTTAGCTGTCCAGACCGACACAGGTCATCAGAATAGTAGAATGTATGGAATTACTACAGGAAGGGTGTTACACTCAATGTTCCATATGCTTCTCAATATCTTTTTCAACTGAAACACACAATTTAAAGTGTTTCAGTACTCAGTTAATTTGTTTCTAGTAATAAGATCCATTATCTAAATTTTATTGATATTATTCCCTTCAATTCATTTCATTAGTCAACCTACAATGTTGACCATTAATACACACTAAGTGAATTAATTTTAATGTTCCCAATTTGTCACATTTTATAGTCTCTAAGTGTTGGTATACGTTACCAATTTCATTTTAAAGCTTATTATATTTTATTGCCATTTTTCAGATTTCATAACCAATGTTTACTGTCTATTGGACTAGGCTACAGTATAAATTTAACAGATTTCTCTTCATTAAATTGTTTCTCATTGTGTCTTCTTTAATTTCCTTTTTGAATCACTCCATTTGGAGTTGTATAGCTCAAGTTATGGTTAATTAACCATAACTAGGTCAAATCTAAGTTTTAGTTTCCTTTTTAGGCATTTTCAGTTCTGATTTTACTAATTTATTTGGACTGTTTGTAATCACATTGAGTGTAACACCCCTATGTTCGGTAATGCGTTCTACTGTTCCGGTGACCAGTATTGTCCGGACAGCTAGGATGCCTAGAACTACAGTTCGATATGAGTGAGGAGACATTAAATAATGAAGTACAAGAAAAGAAGATACAAGAAAAACAAAGGAAAAATAATAGTAAAGAAATGCAACCAAGTTAAGCGAGCCGGGAACCCTAGCGATGGGTGACCACACGGGGAAGTCACGGTGTGGACCGTTGACTAATACTGGACATGAGGAACCCTGGAAATTAATTTTAAGACTTAAAGAGACATCAATTGAAGTATAAATATCATTAGAAATATCAAAGAAAAATTAAATAATTAGTACAAAGAAAAGTGAGAAATCGAAAAACAGACAAAACTCGGTGTTACCGAAAAATCGGGAATGCAACCCGAACAGGGGCATTGTGGTCATTTGACACTCCGAGTTGTCTTTTGACCTAAATGTCCATTGAAAATACATGATATTACACTTGGAAAATATAATGAAAAATTAAATTAGGGGTACCTAATATAAATAGCAAAAATGGGGTTCAAATTGGGTAATTAACACTTTTCACTTATTAAATCATTAAAAATGGGTGAGTGGAGCACTTTGGGGATTAAATTAACATCACATGGGTAGATTACTTCCACTAAACTTCATCTTCAACCTTGAGACTCACCATGCCGAATTGAACTCTCTCAAAACCTCCATTGCCGCAATTGGTTCAAGTTTCATCATCCTCTTCATTTCACCTCCAAACACCTAGGTTGCTTCATTAAAGTTTATCCCCACATCACAAGGAAGTGTTTGATACCAAAATCAGGAAGTTTAGTGAAGATTTGAGAAGTCTCATCCTTAGGTAAGTTTGAGTTTTTTATTGTTGCTTTGTTAAAGTTTGTAAGGGTGTTATGGGTGTTTGATTTATGAAGAAAATTTTGAGGTTTGATGTTGAATGGGAATGTATACTTTTGGCAGCTATGGAAACACCTTGAAGATAGTTTACTCTTGCTTGTAAATGGTGGATTAGAAGGTTGATTAATTATTTATGTGTATGGGTAATCATTTGGGTGATGTATATTTAGAATATGTAAATGTGAAATGAAATTTAAAGCTTGGAAATTAATGGAATGTAAATGTACCATTGTGGCAGTTTGTTAGCTCTTGAAGAATGCTGGAATTCATGCTTGGTTTTATGGAATAATAATGTTAAAATGTGTTGGTTGTTATGGCAGTTTGAGTGCATGAATGATGGTGTGAAGTTTGACATGTAAATGAGCATGAATTGGTGATTGAATTGTTGTAAATTGAGTTGGACAAATTCTGCACTTGTTGGTGCACATTGAATGTAATTGTAAGCTGCCAAAATGACCTATAAAATGTTGTAAATTATGTTTAGGTTCTGGTACAACCAGAATTGGTTTAAATGTTAAGTTTGGTGAGTGTTAAAAGTGATGCTTGATGTGTATGCAAGAATTTCAATAAGGCAGTTTGAGTTTTAGGCCTAGAACTTTAATTGTGTGGCTCCAATTGGTATGAGACCAATTGAAGGTGAAACTAGGCACAAAATGTGCCAACATTCATGAAGGAAGCTTGCCAAAATTCTGCTTGCAAGGTAGCTTGAAAAATGACCAAATCCGGATTAAGTGCAAGTAAGGCCTGAAAATTGACCATTTGGGCAGCAGTTAGTGTTTAGGCCATAACTCACTCAAAACAGGTCCAATTGACTTGAAATTTTAACCATGTATAGTTAAGACCCATATCTACAAGTCTTATGAAGACACCAAGGCCCATAAATGACCATAAGCAAGTCAAAGAGCTTGCACAAGTTCGGGTCCAAAAACTGGCCGAACCTAAAATGACCAATTTTGGTGCAATTTGACCAGCAATAGTAAAATGACCATAACTTGGTCTACATAACTCAGAATGACCTGAAATTTTGCCTTGCGTTCCATAAGACATAGATCTACAAGTTTTTAGTTTAGGCTGAAACCCAAAAACCGAGGGAACTAGGTCGTCCAGCTAGGTCAAACCAGTATCCTGGACCAGCAAATTGCAAGAAAATGCAGTATACACGGAAATGAACTTGGTAACATGTACCAACACTAAAAGACTATCAAATGTGACATATTAGTAACGTTAAAACCTAAATTACCTAAAACGCATCGAGGGTTGATATATTAAGTTGATTAGGCAAATAATAGCATTCAGTGAATTATTTATCAAACATTATCATTAGAGACAGTTTAATTAAGTACTGAAACACTTCAAATTGTGTTTCTCAGTTAGCAAAGACTCCGGGAAAGGGAAGGAAACACTGAGTCAAGACCAAGAGACAATTATCAGAGGTTTGTGCGCAACTAGTTTTTAACTGATTTTTTTTTTGAATATTTTATATGATTAAATGACATATTTTTCTTATGTATTTTGTTTAACAAGCATTGGATTTAATTCAATGATTATTGAAATTGTTATAGTATGAATGAATTTAGCTTTGTGAAATGGTATTTCCACAAGTATTAAGCATTGTTATGGATTGAATAAATTATGTTTTGGAAAATTGTGATAGAACATGTTTTGAATTTTGATGGTAATTTTCATGGAAAAATGCAAATTTATGATTTGAATTGTGATGAGCATAAAAATTATTGGATATTGGAATTGAATTTGAATCGAATTATATTGTGATTTATGCTCACCGAAAGGATTGTGATATTGTTTTATATCTCACTATAGATGCTTGACTAGGTTATTACCCGTCTCTCTCATTTGTTGAGAAGACAATGGAGTTAGTTGTGTTTTGATTACCATGGTACATGCACAGGTTTAGATTTGCCTATGATTTGAGGTTAGATCTAAGTTTATTTTATCGTTATGGCCCTTGTGGAAGATTCATTATTGTGATGGTACTGTGCACGATGATTCGACCTCCCCAACCATAGGGAGTTAGAATCTGATTCGACCTCCCCGACCATAGGGAGTTAGAATCATATCGAATATGGCCCTTTCGGATTAGTCTTGCATAGTTAGTGAGATGAAGAATGATTTTTGAGATACAGAATGATTTTTGAGATACAGAATGGTTTTTGAGATACAGAATGGCTTTTGAATGGTAAAGAATTATGATTTCAATTATGATTTATGTATAATTGATTTTGTTGGAACTACCTTAAATGGTTAGTCATGATTTGGTAAATTGAATTTCGTGATCAAAGTCATTTTATACAAATGATTCACATTATTGGCAATGAATATTTTGAGTTTTGGAATTTGATGAATATTCAAATTTCCAAATTATTTACTGTAAATTTTGTCAATGTATATTGTACTATGTTTTAAATTATAGTTGTGCACCACTGAGTTCACCACTCAGCGATAGCTTTGTATCTTGTCATGCAGTAAAAGAGCATAGAGCAGTGAGTAAGTTTCTTTGAAGACACTTTCAGATCAGCTCCAGGTATATTATAGGTATACCCATGTACATAGGTTTTGATGTATGCATGTAATAATATGTATGTAAATTATTTGAGCAGTTGTATAAAAACTCTTGTAAAATATTTTGATATGTAATTAAATGTAAATTATTGTAAAATATTTTGATATGTAATTAAATGTAAATTATTGTAAATGTAAGTTTGGGATTTCATTTATCTGAATAGTTTTGTAATATTAATTTTGAGTCTTGTAATCAATGAAATGTTTCTTTTATGAGGAGATTGATTTGATTATTGAGATTTGAATTATAAGTGCAAATGAAGTTATTGAAGTTGTATTTGAGAAAACATATTGGGAGCATTTTCTTTTACAGGATTGAAGAACTGTTTTCTCAAAATACAGCCGGCACTTTGCCGAAATTTTAAAAAAATTTTATAACACTAGATTTTAATCGATGATTTAAATTTCACAAAAATTGTTTTTAAAATCCCTTGTAGTATATCTAATGGGTTATCGGTAGGCGAAGTACGGTAATTCATTAGGTGTACTACGAGATCATGTTACATCTTACGGGGGAGTAGGGTGTGACATTGAGATCTAGCATTCTTCATAAGTATTGTTGCCCTATGTCTTAGGGACAACAAAAAATTTTGCTTACCATTTTTCAAGTTTTATAGAATTCTTTATAGACAAATTGTTAACTTGGACTCAAAGGTCCTATATTGGCATGGTCCTCAATTAGGTCAATGGCTTGACCTTAAATTCTGACCTTATACATTTATAATTTGAGAAAGTTGTCTAAAACAATATTTTAGGTCTCTTTCTTAGCTTTCTAGATTTGTATGGCTCATTTAAATTGGACACTTCTAGTGGGAGATATGCTTATTTGAATTTTCTGGATTTTATGATCAAATGTGCTAATTCCATATTTAGTGTGCCAATTTAATCAAGTTAATTGACCTAGTTCCCTTGATTTTTGGGTTTTGGTCAAAATACCAATATTGTAGATCTATGTCTTATTGAAATTTTGGGACTGAATTCAAGTCATTTGAAATTCTATGGACCAAGTTAGGGTCAGTTTACTAGTGCTGGTAAAGTTGCACTTATATTGCAAAGTTTAGGTCATTTTTAGGTCAAAGTCAATTCGGCCAGTTTTTGTAACCCAACTTGTGCAAGCATTTTTACTTGGTTTTGGTCATTTTTGGGCTTTGATGTCTTCATAAGAGTTGTAGCTCTATGTCTAAGCTTTCCATGGTATAAATTTCAGGTCATTTAGACCTGTTTTGATTGAGTTATGGCTAAAATACTGATTGCTATTCAAATGGTCAATTTTCAGGTTTGCAATGTTACCAACCAGATTTGGTCAATTTTCATGTCACTTTCTGGATAGAATTTAGGTAGGCTTCCAACATGAAAGTTGGCACATTTTATGCCTAGTTTCACCTCCAATTAGCTTCATACCAATTGGGGTCACAATTTTTCACTTATAGTCCAATTTGCATACTGCCCTTACTAACCTTAATCTGCATTTGAGAATTTACACTTCTAATGTTTACCATTCACATTTCAATTTCGTCAAATGACCAACAACAACTCAATTTGGTAATTTTTCCAGCAAAAACTCAGTTTAATGAAATAAAATGTCGAACAATAGTTCAATACAACTAATATCAATTTAATTGATCAAGTATCTAGCAATTTAATCCATGTCCAAGTACAATTCAACTCTCCAAACCTAGTTCAACTAATCAAAATCCATAAAATACAATCCATTACTCTTAAATTAACATTAATTATACATGAATTTAAGGCCTTCCTAAGCACATCAAGGCTGCCCAATTTACACATATACTTCAAGCTCCCATTTTCAATTCACAACCTCACTTTACATAACCAATTCAAACTATACCCATGGTAATCAAACTCTTATACATTTAAACACTCTTATCAACCTTAATTCCTATCAAATACAAGTAAAAATAAGTTACTAACCATGCATTTTCATGGCTACCAAAAGGTACCCCCATCAATAACTCAATTAATTCCTTAAATTTTTCAACCAAAATACTCTCCATAACTTCAACACAAACTTTAGTTAAGCAAGGGAAGAAAATAAGCACTTACCTCTTATTGGAGCTTGCTAAAACCTCACCAATCATGCTTCAAATTACCATCAAATGCTTCCTTGTGATGTGAGGATTAAAGTTAATGAAGTGAGCCTTAGGTTTCGAGTTGAAATTGGTGGAGTTATGGGAGCTTTAAAATTCGGCCATGGAGGTTTCTAATGGAGGAAGACAAATTCGACTAGGGATAAAATGAGGAAGAAGATGAAGATTGTACTATCCTCATGTGGTGTTATATGGCCACTAATGCTCCACTAACTTAATTTAACATTAATTTGTTCATAAATTTCTATTATCCCAAATTTCCACCCCTTAATTTCCCTTAATCACATTTTATCTTTAATTTCATTTTTCATTAAATTTTCAAAATATAATACCACTTATTTCTCATGGTCATTTAGGTCAAAAGCCAACTCTACGTGTCAAATGACCAAAATGCCCCTCTTCGGGTTGCATTTCCGATTTTTCGGTAACACCAATTTTTATCGGTTTCTTGAATTTTTCATTTTTCTTTATACTAATTCTTTAATTTTCTTTGACATTTCTAATGTCTATTATACTTCAATAGATGTTTATTTAAGTCTTAAAAATATTTCTCAAGGTAGTCCAGGGCTAGTCAACGGTCCTATCACACCTTACCCCTCTGTAAGGCATAACATGATCCCGTAGAATACCTAATGAACTACCGAACTTCACCTACCGATAACTCATTAAGTACCCTACAAGGGTTTTTAAAACAATTTTCTTACTTTCAATAAGTGGTGAGCATTTTCTAATAGGTATTAAAACATTTAATTAAAGTTGAAAACTAGTTAAAATTTTTTGTCCATTTTATTTTTCCGTAAATTTTATAAAAATTTTGGCAGAGTTCCGTCTGTATTTTGAGAAAATAGTTCTTCAAATGCCTGAAAAAAAGCACTTCCAATAATTTTTCTCAACAACTACTTCAATTTCACAATCAATCTCAACAAATCCACAATCAAAATCAATAAATTTCTCAAATCTCAAAATTCAACAGTCAACATTTCTCAATTTTCAAAATTCAATAATCATTAAAATAATATCTATCAGTTTCATTCAAATTAAAATAAAACATTTCCATTTATTAGTTCATTAAAGACAAACAATCTATATATACATCATACTAAAGTCTACATTGGGAAAATCCAAACTAAATTTTATTACAACTTTATACAAACTTTATACAGACTGCTCAATACTGAATTTACATGTCCATACATTTATGTACATTACATATATCAAAATAAATTTCTACAATCAGGGCATAAAATATACCCGATATAACTTCAGGATGAGTCGCTCGATAATCCTCAGCAGCTTACTCTGCTGCTCCTCTAGTCTTTAAATCTACGACAACAATAATAGCTATCGCTGAGTACTGGGACTCAGTGGTGCACAACATACTAAAATAATCTTTATGTAGAATTTAAGTCACATTTATTCAAAAATTGAACTAAGCATGTGAGTTAAATACAAAACATGAATTATGAAATTTTATTCCAAACAATTTCATTTCGAAGTATCAAACACATTTCATAAAACCCATAGTTAGATCATGCCATTCGAAACAAATATAATCTCAATAGTCAGAGGCTAAGGAGAAGTCACATCACAAGGCTAGCTAGCTCAAATATATGGATATCCATTCAAATCCTCTTCTGCTGGCACACCTCAACACTTCTCTAGAGAAGGAATCAAAATTCGAAACTAATTACCCCCACTAGTCATGCTAGTGAGGTGTTCAAATATATGGTCATGACATTGTGGTTTCAAAACTTATCTTAACAATTTGCTAAACATTGCCATTTCAAATATACACAATAACTTTCACAGTTTAAATCAAAACATCATAAATAATGTCACAAATAAACTTTTAACAATTCAAAACAAAAGTAAAATACATATTTCATTCACTTTATCAATGAATTTTAAAGCATAGTGATATTGTGCACAAACCTCAAGCGAGTCGCCTCTTGGCTTTGACTCGGTTCCTCGGGTTCTTTCCCAGTGTTCTTTTCAACTGAAACACACAATTTCATAGTGTTTCAGTACCATTACTTAGCATAAATCCAAAAATAAATTTAACTTCACTTTTACCTAGTTCCAACGTGCTAAACTTGATGTTCTTTAATTTTTGTGTTTCGGGGTTACTATTCACTACACTATTCAAGTCAATTTGTTGACTTTCTAAGGCTTAATAGGTATGGAAATTTCAACTTCACCCACGTACCGCATTTTGGTCACTAAATTTGTTGGTTTTGGTTGTTTATTCAAATTCTAAGTCTTTTAGGCAAATTTGCAAATTTTCAGTTTTGGTATCTTAAGTTACACTATTCCATTGGTCATCTTACTGTTGCAATTTGGCAAAACTTTCTTCATAGAAAAGGTTCCCTATTGTCTTATGTTTATTCTCCTTTTTGAATCACTCCAATTGGAGTTTTGTAGCTCAAGTTATAGCCATTTGAACCATGGCTGCTGGATTAGTCTCAACCCAGTTTTCTGGGCAAATTTTGGTTATGGCAGTTTTAGGTCACCAACTTTGGGTGGCCAAATGACTTCGTTAATGGAATAATTTGGGTTTGTGTTCTTCATGAAAGTTTTAGGTCTATGTCTAAACTGTCCACTGGTAAAATTTCAGGTCATTTTGACCTGTCTAGCTCATGTTATGGTCAAATGAACAAATACTGTTCATTTGGTCACTTTGTATAGGGCAGACTGAGATTTTCCAAGTTTGGTCAATTTGTTCACTAGGTTTTGGTCACTTTTTGGGCATGCTTCCTAAATGAAAATTGTGTCATTTAGTGTCTATTTTCATTCCCAATTGATCTCATATCAATTGGACTTGTAAAATTTCATTTTTGGTCCCTTAAAAGTAACTTGGTCATGCTGCTAGCAGCATGACCATACTCAATCCGAAATTCAAATACTCCTAACACACTTCATTAGGTCACAATTGACCATTTCTCTGCTTAAACTAGGTCAAATACATCATTTACAAGTTTCTCACATTTTTGTCTCTAAACCCTAATGTCCAAAACCCTAATTCACACTAATTGTTGCATTTAACCAATTCAATGCTTTTAACTATAATCACTCAACTAATTGAGGTTCATATACTCATTCAAATCTATCAAACCATGCAAATCACACTCCCCATCATGCTGGCCAAAATTTACTCATGATCCTTTAACAAGATTTTTCTTTTTATTTTAAGTTTATTTCTAAGTTAATTAATTTAGGGTGTGATTTAGGGACCAAAAATGAATTAAAAATCAATTTTTGACATCATTTTGATGTCATAAAGTAATGTAATTAACTTTTTCTTTTTTTTCTTTTTTTTTTCATTTATCTATTAGTTCTTTGATTTAATTCTCGATTCCGAAATTTGCTTTTCTCTGATTTTATTTGACAGCTAGGTCAGGAGTCATCTCTCGAGGTCAATTGACCAAATTGCCCCTTGCCGGTTCAACCCGGTTTGCAATTAATTCAATATTTCTTTCGGCTCCCTGACCTAATTATTTGACTAGCTTAACAGTTCTTTTTCGTGATTTTCTCTTTTCCACTGTGTTCATAATGGCCCTAAGGACCGCAGCATCACATTTTACGATTTGAAATTTGAGTTTAAATCGACTTCACAGTCGTTCTCGAGAAGGTCACCCATCGCTGTGACTCTCGGCTCATTTAACTTCTTATGTTCTATTTTTCTTATTTATACTTAACTAATTGACAATTGCTAATTATTTGTGTTTATGGCTTATCTAGTTGTCTTAAGTGTGGCTTTAATCCTCTTAATTGTCCGGACTGACATCGGTCACCGGAACAGTGAAATATACCAGGCTATGCAAATAGGGGTGTTACAGGTCCACGCTGTAACTTCCCATTGTAGTCACCCATCGCTACGGTTTTTGGCTCGTTTAACTTAGTTACATTTCATTGCTATTATTTTTCCTTTATTTTTCTTGTATTTTCCTCTATTGTATTTCATTATTTCATATCTCCTCACTAATATTTAAGTATAATTTTAGGCATTCTAGTTGTTTGAACAGACACTGGTCACCGAAACAGTAGAACGCACTACCGAATGTAGAGGTGTTACAAGTCGCATTAGAATTGCTGACAGGGTACTTTATATGGCATGTGTAGTGTTACATGCCCCTGCCCCATGTAACTTTAAGTTTCTTTGTCCAAAAGGTTGCATGGGGTCCAGGAAGTTACACGAGGCAAGTTACATGGCCCGTGTAATGTTTTTGGCAATGTATTCTTCACTTTTTGACCTATAAATCTCTTTCAAACTTGTCTTTGATTCTAGAATCATATAAAAACACCTGATAAAATATAAAAATCAATGAATTGAGTTGGATTAACATGTTTTCTAAAATAATAATGAAAACATATAAAAATAAATATAAAAGGATACTAAATGTTAATAAAATGAAATGCATGTTAACCTTAAATGTCTATATAATTTGATGCAATCAAATACCCCTAAACTCAAACCTTTGCTGGTCCTCAAGCAAAATAAAAGTTTATAAAAACTCATTGGGGTACTTAGAAACATAACAGAAAAAACTTAACTTACACATAATTGGACACTCTTCAACCTTCATACCAATTCCTACTTTTAAGGCATAAAGACCTCAATAGCTACTTACTTAGAGCTTCACCCCCTTCATGGTGCTTCAACTAATTATTCCTCTATGCAAGGCCATTAATAAGTCACAAATAACCTATTTTATCAAGATAGACTTGAAAAACACTTACTCCCCCAAATTTGCCTCTATTATGAATAATTGTGATGAAGTGACTCAATTCTAACTTTATAGGCATATCTCAATTTTCTATCTCCACTAATATAGTATACACTTTTCAAAAGATCAAAAGGTCTTTAAAAGGGTTGTAATGGGGTCAAAGGGATAATGACTTGGTTGCCAATGAAAGGTTTTTAGAGAATGCAAATATGAGGATAGCATGTATGCATAAAATATCAAGTATACTAAGTTTATTCTACTGATTTTGTATGGAGAGGAAGGCTTTTGGTTTTTTATAGTGCCAAGCATGCTTTCATGATACTTATCTTGGGACTTCTTCTTTTTTTTTTCTTCTTTTTTTTTTCTTCTTTTTTTTTTTGATTTTATTTATGTCCCTTTTTTCCTCTCCTCCAAACTCATTGCTTTTGCTGGGTTGGAAAGGCAAATTTTTCTTTGATTTCAATTGCACACTTACACTCTTTCTTGAGTTATACATCCTCTCTCTATTTTTTGTTTGTTGCACTTAATATACTTTTTACTTATATATTTAGCCTCCTCAAAAGGGTAGGATGGGTGTTTATGTGACACCCCTTACCCGACTACAGTGTAGCCGAGCAAGTTATGCCACTCAGTGTGCCGAGCACTCTATTTTATCTTAATTCATTTTTATTCTTCCTTTTGAATATAACTTGTGAAATATAATTTATTTAAGCCATTTATCAAAAGTATTATTTATTTAAGGTTCCGAAAATTTTAAAGAAAATCCGGCGGAGTACCGGCTAAAAATGGAGAAAACAGTTCTTCGGAACATGTGAAAAACACTTCCTATATTCATTTTCCATCATCTCAACTCCATTTATCAAATTCTCAACAATGTTCAATCTCAGTTCTCATTCATCCATCTCATATGATACCATGCATATATCATAGATAAACATTCACTTTTCCATTTACAACCACACTTTTCATTATTTACATGAATATAAAAATACATTACATAAGTTTCAAATACATATGAGAAAATAAAATCAATTACAAAATACCAAAATGACATCTAGCGTCCTACCAATGCACTGCAGACAGTGAGGTGACACAGACACTATGCAGACTATGAACGGCCTTACCCAATCTGTGGTCTACTGGGCCCTCTGTCCAAATCTTCAGTACCTACGCGTTGCAAAAGCGACGCGCTAAGCATAAAGCTTAGTGGCGCAAATAATACAAGAAAATATAATATGCAAATAAAAATAATAATTTCCTTGCTATTGTGTTCATAAGAAATAAATAATTACTAACTTATTGTTTAGTCGAGGGCTAATCATGTTTTATGATATTAACTTCTTCATGCATTTCGTTAATTATTTTCTTCATGATTTTACGCTTATTTGTATTTTTGTAATCATTCCTGATTCTTAATTTTCGTATTTTCTTTAATAATTAGTTCAATCGAAGTTATACTTTTCCATGCCCAAGTAACCTATCTTTGGACTCTTGGATGGATAACGGTCGTTGGCCTTTGGACACGCGATGCCTCGTTTGTCATACCATGGGGCCTTGAGCGTCAACCATGTATGCAGTCAGTATGGCTAAAAAGCCATGATATCACATAATTGGCATAAAAGCCATGAATACGGGCATAAAAGCCATGAATACGGGCATAAAAGCCATGAATACAGGCATAAAGCCTTTCCTTTCGCAGTACTGCTAAAACAATACCCTATTGGCATGCCAAACTATCCAAACCAATCACATTAGGCCTACTAGGGCATTTTGCATTTTTAAGTTTCACAATTTTTGAATTTCAAGTTTTCATATCACTCTTCATTTCATTAGTCAACTAAAATGTTGATTTTTGCATAAACAATAGGTATATTGGTTTTAATACTCCCAACATACCACATTTTATATTCAAAACTTGTTAGTTTTGGTCACTTTCTCAAAGTTTAGGTCATTTTGGCAAAATTGCCAATTTTTGGTTTTGGTGTCACTATTCACCTCATTAGTCAACAAAAATGTTGACTTTTGGATAGAAAATAGGTGTATTGGTTTTAACACCCCAAACATACCACATTTTGTATTTAAAACTTGTTGGTATTGGTTGCTAATACCATTTCTAAACTTAATGCTAATTGAACAAAATTTTCAGATTTGGTGCTTCATCTTTATTGTTCCATTTGATATTTCTACAGTGGGAATTTGAGGAAATGGTAAACATGAAAGTTGTTCCTTATTTTGTCTAGTTGAATTTCTTTTTTTGAATCACTCCATTTGGAGTTTTGTAGCTCAAGTTATGGCCAAAATAGTTTACTGTTCACGTGTACTGTTCATGCTGAGATTTTGGGTCTGGCAGATTTTTGGTCCAACTTTGGTTAGTAGTTTGATCAAGTTAAGTTCATAATTTGGTCTAACTTTCTTCTTATAAAAGGTTCTACCATACCTTAGATTTCCATCGGTTCAAGAATCAACTAAATCCGAGTTTTCTAGAGAGAGTTATAGCCATCCAAACATTATTGCTCAAGTGAAAATCTGCAGAGTTGCAGGTTTGATAACTTAACTTTGCCCAATAATTTGAATGGGTTAATGGCATAATTTGGGGTAATGTTCTTCATGAAAGTTGTTTGTCTATATCCTTTCTTGTTGCTGTAAAAATTTCAGGTCAATTGACCATATCTACAGTGAGTTATGGTCAAATGAACAGTTACTGTTCATTTAGTCATTTCTGCAGGGGCTGTTTGCAGGGTATCCGGATTGGGGCCAAGTTTTGGTCCTCTTGCTTTGGTCTTTTGGGCATGGTTTCTTCAGCAAAAATGTGCCATTATAAGCCTAGTTTCATATCCAATTGGCCAAACATCAATTGGACCTACACAGCCAAAGTTATGGCTGTGCAAGTGGACTGAAATTTCAGTCACTCTGCTGCACTCACAAGGCAGCCTACACATTCACTTGGCTATACTATTTTTCAGTCCAATTCATGGTCAACATACCTAAAATGGTCACTAATTGACCATTAAAAGGTTCTCTAACAATTTCCTAAGCCAAGTCAATTTTTCACTTCTCAAAACCCTAATTCCCATATGAGTTTTCACAAATTCCTTATTTAACTCTTCCATTCTTTGTATATGTATATGTATACACTTTAAACATAAGCTCTAGTTCACTCTAAGTCCATCAAACTATCAAAATAATTCCTTCACAAGGGCTGCCAAAAATTCATAGTATGTATACACATAATTCATGTTCATTTAATTTACAATTTCTCACTTATTTCAAGCTTCTAACATGGAATCAAAGAAGTATGTATATAAGTAGGCACTAACCTCACTTTAATCTCTTGTAGGGCAGATTTCTCTAAGCTAAAACTTCACTTTCCTTCCTTTTCTAGGCTGCCAAACACATCCCAAGAGGTAGAGACAAGTTTTTAGTGAAGGTGACTTAGGGTTTTGGGGTGAGGAAAGCATGGAAATTAAAGCTTTTAAGAACCAAAAATGGAGGAGCATGGGTGACGTTTTTTGAAGAGAGAAAGGGCTGCTGAAATTTCTGGAATTCTGCCTCATTTATCCCTTTTTATTGAATTTTAATTGTCTTGCTTTAATGTGATTGGCCATAGCATTTTTAATTACCTAAGCATGACATCATAATTTCCAATTTAGCTCCTTTTTCTTTCTTTTCTTTTCTACTAAATTTCAATTTAATTTTTAGCAATATTTATTCATATTTTAGATCATAATAATTATTTACTTAACTGGACAAGTCGGCCAAAAATCACCTCTGAAGGCGAAATGACCAAATACCCTCCGTTTGGCTTAACGGGTCAAAATTGTCTGTACCGATTGAAAAATTTTTCTAAATATTTTCTTGGCATTCTAATGCCATAGGAACCTCAATGACCCTTCTCTGAAGTCCCAAAAATTATTTTATGAATTTTTCCCCGGGTCTAGGGCTCCTAGTTGCGAGAACCGCAACTTATCTCTAGTTACCCATCGCTTGGGCACCGGCTCATTTGACTTGGTTGTATTTTATTTCTAAAATTTTTCCTAAATTTTTCTTATTAATATTTGAGTTAATTATGGTCCCCCACTTTAATTTAAATATTTTTCCGGACGTTCTAGCTATCCGGACCGACACCGGTCACCGGAACAGTAGAATGTACGGAGTTGCTACCGGGAGGATGTTACAACTCTTCCCTTCTTATTTAAATTTCGTCCTCGAAATTTATCCGGTGTAAATAGTCGAGGAGCTATTACCTCCTTATTTCTTCACCTTTCCGTATTATCCTACTTCACTTTCTCCTTAGTCTCAATCCTATCCTCAAACAGTTATGTACTCATCCTTTTTCATCTTAAATATAGTCTCCTTCTTATTTCCATTCGTTATCTCATTGTCTCTTCACTCTCTTATTCCATACCCTAACCTAAAATAAACAGGAAATACAGTTCTGCATAGTGTCCGTGTCACCTCGTCACCTGCAGTGCATTGGTAGGACACTAGGTGTCATTTTGATATTTTGTAACTAAATTTTTATCTTCTCATATGTATTTGGATCTATGTAACATATTTTGATGTTCATGTAAATAATGAAAATTGTATTTGTGAATGGAAGAGTGAATGTCTATTTATGACTTGTACATGATTAACAAATGAGATGAATGATTGAGAAATGAATGTGAACTGAAAAATATTGAGATTTTGATAAATGGAGTTGAGATGAATGAATAAGAATATAGGAAGTGTTTTTCACAGGTTCCGAAGAATGGTTTTCTCCATTTTTAGTCGGTACCTTGCTGGATTTTCTATAAAATTTTCGGAACCTCAAATAAATTACAATTTCAATAAATGAATTATATTTCACAAGTTATATTAAAAACTACGATAAAAATGAATTAAGATAAAATAGAGTGCTCCGGCACACTGAGTGGCATAACTTGCTCGGCTACACTGTAGTCGGGTAAGGGGTGTCACAGTTTAGGCTAGGGGCTAGGTAAATAATATAGGTAAGCAATAAATTCTAAGGGATAGATATAGGTTTCAAATTGACTACAAGGGATATATATTTTAATTAAGGGTGGCTAAGGCTTAGTGAGATTATATCAAAGAATGCCTTAATCATCTCTTCATCAAGCATATACTAGGATTTCACCTTGATAGGTTCAAGAGACATGTTCTAGAGCTAGTGAGGCATTTTTAGGTTTGCTTGTATTTCAAAAATTCTCTCCTAATTTTACAAGTTCAATGTGATAAATTAATGGATGTGAAGGGGTTTAACTAGTTTAACTCCACTTAGGTGAGTAAGTTCTTCACAAATAACATATTGAAGCCTTTTTGCCCATTCAGTTACATTCATTCCTCTTTCCCAAAGAGTCCAATC
Organism: Hevea brasiliensis; assembly: GCF_030052815.1. NCBI lineage: Eukaryota > Viridiplantae > Streptophyta > Magnoliopsida > Malpighiales > Euphorbiaceae > Hevea > Hevea brasiliensis. The sequence goes on along the minus strand of NC_079498.1, from coordinate 70,713,819 downwards.
ATTAGCTCATCAAGGTTTTAATTATAATTCTAAGTTAAAAGCTTTTTTTTTTTTAAGTTCAGAATTTTCAAAATTTGCAAAAATTTTTTGAATTTTTGATACACAAATATAATATAAACATAATAAGGTGGTGCAGAATGAAATGTAATTTATGAATGCAATGCATGAAATGCACCCTCAAACTCAAATTTGACATTGTCCTCAATGTCATCAAGATATCATAATCAGGTCAAGAGCAACATCATAAATGTAATAATAAGGAAAAGCTAATGCATATATAATACTCCCCCTTGAAGCATGCCTTCCCTTGAAGATTTGTGAGTTTGATCTCCATTGCTCCTTTCAAGTGCTTCTTGAACCTACAAAGTGAACAAACATTGAAATCAAGTTTGGGAAGGTGATAAAACAAAAGAAATAGACAAATGCAAAGATTAAATTTAAAACTTGGGTTATCTCTCACAAAGTATTAATTTAAGGTTATTAGCTTGACTCCTTTTAGAATTACTGATCAAAAAACGGTTTTCACCCATAGTATTTATCATGCAACACCACGCATGGGTCTTAATTTGTGGTACCCTTAAGATTGGCAAGATTTGAAATAGGATCACACATTGCATGAACAACACATGGTTTAGAGTGATATGTTTGGGATAAGGGCTACTTTAGCTCATGGAGGATATATGATGATGCAGGAGGTGTCCATGATAGAAAAGGGTCTTCTAGTGGTGTATGTGTAAACATCGTTAATGAGCTCAAGTTGATAGTCTTATCAATTTCTTCATCTACCACCTTTACCTTCGTTCTATCTTCATATAAGCAATCTTCTAATGACCCTCTAATAATAAAGAAGTTGTTTTCTTTAACTTTAGGTTTCACTTCTTCTTCAAGTAACTCCTGTTTTTGTGGGAATTCTACTGGTAAGTCATCTTCAAAGGAATTTTGTTCTTCAGGCTCAACTTCTTCTATAGGTTCAAATTCCAAGGAAGCTTCTTTATTCTTGCAACTTTGTTCATTTGTTTCCTCCTCATAGAGTGATAGCTTATTGTTCATCATAAGGTTGTCAAAATTTTCCAATGGAGCTATTACCTCTTCAAGTCCCACACTCTTCTCTAATTATAGCTCAAATGGTTGGTGTGGAATGTTAGGCTGATAAATGTATGGGGGATATTGATGACTCCAACCTTGCAGTGAAGGATCCCAATGCCAATGGTAATCAAAATCTGCCATGTCATTCAATAAGTGAATGGTATCCTCATGGTTTCCTTGAAGAACGTGATCACCGGTAGCCCAAGCTCCATAATCTACCCAATTCCTTATCACTTCATCCAGACCATTGTAGAAATTGAGAGTGAGTTCATAATTTGAAAGACTATAATTAGCAAATTGCTCTACCAATTCATTGAATCTTCTCCAGGCATTGTAAAATGGTTCATTGCGTTGTTGAATAAAACTTGTGAAGATTTATTGATGAAACATCTCAATGTACCTCACAAGAAAAACAAGTAAAAATAAAATTAGACAAAAAATAAACTATAAAAGAAATAAGAATATTTAGAGTAATCAAATCACTAATCATTTAATATCAAGCACCGGTCCCCAATAACGACGCCAAAAACTTGTTTCGCTGGTTTTACAACCACCGCAAGTGCACGGATCGCTAACAAGTAATAAATTGATGAGTAGAGTATCGTTCCCATGAGGACCGTGTTGAGTACCAAACTATAGTGATTTTAATCATCTAAACAATCGAATTGTAGAGAAATAATAATTATATCTAAATTGAAAGAAATAAAATCTAAATAATTAACTAAAATAAAATACTAATGGACAAAGGCATTCTAGAGCTAGGGGTTCACACTTCAATTAATTATAGAATCAATCTGATTCATTCAATAATTAGAAGATTATTACTTTGATGGAAATTAATCCTAAGTTATCTTAAGTGCTCTCTCAAGGCACTCAAGTGAAGGAGCAGAAGCATGAAAAATACAAGTTTAGATCATTGAATTCAAAAATTTTTCATCTATGGTCACATGCATCATGCAAGATTCATTTTTATCTATTTGATTTTAATGATAAACAGCATATTAAAACTCTTTTAATATATTTTTAGATCTATATTTACCATTTAAAATCTTAGAATTAACAGATTAATTCATTAAGACCCTAGATTAGATCAAGAACAAGTGCACTAACCTGTTTGATGCACTGCAGTGTGTTTGGCACTTTTGGGATGTGCCTAGGACACCAGATGTTGTCCCTCTAGCTTGTCCACATTAAGATCACCAATGGCAGCCCTTGAACAGCTTCTAAAGCTTTTTCAATCAATTAGAAAATCAAGTTTTGCCTTTTGAGAGATTACAGATGTAAACAGAACACTAGAAATAATTTCTAGTATTTTTAATTCAAGAGATTGTTGGCAAATCTCTTTGAATTGATGAGAGATGAAGAAGATGAGAGGCAGAAGCAACCAAGGGTGGCAGCACCTTTATAAGAATGAGCATATTGTATTTTTCTTTTTCACCCTTTCCCTTATATAGCTAGGTCACCATTTAAAACCCTTGCCACATATTACCTTCTGATTGGCTCTAGGTTTAATTGACCCAATCACATTGTGCCAAGTGTCAAACCTATATTTAATTTTGACTTTGATTATCTTACATGATTAAAAGACATTTGGCAAGCTTATGTGTAGTGCCATGTGTCACCATCTCATGGTGCCCCATGTCACCCTGTGAAATGACCAAAATATCCTTGTGTCTTAATTTTGAGTTCTCAACCCAAAATAATTATTTCTCTTCTTCTAATCAATTTATATCAAATATAAATTAATTAATTAATCTCTATTAATTAATTTCTCATAATTAAATTTCATATTTAAACACTTTAAATATAAATTTAACTTATATTATACATCCATTAACCTAGATTTGGTTTCAAACCATGCTAGGGACTTTGCAATTTAATTTCAAACCAAACCTATTTAATTAATCAATTAAACTCTTTAATTAATTAATTAAATCATATTTAATTTGGTAATTACTTGTGTATGTGTGTGACTTACTAGGCTCATCACTAATTAGCAATGAGACATGATATTAACTCTTAATATCATCAGAACTCTTTCTTACCATAAATGATTTCTCTAAATCATTTTATACACCTCATAGACCATGGTTAACACCTAGCATAGCATGCCATGGCCACCAAATCAGTAATAAGGTTTACCTTAAATGAACCTATAATCATATGTTACCATGCACTAGAATCTCTCTGTTATAAAATCCCAATTTGAGCTGGAGTCATGGTTTATGTCAAACCCCATTTGCTATGAATGTTATGTTCTCTTTTAATTCCAGTTCTTGATTAAAAAGATTTTCTCATTAGAAACTCTTTTCTGAATAAATCTATTTGTCTTGGCCAGGAACTTGAAACATAAAAAACAATTAAATGAACATAGGATTTTATCCCTATTTATTTAGGGTAACAGATTCCATCTTGATCAATACTTACCTCCATATATAACTAATAAGAGCCAACACATATCCATATACCCATACACTGTACAAGTATGAAAGCAGTATCAAACTCAAACCACCTATATACAAGATAACTGTGCTATCTCAGGTCTAAAGATTATATGCACTAAATAATTTATGATAATACATTGACAAGAGTAAACTCCATGTGCTTGTCATAAATGTCACTGGTTCGACGTACTTATCATGTATAAGTGACTATCATATTTGTTATATGGTATAGGACTCACCATTCCATCTTATTTACATCTCATATAAATACCTTGGGAACAAACATGATTACAATCTTTCTGGATAAGTCATATCCTTTGTAAAGTATCCTCGGTTGTAAACCAATTTATGATACTTTGTGCTAAAAATACTGTCACTTATAATCTTAACAACTTAAGAATAGAATTTCTAACAAAATACCAATGGACCTTTTCTATTACACATAAATATATTATGTAAACAGAAAAGTGAAATTGCCTTTTTATTAATAAAATATGTATAAGATAGATACTAAATGATATGCTCTAGGGCGTACTACTAACATCAAGGTGTATTTTAAGTAACCTAAACCCTACTTTCGTGGTAATTAAATTAATTAAAACCCTTTAAGATCATTCATTAATTTTGGAACTCCACAAAGGTCATCAGCCTATCTCTAGGTCAGATTTCCTAGGTTCAAAATCGCGATTAAAATCCCAATTAACCTTCACCTTTGAGTCCTTCAATTAATATCTGTAATCAATACTAAGTGGATACCAACACATAGCATGCATTAAGATCACAAGAGATTGAATCAAAGAATAAAATACCCAATGTATTAAATAAAATCAAACCAGATCCATAATGAAATTGAGAGTGCTACACCCTAACTGTAGAATAAAGAACCTACTCATGCCATAGTGAGTTTTATAATTAAGTTTATAAAAAGATAAAGAGAAGACATGAGAAGAAAATAGAGTGAAAGAACCCAGAAGGAGAATTGTAGCCTTGGACTTTTGGAACTTCAACTAAAAATCCCTTCTAGCAATCTTACAGATCATGTTTCTCCCTTGCTTCCCTTGAAGTTGATGTGCATCCTTGAATGTAAATCAGATCCCCTTGAATGTAAATTCTGTTCTTGGATGTGAATTCTCTTTTTTTCTTCAATTCCTAACTTGTTATATTTATATCTGGTGTAAAAACCTTAATTTCAGAATCCTAGAAGCATTAGAAGTCCATTCGGGTCAGGTTGGAACGAAGAAAAGTCGCATCAGAATTGCTGACAGGGTACTTTACATGGCCCGTGTAGTGTTACATGCCCTTGCTCCATTTAACTTTCTGCCACTCTTGTTTTTCAAGTTTTCTTTGTCCAGAAGGTTGCACGGTTTCCAAGAAGTTACACGGGGCAAGTTACACTGCCCGTGTAATATTTTTAGCACTGTATTCTTCACGTTTTGACCTCCAAATCTCTTTCAAACTCGTCTTTGATTCTAGAATTACATAAAAACACCAGATAAAATATAAAAATCAATGAATTGAGTTGGATTAACATGTTTTCTAAAATAATAATGAAAACATATAAAAATAAACATAAAAGGATACTAAATGCTAACAAAATGCGATGCATGTTAACCTTAAATGTCTATATAATTTGATGCAATCAATATTTCTCACACCTTATCCCTTGTAAGGCATAACATGTTCTTGTAGTATACCTAATGAATTACTCAATTACACCTGTAACGCCCTCACTTTACGTAGTTTGTACATTCTACTGTTCAGATGACTAATATTTATCCGGACAGTCAGGATGTCTTGAACTACACTTAAATGATAGTGAGGAGGTATAAAATGATAGAATACATGATAATAAAATATGAGAAAAATTAAAATAAAATAAAAGAGATAAAATATAACTAGGTTAAATGAGCTGCCATTCTAGCGATGGGTAATCGCACCAGGAAGTCACTACGTAGACAGTTGACGACCCTAGGACCGTGAGGAACCCTAGGAAATAATTTTTAAGACCTAATTAAAGGTCTACTGATGTATAATTGACATTGAAAATATCAAAGAAAATTTAGTTAATCGATACCGATGAAAATGAAAATTTAAGGAACCGACGAATCAGGGATTTAATCGGTATTACCGAAAAAGTGAGACTATAACCCTAAGAGGGGCATTTTGATCATTTGACACATAGAGTTGACTTTTAACCTAAATTTCCATTAAAAATGAGTGATATTAAATTTTGAAAATTCCAAGGAAAATGTGAAATTATACATGTAAAGTAATTAAGGGAAAAATGAGCAATTAAGTGTAAATATGAAAACTTTGATTATAATAACTATTAAATCAAAGTGGGGGTATATAAAGCCATAAAATGACAAATCCCACCACTTCATCATCTTCTTCCCAAACATTCTCAAATGGTCAAATTTCATCACTCTCATTTCTCCATGGAAATTCTTCATGCAAAGCTTAAATCTCTCCCATTTTCACCATGATCCTCACAAGTCCCTTCATAAAAATTAATCCCCGCATCATAAGGAAGCTATTGATAGTAATTTGAAGAGGAAGAATTGAAGTTTGGCAAGATAAGATTTCTCACAAGTTGAAGTTAGTGCAAAATTTCTCATTTTTCCTTAGTTAAACATTGAAATGAGTTGATATGATGAGGAATTTGATTGGAAATGATGAGTAATTGAGAACCCCTAATTCGGCAGCCTTGATAAGTAAGGGAGTTTGATTATTTCTTACACATAAATGATGATTTGGGATGTTGATTAAAGTGATTATATGTATTAGAATTTAATTACATGTGATAGGTATAAATTGGGAAAAATTGAAGTAGGGTTTGATGATAATTTGGGGATTTTGTGTAATTGCTTGAATTTCACAAATTGAGATTGATTGATGAGGCTTGTGTAATTGTTGAATTTTGGAAGCCTTGAGAAGCATTGAAGATTGATACTTTCATGTATTTAAATGGTGATTAATGGTGTTGATGAATGAGTTATATGTTGAGGAATGAATTTACATGTATTAGAAAACTTATGGAATATGTAATGTTAACTTTGACCATTTGAATTAGGGTTGTGAATTGATTCTTGGAGACTTGTGCAAATTGCTAGAAACTAATTGAATTGAGATTATTGATAATGTTAGAAGTGCCATGAATGCCAAAATTAGAGTTTGGGAGATGGAGGAATGAGATTTAGAAGTGTAATTTTTGTGGCAGGTTGAGTATTTATTGAATGTAATGTATATTTTGAGCCATAATTAAAATTGTGTGGCCCCAATTGATATGAGGCCGATTGGAGATAAAACTAAACCTAAAATGCACCAATTTTCATGTGGAAACCATTCTAAAATTCTGTCCAGAAAGTGACCAATATGTTGCTCTAATCCGGATTACCATTTAGTGAACCCAAAAATTTTACTAAATGAACAGTATTCCTTCATTTAGTCATATCTCAGTCTAAATGACCTGAAATTTATACCATTGGAAAGCTTAGACATAGGGCTACAACTTTTGTGAAGAACACAAAGCCTAGAAATGTAATTAACCAAATGAAATTGCTTGCCCAAGTTGGGGTACCAAATCTATCTAGAACCAAAACAGCCCAGAATTGCTGGACATATGCAACCTGAACAGCTTTAGTAAAAAGACCATAACTTGGTCCACAGAACTCCAAATGATATGAAATTAGTGCCAAAATTTCAATAAAACATAGACCTATAATATTGGTATTTTGAACAAAACCCAGAAATCAAGAAAATTAGGTCATTTAGCTAGGTTAAGACAGCATACAAAATCTGAAAATTTGAAATAACATGCAATAAGTTTTGAAATAGATTTGGCAACAAATGCCAATATTTGTAGAATGCAAAATGTGATATGTTGGTGTTATTAGAACTAACATACCTAGTGTTTATGAAAAAGTCAACATTTTGGTTGACTAGTGAAATGAATAGTAACTACTCAATATCAAATGCAAAGAATCACATAATTAACTTTGTAACATGCCCTAGTATGCCTAGTCTGATTGGTTTGGATAGGTTGGCATGCCAATAGGGTTCCAATAGCAATACTGCATATGGCATTATGCCACTCTATGATTTATGGCTCTTGTGGCCATTTTGTGATATTATGGCTTTTAGCCATTTTAATACACTTGATACACTCGGCCTTGTGCTTGATACTTATTACGGCTTATTAGCTGTTTTGTTGCACACCTGGAGACACTTTGTGACCAATGGTGTGATGGTCTGAGGTACTTGGTACCCAGTGCCAGTTTACCTAATTATCCAGTCCGGTCAGTTGCATAGGTTTCTCGGGCAACTAAATTGAGTTTTAATAAAAAGCGCCAAATTGTTAATAATATTAATAATTACCTAAAATCTCAGTCTGCTCATAATCATAATATGAATCCTGCATATTTAATTATTTCAATTTATTTTTATTTTATATTGGCACCACTAAGTAGTATTGCTTAGCGCATCCGTTTTTTCACACGTAGGTACTGGAGACATAACTGGGGAGCCCAACAGACCTCAGACCAGGTGATTAGTTAGATCTGCACAGAGTCCAGAGTTACCTCTCATCTGCAGTGCACTTCGTAGGACATTAGGATTTTATTTTGTATTTTGTACTTAGACTTTCACTGTTGTCATGTACATTGTAAACTTATGAAATTTTATGTTAATGTAAATATTTTGTAAATTTTTATTAATTAGTAAAATTTGAGTATTTCTCCATGTAATTGAGATTGATGAGAAACTTTGAAATTGTGTTGAGATAAACTGAGTTTGAAAATTTGAGTATTATATTGGAATTGTTTGTAACAGGTTCAGACGAACTATTTTTCCAAATTATAGTCGGTACTCTGACGGATTTTCTGTAAAATTTGCGAAAACTCAAATTTATCAAAATTTAAAATAAAGGACATAAATGGAATGAGTTTTATATAAAGGATATTTATATAAATAAAATGAGTATAATAAAAATATGATAAGATAGGATAAGGTGCTCCGGCACTCCGCATGACGTACCTTACTCTTCTACACTGTAGACGGGTGAGGGGTGTTACAACACCTACCGATAATCCATTAAATATACTACAGGAGATTTTAAACAAAACATAGCATTTTATTTTATTTTCATTTTGCAGAAAACTGCATGGTGGTGGTGGTTAAAACTTTAACAAAACCCATATTTATAACCTGTGGAAATCATAAAGTAAACGAAGTAAAAGATTTTGCTCCAACCCGTTTCACAAGCATAATAAATTCAATTACATATTAAGTATACATTCATTAGAGGAAATAAACCTATTATTTCAAAAGATATATTTTTCATAAGTCTCAAAATGAAGTTTAAATATGTATAACTCAAAATGCTAGAGCAATATAATGCTTTTTAATACAAACTGCTCAATGTCCGTACATCTATACATATAGGTACAAAATACATCAAAAGGAATTACAAAGGTATACCTAACATAAATACCCACAATTAATACAAAAGCTGCTCCAAGTCTCTCACTCAACAGCATAAATAAGCTATCGCTGAGTATATCACTCAGTGGTGCATAACTAATAACTTTAAAACTTAAGGTAAAACACAACTTATCAAAATACAAGAAATCATATATTTTCATAATTATGATAGCATCACAAAACTTTTTGATTCCATAAGAATCATTTATTGAAATCACATTTCGAATGAGAAATCATACTTTACAAATCATAATTCACAAACATAAGTGTTGCCAACATCAACACAAAGTTTAGATCATGACATAAAATTTCATGATCAAAGCCGTATTGTACACCACGACAAAGCAATCTCAACCTCACTAACTGTTATTAATGAGGGAAGGGCTAGCTAGCTAATGAGTACTCATCTAGTCTCACCCCACTAACCGTTATTAATAGGGGACATAATCATAATCAAATATCAAACCCCAAGTAGCCATTACTACTGGGGAGATTCGAAAGGGACCGTCATGCTAACTGTAGTTTCAAAATAATTTTCAAAAGTTTCCCACTCAACAATCACATTTGCAAACCAATTATCATAAAATCAATATAGAGGTGGCAACACCCAAATTTCTCAAATGCAAAAGAAAAACTATATTTCATTCAAAGTAACCTCATTCAAAGCAAACTCATTCAAACAATTTACAAGTTTAAAAACAAAGAAAAAGGTTAGTTGTGCACAAACCTTCAATAATTTTCCTTTCTCGTTACTTACTTCTTCTTGTCCGTCCCAACTTCGTTTTCTACTAAAAATACACAAGTAGAATGTTTTAATACTCATCTCAAGTATTGCCAAAACTCATTTCATAAATGTTTAATGCCTCCCTATGTTAGTTGGTAATTTTCAAAGAGTTTTGAATTTTGGACATCTTGGTGTCCTAATTTTTGAACAAAATTTTTATCTAGTTCCATCATACTTTAGTGAGGTGTTCTTCATGGAAATTGTTCATCTAGGTCTTAATTTTATTTTCCTTTTTTAATCACCTAATTTGGAGTTGTGTAGCTCAAGTTATAACTAAAATAGTAATTACTGTTCACGTGGGCTGATTCTAGCAGATTTGGTGACTTAATTTTATCTAATGATTTGATTGAGTTAAGTTCATAATTTGGCCTTATATTCTTCATATGAAATGTTCTACCATGTTTTAGGTCTCGATCGGTTTAAGAATCACCTAAATTAGAGTTTTCTAGAAAAAGTTATTGCCAAGCAAAAATTACTATTCACGTGACTGTTCCAGTTCTGGCAGATTCATCGACTCAAATTTGCTCAGCAATTTGGTTGGGTTAAGTTCATAATTTGGCTTCAAGTTCTTCATATAAAATGTTCTACTATGTTTTAGGTTTCCATCAGTTCAAGAATCACATAAATTGGAGTTTTCTAGAGAGAGTTATGACTATGCAAATTTTACTATTCATATAGTCAATTTATAGATTTCCAGATTTTGGCAGATTTGGTGCCTCAAATTTGCTTAGCAATTTGATTAGATTAAGTAGATAATTTGGCCTTCAGTTCTTCATATGAAATGTTCTACTATATTTTAGGTTGCCATCGGTTCAAGAATCACCTAAATTGGAGTTTTCTAGAGAGAGTTATGACTATGCAAATTTTACTATTCATACAGTTAATTTGCAGATTTTCAGATTTTGGCAGATTTGGTGATTCAAATTTACTTAGCAATTTGATTAGGTTAAGTTCATAATTTGGCCTTATGTTCTTCATATGAAATGTTCTACTATGGTTTAGGTTTCCATCGGTTCAAGAATCACTTAAATTAGAGTTTTTTAGTGAGAGTTATGACTATGCAAAATTTACTATTCACGTAGTTTAAATTCTGCAGATTCAAAATTTCACTTCCAGATTCAAGGTTCATTTAGGGCAGTTTATGGTCATTGTCTGAGCAGGGTATCATCATGAAAATTCTATCCCTATGTCTTAAGTTTCATTTCCAATTGGTTTCACACCAATTGGAGTTGTGTGGCTCAACTTATGAGCTGCCAAGCACATTGACCTCAGTGTGCAGAAATTCTGCCTAAGGTTCAATTTTCATTTCTTCAATTACTTCCACTAACCAATCTCAATTCACATTTAATTCATCCCAAATGACCATAATTTAATATTAAACACATTAATGGTACTTCCTAGCACAAAATCCTTAATTTTCCAAAACCCTAATTTGCAATTTCCCTATCCCTATAACTCCATCAATTCCTTTTATCCAATTAATGTCAATTCTCATTCTAAGAACTTCAATGACTATAATTTGTTATTATAAATACTAATTGCAGTTTATACAATAAAAGCCCCAATTTCCTCATGAACCCTTATCTTCCATAATTCAATTTATGCAAATCTCATGCAATCTCATTACCCCAATCATGCATACTACTTCAACTAAGCTTGATTTCATCATCAATTTCATTCAAATACATCAAACCCTAAGTTTTCCCCAAGTTGGCCATGAAAGAACGGAAGCGTGAAAAACACAAGTTTATACCATTGAATTCAAAAATTTTCACCTAGGGTCACATGCATTATGCAAGATTTATTTTTATCTATTTGATTTCAATGATAAACAACATATTAAAACTCTTTTAATATGTTTTTGGATCTGTATTTGCCATTTAAGATTTTAAAATTAATCAGATTAATTTTAGAACCCTAGATTAAATCAAGAACGATTACGCTAACCTCTTGATGCACTGCAGCGTGTTTGTGCCTTTGAGATTTGTCTTCAGGACACCAGATGTTGTCCCTCTAGTTTGTCCACAATAAGAACACCTATGGCAGCCCTTGAACAACTTCTAAAGCTTTTTCTATTAATTAGAAATTCAAGTTCAGCCTTTTAAGAGATTAGAGATGTAAACAGGATACTAGAAACAATTTCTAGTGTTCTTAATTCAAGAGATTGATGGCTAATCTCTTTGAATTAATGAGAGATGAACAAGAATGGATGGAGAACCTTAAAATGGCATGACAAAGGAGAGGAGTGGTTGCTGGTTGTTTTTCTTTCATAACAACACTTATATAGCTAGGTTAACACATTAAACCCTTGCCACATGTCACCTTTTGATTAGCTCTAGGTTTAAGTGACCCAGTCAAATTGTACCAAGTGTCAAACCTATATTTAATCTTGATTTTAATTATCTTACATGATTAAAAAACATTTGGCAAGCTTATGTGTAATCCCATGTGTCACCATCTCATGGTGCTACGTGTCACACTGTGAAATGACCAAAATGCCCCTGTGTCTTAATTTTGAGTTCTTAACCTAAAATAATTATTTTTCTTCTTCTAATTTATATCAAATATAAATTAATTAATTAATCTCTATTAATTAATTTCTCATTAATTAAATTCATATTTAAACACTTTAAATATAAATTTAACTTATACTATACATCCAATAATCTAGATTTGGTTTCAAGTCATGCTAGGGACTTTGCAATTTAATTGCAAACCAAACCTATTTAATTAATCAATTAAAATCTTTAATTAATTAATTAAATCATATTTAAATAGGTGATAACTTGTTTATGTGTGTGACTTACTAGGCTCATCACTAATTGGCAATGAGACATGATATCAACTCTTAATATCATCAGAACTCTTTCTTACCATAAATGATTTCTCTAAATCATTTTATGAACCTCATAAACCATGGTTAACACCTAGCATAGCATGCCATGGCCACCCAATTAGTAATAAGGTTTACCTTAAATGAACCTATAATCATATGTTACCATGCACTAGAATCTCTCTGTTACAAAATCCCAACTCAAGCTAGAGTCATGGTTTATGGCAAACTCTATTTGCTATGAATATTATGTTCTCTTTTAATTCCAGTTCTTGATTAAAAAGATTTTCTCATCAGAAACTCTTTTCTGAATAAATCTATCTGTCCTGGCCGGTAACTTAAAACATCAAGAACAATTAAATGAACATAGGATTTTATATCTATTTACTTAGAGGAACAGATTCCATCATGATTAACACCTACCTCTATATATAACTAGTAGGAGCCAACAGATGCCCATATACCCATACACAGTACAAGTATGAAAGCAGTATCAAACTTAAACTACCTATATACCAGATAACTGTGCTATCTCAGGTCTAAAGATTATATGCACTGATATGATTTATGACAAAACATTGATTAGAGTAAACTCCATGTGCTTATCATAAGTGTCACTGGTTCGGTCTACTTATCATTTATAAGTGCCTATCATGTTTGTCATATGGCATGAGACTTACCATTCCATCTTATTTATATCTCATATAAATAACTTGGTAACAAACATGAATACAATCTTTCTGGATAAGTCATGTCCTTTTTATGAAGTATCCTCGATTGTGAACCTATTTATGATACTTTGTGCTAGAAATATTGTCACTCATATTCTTAACAACTTAACAATAATATTTCTAACAAAATATCAATGGACCTTTTCTATTACACATAAATATATTATGTAAATGGAAAAGTGGAAATGCCTTTTATTAATAAAAATATGTACAAGATACATACTAAATGATATGCTCTAGGGCATACTACTAACAGGCCAAACCCTAGCTTAGGTTCCATGCATGATTCTCATGCTTCCTCATGAAATTTTCCCATAATCAACCTTAATTCAAAGCTTGTACAACTAATCTAGCATGAAAAGAAACTTACCTCAATTGTGACCTTCCCAATCTTCAATTTCTTCTAAATTTCTTTTTCTCCTTACTTTTAATCTCTCAATGAAAGATTAATTTGATGTTCTCTACCAATTAGATGGAAAACCCATGGAGGAAAAGTGATGAATTAAGTTTTGAGAATGGGTGTCAATGGAGAAAGAAGGAAGAAGAAGAAAGAAAGAAAGAGAGAGGGAGAAGGGAGGTGGGGCAACCAAAATGGGAGAGGGAAGAAGGCTTATTTCCTTTTTATATTTATCCTAATTTTTTATTTATTTAAATCATTTTAATTGAGTTGTCCAAAGCCCATTGATCCTAAAATTTTAATTAGGATAAAATGGAATTAAAATTCTAGGTTTTCATTTCTTTTATTTTCTTTTCACTTTATACTTGAATTGTTTTCCTAAAAAAAAAAATTATTCCATAATTCAATTCATTAATTTCATTTAATTTAATTTACATTTTAGTCTAAAGTCAACTCTTGAGGTGAATTTACCAAAATGCCCTTCGTCGTGTTTTAATCCCTCTTTTTCATAATCCCTAATAAATCCTTAGGTTTTTGGTTCACTTGAATTTTTATTGTGTCTATCTCAGTTAATTTTTCCTTTTATTTTTGATTCTCAAGGTGTCTTTGAATAGTACTAGTCACAGACCAAAAATGATACTATTCATGGCTCAGAGGTTCGGGGTGTTACATTTCTCCCCTCCTTAAAAATAAAATTTCATCCTCGAAATTTTTCTGGTCTCAGTCTCTGAATAGCTGTGGTTGCTGCCTCCTTATGTCCTCCTCACACTCCCATGTAGCCTCTTGGCCTGAATGATGGTTCCACAACACTTTTACTAGAGGTATTTGCTTGTTCCTCAGCTGCTTCACCTCATATGCCAAGATCTTTATGGGCTCTTTATCATATGTTAGGTCTGGATTCACCTCAATCTCTTCTACTGGAAAAATGTGAGAGGAGTTTGATCTGTACCTCCTCAACATGGAGACATGAAAGACATTGAGAATCTTTACCAACTCTGGAGGCAATGCCAATCTATATGCCAATGGACCCACTCTTTCAAGAACCTCATATGGCCCGATGAAGCAAGGACTTAGTTTCCCCTTTCCACCAAACCTCATGATCCTTTTCCATGGAGAAACTTTAAGGAATACTTTGTCACCTACACTATACTGAATATCTTTTCTCTTTAAATCAATGTAGGATTTCTGTCTATCCGATGTAGCCTTGAGTCTGTCTCTAATGAGCTTAACCTTTTCTTCCATTTGCTGCACAAGTTCGGGGCCAATCAACTTCCTCTCGCTCACTTCATCCCAACACAAGGGAGTTCTACACTTTCTACCATATAAAGCTTCATATGGAGGCATCCCAATACTCGACTGATAGTTATTGTTGTAAGCAAATTCAATTAAAGGCAACTGTGAATCCCAACTTCCTTTAAATTCAATTACACAGGCTCGAAGCATGTCCTCCAAAATCTGAATGATCCTTTCAGACTGGCCATCTGTCTGTGGATGGAATGCTGTACTAAAATTCAATCTAGTTCCTAGGGTTTTTTGTAGACTACCCCAAAATGTAGAAGTGAACCTTGGATCTCTATCAGACACAATAGACACTGGTACTTCATGCAACCTCACTACATCATCAATGTACAGTTTGGCCAATCTTTCCAGGCTATAGTCCATCCTCACTGGCAGAAAGTGTGCAGACTTGGTCAATCCATCAATAATAACCCAAATTGCATCATGATTCCTTTGGGTATAGGGAAGTCCTGTCACAAAATCCATAGTGGTTCTCTCCCATTTCCACCCAGGGATTGGCAATGGCTGTAGTAACCCTGCTGGCACTTGGTGTTCTGCCTTTACTTGCTGACAAGTTAGACATTTGGCAACATATTCTACAATGTCTTTCTTTATTCCCCTCCACCAATAGTGTTCTTTCATGGTTCTATACATTTTGGTTCCACCAGGGTGCATTGCAAAAGGTGAATTATGTGCTTCCTTTAAAATGGTCTGCCTCAGTTCAACATTATCAAGAATGCACATTTTGCCACAATATAACAACAGGCCCTTATCATTTACTAACAACTCTAGTTTCTTACCATCCCAAGCCTCTTCCATCAACTTCACCTACTTATCATCATTCTGTGCAGCTGCCTTAATTTGTTCTGTCAGCATTGGCTTCACTTTCCAAGTAGTTACCATCTACCCATCTTCATCAATCTCTAGGTTAGCATGCAATGACCTTAACTCATGCACCATGGACAATGGAGAAACCCTTAAGCCAGCCATAGTCTTGCAAATTAAAGCATCAGCTACAACATTAGCTTTTCTAGGTTGCTAGTCTATCAAGCAATCATAATCTTTTATCAGCCCTAACCATCTCCTCTGCCTCAAGTTTAACTCTTTCTGTGTGCCCAAGTGCTTCAAACTTTTATGATCTATGTATATATAACATCTCTCCCCATACAAGTAGTGTCTCAAGATCTTTAAAGCAAAGACAATGGCTGCCAGCTCCAAGTCATGTATAGGATAATTCCTCTCATGCGGTTTAAGCTAGTGTGAATGAAGGAGCGGAAGCGTGAAAAACACAAGATTATACCATTGAATTCAAAAATTTTCACCTAGGGTCACATGCACCATGCAAGATTTATTTTTATCTATTTGATTTCAATGATAAACAACATATTAAAACTCTTTTAATATGTTTTTGGATCTGTATTTGCCATTTAAGATTTTAAAATTAATCAGATTAATTTTAGAACCCTAGATTAAATCAAGAACGATTACACTAACCTCTTGATGTGCTGCAGCGTGTCTGCGCCTTTGAGATTCGTCTTCAGGACACCAGATGTTGTCCCTCTAGCTTGTCCACACCAAGAACACCTATGGCAGCCCTTGAACAGCTTTTAAAGCCTTTTCTATTAATTAGAAATTCAAGTTCTGCCTTTTAAGAGATTAGAGATGTAAACAGGACACTAGAAACAATTTCTAGTGTTCTTAATTCAAGAGATTGATGGCTAATCTCTTTGAATTGATGAGAGATGAAGAGAAATAGCTGGAGAGGCTCAAAGTGGCGTGACAATTGAGAGGAGAGGCTGTTGGTTATGTTTTCTTTTCATAACCACACTTAAATAGCTAGGTTAACACATTAAACCCTAGCCACATGTCACCTTTTGATTAGCTCTAGGTTTAAGTGACCCAATCACATTGTGCCAAGTGTCAAACCTATATTTAATCTTGATTTTAATCATCTTACATGATTAAAAATATTTGGCAAGCTTATGTGTTATGCCATGTGTCACCATCTCATGGTGCCACGTGTCACAATCGTGAAATGACCAAAATGCCCTCGTGTCTTAATTTTGAGTTCTTAACCCAAAATAATTATTTTTTTCTTCTAATTAATTTATATCAAATATAAATTAATTAATTAATCTCTATTAATTAATTTTCATCAATTAAATTCATATTTAAACACTTTAAATATAAATTTAATTTATACTACACATCCAATAATCTAGATTTGGTTTCAAGTCATGCTAGGGACTTTGCAATTTAATTGCAAACCAAATCTATTTAATTAATCAATTAAAATCTTTAATTAATTAATTAAATCATATTTAAATAGGTGATAACTTGTGTATGTGTGTGACTTACTAGGCTCATCACTAATTGGCAATGAGACATGATATCAACTCTTAATATCATCAGAACTCTTTCTTACCATAAATGATTTCTCTAAATCATTTTATGAACCTCATAGACCATGGTTAACACCTAGCATAGCATGCCATGGCCACCCAATTAGTAATAAGGTTTACCTTAAATGAACCTATAATCATATGTTACCATGCACTAGAATCTCTGCATACAAAATCCCAACTCAAGCCGGAGTCATGGTTTATGTCAAACTCCATTTGCTATGAATATTATGTTCTCTTTTAATTCCAGTTCTTGATTAAAAGATTTTCTCATCGAAACTCTTTCGAATAAATCTATCTGTCTGCCAGAACTTGAAACATCAAGAACAATTAAATGAACATAGGATTTTATCTCTATTTACTTAGAGGAACAGATTCCATCTTGATCAACACCTACCTCCATATATAACTAGCAGAGCCAACAGATGCCCATATACCCATACAGTACAAGTATGAAAGCGATCAAACTCAAACTACCTATATACAAGATAACTGTGCTATCTCAGGTCTAAAGATTATATGCACTGATATGATTTATGACAAAACATTGACAAGAGTAAACTCCATGTGCTTGTCATAAGTGTCACTGGTTCGGCCTACTTATCATTTATAAGTGCCTATCATGTTTGTTATATGGCATGAGACTCACCATTCCATCTTATTTATATCTCATATAAATAACTTGGGAACAAACATGAATACAATCTTTCTGGATAAGTCATGTCCTTATTATGAAGTATCCTCGATTGTGAACCTATTTATGATACTTTGTGCTAGAAATATTGTCACTCATATTCTTAACAACTTAAGAATAATATTTCTAACAAAATATCAATGGACCTTTTCTATTACACATAAATATATTATGTAAACGGAAAAGTGGAAATGACTTTTATTAATAAAAATATGTATAAGATACATACTAAATGATATGCTCTAGGCATACTACTAAAAATCTCCCACTAGCACTAGAGCCATTCATTACAAAATCTTAGACCTATCTTCTCAAGATGTCGGTCTAATCGAGCTTGTGACAAATGCTTAGTGAATGGATCGTGGGTTTTGGTGATGTTATTTTTCTGCATGGCTATATCGCCTTGCCCAACTATATCTCCGATAATGTGGTAGTGCCTTTCTATGTGTTTGGATTTTGGGTGAGACCTTAGTTCCTTAGCTCAGTATGATCGCTCCATTGTTGTCACGATGTAGTGGGCTGGCGACTCAATGGAAGGAACTCTTGTAAGTTACATCACGAACTTCTTTATCCAACGACTTCCTTTGCGGCATTTGATGCAACAATATACTCGACCTCGATGAGTGGAATCGTAGTCGTGCTCTGTTTGGAACTCTTCCAACCGATCGCACCTCCATTACAAATGAACACATATCCAGAGGTAGACTTTCTATCATCGATATCTGATTGGAAAGAATCAGTATAACCATCCAATTGCAAGTCTCCACCTCCATAAATCAAGAATAAATCCTTAGTTCTTCTCAAGTACTTAAGGATATTCTTGGCGACTATCGATGTTCCAAACTGGATTGGATTGATACCGCTAGTCAAACTAACGACATATGCGATATCAGGCCTAGTACACAACATTGCATACATTAAACTTCCAATAGCCAAGCATATGGAATCTGGCCATCTTATCTCTTTCTTGGTGTCTTTGGAGACATCTCTTTAGAAAGGTGGATACCATGTCTCACTGGTAACAATCCTCTCTTGGAATCAAGCATGTTAAACCTCTTTAACACCTTTTCCAAGTATAGACTTTGGGATAAACCAATTATTCTTTTCGCTCTATCTCTATAGATGCGAATCCCAAGAATATAGGTTGCCTCCCTAAGTCTTTCATGGAGAATGTATTTGACAACCATACCTTTATAGTCGTCAACATACCTGTGTCATTACCCATCAATAGTATGTCATCCACATATAAGACAAGGAAAGTGATAGCACTGTCACTAACCTTCTTATATACACATGGCTCATCCTCATTTTTGATAAAACCAAAGGATTTAATGGCTTCATCAAAACGGATGTTCCAACTCCTCGAAGCTTGTTTCAACCCATAAATGGATCGCTTTAGCTTGCATACCTTGGAACCATCTTGGGATTCAAATCCCTTAGGTTGTTCCATGAAAATGTTTTCTTCAATGTATCTATTGAGAAAATTTGTTTTGACATCCATCCGCCAAATCTCATAATCATAGTACGCATTTATTGCTAATAAAATCCTAATTGATTTAAGCATGGCAACAAAGTAGAAAGTCTCCTCATAGTCTATTCCTTGCCTTTGGCGAAACCCTTTCGCTACTAGCCTTGCCTTATAGGTCTCTACCTTTCCATCAGAACCAATTTTCTTCTTGAAAACCCATTTGTTCCCTATAGGTACAATACCTTCAGGTGGGTCAACAAGATCCCAAACTTGATTCTTATACATGGAATCAATCTTGGATTTCATAGCATCAATCCATTTTGAAGAGTCTATATCTGATATAGCTTCTTCATAGGTAAGTGGATCATCTCCATGATCTACTTCTTCATGAGTAGACAACTCTTGTTCTTCTTCATGAAGAAAACCATATCTCACTGGTGGGTGAGATACCCTAGTTGTTCTACGAGGAACAGCTGTAGATGTTTCATCAATGGGTATAGGTTGACTAGATGGATCTATATCCATCGATGCATTGGTTGGTCAGAATTCTCCAATTCTAACTCTATTTGCCTTCCTTTGCCTCCTTCTTGAACAAACTGTTGTTCAAGAAATGTGGCATCTCTACTTATCACAACTTTTGTGAAGTAGGCAAATAAAATAATATCCAAAACTATCTTTTGGATATCCAACAAATCGACCTTTTTCTGATATGGTCTCCAATTTATCAGTGTTCAGCTTTTTGATATAAGCTGGACAACCCCAAATCTTAACATGCTTAAGGCTTGGTTTTCTTCCATGCCATATCTCATAAGGTGTGAAAGAAACTGATTTTGATGGAATCCTATTCAGAATATATAAAGCTGATTCTAATGCAAATCCCCAAAAGGAGATTGGCATATCAGTATAGCTCATCATACTACGTACCATATCCAATAGGGTACGATTTCTCCTTTCAGATACACCATTTAGCTGTAGCGTTCCTGGAGGAGTCAGCTGAGAAACAATGCTATGCTCTCTCAAGTATTCATCAAATTCAGTACTCAAATATTCACCTCCACGATCTGATCGAAGAGCTTTAATACTTTTTCCTGTTTGATTTTCTACTTCAGATTTAAATTCCTTAAACTTTTCAAAGGATTCATGTTTGTATTTCATCAAATACAAATACCCAAACCTTGATTTATCATCAGTAAAGGTAATAAAATAATGAAAGCCCCCTCTAACCATTTCTTTAAACGGACCACATACATCACTATGTATTAGTTCCAAAATATTTTCAGCTCTTAGCCCTTGTCCAACAAAGGGTGTTCTAGTCATTTTGCCTTGAAGGCAAGATTCACAAGTTGGAGTAGGCTCAGAGCCCAATGAGGATAGAATCCCCATTTTCTCCAATTTTGCAATCCTATCTTCTGCAACATGACATAACCTTAAGTGCCAAATATATTTTGAACTTGAGTTGGTTTTCACCATGGCATTGCATTCATTTAGATTGCTATACTCTGGCCAGTGGAAACACTTTCTTACTGGCAATGGAAACACTTTCTTGTTGGTAATGGAAACACTTTCCTATTGGCAATGGAAACACTTTCCTTTGCCTTTGTCAGCTTTGGTCTTCCCTTTCTGTTTAGCTATTTTCTTGGAAGGACCAGGAATTTGAAGTTTCTTTTTCTTATTGCCCTTCTTCTTGTTGGACTTTCCAGCAGAAGAAGATGCAACCAAAGCTACCTCTTTTCCTTTATTGCCTGGCATATTCTTTTGGGCAATAACTAGCATGTTGAGTAAACCAGCTAAGGTGCATTCCTGTTTAGTCATATGGAAATTTATCACAAAATTTCCAAAAGACTCAGGAAGGGACTGAAGGATCAAATCCGTTTGTAGTTGGAAATCCATGTTGAAGTCAAGATGTTCCAACTGCTCAATCAGCCGAATCATCTTGTGGACATGATCCCCAACATTTTGTCCCTCAGACATCCTCATACGGAATAGCTGCCTAGATATCTCATACCTAGCATTTCTGCTGTGCTCACCATACAACTCTTGTAGGTGAAGGAGGATCTCTACTCGCACTCTGCATGTTCTCATGTTGCTTCTGTAACTCATTACTCATAGAAGCAAGCATGTAACACTTAGCTCTCATATCATGCTCCTTCCACTTGTCCAAAGTTTCATGTTCCTCTTGTGTGGCCTCTGGAGGTAAGGGACCAGGAACATTTGAATCTAGAACATATCCTATATGTTCAAGGTTCAGGACAAGTTTCAAATTTCTTAGCTAATCGGAGTTAGGTCCTGTCAACCTATTGTGATCAAGTATGCTTGCAAGGATATTGGATGGTGGTGGTTGTTTTGTGCTCATTTTTATCGAGAAAATTAAGCTGAGAAAATAACCAGATTAATTAGTAAATGTATCATGTAATTAACCAAAATGATTATGGTCTTTTAATCAAATTGGTCCTCCCACTAACTTAGCGAATCCTACACTTCCAAAGTAGAAAAACGGAAATCCTAGTTGGATGGATTTCTAGTGGGTGATTGAATTCTTATAATTCTATTGATCATCCTCAGGTACATCCATTATTGGAATTACAATAAACTATAAGTGAGCAACTCTTTGCCCATCACATCTCATGTGAGGTTCAATCTTTTACCTAGCCCCTAATGCTCAAAATCTCAGGTACATCCATTATTGACTTATCTTGCATTAGTTAAGTTGATCCCATTGAGTCAGTAATTATGTAAATAATTTTAATGTCCTCAGGTACATCCAATATTGGCCACTAAACCATTTACATATTTACAACATCTCATGCTTAACAATTATTCTTAAGAAAATCTCTTAAATTAATTGCATCTTATGCAACTATTTAAAATTTCTTAAAATAATTGCCCCAATGGAGGGCTTATGTTATAATTACTTTAATTATACCATTTCCAACTTAATCATTTGTTTGGAAGATTTTATAGCCATCCTAATTACTATTAAGGTCTCACTTTGCACATTATCCATTTAGCATGCATATATCATATAATTGCATACATTCCCATACATCTCATGCATTCATGGATAAGCAGTAAATATGGTATGATCATGGACTTTCTAAGGGATTCAATTCTGAGCCACCAATAATTGAATCAGGGCATTCCTAGGTGCATTTCATTCATTCATTTTACAAGAGTTACTGAAGGAGTACATAATCAACACTTGATCTTGAATTCCTCCCACTGGTCCCACCAATGCTCTTGACCTCCTTGAACTTCTTGCAATCCAATATTACATAGTAATCCTTGGCATACCAAGGCGAATTTACAAGAACTTAAATAAATGAAATTACAACCCAAAAATATTATAAACTTAATAATACATGCCCAAAATAAATTAAAATAAATTAATTAATTTATAATCCCAAAGAAACATAAAAGAAATAAATCCAATCACATTGGTCTTTTATAGTCCATGATCATCCATCATGCATATCACTATTTAACAATTAAATAAAACATACATACTTAAATTAAATTGAATATCTCATATTCAACTTAAAAATCCAGATTTGAATATGATTCAAATAAATTTAAAAATTCAGATTTGAATCTCATTCAAACAAATTTAAAAATTCAGATTTGAATCACATTCAAACAACTTCAAAAATTCAGATTTGAATCACATTCAAACATTTTTTAAAAAATCAGATTTGAATCACATTCAAATATTTCTTAAAAAATCATATCTGAATTTTATTGAATCAATTTTAAAAAATCAGATTTAAATATGATTCAAACAACTTTAAAAATTCAGATTTCAATCACATTCAAACAACTTTTAAAATTCAGATTTGAATCACATTCAAACAATTTTTAAAATTCTGATTTGAATCATAATTTAATTGTGTGATTAAAACAACTAATTAAACACTTTAATTAGTAAAAGAATAGGCCTTAGATCATACAACAATTGCAGAATTAAAAGCCAAACCTTGAACCACTCATGGAACCATTGTTGCCGCCACCAATGGTGGCTTCACCATGTGTGACGCCACATCTCATGATCCAACCAGCAATGAATCTCTTGATCTCATGATCAAACACACAATTAAATTATATAATCAACAATCTAAATGGCAAATATAGTGGCTCTGATACCAATTGAAGGAGCGGAAGCGTGAAAAACACAAGATTATACCATTGAATTCAAAAATTTTCACCTAGGGTCACATGCACCATGCAAGATTTATTTTTATCTATTTGATTTCAATGATAAACAACATATTAAAACTCTTTTAATATGTTTTTGGATCTGTATTTGCCATTTAAGATTTTAAAATTAATCAGATTAATTTTAGAACCCTAGATTAAATCAAGAACGATTACACTAACCTCTTGATGTGCTGCAGCGTGTATGCGCCTTTGAGATTCGTCTTCAGGACACCAGATGTTGTCCCTCTAGCTTGTCCACACCAAGAACACATATGGCAGCCCTTGAACAGCTTTTAAAGCCTTTTCTATTAATTAGAAATTCAAGTTCTGCCTTTTAAGAGATTAGAGATGTAAACAGGACACTAGAAATAATTTCTAGTGTTCTTAATTCAAGAGATTGATGGCTAATCTCTTTGAATTGATGAGAGATGAAGAGAAATAGCTAGAGAGGCTCAAAGTGGCGTGACAATTGAGAGGAGAGGCTGTTGGTTATGTTTTCTTTTCATAACCACACTTAAATAGCTAGGTTAACACATTAAACCCTAGCCACATGTCACATTTTGATTAGCTCTAGGTTTAAGTGACCCAATCACATTGTGCCAAGTGTCAAACCTATATTTAATCTTGATTTTAATCATCTTACATGATTAAAAAACATTTGGCAAGCTTATGTGTTATGCCATGTGTCACCATCTCATGGTGCCACGTGTCACACTGTGAAATGACCAAAATGCCCCTGTGTCTTAATTTTGAGTTCTTAACCCAAAATAATTATTTTTTTTCTTCTAATTAATTTATATCAAATATAAATTAATTAATTAATCTCTATTAATTAATTTCTCATCAATTAAATTCATATTTAAACACTTTAAATATAAATTTAATTTATACTACACATCCAATAATCTAGATTTGGTTTCAAGTCATGCTAGGGACTTTGCAATTTAATTGCAAACCAAATCTATTTAATTAATCAATTAAAATCTTTAATTAATTAATTAAATCATATTTAAATAGGTGATAACTTGTGTATGTGTGTGACTTACTAGGCTCATCACTAATTGGCAATGAGACATGATATCAACTCTTAATATCATTAGAACTCTTTCTTACCATAAATGATTTCTCTAAATCATTTTATGAACCTCATAGACCATGGTTAACACCTAGCATAGCATGCCATGGCCACCCAATTAGTAATAAGGTTTACCTTAAATGAACCTATAATCATATGTTACCATGCACTAGAATCTCTCTGTTACAAAATCCCAACTCAAGCTGGAGTCATGGTTTATGTCAAACTCCATTTGCTATGAATATTATGTTCTCTTTTAATTCCAGTTCTTGATTAAAAAGATTTTCTCATCAGAAACTCTTTTCTGAATAAATCTATCTGTCTGCCAGGAACTTGAAACATCAAGAACAATTAAATGAACATAGGATTTTATCTCTATTTACTTAGAGGAACAGATTCCATCTTGATCAACACCTACCTCCATATATAACTAGCAGGAGCCAACAGATGCCCATATACCCATACACAGTACAAGTATGAAAGCGATCAAACTCAAACTACCTATATACAAGATAAGCTGTGCTATCTCAGTCTAAAGATTATATGCACTGATATGATTTATGACAAAACATTGACAAGAGTAAACTCCATGTGCTTGTCATAAGTGTCACTGGTTCGGCCTACTTATCATTTATAAGTGCCTATCATGTTTGTTATATGGCATGAGACTCACCATTCCATCTTATTTATATCTCATATAAATAACTTGGGAACAAACATGAATACAATCTTTCTGGATAAGTCATGTCCTTATTATGAAGTATCCTCGATTGTGAACCTATTTATGATACTTTGTGCTAGAAATATTGTCACTCATATTCTTAACAACTTAAGAATAATATTTCTAACAAAATATCAATGGACCTTTTCTATTACACATAAATATATTATGTAAACGGAAAAGTGGAAATGCCTTTTATTAATAAAAATATGTATAAGATACATACTAAATGATATGCTCTAGGGCATACTACTAACAGTGAAGCATAGGCAATGACGTTCCTATCTTGCATCAACACATAGCCCAATCCGTTATGAGAAACATCACTGTATACGGTGTACTCTTTACCCAAAGTAGGTAAGGTTAAGATTGGAGCTTCAATTAAATGCCTCTTTAACTCATCAAAACTCTCCTGGCATCGATCAGTCCACTGAAATTTCACATCCTTCCTAAGTATCTTAGTCAGTGGAGATGCTAGCATTGAGAATCCTGTCACAAACCTTCAGTAATACTCGGCTAAACCAAGGAAACTCCAAACTTTAGTGACGTTTCTAGGTGGCTTCCAATTAAGAATGGCTTCTACTTTCTAGGATCCACCTGGATGCCTTTTGCAGATATAATATGCCCTAGAAATATAATCTCCTTAAGCAAAACTCACATTTCGACAATTTGGCATACAATTGTTTCTCCCTCAAAGTCTGCAATACTATCATCAAGTGCTTGTCATGTTCCTCTACATTCCTTGAATACACCAAAATATCATCAGTGAACACCACTACAAACTGATCCAAATATAGCCTGAAGATAGTGTTCATCAGGCCTGTAAAAGCAGCTAGAGCATTAGTCAACCCGAATGGCATCAACAAGAATTCATAGTGGCCATACCGAGTTCTGAAGGCAGTTTTAGGTATACTCTGCTCCTGCACCCTCAACTGATAGTAGCCCAATCTCAAGTCAAATTTGGAGAATGCAGTTACATCCTTCAACTGATCAAATAGATCATCAATCCATGGTAGAGGATATCTGTTCTTTATGGCCACCATGTTCAACAGTCTATAGTCTATACATAGAAGGAGAGTACCATCCTTTTTCTTCATAAACAATACTGATGCTGAAGGAACGGAAGCGTGAAAAACACAAGTTTATCCCATTGAATTCAAAAATTTTCACCTAGGGTCACATGCATCATGCAAGATTTATTTTTATCTATTTGATTTCAATGATAAACAACATATTAAAACTCTTTTAATATGTTTTTAGATCTGTATTTGCCATTTAAGATTTTAAAATTAATTAGATTAATTTTAGAACCCTAGATTAAATCAAGAACGATTACACTAACCTCTTGATGCACGGCAGCGTGTCTGCGCCTTTGAAATTCGTCTTCAGGACACCAGATGTTGTCCCTCTAGCTTGTCCACACCAAGAACACCTATGGCAGCCCTTGAACAGCTTCTAAAGCTTTTTCTATTAATTAGAAATTCAAGTTCTACCTTTTAAGAGATTAGAGATATAAACAGGACACTAGAAACAATTTCTAGTGTTCTTAATTCAAGAGATTGATGGCTAATCTCTTTGAATTGATGAGAGATGAAGAAGAATAGATGAAAAGCCTCAAAGTGGCGTAAAAAAGGAGAGGAGTGGCTGCTGGTTGCTTTTCTTTTCATAACAACACTTAAATAGCTAGGTTAACATATTAAACCCTTGCCACATGTCATCCTTTGATTAGCTCTAGGTTTAAGTGACCCAATCACATTGTGCCAAGTGTCAAACCTCTACTTAATCTTGATTTTAATCATCTTATATGATTAAAAAAACATTTGGCAAGCTTATGTGTAATCCCATGTGTCACCATCTCATGGTGCCACGTGTCACACTGTGAAATGACCAAAATGCCCCTGTGTCTTAATTTTGAGTTCTTAACCCAAAATAATTATTTTTCTTCTTCTAATTAATTTATATCAAATATAAATTAATTAATTAATATCTATTAATTAATTTCTCATTAATTAAATTCATATTTAAACACTTTAAATATAAATTTAATTTATACTACACATCCAATAATCTAGATTTGGTTTCAAGTCATGCTAGAGACTTTGCAATTTAATTGCAAACCAAACCTATTTAATTAATCAATTAAACTCTTTAATTAATTAATTAAATCATATTTAAATAGGTGATAACTTGTGTATGTGTGTAACTTACTAGGCTCATCACTAATTGGCAATGAGACATGATATCAACTCTTAATATCATCAGAACTCTTTCTTACCATAAATGATTTCTCTAAATTATTTTATGAACCTCATAGACCATGGTTAACACCTAGCATAGCATGCCATGGCCACCCAATTTGTAATAAGGTTTACCATATGTTACCATGCACTAGAATCTCTCTGTTACAAAATCCCAACTCAAGCTGGAGTCATGGTTTATGTCAAACTCCATTTGCTATGAATATTATGTTCTCTTTTAATTCTAGTTCTTGATTAAAAAGATTTTCTCATCAGAAACTCTTTTCTGAATAAATCTATCAGTCCTGGCCAGGAACTTGAAACATCAAGAACAATTAAATGAACATAGGATTTTATCTCTATTTACTTAGAGGAACAGATTCCATCTTGATCAACACCTACCTCCATACATAACTAGTAGGAGCCAACAGATGCCCATATACCCATACACAGTACAAGTATGAAAGCAGTATCAAACTCAAACTACCTATATACAAGATAACTGTGCTATCTCAAGTCTAAAGATTATATGCACTGATATGATTTATGACAAAATATTGACAAGAGTAAACTCCATGTGCTTGTCATAAGTGTCACTGGTTCAGCCTACTTATCATTTATAA
The DNA here is from genome assembly GCF_030052815.1 of Hevea brasiliensis. Classification (NCBI taxonomy): domain Eukaryota; kingdom Viridiplantae; phylum Streptophyta; class Magnoliopsida; order Malpighiales; family Euphorbiaceae; genus Hevea; species Hevea brasiliensis. The sequence goes on along the minus strand of NC_079498.1, from coordinate 70,685,374 downwards.
GTGCCTATCATGTTTGTTATATGGCATGAGACTCACCATTCCATCTTATTTATATCTCATATAAATAACTTGGGAACAAACACGAATACAATCTTTCTGGATAAGTCATGTCCTTATTATGAAGTATCCTCGATTGTGAACCTATTTATGATACTTTGTGCTAGAAATATTGTCACTCATATTCTTAACAACTTAAGAATAATATTTCTAAGAAAATGTCAATAGACCTTTTCTATTACACATAAATATATTATGTAAATGGAAAAGTGGAAATGCCTTTTATTAATAAAAATATGTGCAAGATACATACTAAATGATATGCTCTAGGGCATACTACTAACAGATGCTCCCCAAGGTGACACACTAAGGTGGATGAAACTCTTATCTAGCAACTCCTGTAATTGCACCTTTATCTTTTTCAACTCAATAGGTGTCATCCTATAAGGAGTGATGGAAATTGAATTCACACCAGGCATAATCTCAATGTCAAACTGCACCTCTCTCTCCGGAGGCAATCCTGATAATTCTTCCAGAAAGACATCCGGATTATCACCTCTCACTCCTGTAATTGCACCTTTATCTTTTTCAACTCAATAGGTGTCATCCTATAAGGAGTGATGGAAATTGGATTCACACCAGGCATAATCTCAATGTCAAACTGCACCTCTCTCTCCGGAGGCAATCCTGATAATTCTTCCAGAAAGACATCCGGATTATCACATACAGTAGGAATATCCCTTAATTCTGGGCTCCCTACTTGGGTGTCTATCACATGGGCCAAATATGCTTCACTCCCCTTTCTGATCATCTTTCTACCAAGTGCAGCTGAAATGATGTTGGATGGTAATAACTGCCTCTCTCTGTGTATTACTACATCCGCGTACTCGGGAAGACTAAAAGTGACTGTCTTTAGCCTACAGTCGATCATGGCATGATGCCTAACTAACCAATCCATGCCCAAGATGATATCATGAAGGGCATTTTAATTAAATCATATAGGAATGTATGTCCTTGGATCACCAACGAGAAATCCTTATACAATTTTTTCACTCTAACCTCCTGGCCTAATGGACTAGTCACTAGTACATCCAAGTCCATTTTCAAGTAGGGAATAGTAGAGGAACAAGCAATGCTAGCACTAACATATGAGTATGTGAAGCCAGGATCAAACAACACATAAACAGCTTGTTCAAAGATGGAGAAGGTACCAGCCACAACATCTGATGTCTTAGCCTCGTCCCTCTAGCTCATTGTATATACTCTAGATGATGCTCCATTCTGCTCTGACTGCTTTACTGTACCCTGGCTACCTGCTGTACCACCTCTACCCCTGCTTTGGCCTCTGCTAACTGTCTGTTATCCTTTGGAAGTAGAACATTGAGCAGATCCCTCAGTGGTGGTAGCAATTTTGGTTTTCTGCACTATTTCAGGTTTTTGGGTAAAGTTTGAGAGCATAGGAGTGATGAACAAAACTTAAAAAGGTCAAAGGATTGAGAAAAGTTACTGATACAAAGTACACGAGTCGTGTAAGTAAAGCCACAGACCCGTGTAACCTACTGCCAAAAGAAAGCTAAAAGAGCCAAAGAAGAAGCAGAAGTACATGGGCCATGTAATCAGACCCGTGTAACCTATGCAGACCCGTGTAAGTCTCTGTGAGCACAAGCTTAAAGAATTCTAAAAAAAAAAAAAAGAAGTACACGGGCCATGTAATTAGACTCGTGTACCCAGTGCGGACCCGTGTAAACTCCTGTGCCAAAGCAAGGCACAACCATTCAGCTCCAGTAAGTTACACGGTTCTGGGCCGTGTAGTGACACACGGGCTGTATACTATGCAGCAGTCAGTTTCCTAATCCAAGTTTCAGCTCTTTTTTACACATTCAAAACAGACTCCTAGTGCTTTTGGGATTCTAAAACCTAACCCTAGACCAGCTATTATAAATAGAAGCAGAAAATGACAACAAGAGGGCTTTTTCTTTTAGGAGTTCAACCTTTTTACAAAGCTTTTTAGAGTTTTTAGAAGGTTTTTTCATTTTTCATACTTGTATTCTCCACAGCCGTCTTGAAGAGTAGAACACTAGCACATAAGGGAAATCCTTAGCCGAAGTCCCTCAAGGATCGAGACTGCAGTCATTCCTCTTCGGTTCTTTTATTCTATATCTCTAAACGGACTCTTTATGTTCTGTTATTTTATTCCTTCATGTTTTTTGAACTCACCATGAGTGAGTAATTTCTTTATTTTGGAATTAGGAGAGTAACATTTGCAATTATTATTATGGATAAATATTGAGTTTTATTTATTGGATTTGAGTTTAGTTCTTTGATTCAACTTCTTGTCAACTTCTTGTGATCGTAATGCATGATATGTGTCAGTACCCACTTAGTATTGATTATAGATATTAATTGAAGGATTGAAAGGCGAAGATTAATATTAGAAAATCGAGATCTTGAACCTAGGAAATCTGACCTAGAGATAGGCTGATACCTTTGTAGAATTCCAAAATTAATCACATATCTTAAAGTGTTTAATTAATTTAATCACCACGAAAGTAGGGTTTAGGTTAATTAAAATACATGTTAAGTTCCTTGAGAGAGGACTTATCCCAGGATTAATTTCCATTAAAGCAATTATTCTAAATTCGATGAATAGACAAGATTAAAATCCAGAGTAAAATTGTAGTATGAAATCTTAATTATGGAATTACTTTTATAAATAGTTTAATTCAAAGATTACTTTCAGCATCTAAAATAGGTTTAACTCATTCTCATCCATATTTGGTAGCCTAAACAGTCAAAATTATCGTGTAGCCTGATACTTGCTAATTAAATTCCTCGTGGGAATGATACTTCACTCATCACTTTATTATTTGTTAGCGATCCGTGCACTTGCGGTGGTTTAAAAACTAGCAAACAAGTTTTTAGCGCAGTTGCTGGGGAGTTTTAATATTAGTAATATTATATGATAAGTAATTTAGCTGATTTAGGCAATTTCATTTATTATTTAGTTTTACTTAAATTATTTTATTTTCTTATTCTTTCTCAGGTGATTGGTTTGGTACATGACTAGAACAAAACCAGAGGAAGAAGTCTTTGATTTGGATCCAGAGATAGACAAAACTCTAAGAACTATCTGGAGAGAGAGGAAACGTCAAGGACAAGATCAAGGGAATCCAGAGATTCCAAATATGGCCAACGATAACAACAACAGGCGGAGACTCTTGAAGGACTATAGAGCTCCCTCCATACAAGGATTCCAACCTAGTGTTACATGACTCATAGTGGATGCCAACAATTTTGAATTAAAATCGGCATGGCTCCAGATGATCTAACAGACCCAATTTGGGGGTTCACCAACAGAAGATCCGCACTGCCACCTCCAGTGCTTTCTTGCCCTTTGTGACACATTCAAGATGAATGGGGTCTCTGATTAAGCTATAAGACTCCAAGCATTTCCATTTTCCATCGATATAGAGCAAGGAAGTGGTTACTTTCTCAACTAGCTAGAACATTCACCACATGGGAGGACCTCTCACAAGCTTTTCTAGCAAGGTACTTCCCACCTGCGAAGACTGCAAAGTTGAGAATTGAACTCAACACCTTTAGGCAAATGGAAGGTGAATCACTCTATGATGCATGGGAGAGATATAAGGACCTGTAGAGAGAATGCCCACACCATGGCATAGAAGATTGGTTCCTGGTTCAGAACTTCTAAAATGGGCCACTGCCCTCTACAAGGAGCACAATAGATTTAACAGCATAAGGTGACCTAATAGAGAAAACAGTGGATCAAGCACTTGAACTTTTGGAGAGGGTCGCATATCACAACTATGAGTGGTCGAATGAAATGGGAAATACGAGGAGAACAGCAAAAATCCTAGAAGTGGATGCCCTAAGCATGATAAATGCTCAATTTGACCAGCTTACAAAGAGGTTTGATAAAATGCAGGCCAATACTATAGGGATGAACAGTCAACATGATGACAGCTATGGAGGAGGATACATGAGTCCAGAGTACAACAGCTTCAATGAACTCCCCACAGAACAGATGAACTATGTGAATAATGGAGGAAACTTCAACCAGAGACAACCCCACAATCCATATTCAAACACATACAACCCTGGATGGAGGAACCACCCAAATTTCTCATGGTTAAATTCTCAAAATCAACCAATAAACAAACAGCAAGGGTACAAACCACTGCACTTCTGGATTTCGAACAAGGGACAAAACTCGCACACCCATCGCTACTCCTCGTAACCAACAAAGATGAATCAAGGTCAACTATGGAATCCATGGTGGAAAGCTTCCTAGCAAACCCGCAATAGTAAAATGAAATTATCAAACAGCTAGCTTCCGGAATGGACCAACTTGCCACCCACAACAAGATGTTTGAAAATCAAATTGCTTAGCAAGCAATCTCTTCAAGCAAGGCTGTGTTTCACTGGTTTTACAACCCCACAAGTACATGAATCGCTAACAAGTAATAAAGTGATGAGTAGAGTATTGTTCCCACAAGGAATTTGATTAGTAAGAACCAATCTACGCAATAATTTTGACTGTTTAGGCTATCGAATATTTAGGGAATGAAGTTTGTTAACCTTAAACACTAGAATGATAAACTTAAAATGAAATGATTTATTTGAAATAATTCTGGAATTAAGATTTCACACTTGAATCTTACTAAGGATGTTATCTCATTTATTTACTAAATTGAGGATCGTTTTCCTTGATGGAAATCAGTCCTAATTTATCCTAAATCCTCTCTCAAGGCACCTAGGGTGTATTCTAATTAACTCAAACCCAACTTTTATGGAGATCAAATTAATTAAAATCCTTCAAGATCTTTGACCAATTTTGAAGTTCCACAAAGGTATCAGCCAATGTCTAGGTCAAAATTCCTAAGTTCAAGATCTTGATTTTCTGATATTAATCTTCACCTTTAAGTCCTTCAATTAACATCTACAATAATGGCTAAGTGGGTACCAGCACATAGCATGCATTAAGATCACAAGAAATTAAATCAAGGAACGAATCTCAAATCCAATAAATAAAACTTAGTGTTCATCCATAATAATCATTACAAGCATTACTCTCCCAAATCTAGAATAAGAAAACTACTCACTCATGGTGAGTTCAGCAAACATTATGATAACAGGTAAAAACAGTAAAAAGAAAATCATGTAGAAGAATTAAAATAATAAAAATCTGTCTATGAAGATGAAATGAAGGAACCGAAGATAGTTTGCAGCTTTGATCTTGTGGAGCTTCAGCTGGAAAACTCCTTTTGGTACTGATGTTTCTCTCCTCGAGATAGCTGGAGAGAGTGCAGAGTGTGGATTTCTCTCTTTCAAAACTCCTCAAAAGTGCTGTCAAAAGATAAAAGAGAGCCTTCTTTTTCTGATGTTTTCTCTTCTATTTATAATGGTTGTTAGGTCATTTTGAGTCTAAAAGGCTTTAGGAGTCTCATTTGAATCAGAAAACAAGAGCGAGAATTCGAGTTATAAAACTGGTTGCCACATAGTACACGACCCGTGTGTCACTACATGGCCCAGGGCTGTGTAACTTGCTAGAGTGGAACTGTGGAGTCTTGCATTGGCACAGAGAGTTACACGGGTCTACGCCAACTACACGGGCCTAATTACATGGTCCGTGTACTTTTGTTCCCATAAGGTTCTTTAAGCTTATGCCCGGTAGAGACTTACATGGGTCCTTACAGATTACATGGGTCTAATTACACAACCTGTGTACTTTTGTTTCTCCATTGGCTATCTAGCTTTCTTCTGGAAGAAGGTTACATGGGTTTGGGACTTGGCTTACACGACCCATGTACTTTGTGTCAGCAGCAATACTCAGTCTCTTGACCTCTCTAAGCTTCCTTTTGCACTCCTATACTGTGGGGCTTCACCCAAACACCTGAAAATGATGCAGAAAACATGGAATTAAGGGCTTGACAATAGAAATTATAAAACTAATGAAATCAACTACTATGCATGAAAATACTTTCCTAAATGCTATGAGATAATATACAAATGTGCTTAAAAACATCTATATAATTCAAATGTATCAGGCATTTGGTAAACTACCTAGTTAACCAGAGATAAACCCAAAGGAGCATCGTAAGGCAGTTACATTGAGAAGTGGAAGAATTTTAGAACAATCAGAGGAAGTGCCAACAGGGGAAACCTTTGAAAAATCTGAAAGCCAAACAAAGAAGAAAGAGGAAGAAGCCAATAAGGATCAGGAGGAGGAACTGGGAAGAAAAAGAAGCTACCAAAGCCATATCAGCCTTCACTACCTTTTCCTTAGAGATTCCAGAAAGCCAAATTGGATAAGTAGTTTGGGAAGTTCTTAGAAGTTTTACAGAAACTTTATATCAACATTCCCTTCACTAAAGCACTCTCTCAGATGCCATCCTACACCAAATTCCTTACGGAAATTCTGTCAAAGAAAAGAAAGCTGGAAGACTATGAGACTATTGCTTTAATAGAGGAATGTAACGCCATATTGCAAAACAAACTATTGGACCTAGATGTCTTAACCTATGTTTTGATGATAATAAACAATTAGTGTGCTACTAATATACTTTGGAAGTGTTTGTGTTAGGTTTGTAGGCCATAGACTCAAAATTGCCAAATTGCTTCAAATCAATATTAAGGAAGAGCAACATAAGGAAGCAAACATTTATGAGAACCTACAATGTAACTTTTATTTATTTTATATCTTGTAAATCTCATTTTATTAATTATGTTGGCTCAAGTCTAGGTGGTACTAAGAATATCTTATTTAACTTAGTTTTCACCTAATTTTTTATCAAGGGAAAATTAAATAAATTTTTCAAAAATGAAAAATTAATTTTGAAAAGTATTTTAGTTGCAAAATACATTGAATTAGCTTTCCAGTGGTTCAAACACATAAAAAATCCAAGTTCGGATAAAAAAATTATGAGTTTTTTAAACTCTTAATTTCTTAGTGTCTTTACTTGTAACTTTTTCTTGACCAAGGGGGACTAAAATGAAATTTTCACATTTTAGAAATTCAATTTTGTTTTTGAAAGTATTTTCATTGAAAAGTTTATTAAATTAGCTTTCCAATGGTTCAAACGGATCGAAAATCCGAGTTCCGACCAAAAAGTTATGCATTTCTGAAGTCTAAGTGTCCTTTTGACACTTTCTATCCAGAAAGCACTTCGACAGCCGAAGTCTACTCTTTAAATCATGGTTTTTGAGCATTAAAAGTCATTTTGTCCAGAGAGTACTCCGGCAGCCAAAAGTGGGAACTTTCGCAGCCGAAAGTGACTTTTCAAAGGCTATTTTTTGGTGCTTCAACCTTCGGCAGCCGAAGTAAATAACTCCGGCAGTCGAACCTGGGTTTTTGCAACTCAATAAAACATAGCTTTGGGTGGTTAAATGGCTAGTTTTGCATTATTACACCCTCAATGGCTATTTTCTTGCAAAAACTATAAATAGGCACCATTTATGACTGGAAATGAGTTTAGACAACAACAATCTTTTGGAAATTTATTGGGTTCTAAAGATTTTCTTCATTCTCTCTCTCTAGAACTTGAGCTACCATAGTTAATGTTGAGAACTTGATATTTGAGTTGTAAATTTATTGTTCTGAGAGTTCCTTCAGAGTTATTGTGAGCACTTATTGTAATTTTGAGTGTGATAGAGCTTTAAATAGCTCTTGAGTGTGAAGGGATTTGTGAAAGAGCAAGGGTTTTCTCTTGTGGTGATTGTAAGGAGCTTATTCTTCACCCAATGAAGAATTTTAGTGGATTTAACTCTCAAGGAGGGCCTTGAGGAGAGGACATAGGCTTGGGATAGCCGAACCTCTATAAATCTCTTGTGTTATCATTCTTCCTTTTCTCTTCTTTGTCTTTAAATTTTTTTGAATCTTTAATTTTGCAATTAGAACCCAATTCACACCCCCCCCCCTCTTGGGTTGCTACAAGGGACAATAAGTGGTATCAGAGCAAGTCTCCATTCTACAAGATTTAATCATCTTAGAGTAAAGATCAATGGCAACCCTCAATGCACAAGAAGGTCAATCGGTGGTAAGACCTACTTTCTTTGATGGTAATGACTTCTTGTATTAGAAAAATAGGATGTATTATTTCCTAAAATCAGAAGGGGTTGACTTGTGGGATGTTGTAGAAAATGGGCCATTCACCCCAATTAAAATTGTTGATGGTGTGCATGTAGCTAAGCCTAAGGGTGAATGGAGCGAGCAAGAGAAAAGAAGAGTGGCTTTAAATGATAAGGCTATTCATGTTCTATTTTGTGCATTAAGTAGAAGTGAATATAATAAAGTGCATATGAAGTCTACCACAAAAGAAATTTGAGATGCTTTAGTGGTTACTCATGAAGTTACTAGTCCAGTAAAGGAGAATAAGATGGATTTCCTTATCTACCAATATGAATTGTTCAAGATGAAGTCAGATGAAACCACAAGTGAAATGTATAATAGATTTGTGGAGATTATAGGAGGAATTAAATCTCTTGGGAAAACATTCACAAATGAGGAGCTAGTAAAGAAGATTTTAAAAAGTCTTCCTAAGGAGTGGCTGTTAGTAGTATGCCCTAGAGCATTTCATTTAGTATGTATCTTGTACATGTTTTATTAATAAAAGGCATTTTCACTTTTTAGTTTACATAATATATTTTTGTGTAATAAAAAAGGTCCATTGATATTTTGTTAGAAATTATATTCTTAAGTTGTTAAGAATATGAGTGACAACATTTCTAGCACAAAGTATTATAAATTGATTCACAATCGAGGATACTTCACACAGGACATGACTTATCTAGAAAGATTGTATTCATGTTTGTTCCCAATGTATTTATATGAGATATAAATAAGATGGAATGGTGAGTCTCATGCCATATAACAAACATGATAGGCACTTATGCATGATAAGTAGGCCGAACCAGTGACATTTATGACAAGCACATAGAGTTTACTCTTGTCAATGCATTGTCATAAATCATATCAGTTCATATAATCTTTAGACCTGAGATAGCACAGTTATCTTGTATATAGGTGGTTTGAGTTTGATACTGCTTTCATACTTGTACTGTGTATGGGTATATGGGCATGTGTTGGCTCCTACTAGTTATATATGGAGGTAGGTATTGATCAAGATGGAATTTGTTACCCTAAGTAAATAGCGATAAAATCCGATGTTCATTTAATTATTCTTGATGTTTCAAGTTCCTGGCCAAGACAGATAGATTTAATCATAAAAGAGTTTCTGATGAGAAAATCATTTTAATCAAGAATTGGAATTAAAAGATAACATAATATTCATAGCAAATGGGGTTTGACATAAACCATGACTCCAACTCGAATTGGGATTTTAGAATAGAGAGATTCTAGTGCATGGTAACATATGATTATAGGTTCATTTAAGGTATTCCTTATTACTAATTGGGAGGCCATGGCATGCTATGCTAGGTGTTAACCATAGTCTATGAGGTGCATAAAATGATTTAGAGAAATTATTTATAGTAAGAAAGAGTTTTGATGATATTAAGAGTTAATATCGTATCTCATTGCCAATTAGTGATGAGCCTAATGAGTCACACACATACACAAGTAATTACCAAGTTAAATGTGATTTAATTAATTAGTTAAAGAGTTTAATTGATTAATTAAAAGGTTTGGTTTGCAATTAGATTGCAAAGTCCCTAGCTTGACTTGAAACCAAATCTAGGTTATTGGATGTATAATATAAGTTAAATTTATATTTAAAGTGTTTAAATATGAATTTAATTATGAAAAATTAATTAATGGAGATTAATTAATTAATTTATATTTGATATAAATTGATTAGAAGAAGAGAAATAATTATTTTGGGTTGAGAACTCAAAATTAAGACTGAGAACTCAAAATTAAGACACAAGAGTAATTTGGTCATTTTACAGGGTGACATGTGGCACCATGGGATGGTAACACATGTCACTACACATAAGCTTGTCATTTGTCTTTTAATCATGTAAGATGATAAAAGTTAAGATTAAATCTAGGTTTGACACTTGGCACAATGTCATTGGGTCAATTAAACTAAGAGCCAATCAGAAGATGACATGTGGCAAGGGTTTTAAGTGATGACCTAGCTATATCAGGAAAGGATGAAAGAACAAAAGAATAATATGCTATTCTTTCATATGTGCCGCCACCCAAAAAAGCTCTCCTTTCTCTTCTTCTTCATCTCTCATCAATTCAAAGAGAATTTCCAACATTCTCTTGAATTAAAATTGCTAGAAATTATTTCTAGTGTCCTGTATATATCTATAATGTCTCTAAAGGCAAAACCTTAATTTCTAATTGATTGGAAAGGCTTGAGAAACTATTCAAGGGGCTGCTATTGGTGATCTTGGTGTGGAAAAGCTAGAGGGACAACATCTAGTGTCCCAGGTGCATCCCAAAGGCACCAAACACAACTGCAGTGCATCAAAAGGTTAGTGCACTTGTTCTTGACTTAATCTAGGGTTCTAATAAATTAATCTATTAATTTTAAAATCTTAAATGGTGAATGTAGATCCAAAAACATATTAAAAGTGTTTTAATATGCTGTTTAACATTGAAATCAAATAGATAAATAATGAATCTTGCATGATGCATGAGACCCTAGAAGAAAAATTTTGAATTCAATGATCTAAACTTATGTTTTTCATGCTTCCGCTCCTTCAGTGGCTACCTAAAGTAACTTCACTCAAGGATTCCAAGGACGTGAGCAAGCTACAACTTGATGAGCTCTTACGAAATCTCATTGACTATGAGATGACACTCAAAAGAGAGCAAGTGGAGGAACCTAACAAAGCCAAAAAGACTATTGCCTTCAAAGTATCTTCCGAAAACTCAAATGATGAAGATGATGAGTTTGATGAGGAAGAATTGGCTCTAATGACAAGGAGAATAAGGAAGATGCTCTTCCAAAATAAGAAGTTCATCCGAAAGAGGAACTTCAAGAAGGACAAAGGAGAAAGCAGCAATAGGGATCCTCCCATATGAAAGAACGGAAGCGTGAAAAACACAAGTTTATACCATTGAATTCAAAAATTTTCACCTAGGGTCACATGCATCATGCAAGATTTATTTTTATCTATTTGATTTCAATGATAAACAACATATTGAAACTCTTTTAATATGTTTTTGGATCTGTATTTGTCATTTAAGATTTTAAAATTAATCAGATTAATTTTAATACCCTAGATTAAATCAAGAACGATTACACTAACCTCTTGATGCACTGCAGCGTGTTTGTGCCTTTGAGACTTGTCTTCAGGACACCAGATGTTGTCCCTCTAGTTTGTCCACACCAAGAACACCTATGGCAGCCCTTGAACAGCTTCTAAACTTTTTCTATTAATTAAAAATTCAAGTTCTGCCTTTTAAGAGATTAGAGATGTAAACAGGACACTAGAAACAATTTCTAGTGTTCTTAATTCAAGAGATTGATGGCTAATCTCTTTGAATTGATGACAGATGAAGAAGAATAGATGGAGAGCCTCAAAATGGCGTGACAAAGGAGAGGAGTGGCTGCCGGTTGTTTTTCTTTTTCATAACAACACTTATATAGCTAGGTTAACACATTAAACCCTTGCCACATGTCACCCTTTGATTAGCTCTAGGTTTAAGTGACCCAATCACATTGTGCCAAGTGTCAAACCTATATTTAATCTTGATTTTAATCATCTTACATGATTAAAAAACATTTGGCAAGCTTATGTGTAATCCCATGTGTCACCATCTCATGGTGCCATGTGTCATACTGTGAAATGACCAAAATGCCCCTGTGTCTTAATTTTGAGTTCTTAACCCAAAATAATTATTCTTCTTCTTCTAATTTATATCAAATATAAATTAATTAATTAATCTCTAATAATTAATTTCTCATTAATTAAATTCATATTTAAACACTTTAAATATAAATTTAAATTATACTATACATCCAATAATCTAAATTTGGTTTCAAGTCATGCTAGGGACTTTGCAATTTAATTGCAAACTAAACCTATTTAATTAATCAATTAAACTCTTTAATTAATTAATTAAATCATATTTAAATAGGTGATAACTTGTGTATGTGTGTGACTTACTAGGCTCATCACTAATTGGCAATGAGACATGATATCAACTCTTAATATCATCAGAACTCTTTCTTACCATAAATGATTTCTCTAAATCATTTTATGAACCTCATAAACCATGGTTAACACCTAGCATAGCATGCCATGGCCACCCAATAAGTAATAAGGTTTACCTTAAATGAACCTATAATCATATATTACCATGCACTAGAATCTCTCTATTACAAAATCCCAACTCAAGCTGGAGTCATGGTTTATGTCAAACTTCATTTGCTATGAATATTATGTTCTCTTTTAATTCCAGTTCTTGATTAAAAAGATTTTCTCATCAGAAACTCTTTTCTGAATAAATCTATCTGTCCTGGCCAGGAACTTAAAACATCAAGAACAATTAAATGAACATAGGATTTTATCTCTATTTACTTAGAGGAACAGATTCCATCTTGATCAACACCTACCTCCATATGTAACTAGTAGGAGCCAACAGATGCCCATATACCGATACACAGTACAAGTATGAAAGCAGTATCAAACTCAAACTACCTATATACAAGATAACTGTGCTATCTCAGATCTAAAGATTATATGCACTGATATGATTTATGACAAAACATTGACAAGAGTAAACTCCATGTGCATGTCATAAGTGTCACTGGTTCGGCCTACTTATCATTTATAAGTGCCTATCGTGTTTGTCATATGGCATGAGACTCACCATTCCATCTTATTTATATCTCATATAAATAACTTGGTAACAAACATGAATACAATCTTTCTAGATAAGTCATGTCCTTATTATGAAGTATCCTCGATTGTGAACCTATTTATGATACTTTGTGCTGAAAATATTATCACTCATATTCTTAACAACTTAAGAATAATATTTCTAACAAAATATGAATGGACCTGTTCTATTACACATAAATATATTATGTAAACGGAAAAGTGGAAATGCCTTTTATTAATAAAAATATGTACAAGATACATACTAAATGATATGCTCTAGGGCATACTACTAAGAATCTCCCACTAGCACTAGAGCTATTCATTACAATATCTTAGACCTATCTTTTCAAGATATCGGTCTAACTGAGTCTGTGACATAGGCTTAGTGAATGGATCAGCTGGATTTTCAGCTGATGCTATTTTCTGCATGGCTACATCTCCTCGCCCAACTATTTCTCTGATAATGTGGTAGCGCCTTTCTATGTGTTTGGATTTCTGGTGAGACCTTGGTTCTTTAGCCTGTATGACTGCTCCATTGTTGTCACAGTGTAGTGGAACTGCTGACTCAATGGAAGGAACTACTGTAAGTTCTCTCACGAACTTCTTTATCCAAACAGCTTCCTTTGCAAAGATTCGATGCAAAGAATATACTCAGCCTCTGTAGTGGAATCTACAGTTGTGCTCTGTTTGGAACTCTTCCAACTGACTACATCTCCATTACAAATGAACACATATCCAGAGGTAGACTTTCTATCATCGATATCTGATTGGAAATCAGAATCTGTATAACCATCCAATTGCAAGTCTCCACCTCCATAAATCAAGAATAAATCCTTAGTTTTTCTCAAGTACTTAAGGATATTCTTGACAGCTATCAAGTGTTCCAAACCTGGATTGGATTGATACATGCTAGTCAAACTAACAGCATATGCGATATCCGGCCTAGTACACAACATTGCATACATTAAACTTCCAATAGCCGAAGCATATGGAATCTTGGCCATCTTATCTCTTTCTTCAGGTGTCTTTGGCGACATCTCTTTAGAAAGGTGGATACCATGTCTCACTGGTAACAATCCTCTCTTAGAATCAAGCATGTTAAACCTCTTTAACACCTTTTCCAAGTATAGACTTTGGGATAAACCAATTATTCTTTTCGCTCTATCTCTATAGATGCGAATCCCAAGAATATAAGTTGCCTCTCCTAAGTCTTTCATGGAGAATGTATTTGACAACCATACCTTTATAGTTGTCAACATACCTGTGTCATTACCCATCAACAGTATGTCATCCACATATAAGACAAGGAAAGTGATAGCACTGTCACTAACCTTCTTATATACACATGGCTCATCCTCATTTTTGATAAAACTAAAGGATTTAATGGCTTCATCAAAATGGATGTTCCAACTCCTAGAAGCTTATTTCAACCCATAAATGGATCACTTTAGCTTACATACCTTGGAACCATCTTGGGATTCAATACCCCTAGGTTGTTCCATGAAAATGTTTTCTTCAATGTATCCATTGAGAAAAGCTGTTTTGACATCCATCTGCCAAATCTCATAATAATAGTATGTAGCTATTGCCAATAAAATCCTAATTGATTTAAGCATGGCAACAGGCGAGAAAGTCTCCTCATAGTCGACTCCTTGCCTTTGGTGAAACCCTTTCGCTACTAGCCTTGCCTCATAGGTCTCTACCTTTCCATCAGAATCAATTTTCTTCTTGAAAACCCATTTGTTCCCTATAGGTACAATACCTTCAGGTGGGTCAACAAGATCCCAAACTTGATTCTTATACATGGAATCAATCTCAGATTTCATGGCATCAATCCATTTTGAAGAGTCTATATCTGATATAGCTTCTTCATTGGTAAGTGGATCATCTCCATGATCTACTTCTTCATGAGTATACAACTCTTATTCTTCTTCATAAAGAAAACCATATCTCACTGGTGGGTGAGATACCCTGGTTGTTCTACGAGGAACAGCTGTAGATGTTTCATCAACGGGTATAGGTTGACTAGATGGATTTATATCCATCTGATCTGTTGGTTGGTCAGAATTCTCCAATTCTAACTCTATTTGCCTTCCTTTGCCTCCTTCTTGAACAAACTGTTGTTCAATAAATGTGGCATCTCTACTTATCACAACCTTTTGTGAAGTAGGCAAACAAAAATAATATCCAAAACTATCTTTTGGATATCCAACAAATCGACCTTTTTCTAATCTGGTCTCCAAATTATCAGTGTTCATCTTTTTTTATATAAGCTGGACAACCCCAAATCTTAACATGCTTAAGACTTGGTTTTCTTCCATGCCATATCTCATAAGGTATGGAAGAAACTGATTTTGATGGAATCCTATTCAGAATATACAAAGTTGATTCTAATGCAAATCCCCAAAAGAAGATTGGCATATCAGTATAGCTCATCATACTACGTACCATATCCAATAGGGTACGATTTCTCCTTTCAAATACACCATTCAGCTGTGGCATTCCTGGACGAGTCAGTTGAGAAACAATGCCATGCTCTCTCAAGTATTCATCAAATTCAATACTCAAATATTCACCTCCAAGATCTGATCGAAGAGCTTTAATACTCTTTCCTGTTTGATTTTCTACTTCAGATTTAAATTCTTTAAACTTTTCGAAGGATTCATGTTTGTATTTCATCAAATACAAATACCCAAATCTTGATTTATCATCAGTAAAGCTAATAAAATAATGAAAGCCCCCTCTAGCCATTTCTTTAAATGGGCCACATACATCACTATGTATTAGCTCTAAAATATTTTCAGCTCTTTGCCCTTGTCCAACAAAGGGTGATCGAGTCATTTTGCCCTGAAGGCAAGATTCACAAGTTGGAGTAGGCTCAGAGCCCAATGAGGATAGAATCCCCATTTTCTTAAGTTTTGCAATCCTATCTTCTACAACATGACATAACAATAAGTGCCAAATATATTTTGAACTTGAGTTGGTTTCACCATGGCATTACATTCTTTTAGATCACTTGCTGACACACCCTACCCCTCTGTAAGGCATAACATGATCCCGTAGTATACCTAATGAATTACCAACTTCGTCTATTGATAACCCATTAAATACACTACAAGGGATTTTAAAACTTTTCTTACTTATTTTTTTTACAGTGGTGAGCACTATTTATAGGTGTTAAAAACTTTTTGAACTGAAGTGATAGAACTAACACATTTGAATTATTAGGAATTTCTGTAAAAATTTTAGTAGAGTGCCATCTGTATTTTGGATAAAACAGTTCTTCAGGAACCTGTAAAAAAAAACACTCCAATATATTTCTCAATCTCAACTCCAACAGTTAAACAACACAATATTTTCCTCAACTCAATTCCACAATAATTTTTCAAAGACTGAGAGATTAAAGAGATACAGTACAAATTTTAAAAGTCAAAATAACTCATAAATTATTTTACAACTTCAAGGTACAATTTTATTTTACATTTGCTCAAACCAAGAACAAAATATACATACAGTGAATATACATTACAGTACAAAATGCAAAATGGAGTATACTCAATATACCCAATGCTCTCTCGCTAAATGCTCTAGCAGCCTAGTCTGCTGCCCTGTCCGTCTATCTACCTGCGACAGCAATGAAAAGCTATCACTAAGACAATGTCTCAGTGGTGCACAACATTTACCAAATACAACTTTAAATCACAATTCATAAATCATATAAATAGTGGATACGTAAAACCATAGTTAGATTCAAGACAATAAATGTCATAAGGAATTTAAACTCTATTTTACAATATCACAATAAATCTCAAAAATCAAAACATAGTTAAATTCAAAATACAGTGAATGTCAATAAGAATTTAAACTCCATTTCACAATCTTACAATACATATCAATAAATCACACACAGCTTAATCATGTTCTAAAGTTCAATTCGTCCTAAAAGCCGATGGCTAATGAGGTATTCAATTCGTCCCAGAAGCCGATGGCTAATGAGGAATAACATAGCTAGCTAGTAAAAATATGAGTACTCATTCTATTCATCCTCAACAGGCACACACCTCAACACTTCAGCCAGAGAGAGAATTCAATTCGTCCCACTAGACAAGCTAGCGAGGAATACAATCAATATACATGATAGCTGTGGTTTCAAATCATTTCAAATGCTTTTCAATCAATAAGTATCCATCAATATCATTCAAACAATTTTTCACAGTTTCAAACCATTTACAATGCTTTTCAAGCAATAAATATTCATTCAAACACATTTCCACAATTTAAAACAATAATGTACAAATAGTCATAATTCATTTTAATTGAAAAATTCAAAAGAATTAGCTGTTGTGCACAAACCTCTGATAACTGTCTCCTGGCCTTGACTCAGTGTTTCCTTCCCTTTCCCTGAGTCTTTACTAACTGAGAAACACAATTTGAAGTGTTTCAGTATTCATTTAAACTGTCTCTAACGATAATGCTCGATAATTAATTCACTGAATTCTATTATTTGCTTAGTCAACCTAATATGTTGACCCTAAATGCGTTCTAGGTAAATTAGGTTTTAATGTTACTAATATGTCACATTCAATAGTCTTTTAGGGTTGGTACATGTTACCAAATTCATTTCCTTGTATATTGCATTTTCTTTCAATTTTTTGGATTCCGGGATACTAGTTTGACCTAGCCGGACGACCTAGTTCCCTCAGTTTTCGGGTTTTGGTCAAAACTACAAACTTGTAGATCTATGTCTTATTGCAAGCGGGGCAAAATTTCAGGTCATTCTGAGTTAGGTAGACCAAGTTATGACATTTTACTATTGCTGGTCAAAATGCATCAAATTTGGTCACTTTAGGTCATTTTAGGTCAATTTTGGTTCGGCCAGTTTTTGGACTAGAACTTGTGCAAGCTTTTTGACTTGCTTATGGTCATTTCTGGGCTTTGGTGTCTTCATAATACTTGTAGATATAGGTCTTAACTATTCGTGGTCAAAATTTCAGGTCAATTGGACCTGTTTTAAGTGAGTTATGGCCTAAACACTAACTTCTGCCCAAATGGTCAATTTTTAGGCCTCAATTGCACTAATCCGGATTTGGTCACTTTTCAAGTTACCTTACAAGCAGAATTTTGGCAAGCTTCCTTCATGAAAGTTGGCACATTTTGTGCCTATTTTCACCTCCAATTGGTCTCATACCAATTGGAGCTACACACTTAAAGTTCTAGGCCCAAAACACAAACTGCCTTATTGCATTTCTTTCATACACATCAATGATCACTTTTAACACTTACCAAACTCAACATTCAAGCTAATTCTGGTTGCACCATAACCTAAACATAATTCACAACATATTATAGGTCATTTTGGCAGCTTACAATTACATTCAATGTGCACCATTTAGTACAGAATTTTTCAAAACCAATTTACAACAATTCAATCACCTAACCATAACACTTTTAGATGTCCAACCTCACACCATCATACATACACTCAAACTGCCATAACCACTATCACATTTCAACATTATTATTCCATAAACCAAGCATGAATTCCAGCATTCTTCAAGAGTTAACAAACTGCCACAATGGTATACCTTCATAATTGCCTTCAAACTCAAAATTTTCACTTGGTCACCATTCCATATACATGAAGTTAACTTGCCAAAACTTTGAATCACATTAGTCAAAGTTCATTCTCCACAATACATGTAATAATATTTCATTTAGTGTACAATTCCATGGCTGTCCATTTAGACAATCACGCATACAATTCCAAATTCAACAAAAATTTCCAATTCAAGTCTTTAATTTAACATACATCAATAATTAACCTACTAAACTTTGATTTACTTTAATCAACACTAATACCCATCAAATGCATGTGAAAATAATTCAAGTTCTTAAATTGCCATGGCTGCCTAAACTAGTGCATAATAACAATTCGCCAAAATCTAAAAATTTCTTCATCAATTCAATGATCTCAAGCTTCCCATAAACTTTACTTAAGAAATAAATCAATTTAAACACTTACCTATTATTGAGGCTTGTTAAATCTTCACCAAACTCCCTTATTTTAGTATCTACTTCTTCCTTGTGAGGTGGGGATCAAGATTTGTGAAGAAACTTTGGTGTTTGGAGGTGAAAATGGAGGAGATTAGGAAGCTTTCAACAATGCGGCCATGGAGGATTTTGGAAGCTTTTCATTTCAGAAATGGTGGTTTTGAAAGGTTGAAGATGAAGTATAATGGGTATACATCTGCCTACTTAGTGAATATTTTAATCCATAGTGCTTCACTCACCCTAATTTAACTATATTATATGTTTTAAATGTTAATTACCCAATTTGAACCCCATTTTTGCTATTTACATTAAGTACCACTAAATTAATTTTTCATTATATTTTCCAGATGTAATATTATTTATTTTTATTGGACATTTAGGTCAAAAGACAACTCGGGGTGTCAAATGACCACAATGCCCTGCTCGTTGCATTCACGCTTTTCAGAATAATCGATTTTGTCCGTTTTTCGATTTCTCACTTTTCTTCGTACTAATTAATTAATTTTTGTTTGATATTTCTAATGGTATTTATACTTCAATTGATGTCTCTTTAAGTTCTAAAAATAATTTCCAGGATTGCCCGCGGTCCAGGGCTAGTCAACGGTCCACGCAGTGACTTCCCGATGCGGTCACCCATCGCTAGGGTTTTGGGCTCGCTTAACTTGGTTATTTTTCTTTGCTATTATTTTTCCTTTGTTTTTCTTATATTTTCTTTTCTTGTATTTCATTATTTTATGTCTCCTCACTCATATCGAAGTGTAGTTCTAGGCATTCTAGCTGTCTGGACAACACTGGTCATTGGAACAGTAGAACGCACTACCGAACATAGGGGTGTTACAATTCTCCCCCCTTAAAATAAATTTCGTCTCGAAATTTTACCTAGCATTAGTCTCTGAACAGTTGTGGGTGTTGTCTCCTCATATCCTCTTCACGTTCCTAAGTAGCTTCCTGGCCTGAATGATGGTTCCACAGCACTTTAACCAGGTGTATCTGTTTGTTCCTCGGCTGCTTCACCTCATATGCCAGAATTTCTATGGGTTCTTCCTCATATGAGAGGTCTGGATTTACCTCAATCTCTTCAACTGATAGTACATGAGATTGGTCAGATCTGTACCTCCTTAACATGGACACATGGAAGACACTGTGTATCCTTGCTAGCTCTGGAGGTAATGCCAACCAATATGCCAAAGGACCCACTCTTTCCAGAACCTCATATGGTCCAATGAAACAAGGACTCAGTTTCCCCTTTTTGCTAAATCTCATAATCCTCTTCCAAGGAGAAACTTTGAGGGAATACTTTATCACGCACTGCATATTCAATATCTCTTCTCTTCAAATCAACATAGGACTTCTGACGATCTGATGCAGCCTTGAGTCTATCTCTGATAAATCTGATCTTTTCCTCTGTCTGCTGAATAATTTCTGGCCCAATCATCTTCCTTTCACCTACTTCATTCCAACATAAGGGAGTTCTGCACTTTCTACCATACAAAGCTTCATATGGAGGCATCCCAATGCTTGATTGATAGCTGTTGTTATAAGCAAACTCAATCAAAAGCAAGTGTGTATACTAACTACCTTTAAACTCAATCACACAAGCCCGTAGCATATCCTCCAATATCTGAATTACCCTTTCAGACTGGCCATCTGTCTGTGGGTGGAATGTTGTGCTGAAGTTCAATCTAGTTCCTAGGGCTCTCTGAAGACTACCCCAGAATCTAGAAGTGAACCTAGGATCTCTGTCAAACACAATTGATACTGGCACTCCATGCAATTTTACAATCTCATATATGTACAATTTGGCCAATCTTTCCAGGCTATAATCCATCCGAACTGGCAAAAAGTGAGCAGACTTGGTCAATCTGTCAACTATAACCCATACTGCATCATGACTACTCTGTGTCCTTGGAAGTCCTGTAACAAAATTCATAGTTATCCGTTCCCATTTCCACTTTGGTACTGGCAAAGGATGTAACAAACCAGCTGGAACTTGATGTTCTGCCTTTACTTGCTAACAAGTTAGGCATTTGGAAACAAATTTAGCTATATCTCTCTTCATACCCATCCACCAGTAATGCTCTTTCAGCCCTCTATACATTTTAGTTCCACCAGGTGCATAGCAAAAGGAGACTCATGTGCTTCCTTCATAATGATTTGTCTCAATTCCACATCACTAGGAACGCACATTCTGCCCTGATGTAGTAATAACCCATCATCTCTCACAGAGAATTCAGGTTTCTTGCCTTGCTGGACTTCTTTCAGTAGCTTCTGATATTTATCATCACTCTGAGCAGCTATTCTGATCTGATCAATCAACACTGGTTGTACATGCCATGCAACTACTGTCTATCCCTCATCATCAATCTCTAAATTGGCATGCTGTGCTTTCAATTCATATACCATGGACAAAGGAGAAACTCTGAGACTTGCCATAGTCTTGCTACTTAAGGCATCAGCCACCACATTTGCTTTCCCTGGCTGATAGTCTATTAAACAATCATAGTCTTTAATCAGTTCTAACCATCTCCTCTGCCTCAAATTCAATTCCTTCTAGGTGCCTAAGTACTTCAAGCTCTTGTGATCTGTGTAAATGTAGCATTTCTCCCCATACAAATAGTGTCTCCAGATCTTCAGAGCAAAAACAATAGCTGCTAGCTCCAAATCATGTGTTGGGTAGTTCCTCTCATGCGGTTACAGCTGGCGTGATGCATAAGCAATAACATTCCGATCTTGCATCAGTACACAGCCTAACCCATTGTGAGAAGCATCACTATAAACTGTGTATTATTTACTTGGAGTAGGTAAAGTGAGAACTGGAGCTTAAGTCAAACACCTCTTCAACTCATCAAAACTCTACTGACATTTATCTGTCCACTGAAATTTTACATCTTTCCGAAGCAACTTGGTTAGTGGAGAAGATAACATAGAAAGCCCTTTCACAAACCGGCGGTAATATCCAGCTAAACCCAGAAAACTGCAAATTTTTGTGATGTTCCTGGGCGGCTTCCAATTAAGGATAGCTTCTACCTTGCTGGAATCTACCTTGATCCCTTCAGCTGACACAACATATCCCAAAAAGGAGATTTCTTTCAGCCAAAATTCACACTTCGATAATTTGGCGTATAGTTGTTTTTCCCTTATAGTCTGCAGTACAATCCGCAGATGTCTGTCATGCTCCTCTGCATTCCTCGAATATATCAAAATGTCATCAATAAACACCACCACAAATTGGTAGAGATATGGTCTGAAGATAGTGTTCATCAGATCCATAAAAGCAGCTAGAGCATTTGTTAACTCGAATGGCATTACTGGAAACTCAGAGTAGCCATACCGAGTTCTAAAAGCAGTTTTTGGAATACTCTGCTCTTGCACCTTCAACTGATAAATAACCAGATCGCAAATCAATTTTGGAGAATATAGCTGCACTCTTCAACTGATCAAACAGATCATCAATGCGAGGCAATGGATATCTGTTCTTTATTGTCACCTTATTCAACTGCTGGTAATCTATACATAAGCGGAGGGTGCCATCTTTCTTCTTAACAAACAATACTGGCGCTCCCCAAGGTGACACACTAGGGCGGATGAAGCCCTTTTCAAGTAATTCCTGCAATTGTATCTTCAAGTCCTTCAACTCTGCTGGTGCCATTCTGTATGGTGTTATGGAGATTGGATCCACACCAGGCATAACATTAATTTCAAACTGCACTTCTCTTTTCGGAGGTAATCCTGGCAATTCATCAGGAAACACATCTGGAAAGTCATGCACTGTAGGGATGTCTTTCAATGCTAGACTCCCCACTTGGGTGTCTACCACATGTGCCAAGTATGCTTCACACCCCTTTCTAATCATTTTTCTGGCTAGTGTAGCCGAAATGATGTTCAATGGCAATAGCTGCCTCTCCCCATGTATTACCACATCACTATACTGAGGGAGGCCAAAAGTGACTGTCTTCAGCCTACAGTCAATCATGGCATGATGCCTGGCTAACCAATCCATGCCCAAGATGATATCATAATCTCTGAAGGGCATTTCAATGAAATCAGATAGAAAAGTGCGTCCTTGGATCACCAAAGGACAATCCCTATACATTCTATTAACCCTGACCTCCTTTCCTAGCGGACTTGTTACTAGCACCTCAAAGTCCATTTTTGTACATGGAACAGCAATGCAATCGATGATGCTAGCACTCACATAAGAATGGGTAGAACCCAGATCAAATAACACAAACACATCTTGATTAAAAGTTGAGAAGGTACCAGCCACAACATCAAATGTCTCGGCCTCTTCTCTCTATCTCATTGCATAGATTCTGACTGGAGCACTATCTTGCTCTGAATGTTTCACTGTGCCTTGGATGCCTGCTGGGCTACCTCTACCCCTACCTCTACCTCTGCTAGGTGGTTGTGAACTCGTGACAGTGGCTCGAATCGACGCTTCTGAGAGTAGGAGGTGGTCCAACTCTGCGACTACTGGTGCAGTCCTTGGCAAAGTGTCCTGTGCCTCCACAGTTATAACAGGCTCTAACAGCCTTATAGCATATCCCACCATGATTTCTTCCACAAGTTTCACATTGGCGGGGAGGGTAGGAACCTCTGGTACTCTGCTGACCAGATAGAGGAGGCTTCTGTCCTGAATATCTTCCCCTACCAGACTTCTTGCCACCTCTGCTATGTCCCCCAAGGTTCTTCCTCTTTCTAGTAGGACCACTGGAACTCTGTTCTACTGATTTTCCCTCTTTCTCTGTCTTCTCTGATTTCTTTTTCTCAAGAGCTGCTTCAGACTCAATTCTTTCCAACTCTAGGGCTTAAGAAACAAGTTCAGAGAAGTTAGTGTGTTTGAATCCGACTACTTGTAATCTGATATTGGGCTTCAAGCCGGTTTCAAACCTCTTGCATCTCTCCCTGCTAGTAGAAAGTAGACTTACTACATAATGGCTCAGGTGGGAAAATTCTCTTTCATACTCAGCCACTGATCTACTCCCCTATTTCAGACTTAGGAACTCTTGTAGCTTCTGGTCTACATAAGCATCAGGGACATATTTTTGTCTGAATTCCCTGAGAAAGTCATTCCATGTTAGCACTGCAGGTTCTACCAGACTGTGGGGAATGGTTTTCCACCAGTCATAAGCATCCCCCTATAGCAAAGATACTGAGTATTCAAATCTGAGTTCCTCCGTGCAATGCAGTTTCTTGAATACCTTATCCATCCTCTCTAACCACTGTTCAGCCTCTAGAGGATCTACTGTCCCCTTGAACTCTGTAGCCCTATATTTCATCAATTTGTCATACTGCCTAGTAGGAGACTGTGGTTATATCACTGGTGTCTGTATTGGGACTTGAGTAGGCACATTACCAGCCATTTATTGGAACATTGCATCCATCTGCTGAGAGAACTGAGCAGGAAACTGCGGTACTGCGGGGGCTGGTGCTGCTGAACCACTAATATTGTGTAGGGCTGGGGCATCCCCTTGCACCTCAGCCTCTATCGATTGATCGACTGAACGATCACCCTCTTCCATAGTCAATGCGAGGATCTTAGACCTCCTGAACAAATAACACAAGGAGATTTCCTCACGTTAGTGCATATTTATAATGTAATATACTGTATGTATCAAACAATGATATTGAGCAGTTGTACTATGAGGAAAGAATATTCAAATAATATGTGAAAACAAAATTTAAAAACTAGCTTTGATACCACTAAAACATGTCACACCCTACCCCTCTGTAAGGCATAACATGATCCCGTAGTATACCTAATGAATTACCCATTAAATACACTACAAGGGATTTTAAAACTTTTCTTACTTCTTTTTTTTACAGTGGTGAGCACTATTTATAGGTGTTAAAAACTTTTTGAACTGAAGTGATAGAACTAACACATTTGAATTATTAGGAATTTCTGTAAAAATTTTGGCAAAGTACCATCTGTATTTTGGATAAAACAGTTCTTCAGGAACCTGTAAAAAAACACTCCAATATATTTCTCAATCTCAACTCCAACAGTTAAACAACACAATATTTTCCTCAACTCAATTCCACAATAATTTTTCAAAGACTGAGATTAAAGAGATACAGTACAAATTTTAAAAGTCAAAATAACTCATAAATTATTTTACAACTTCAAGGTGCAATTTATTTTACAACTACTCAAACCAAGAACAAAATATACATACAGTGAATATACATTACAGTACAAAATGAAAAATGGAGTATACTCAATATACCCAATGCTCTCTTGCTGAATGCTCTAGCAGCCTAGTCTGCTGCCCTGTCCGTCTGTCTACCTGCGACAGCAATGAAAAGCTATAACTGAGACAATGTCTCAGTGGTGCACAACATTTACCAAATACAACTTTAAATCACAATTCATAAATCATATAAATAGTGGATACGTAAAACCATAGTTAGATTCAAGACAATAAATGTCATAAGGAATTTAAACTCTATTTTACAATATCACAATAAATATCAGAAATCAAAACATAGTTAAATTCAAAAGACAGTGAATGTCAATAAGAATTTAAACTCCATTTCACAATCTTACAATACATATCAATAAATCACACACAGCTTAATCATGTTCCAAAGTTCAATTCGTCCCAAAAGCCGATGGCTAATGAGGTATTCAATTCATCCCAAAAGTCGATGGCTAATGAGGAATAACATAGCTAGCTAGCAAAAATACGAGTACTCATTCTATTCATTCTCAACAGGCACACACCTCAACACTTCAGCCAGAGAGGGAATTCAATTCGTCCCACTAGACAAGCTAGCAAGGAATACAATCAATATACATGATAGCTGTGGTTTCAAATCATTTCCAATGCTTTTCAATCAATAAGTATCCATCAATATCATTCAAACAATTTTTCACAGTTTCAAACCACTTACAATTCTTTTCAAGCAATAAATATTCATTCAAACACATTTCCACAATTTAAAACAATAATGTACAAATAGTCATAATTCATTTTAATTGAAAAATTCAAAAGAATCAGCTGTTGTGCACAAACCTCTAATAGCTGTCTCCTGGCCTTGACTCAGTGTTTCCTTCCCTTTCCCTGAGTCTTTGCTAACTAAGAAACACAATTTGAAGTGTTTTAGTATTCATTTAAACTGTCTCTAACGATAATGCTCGATAATTAATCACTGAATTCTATTATTTTCTTAGTCAACCTAATATGTTGACCCTAAATGCATTCTAGGTAAATTAGGTTTTAATGTTACTAATAGGTCACATTCAATAGTCTTTTAGGGTTGGTACATGTTACCAAATTCATTTCCTTGTATATTGCATTTTCTTGCAATTTGCTGGATTCCGGGATACTAGTTTGACCTAGCCGGACGACCTAGTTCCCTCAGTTTTCGGGTTTTGGTCAAAACTAAAAACTTGTAGATCTATGTCACGCGGGGAAAAATTTCAGGTCATTCTGAGTTATGTAGACCAAGCTATGGTCATTTTACTATTGCTGGTCAAAATGCATCAAATTTGGTCACTTTAGGTCATTTTAGGTCAATTTTGGTTCGGCCAGTTTTTGGACCCGAACATGTGCAAGCTTTTTGACTTGCTTAGGGTCATTTCTGGGCTTTGGTGTCTTCATAAGACTTGTAGATATAGGTCTTAACTATTCATGGTCAAATTTCAGGTCAGTTGGACCTGTTTTGAGTGAGTTATGGCCTCAACACTAACTGCTGCCCAAATGGTCAATTTTCAGGCCTCAATTGCACTAATCCGGATTTGGTCACTTTTCAAGTTACCTTACAAGCAGAATTTTGGCATGCTTTCTTCATGAAAGTTGGCACATTTTGTGCCTAGTTTCACCTCCAATTGGTCTCATACCAATTGGAGCTACACACTTAATGTTCTAAGCCCAAAACACAAACTGCCTTATTGCATTTCTTTCATACACATCAAAGATCACTTTTAACACTTACCAAACTCAACATTCAAGCCAATTCTGGTTGTACCATAACCTAAACATAATTCACAACATATTATAGGTCATTTGGCAGCTTACAATTACATTCAATGTGCACCATTTAGTACAGAATTTTTCAAACCTAATTTACAACAATTCAATCACCTAACCATAACACTTTTACATGTCCAACCTCACACCATCATACATACACTCAAACTGCCATAACCACTATCACATTTCAATATTATTATTCTATAAACCAAGCATGAATTTCAGCATTCTTCAAGAGTTAACAAACTGCCGCAATGGTATACCTTCATAATTGCCTTCAAACTCAAATTTTTCAATTGGTCACCATTCCATATACATGAAGTTAACTTACCAAAACTTCGAATCACATTGGTCAAAGTTAATTCTCCATAATACATGTAATAATATTTCATTTAGTGTACAATTCCATGGCTCTCCATTTAGACAATCACACATACAATTCCAAATTCAACAAAAATTTCCAATTCAAGTGTTCAATTTAACATACATCAATAATTAGCCTACTAAACTTTGATTTACTTTAATCAACACTAATACCCATTAAATGCATGTGAAAATAATTCAAGTTCTTAAATTGCCATGGCTGCCTAAACTAGTGCATAATAACAATTCACCAAAATCTCAAAATTTCTTTATCAATTCAATGATCTCAAGCTTCCCATAAACTTTACTTAAGAAATAAATCAATTTAAACACTTACCTATTATAGATGCTTATTAAATCTTCACCAAATTCCCTTGATTTTAGTATCTACTTCTTTCTTGTGAGGTGGGGATTAAGATTAGTGAAGAAACTTTGGTGTTTGGAGGTGAAAATGGAGGAGATTAGGAAGCTTTCAACAATGCGGCCATGGAGGATTTTGGAAGCTTTTCATTTCGGCAACGGTGGTTTTAAAAGGTTGAAGATGAAGTATAATGGGTATATATCTGCCCACTTAGTGAATATTTTAATCCATAGTGCTCCACTCACCCTAATTTAACTATATTATATGTTTTAAATGTTAATTACCCAATTTGAACCCCATTTTTGCCATTTACATTAGGTACCACTAAATTAATTTTTCATTATATTTTCCAATTGTAATATTATTTATTTTTAATGGATATTTAGGTCAAAAGACAACTCGGGGTGTCAAATGACCACAATGCCCCTGTTCGGGTTGCATTCCCGATTTTTTGGTAACATCGAATTTTGTTCATTTTTCGATTTCTCACTTTTCTTTGTACTAATTAATAAATTTTTGTTTGATATTTCTAATGGTATTTATACTTCAATTGATGTCTCTTTAAGTTCTAAAAGTAATTTCCAGGATTCCCCGCGGTCCAGGGCTAGTCAACGGTCCACTCCGTGACTTGCCGGTGCGGTCACCCATCGCTAGGGTTCTTGGCTCGCTTAACTTGGTTACATTTCTTTGCTATTATTTTTCTTTTGTTTTTCTTCTATTTTCTTTTCTTGTATTTCATTATTTTATGTCTCCTCACTCATATCGAAGTGTAGTTCTAGGCATTCTAGCTGTCCGAACAACACTAGTCATTAGAACAGTAGAGCGCACTACCGAACATAAGGGTGTTACACTTGCATTCAATTTGTGTTTGTCATTATTATCCAAATAATAAAGACCATCATTCATATAACCCAAACCAACATATTTATTTCCAAAATAAATATTGCAAACTCATCTGTGAACTGAAATTCATAGCCATTTCTAGTCAAACTAGATATAGAAATGATATTCTTAAAAGCATCAGGTACATATAAAATATTATCCAAGCACAAAACATGTCCAAACATGTAAAAAGATTTAGATCCTATGGCTAAAGCTTCAACAGTTACGCCATTGCCAATTCGGACTCTAATATCTTGAGAACGCAAGCTGCTACTATTTGCTAGTTCCTGCATATCATTAGAAATGTGAAGCGCACGATATCTAAAACCCAAGCTGTAGATGAACTATGAGTATCATCATAATCTAAATAACAAGATATGGACATACCTTCCGAAGGTGTATCCTTCTTGTCCTTCAGAGAAGCAAGATACTCTGGGCAGTTCCTTTTCTAGTGCCCATCCTTTTGGCAGTGGAAACACTTTCCTTTGCCTCTATCAGCTTTAGTCTTCCTTTTCTGTTTAGCTATTTTATTGGAAGGACCAACAATCTGAGGTTTCTTTTTCTTATTGCCCTTTTTCTTGTTGGACTTTCCGGCAGAAGAAGATGCAATCAAAACTACCTCTTTTCCTTTATTGCCCGGCATATTCTTTTGGGCAATAACCAGCATGTTGAGTAAACCAGCTAAGGTGCATTCCTGTTTAGTCATATGGAAATTTGTTACAAAATTCCCAAAAGACTCAAGAAGGGACTGAAAGATCAAATCCGTCTATAGTTGGAAATCCATGTTGAAGTCAAGATGTTCCAACTGCTCAATCAGCCGAATCATCTTGTAGACATGATCCTCAACATTCTGTCCTTCAGACAGTCTCATACGGAATAGCTATCTAGATATCTCATACCTAGCATTCCTGCTGTGCTCACCATACAACTCTTGTAGGTGAATGAGGATCTCACTCGCACTCAACATGTTCTCATGCTGCTTTTGTAACTCATTACTCATGGAAGCAAGCATGTAACACTTAGCTCTCATATCATGCTCCTTCCACTTATCCAAAGTTTCATGTTCCTCTTGTGTGGCCTCTGGATGTAAGGGACCAGGAACATTTGAATCTAGAACATATCCTATATGTTCAAGGTTCAGGACAAGTTTCAAATTTCTTAGCCAATCAGATAGGTTAGGTCCTGTCAACCTATTGCGATCAAGTATGCTTGCAAGGATATTGGATGGCGGTGGTTGTTCTGTGCTCATTTTTATCAGAAAATTAACTGCAGAAAATAACCAGATTAATTAGTAAATGTATCATGTAATTAACCAAAATGATTATGGTCTTTTAATCAAATTGGTCCTCCCACTAACTTAGCGAATCCTACACTTCCAAAGTAGAAAATGGAAATCCTAGTTGGATGGATTTCTAGTGGGTGATTGAATTCTTATAATTCTATTAATCATCCTCAGGTACATCAATTATTGGAATTACAATAAACTATAAGTGAACAACTCCTTGCCCATCACATCTCATGTGAGGTTCAATCCTTTACCTATCCCCTAATGCTCAAAATCTTAGGTACATCCATTATTGACTTATCTTGCATTCGTTAAGTTGATCCCATTGAGCCAGTAATTATGCAAATAATTTTAATGTCCTTAGGTACATCCAATATTGGCCACCAAACCATTTACATATTTACAATATCTCATGCTTAACAATTATTCTTAAGAAAATCTCTTAAATTAATTGCATCTTATGCAACTATTTAAAATTTCTTAAAATAATTACTCCAATGGAGGGCCTATGTTCTAATTACTTTAATTATAGCATTTCCAACTTAATCATTCGTTTGGAAGATTTTATGGTCATTCTAATTACTATTAAGGTCTCACTTTGCGCATTATCCAATTAGCATGCATATATCATATAATAGCATACATTCCCATACATCTCATGCATTCATGGATAAGCAATAAATATGGTATGATCATGGATTTTCTAAGGGATTCAATTCTGAGCCACCAAGAATTGAATCAAGGCATTCCTAGGTGCATTTCATTCATTCATTTTACAAGAGTTACTGAAGGAGTACATAATCAACACTTGATCTTGAATTCCCCCCACTGGTCCCACCAATGCTCTTGACCTTCTTGAACTTCTTGCAATCCAATATTACATAGTAATCCTTGGCATACCAAGGCGCATTTACAAGAACTTAAATAAATGAAATTACAACCCAAAAATTATTACAAACTTAATAATACATGCCCAAAATAAATTAAAATAAACTAATTAATTTACAATCCCAAAGAAACATAAAAGAAATAAATCCAATCACATTAGCCTTTTATAGTCCATGATCATCCATCATGCATATCACTATTTAACAATTAAATAAAATATACATACTTAAATTAAATTGAATATCTCATATTCAACTTAAAAATCCAGATTTGAATATGATTCAAATAAATTTAAAAATTTAGATTTGAATCTCATTCAAACAAATTTAAAAATTCAGATTTGAATCACATTCAAACAACTTTAAAAATTCAGATTTGAATCACATTCAAGCATTTTTAAAAAAATCAGATTTGAATCACATTCAAACATTTTTTTAAAAATCAGATCTGAATTTTATTCAATCAATTTTAAAAAATCAGATTTAAATATGATTCAAACAACTTTAAAAATTCAGATTTGAATCACATTCAAACAACTTTTAAAATTCAGATTTGAATCACATTCAAACAATTTTTAAAATTCTGATTTGAATCATAATTTAATTGTATGATAAAAATTCTGATTAAAAAATTTAATTAGACATAAAATGGATCTTAGATCATACAACAATTGCACATTCACCATCCATTTACCTTTGCACACCATTGTGGTGCATCAACCATGCGCACCATGGTGTTCATCATTTGTGCCGCCACCTTGGCTTTGCAACCAGCAATGAACTTTTGATCTCATGATCAAACACACAATTAAATCATATAAACATCAATCTAAATAGCAAATATAGTGGCTCTGATACCAATTGAAAGAACAGAAGCGTGAAAAACACAAGTTTATACCATTGAATTCAAAAATTTTCACCTAGGGTCACATGCATCATGCAAGATTTATTTTTATCTATTTGATTTCAATGATAAACAACATATTAAAACTCTTTTAATATGTTTTTGGATCTGTATTTGCCATTTAAGATTTTAAAATTAATCAGATTAATTTTAGAACCCTAGATTAAATCAAGAACGATTACACTAACCTCTTGATGCACTACAGCGTGTCTATGCCTTTGAGGTTTGTCTTCAGGACACCAGATGTTGTCCCTCTAGTTTGTCCACACCAAGAACACCTATAGCAGCCCTTGAACAGCTTCTAAAGCTTTTTTCTATTAATTAGAAATTCAAGTTCTGCCTTTTAAGAGATTAGAGATGTAAACAGGACACTAGAAACAATTTCTAGTGTTCTTAATTCAAGAGATTGATGGCTAATCTCTTTGAATTGATGAGAGATGAAGAAGAATTGATGGAGAGCCTCAAAATAGCGTGACAAAGGAGAGGAGTGGCTGCTGGTTGTTTTTCTTTTTCATAACAACACTTATATAGCTAGTTTAACACATTAAACCCTTGCCACATGTCACCCTTTGATTAGCTCTAGGTTTAAGTGACCCAATCACATTGTGCCAAGTGTCAAACCTATATTTAATCTTGATTTTAATCATCTTACATGATTAAAAAACATTTGGCAAGCTTATGTGTAATCCCATGTGTCACCATCTCATGGTGCCACGTGTCACACTGTGAAATGACCAAAATGCCCTTGTGTCTTAATTTTGAGTTCTTAACCCAAAATAATTATTTTTCTTCTTCTAATTTATATCAAATATAAATTAATTAATTAATCTCTATTAATTAATTTCTCATTAATTAAATTCATATTTAAACACTTTAAATATAAATTTAACTTATACTAGACATCCAGTAATCTAGATTTGGTTTCAAGTCATGCTAGGGACTTTGCAATTTAATTGCAAACCAAACCTATTTAATTAATCAATTAAACTCTTTAATTAATTAATTAAATCATATTTAAATAAGTGATAACTTGTGTATGTATGTGACTTACTAGGCTCATCACTAATTGGCAATGAGACATGATATCAACTCTTAATATCATCAGAACTCTTTCTTACCATAAATGATTTCTCTAAATCATTTTATGAACCTCATAGACCATGGTTAACGCCTAGCATAGCATGCCATGGCCACCCAATTAGTAATAAGGTTTACCTTAAATGAACCTATAATCATATGTTACCATGCACTAGAATCTCTCTGTTACAAAATCCCAACTCAAGCTGGAGTCATGGTTTATGTCAAACTCCATTTGCTATGAATATTATGTTCTCTTTTAATTCCAGATCTTGATTAAAAAGATTTTCTCATCAGAAACTCTTTTCTAAATAAATCTATCTGTCCTGGCCAGGAACTTAAAATATCAAGAACAATTAAATGAACAAAGGATTTTATCTCTATTTACTTAGAGGAACAGATTCCATCTTGATCAACACCTACCTCCATATATAACTAGTAGGAGCCAACAGATGCCCATATACCCATACACAGTACAAGTATGAAAGCAGTATCAAACTCAAACTACCTATATATAAGATAACTGTGCTATCTCAGGTTTAAAGATTATATGCATTGATATGATTTATGACAAAACATTGACAAGAGTAAACTCCATGTGCTTGTCATAAGTGTCACTGGTTCGGCCTACTTATCATTTATAAGTGCCTATCATGTTTGTCATATGGCATGAGACTCACCATTTCATCTTATTTATATCTCATATAAATAACTTGGTAACAAACATGAATACAATCTTTCTGGATAAGTCATGTCCTTATTATGAAGTATCCTTGATTGTGAACCTATTTATGATACTTTGTGCTAGAAATATTGTCACTCATATTCTTAACAACTTAAGAATAATATTTCTAACAAAATATCAATGGACCTTTTCTATTACACATAAATATATTATGTAAACGGAAAAGTGAAAATTCCTTTTATTAATAAAAATATGTACAAGATACATACTAAATGATATGCTCTAGGGCATACTACTAACACCATATGCTTTGAAAGCAACAAATCAGGTCACATTAGAACGGATTGTCCCAAATTGAAGAAGCTTTTCAAGAAGTTCAAGAAGAAGGCACTTAAAGCAACATGGGATGAATCAAGTGACTCCAAAGATGAGGAGATTGGTGATCAAGTTGCCCAAATGTGCTTCATGGCAATGGAAGAAAGCTCCAATGAGGTAAATTTAAATGATGTTGTTGTTGAATTTTCTTATGATGAACTAGTTAATGCTCTTAAAGTTATGAATGATGAACTAGAATTAAGTCATAAAAGAAATAAACTTTTAAAAAGTGAGCTTGCTAGTTTAAGCAAGCAGAATGAGACCTCATCTAAAGTTGATATACTTTTGGATAGTAATGTGCAAAAATCCTTAGATGAGCTTTCATTGGAAAATGAGAAGTTTAAAAATGAAATTGTTGAACTAAAAACTTCTCTTTCCAAATTTGCTAAAGGAAAGGATAAAATTGATGAAATTTTGGACTCTCAACGGTCTCCTAGCATCGAGTATGGACTTGGCTATAGTAAATTTTCCCAAGAACCTCCTTCCAAGACTTTCTTTGTTAAAGCATCTAGTTCTAATAAGGCTAGTCCCCAAGTGCCTAGTCCAAAGGTGTCTAATCCTAAAGGACAAGAGCCAAAGAAATCTTGTGATAATGAAACTAGAAAGACTTCATTTCATCAACATGCTCCTAGACAAAATGTAAATAGGACATATACATCTAGGAGAGTTGCATCTAGGCCAAACCTTTATAGGGGACATGCTACTCCACATATACATCACACTCACCATGCCTCATGCTTACATTCACATAATGAACATAAAAAGATTGATCATATGAGACCATTTGCTCACCCTCATACACATAAAAGGTTCAATGGACATTGTCACTATTGTGGTAAGATTGGTCACACCAACTATAGGTGTGCCATTAGGAAAATCCATCTTGGATATGGTAGAATATTTGATTTTATTGATGGAACTACTACACCTAAGGACCCAAGTACATTTGGGTACCTAAAGTAAATTGAATTATCATGTGTAGGTGTGCTTGAAGTCCTCAAAGCTTGAAAGTAAGTGGTACTTGGATAGTGGATGTTCAAGACACATAGCCATAAATGCTAATCTCTTCCTTTCACTTGAAAAGAGAGATGGAGGTGGGCAAGTGACTTTTGGTGATAATGGTAAAGGTAAAATTGTGGGAATAGGTAAGGTTGGTAAGGAAAACTCCCCTATTCTTGACAAAGTGCTTTTGTTTAATGGTTTAAAACATAATTTATTTAGTGTTAGTCAATAATGTGATAAGGGTTGTAGAGTTGTTTTTAAGTCCAAATCTTTCTTTGTGTCTAGGATGAGTGATAACAAAATGTTGTTTATTGGTGAAAGAATTGAAAATATTTATGTTATCGATTTGCATGCTTTGTCTAACAAAGATGTCAAGTGCTTTGTTTCTATTAGTGATGACTCTTGGACTTGGCATAGAAGGGTTGCACATGCTAGCATGCACCTTCTTGCAAACTTGAACAAGGATGAGCTAGTTGATGGGCTACCAAAGATCAAGTTTCAAAAGGATAAGGTGTGTAATGCATGCTAAATGGGTAAGCAAGTCAAGAGCTCTTTTCAATCTATTCATAAGGTATCTACTTCTAGACCTCTTCAACTGTTGCATATGGATTTGTTTGGTCCTACTAGAGTAGCTAGCTTAGGTGGTGCATATTATGCCTTGGTGATTGTTGATGACTTCTCTAGGTATACTTGGGTTGCATTCCTTGCTCATAAGGATGAATGTTTTGATATTTTTGAGAGATTTTCAAAAAGGGTTCAAAATGAAACGGGTTTTTAAATATCTTCTATTAGGAGAGATCATGGTAGAGAATTTGAAAATGAAAAATTTGATAAGTTTTGTAACTCACTAGGGATCACTCATAATTTTTCTTCTCCTAGGACTCCCCAACAAAATGGTGTTGTTGAAAGAAAAAATAGAACTCTTTTAGACATGGGGAGGACTATGTTAAACGAATATAATTTGCCTACTTATTTTTGGGCGGAAACCATTAATACGGCTTGTTATGTTTCGAATAGAGTTTTGATTACTATTTTAAAGAAAACCCCTTATGAGCTATGGAATGGTAAGAAAACTAAAATATGTTATTTTTGAGTTTTTGGTTGTAAATGCTTCATTTCGAATACCGAAGATAACTTAGATAAATTTAGCTCCAAAACTGATGAAGGTATCTTTTTGGGGTACTCTTCATCTATTAAAGCATATAATGTCTTCAATAAGAGAACCTTAGTTATTGAGGAGTCAATGTATATTGTATTTGATGAAGCTAACCCCTTTGGTCCTAGAAAGGATATTTTTAGGGATGATGACGATGTTGTAGTTAATCTTGATGAGTTAACTCTTGAAGATCTTCAATCTAGTGGAATTCAAGATCAACACATGAAAGACCCCTTGAAGGACTTGGGAGTTGATCAAGTTGAGCCTCAAGAGCAAAAAGGTTAACCAGTTCCATATCAAGAAGTTCAACAAGATCTACCCAAAAATTGGACATTCATGAAGGATCATCCTAAAGACCTAATCATTTGTGATACATCAAAAGGGCTAACAACTAGATCCTCCCTTAAAATATATGTAATAACCTTGCATTCATTTCTCAAATAGAACCTAGGAGCATAGGTGAGGCCATTAATGATGAGAGTTGGGTATTTGCAATGCAAGAGGAGCTCAATCAGTTTGAAAGGAATAAGGTTTGTGTAACACCCTCCCGGTAGCAACTCCGTACATTCTACTGTTCTGGTGACCCGTATCAGTCCGGACAACTAGAATGTCTAGAAAAATATTTAAAATAAAGTGAGGAATCATAATTAACTCAAATATTAATAAGAAAAATTTTAAAAAAAATTTAGAAATAAAATACAACCAAGTTAAATGAGCCGGTGCCTTAGCGATGGGTAACCCAGTGGGAAGTTGCGGTCCTCACAACTAAGAGCCCTAGACCTGGGAGAAAATTTATAAAATAATTTTTAGGACTCCAAAGAAGAGTCATTGAGGTTTTTATGGCATTAGAATTCCAAGAAAATGCTTAAAATTTTTTTTCAATTGGTACAGATAATTGGTACGGAGGGCATTTTGGTCATTTCATCTTTAGAGATGATTTTTGGCCAACTTGTCCATTTAAGTAAATAATTGTTATGACATAAAATGTGAATAAATATTGCTAAAAATTAAATTGAAAATGAGTAGAGAAGAAAAGAAGAGAAAATGAGATAAAAGGCCAATTATGACATCACCATGATGTCATTAAACCATTACCACCAATTACAATTAACCAAGCCCACTTAAACAAATAAAAAGAGATAAAAATAAACAAAAATTCATCAGCCATCTTCTCCAAACCAAACCAGCCGAAACACTCCCTTCCACCCAAACCTCCATGAAAGCTCCATTAAAGCTTCATAACTCACCAACTCTCATCCTAAAATCACTCAAGCCATACACAAAACTTGATCCTTACACCTTAAATCACTACTAGGTAGTAAGAAGAGGAAGGAAAAAGGAAGTTTTGTGAATGGAGAAATTCTGCTCCAAGTGGTTAGTGACCAACTCTTACTACTTTTGATTCAATTCATGTTAAGGGCATGAAATAAGTAGGAAATGTAAGAAAACAAAATAAAAATATGTGTGTATGCACCCCTTATAATTTCGGTAGCTAGGGTTGGTTAGGGTTTGATGATTATGCTTAATAGCAAAGTGGTTATGAGCAGACCTTGGTATGAGATGAGTGATTGAATATGTTTGTGTAAGTGAAATGCAAGTGGAATGCATGAAAGAATTTGAAAAACATGTGGACACTTGAACAACATTGGGGTTTGCTCATGTAATGGCATATTAACCTTGTAATGGTCAATTAGTGACCATTTTGAATGTGTGTGAGAAGGAATTGAATTGAGTAAGGATGTTAGAGTTGAAATTAGGTGTGCTGCCCTTGGTGACTTGCAGGACTAGGTTTGAGTTTAGTAGCTTTGGGCAGCTATAAATGGAGTTGTAGAGGTTAAATTGGTACAAGGTCAATTGGACATAAAACTAGACACATAATGACACAAATTTGGTGAAGAAACCCTGTCCAGAAAACCAAACCAAGATGACCTAAAAATTGCCCTAATCCGGGTGACTTGAATTCTATCTGGGCAAAATGACCAAATGAACTATTTATTTAGTCATAACTCAGTGTAGAAAGGTCCAATTGATTTGAAAGTTTACCAGCAGAAGGCTGAGACATAGACCTACAACTTTCATGGAGAAACCAAACTCAAATTTTGATCATAACATGTTCAAAAACTGACCTGCAGTTAGTGTACAAAGCACTATAGATTTGGTTCTGTCCAAAACATCTTGAAAGTTTGTAATCCGTCCAGTTATGGTGTTTAGGCCATAACTTGAGCTACAAAACTCCAAATGGAGTTATTCACAAAAAGAAATGTAACTAGACACAATAAGGAACAACTTTCATGAAGACAATTTTGCCAAATTCCTACTGTATAAATGACCAATGGAATAGTAAACTTAGTGCTTGAAATCTAAAAATTGTGAATAACTAACAATAAGCTTATAAATAGTATTGGCAACTAATACCAACAACTTTAAAATGCAAAATATGGTATGTTGGGAATATTAGAACCAATGTACCTATTGTCTATGCTAAAGTTAATATTTTAGTTAACTAATGAAATGAATAGTAACACTTAAACTTCAATTTCAAGAATTATAAAATTTAAAAGTGTAACATGCCCTAGTACACCTAGTAAGATTGGTTTGGATATGTTGGCATGCCAAAATGATTCAGTTAGTAGTATTGCACATGGCATTATGTCATTCTGTGATTTTATGGCTTTTAGCTATTCTGACATTGTGATGATACTTGGCCTTGTGCCTAATGTTTATTACAGCTTATTAGTTGTTCTGTTGCAAATCGGGAGATACATATGTGACCGATGGTGTGACGGCCTAAGGTACTTGATACCCAGTGTCAGTTTACCCGTTTATCCAGTCCAGTCATCCAGTATAGGTTACTTAGGAAACCAAAAATGAAAGTGGATAAATTTAATGAAATAATAAAGATAACAAGTATAAAATAAATAAGACTATAAATAATTATCGAAAATTTGTCTGCATGAGACATCAATACATTCACTGCATATTTATTTCCTGTTATTTCTTTTTATTCTATTATTGGCACCACTAAGCATTATTGCTTAGCGCGTTGCTTTTTGCCACATGTAGGTTCTGGAGAGACCGATAGAGAGCCCAATAGACCACAGACTGGGTGAGACCATCTGCAGCTCTGCATAGTGTCCGTGTCACCTCATTGACTTTAGTGCATTGGTAGGACACTAAGTTTTATTTTGGGTATTTTATAAATAACTTTTATTTTCTCATGTATAATTGAGACTTATGTAATATATTTTGGTATTAATGTAAATAGTGAAATTTTGTGTCTATAAATGAAAAATTGAGTATTTATTTATGACTTGTATATGAATATCATGTGAAATGAATGAATGAGAAATAGAAATATTGTTGAAAAATATTGAGACTTTGTTGATAAAATGGAGTTTGAGAATGATTGAAAACATATTGGAAGTGTTTTTTACAGGTTCCGAAGAACTGTTTTCTCCATTTTTAGCAGGTACTCTGCCAGATTTTCTATAAAATTTGTGAAACCTCAAATAAATTTATGTTTTTCATAAATGACTTAAATGAATTATACTTCACAAATTATACTTCATAACTATGAAAGAAATAAATAAGGAAGGATAAAAAAATAATTGAAATAAAATATGGTATTCCGGTACACTGTGTGGCATATCTTACTCAGCTGCACTGTAGAAGGGTAAGGGGTGTCATAGTTTGGACCTTATTTCCTAGGCCAAAGGACCTTCCATCCATAGGAACCAAATGGGTGTTTAGAAACAAATTAGATAAGGATGGAAACATAACTAGGAATAAAGCTGGGTTAGTAGCCAAAGGCTATAACCAAATGGAGGGCATTGACTATTATGAAACCTTTGCCCCCGTAGCTTGATTAAAAGCCATTAGAATCTTGCTTGCATATTCATCATTCGTGAATTTTAAGCCATTCCAAATGGATGTCAAAAGTTCTTTTCTAAATGGTTTTATTGATGAGGAGGTGTATATTGAGCAGCCTCCTGGTTTTGAAAATCATGAGTTTCCAAACCATGTTTTTAAATTGACTAAAGCCTTGTATGGTTTGAAATAAGCTCCTAAAGCTTGGTATAAAAGGCTTAGTAACTTTCTTTTGCAAAATGATTTTTCAAAAGGAAAAGTTGATACAACTCCTTTTGTTAAAAATCATGTAAATGACATCCTTGTAGTACAAATATATGTTGATGATATTATATTTGGTGCTACTAATGAGTGTTTGTGTGAAGAGTTTGCTAATGCAATGAAGTGTGAGTCTGAGATGAGCATGATGGGAGAACTCAAGTTCTTCCTTGGGCTTCAAATCAAACAAGCTAAGGATGGCATCTTCATCAACCAAGCCAAGTACACCAAAGAATTGATCAAGACGTTTGGAGTGCTGAATAGCTAGCCAAGTAGAACTCCCATGAGCACAAATACCAAACTTGACAAGGATGAAAAAGGAAAATCGATTGATGAAAAGAGAGATAGAGGTATGATTGGTAGTCTTTTGTATCTCACAGCTAGTAGACCGGATATTATGTTTTTCGTATGTTTATGTGCACGTTTTCAATCATGTCCTAAAGGGTCTCATTTACATGTTGTTAAACATATTCTCAAATACTTGAATGGTATATTGCATTTAGGTCTATGGTATCCTAGAAATGCATCCTTTGATTTATGTTCCTACTTAGATGTCGACTTTACTGGAAGCATCCTTGATGGGAAGAGTACCTCAGGTACTTGTCAACCCCTAGGACACTCTTTAGTTTCTTGGTGTAGCAAGAAATAAAATTTGGTTGCAGTTTCCACGGTCGAAGCCAAATATGTGGTTGGGGGTCTTTGTTGTAGCCAAATACTTTGGATCAAACAACAATTGAGAGACTTCAAAGTATCTCTTGATCGCATTCCAATTAAATGTGATAACACAAGTGCAATCAATTTGACCAAGAACCCCATACAACATTCTAGAACCAAGCATATAGACATTAGACATCATTTTTATACTTGATCACCTATTGAATGGTGATGTTATTCTTGAGTTTGTTGATACACATCACCAATTAGCTGATATCTTGACAAAAACTTTATGTGAAGATAGGTTTAATTTCATTAAGAAAGAATTAGACATGCTTGACAACCTTGATGCTTAAGATTGTGATTTACTGTTCACATTACTATTAACGTTACTGTTCACATGAACAAAATATGGGTTTCCTATTTTTGGCTGCCATATGATCACAATACTATTCCTCATTAATTTAGATTGTTCTCCTTGATTATTCTATAAAGGTTATTTGCCAAGATTCTGTTGATGCTTTGAATAGACTCCTTGATGGTTATACAAGTCCTATGCAAATGAAATTAGTAAATTTGCATTGAAGTCTTTTTGACTCTTTATAGGCTATTCTTTAGAATAATTATTATATTTCCATATGTTCTTTATAGGCTTTCCAATGTTTCAAACAAAT
The DNA here is from genome assembly GCF_030052815.1 of Hevea brasiliensis. Lineage (NCBI taxonomy): Eukaryota > Viridiplantae > Streptophyta > Magnoliopsida > Malpighiales > Euphorbiaceae > Hevea > Hevea brasiliensis. The sequence continues at coordinate 70,644,095 of NC_079498.1, read as the reverse complement.
CAAAAATTCGAGTTCGAATTAAAAAGTTATGAGTTTTTTAAACTCTTAATTTCTTAGTGTCTTTACTTGTAACTTTTTCTTGACCAAGGGGGACTAAATTGAAATTTTCACATTTGAGAAATGCAAATTTGTTTTTGAAAGTGTTTTCATTGAAAAGTTTATCAAATTAGCTTTCCAATGATTCAAACATATCAAAAATCCAAGTTCTAGTAAAAAAGTTATGCATTTCCAAAGCCTAAGAGCCCTTTTGACACTTTCTGTCCAGAGAGCACTTCGGCAGCCGATGGTGGGAAGTTTGGCAGCTGAAGTTCACTCTTTAAATGATGGTTTTTGAGTGTTAAAAGTTATTTTGTCCAGAGAGCACTCCGGCAGCCAAAAGTAGGAACTTCGGCAGCCGAAAGTGACTTTTTAAAAGCTATTTTTTAGCACTTCAACCTTCGGCAGCCGAAGTAAATAACTCCAGCAGCCGAACCTGGGTTTCTACAACTCGATAAAACAGAGCTTTGGGTGGTTGAACGGCAAGTTTCTACAACGACTATTTTTTTTGTAAAAACTATAAATAGGCACCATTTATGACTGGAAATGAGTTTAGACAACAACAATCTTTTGGAAATGTATTGGGTTCTAAAGATTTTCTTCATTCTCTCTCTCTAGAACTTAAGCTACCATAGTTAGTGTTGAGAACTTGATATTTGAGTTGTAAATTCATTGTTCTGAGAGTTCCTTCAAAGTTGTTGCGAGCACTTATTGTAATTTTGAGTGTGATAGAGCTTTAAATAGCTCTTGAGTGTAAAGGGATTTGTAAAAGAGCAAGGGTTTGCTCTTGTGGTGATTGTAAGGGATTTATTCTTCACCCAAAGAAGAATTTAGTGGAGTTAACTCTTAAGGAGGGCCTTCAGGAGAGGACGTAGGCTTGGGATAGCCGAACCTCTATAAATCTCTTATGCTATCATTCTTCCTTTTTTCTTCTTTGTGTTTAAATTTCTTTTAATATTTAATTTTACAATTAGAACCCAATTCACCCCGCCCCCTCATGGGTTGCTACAAGGGACAACACAAACTGCCTCTAAAGCCAAAGGATCCAAGAAGCTTCTCCATACCTTGTCTCATTGGTGACAAGAAAATAGACAAGGCCCTATGTGACCTTATGGCATGTGTAAGTTTAATGTCTCTATTAATATGTCAAAACCCACAACAATTTCACTGCAATTGGCTGATCGGCCCGTTAAATATCCTGTGGGAATACTTGAGAACATTCCTATCAAGGTGGGAAAATTCTTCATTCGAGTTGATTTTGTTGTCCTTGAGATGGAAGAGGATGTTCAAATCCCCATCATCTTGGGAAGACCTTTCTGGGCAACTGCCGGAGAAATCATAGACGTAAAAAACAGGCGACTAACTCTCAAGGTAGGGGATAAAAAAGTGGAATTCAACTTGTTTAACATAATGAAGCACAAATTCAAACCTGATGAATGCCTTAGAGTTAACATAGTTGACAAGCAAGTTGAGGAAGAATTTCATAAGACCCATCTTGAAGATCCCCTTGAAGCATGCATTGTGCACAGCCACACAGCGAATGATGAGAACACAAAAATAGCAGCCTATACACAATATTTAGTAGCTCATCCACTCCTATCCCTGGCTCAAGCTTTCAAGGTAGAGGAGCTGAAGGAGGAACAAATCAAAAGTAATCTGGAGAAAATTTCTGAACAGGTAAAACTCAAACCTCTCGCCTCTAATCTAAGGTATGCATTGCTAGACTCAAATTCTAAATATCTTGTTATTATTAATGCCAGTCTATCTAAAATAGAAGAGAAAAAATTGCTAAGAGTGCTTAGGGCACATAGCAAGAGCATAGGGTATAAAATAGAAGACCTGAAAGGGATTCATCCTTCCATTTGTATGCATAGGATATCTATAAAAGAAATAGTAAACCCACTATTGAATATCAAAGAAGACTTAACCCAAACATGAAATAAGTAGTAAAAAAGGAAATTTTAAAACTATTAGATGCAGATATTATATACCCGATCTTTGATAGTAAATGGGTTAGTCCAGTGTATGTATTACCTAAGAAAGGTGGGATAACTGTCATTCAAAATGCAAACGATGAATTAATCCCTACTAGGGTAGTTACTGATTGGCGCATGTGCATAGACTATAGGAAATTGAATAGTGCCACCAGAAAGGACCACTTTCCTCTTCCTTTCATAGAGCCAATGCTAGAAAGATTAGTAAAACATTCCTACTTCTACTACCTAGATGGGTATTCTGGATTCTTTCAAATCCTTATTCACCCAGAAGACCAAGCAAAGAGCACATTCACATGCCCTTACAGAACATTTGCATATAGAAGAATGCCCTTTGGTATTTGTAATGCCCCTGCTACTTTTCAAAGATGCATGATGGCTATTTTTTCTGATTATATTGAAAATATCATGGAAGTTTTTATGGATGATTTTTCTGTTTATGGCTCCACTTTTGATGATTGCTTAGCTAACTGATCCAAAGTGTTGCAAAGATGTGAAGAATCAAACCTAGTTCTGAATTAGGAAAAATGCCACTTCATGGTAAGAGAAGGCATAACTCTTGGTCACCTGATATTAGAAAGAGGGATTGAAGTTGACAAGGCTATGGTGAAAATCATTGAAAAGATGCCACCACTAACATCAGTCAAAGGAGTACGAAGCTTTTTAGGACATGCAGGCTTCTACAGAAGATTCATCAAAGATTTTTCCAAAATAGCTAAACCATTGACAAATTTATTAAGTCAAGATGCTCCCTTTGATTTTGATGAAAATTGCCTTATTTCTTTCAACAGGATAAAAGAAGCCTTGATTTCTGCACCCATTATGCAACCACCTGATTGGGAGCTACCATTTGAAATCATGTGCAATGCTAGTGATTATGCTGTGGGAGCAGTACTTGGACAAAGGAAAGATAAAAAGCCCCATGCCATCTATTATGCTAGCAAGACACTTGATGATGCACAAATCAATTATGCTACCACAGAAAAGAAATTCCTAGCAGTCGTGTTTGCAATTGACAAATTCAAATCCTACTTAATCAGGTCAAAAGTCATTGTATTCACATATCATGCTACCATCTGGTACCTTTTGAACAAGAAGGAGACGAAATCAAGGCTTATTCGATGGATTTTACTTCTATAAGAATTTGACCTCGAAATCAAGGACAAAAAGGGATCTGAAAATGTAGTAGCTGACCATCTCTCCACGCTTAAATTGGAATACACAGGAGACATCGAGGATTTGCCAATTAATGATTCATTTCCTGATTAGCAATTATTAGCCTTATCGCTAGTTTCTTGGTATGCTGATTTTGTGAATTTTCTTGTGTGCAGGGTTTTACCACCTAACATGACTTATCAGCAAAAGAAGAAATTTCTACATGATGTGTGATACTATACATGGGAGGAACCTCTACTGTACAAGAGATGCAATGATTGGACGATGCATACCAGAACAGGATATAGAGAGAGTATTCTCTAGCATTACCATTCATCACTATATGGGGGACACTTTGGCACCATAAGAACAGCAGCTAAAATTTTGCAAGTAGGGTTTTACTGGCCTAACCTATTTAAGGATGTGAGATCCTTTGTGCTGGCTCATGATCAATGCCAAAGAATAGGTAACATCTCTGAAAGGAATGAGATGTCATTGCACGGTATACTCGAGATAGAAATATTTGATGTGTGGAGGATAGACTTCATGATCCCATTCCCCTCTTCTTTTGGAAACAAGTATATTTTGGTTGGTGTTGATTACATGTCAAAATGGGTAGAAGCAATAGCCACGCCAACCAATGATGCCAAAGTGGTCACAAAGTTCCTTAAGAAGAACATCTTCACAAGATTTGGTACACCACGAGTGATAATCAATGATGGGGGAAGTTGCTTCTATAATCAACAATTTGGAATACTATTGAAAAAGTATGGAGTGACTCACAAGGTGGCCACAACTTATCATCCTTAAACTAGTGGTCAAGTAGAAATTTCAAATAGGGAGCTGAAATGAATCCTAGAGAAAATGGTAAACCACTTAAGGGGGGATTGGTCTGTGAGGTTAGATGATGCATTGTGGGCATACTGCACTGCATATAAAACTCCAATTAGAACGACAACCTTTAGGCTAATATATGGGAAATCATGCCACCTCCCTGTTAAACTTGAACACAAAGCCTACTGGGCAATTCAGACCCTGAATTTTGACCTCAAGGCTACTGGTGAAAAAAGACTGCTATAGCTCAATGAGTTGGAAGAAATTCGACAGGATGAGTATGAGAATGCCAAAATCTTTAAAGACAAGACCAAAAGATGGCATGATAGACACATAGCAAGGAAAGAAATAAAAGAAGGAGACCTTGTCCTACTATTTAACTCAAGATTAAAACTGTTTTCCAGGAAAGCTGAAATCAAGATGGTCAAGACCATTTAAGGTTATGCAAATCTTCCCGCATGGAGCTGTGGAAACCTGGAGTGAAACCTCAGGAGCATTCAAAGTGAACAGACAAAGGCTGAAACCATATTTTCAAGGAGAACCCATAGAGGAGGGAACCAACTGCACCTTCAGCAACCCTCTAGAGAGACCATGACAGAACGAAAGCTGAGTCGAGCTAATGACTTTAAATAAGCGCTCTTTGGGAGGCAACCCAAAATTTCTACTTTTATTTCTTTTTTCTTTAGTTAATTTTATAATTTCCTTTATTTCAAGTCTTATTTGTGTTTTGTGTTCATTTATGCTTTATTTTATAGGCATCCCAAGTCTCGAATCTGTAAGAAGTAGGGACTAAGAGCAATAAAGAAGAGGAGACGTCAATTCTAAACCACAGAAGAGGAGACCGTACAAAACTAGGGAAGTAGCTCTATTGCTAACCTTTTCATTCATTTTATGCATCGTGGTAAGCATTAAATTTTTCATATGGGAGGAATTGAAAAGTCAGAAAATTACATGGGTTTTGTATTAGTTTTACACGCCATATGTAACCTTCTGAGATCCAGGAAAGACCCCTGCACAAGCCCCAGAAACTTACACGGTTTAACCCCATGTAACATTGCACGGGTCGTGCTTCGATAATAGAAAGGAAAGCTTTAAATTTGAAAGAGACAGAAAGTTATATGGGTCCCAAAACAAAATTACACGACCCGTGTAATTCACCTAGCATTGCCATCCTTAGACAGAAAGTTACACGGGCCCCTGGGTAAAGTTACACAGGCCATGTAACTCGACAGAAAAAGAAAAATCTCGAACAAAACGTTACACGGGTCTCTAGGTAGGGACCAGTGTAGTGATACACAACCCGTGTATCATGTCGCAGACGTTACTCATTGGGTGTAAAAAGTCCGAAACTAAGGGTCACAACGACCCTTTAAATTCATCCCACTCCCTTAAACTCCATCATAATCAAAACCCTTCCTCTCCAAGCCTCCTCCCCTATAAAAACTGTAACACCCCTTACCCATTTACAATGTAGCCGAGGAAGGTGTGCTACATTCAGTGCTGGAGCACCCTATCCTGTTTGTCGGGTACAATATTATTCTACTTTCTATTTAATCGTATTATCTTACGTATAGAAATTTTTTTTTATCCCATTTCATTGATGGAGACTCGGACAGAGTCTCTTCTGTTTTACTAGTGCATGGCGATTTTACTTATTTTACCTATTAAAAATACACATCCATATCATTTTCCATAAATCATGTCATGTCATCATAATGCTTATACTCATTTCAAGTAAATAAAATACTGCATTTCATTCATATAAAATTAAGTACAATATTTATAATTTATATACAATTTAAAATTTTAATTACATGTCTTAAAATAATTTACACCATTTACTTATGTACAGTGATCCAAAATGCAAAATTTAAATACATATGAGCCTTACCCAAAATGAACTAGTGAGGTGACACCGACCCTGTAGCAGATCTGATCCTCTCTATCTGTACTCTCCTACTACTGTTGTGGCTACTGGTGCTCTCCTATACCTATGCGATGGAAAAACCAATGCGCTAAGTATTTCTGCTTAGTGGTGTAATAATTTGAAATAAAAATAATAAAATAATTGAAATAATTATCCCTATAAATTTACTAAAATTTTTGAATTAATTACATATTTATGAAACTTTGAAAGCAACAGATTATCGAGATCTTTTTATTCATATATTTCATATTCAGTCTTATTAAATCCATGACAGTGATTTCATAATGTACTTATTTAAATTTAAGATGTGTTGCTCATATATGTGCCCAAGTAACCTATGATAGACTATAAAGACTGGATATTTGGGAGTATACTAGTTAGATATCCGTATGTCTATCCAGTATATAATAGTCATGTCAGGCACTAGGCTAGTGGGCAGGCATAAGCCAGTAATAATAATAGGCACTATGGCCAATGGGCAGGCATAAAGCCAGTAGAACAATCATCTTAGACATATGTTGTCTGTCAATGATCATTCTTGTGGGCAGTACTGCAATCTGTAGTCCCTAATTGGTATACCAATCGATCCAAGATATATAAATGAGTCTAGGTATACTCCAAGCAAAATAATGTTATTTAATACTCATAGTTTCATTGATTCATGTCATTTTCATGCTTAACAAGTTATTGTAATTTATTTCATCTCATATGCCAAATCATATTAGAAACCTTTCTCAAGGTCCAGGTTTAGTATCTTAGATTCACCTAGCAATTTGGCCAAAATGTGGCCCTTATTTGGTTACACTTCCTTCATGGAAGTTGTTCCTCTATGTCTTGTCTTCATGGAAATTGATATGAAGGTTGAAAGGGTCCAATTGTGTGCATATTGAGTCTATGGTTATGTTTCTAAGCTTTCCCCTAAAAAGTGTTCTAAAGAGAGTTTTAATTTGCTTGAGGATAAGCAAAAGTTTGAGTTTGGGGGTATTTGATACACTGGTATTATATAGATGTTTTTAAGTATATTTGTATAATTTTTCATAGCATTTAGAATAGTAATCTCATGCATAACCATTAATTTCATTAACTTTTATAAAATTCCATTGCGAAGCTCTAAATTCCATGTTTTCTGCACCATTTCAGGTATTTGGGTGAAGTTCGAGAGCATAGAAGTACATAAGGAAACTTTGAAAGGTCAAAGGATTGAGAAAAGTTACTGATACAAAGTACACGGGTCGTGTAATTAAAGCCATAGACCCATGTAACCTACTGCGAGAAGAAAGCCAGAAAAGCCAAAGAAGAAACAGAAGTACACAGGTCATGTAATCAGACCTATGTAAGCTATGGAGACCCGTGTAAGTCTTTGCAAAGCACAAGCTTGAAGAATTCTCCAAAAAAAAAAAACCAGAAGTACACGGGTCGTGTAACCAAACCCGTGTACCCAGCGCGAACCCATGTAAACTCCTATGCCAAACCAAGACTCAACCATTCAGCTCCACTAAGTTACATGACTCTGGGCCGTGTAATAACACACGGGCCGTGTACTATGCGGCAACCAATTTTTTAATCCAAATTCCAGCTCTTGTTTACACACTCAAAACATACTCCTAGTGCTTTTGGGATTCTAAAGACCTAACCCTAGACCAGCTATTATAAATAGAAGCAGAAAATGACAACAAGAGGGCTTTTTCTTTTGGGAGTTCAACCTTTTTGCAGAGCTTTTCGGAGTTTTCAAAAGGGTTTTTCATTTTTCATACTTGTATTCTCTGCAATCATCTTGAAGAGTAGGACAGAAGCACAGAAGGTGTAACGCCCTCACTTTACGTAGTCTGTACATTTGACTACTCTGGTGACCTAATATCGATCTGAACAAGTTAGGATGTCTGGAACTACACTTCAGTAATAACAAACAGGCATAAAATGATGAAATAAATAAAAAGAAAATACAAGAAAAATTAAAGAAAAATAAAAGAGAGAAAGTGAAACTAAGTTAAATGAGCCGGCACTATAGCGATGGGTGACCGCATTGGGAAGTTACGGCGAAGGCAATTGCCAACCCCAGAACGGCGGGGATCCCTCGGAATCAAGTTTCGAGACATAATTAAAGACTTATTGAAGTATAATTGACATAAGAAATGTCAAAGAAAATTAAAGAATTAGTACAAAAAAAAAACAAAAAATTCAAGAAACTGATAAAAATTGGTGTTATCGAAAAATCGGGAATGCAACTCGAAGAGGGGCATTTTGGTCATTTATGTCATACCCTACCCCTCTGTAAGGCATGGCATGATCCCGTAGTATACCTAATGAATTACCAAACTTCACCTACTGATAACCTATTAAATACACTACAAGGGATTTTAAACATTTTCTTATTTCTTTTTACAGTAGTGAGCACTTTTGACAGGTGTTAAAAAAATTTTTACTGAAGTGAAACCAAATAACAAATCTGAGTATCAATAATTTCTATAAAAATTTGGCCAGACTGTAATCTGCATTTTGAATAAAATAGTTCTTAAAAAACCTATAAAAAGCACTTCCAATAATTTGTTCAATCCCAACTCCAATAGTAGTTCAACACAATAAATTTCTCAACATTTGTCAATAATTCAACATCAATTTTCTAGTGTTTCCCAAAAGCTGAGATAAGAGAAATATGTCATAATATTTTTACAAGCCAAAATAATTTACAATTTTAGTTTACAACTGCTCAAGACCAAGTACAATATATATATACAGTGCACATACATAACAATAAAAACTTCAACATATGGTATACTCAATATACCCGACGAAATCTCAAAATGCAGCACAAGCAGCCTACTCTGCTGCTCTATTCATCTGTTTACCTGTGACAGCAATGAAAAAGCTATTGCTGAGCCAATGTCTCAGTGGTGTACAACATTAAGAAAATACAATTTAAAACCATAAACCATAAATCATATGAACTGTGGATACTTAAAGTCATAATTAAATTCAAAAGATAGAGAATGTCATAAAGAATTTAAACGCTATTTCACAATATCACAATAAATATCAATAAATCACACACACAGCTTAATCATGATTCCATAGTCCAATTCGTCCCAAAAGACGATGGCTAGTGAGGAATAACATAGCTAGCTAGCAAATAAATGAGTACTCATCCTATTCGTCCTCAACAGGCACACACCTCAACACTTCAACTAGAGAGGGAATTCAAATTCAATTCGTCCCACTAGACAAGCTAGCGAGAAATTCAATCAAATATACATGATAGCTATGGTTTCAAACCATTTGCAATATTTTTCAAGCAATAAGTATCCATCAAATTTCCATTCAAATGATTTTACACAATTTAAAACAATAACATACAAATAGTCATAATTTATTTCAATTAAAAATTCAAAATAAATAATTGTTATGCACAGACCTCTGAAGAGTAACTTCTTGGCCCTGACTTAGTGTTTCCTTCCCCTTCCCTGAGTCTTTGCTAGCTGAAACACACAATTTGAAGTGTTTCAGTACTCATTTAAACTGTCTCTAATAATAAGGTTCAATAATTAATTTATTTAATTCTATTATTTTCCTTAGTCAACCTATAATGTTGACTCTTGATGCACTCTAGGTAAATTAGGTTTAATGTTACCAATATGTCACATTTTGCATTTCAATATGCTACCAATATAGTGCAATTTACCATTTTTACAAGTTTGTATTCATTGCCAAATTATTTCAAGCATCATTGTATATAAATGTCAAGTTCTCAATTTTTTGTATGCTAGATTGGTCTAGCTTAAAGTCCTATTTCTCTTAGTTTTTAGCTTTTGGTTAAAGAAGAAAAATTGTAGCCCTATGTCTTATTGCACTTGAGGTAAAATTTCAGGTCATTCTAAGTTGTATAGACCAAGATATGGTCAATTTACTAAAGCTGGATAGATTACACCTTTAGTGTAAAATTTGGTAAATTTTAGGTCACTTTTAGTTTTGGCAGTTTTAGTACCCGAAATTTTGCAAGCTATTTGACTTGCTTATGGTCATTTCTGGATTTTGGTGTCTTCATAAGAGTTGTATCTCTATGTCTAATCTATTCATGGTAAAAACTTCAGGTCATTTGAACCTGTTTTGAGTGAGTTATGGCCAAAACACTAACTGCTGCCCAAATGGTCAATTTTCAGGCTTTCAAGTCACTAATTCGGATTTGGTCATTTTTAAGGTCAGTTTCTAGGCAGAATTTTGGCAACATTTCTGCATAAAAGTTGGCCTATTTGGTGTATAGTTTCACCCCCCATTGGCTTCATAACAATTGGGTTCATAGTTTTGCACTTATAACCTGATTTAGGTACTGCCAATAACACACAACCTGCACAAGATAATTACACTTCCAATTTGACATTCCTTCTCCTCCTCATGACTTCATTATTCATTCATAGCACTTCTACAAATACTAAACACAATTCCAGCAAGCATATTGGGTAGAACACTCAAGTGCTCACTACACACAATTCACCATTAAAGTCCAACATTCAATTCCACAGAAATACAACATACTTCAACACCAATATTTCACATACACATCCATGAAAACTACACATGCTGCCCAATATTTAACACAATCACATTTCATCAATAATTCACATAAACTCACATACAATTTCATAGTATTATAGGCTACCAAACATGGCAGTTTACCAAAGTATCAAGACCCATTTTTAAACCTTTAATTCAAGCACTAACATGCACATCCTTAGTTATTAACTTACTACATCTTCCATTTGAGTTAATCAACCTTAATTTCCATCCATTAGAGGTAAGAAAAACTCAAACACTACAAACTTTCATGGCTGCCAAAAATGGCTCAATTCCAATACTCAACAATTCATCAAATTTTCTTCACCAAACAACATCCCTTAACTCAAGCATCACTTTTACTAAAGGAAGGAAGAGAATTGGACACTTACTTATTTTTGTAGCTTTTTCAAACCTTACTAAATTTCCTTCTTTTTGCTCCAAGTATGCTGCCCAAGGTGTGTAGACAAGGTTTAGGGAAGGAACCTAGAGAAAAAGATGGCTAAATCAATGGTGCATGGTGATGGAGGGAGTTCAGCCATGGTGGATTTCCATGGAGGTTCAATTCGGCCAAAGCTTTAAAGGTTGAAGATGACCTTTTTTCTGTCCACTAAATGAAGCAGCGGAAGAGTGAAAAACACAAGTTTATACCATTGAATTCAAAAAATTTTACCTATGGTCACATGCATCATGCAGGATTTATTTTTATCTATTTGATTTCAATGATAAACAATATATTAAAACTCTTTTAATATGTTTCTGGATTTGTATTTGCCATTTAAGATTTTAAAATTAATCAGATTAATTTTAGAACCCAAGATTAAATCAAGAACAAACACACTAACCTCTTGATGCACTACAGTGTATTTGCGCCTTTGAGATGCGTCTTCAGGATACCAGATGTTGTCCCTCTAGCTTGTCCACACCAAGAACACCTATGGCAGCCCTTGAATAGCTTCTAAAGCTTTTTCTATTATTTAGAAAATCAAGTTCATCCTTTTAAGAGATTAAAGATGTAAACAGGACACTAGAAATAATTTCTAGTATTTTTAATTCAAGAGATTGTTTGTTAATCTCTTAGAAAGATGAGAGAAGAAGATGAAGAAGAGAGAAACCTTCTTGGGTGGCGACACCAAAGAAAGAGGCTGTTGGTTATGTTATTTTCTTTTCATAATAACAATTATATAGCTAGGTCAACACATTAAACCCTTGCCACATGTCACCCTCTGATTGGTTCTAGGTTTAATTGGCCCAATCACATTGTGCCAAGTGTCAAACCTATATTTAATCTTAATTTTAATCATCTTACATGATTAAAAGACATTTGGAAAGCTTATGTGTAATGCCATGTGTCACCATCTCATGGTGCCACATGTCACCCTGTGAAATGACCAAAATGCCCCTGTGTCTTAATTTTGAGTTCTTAATCCAAAATAATTATTTCTCTTCTTCTAATCAATTTATATCAAATATAAATTAATTAATTAATCTCTATTAATTAATTTCTCATTAATTAAATTCATATTTGAACACTTTAAATATAAATTTAACTTATACTATATATCCAATAATCTAGATTTAGTTTTAAGTCATGATAGGGACTTTGCAATCTAATTGCAAACCAAGCCTATTTAATTAATCAATTAAACTTTTTAATTAATTAATTATATTATATTTAATTAGGTGATAACTTATATATGTGTGTGACTTACTAGGCTCATCACTAATTGGCAATGAGATATGATATCAACTCTTAATATCATCAAAACTCTTTCTTACCATAAATGATTTCTCTAAATCATTTTATGCACCTCATAGACCATGGTTAACACCTAGCATAGCATGCCATGGCCACCCAATTAGTAATAAGTTTTACCTTAAATGAACATATAATCATATGTTACCATGCACTAGAATCTCTCTGTTACAAAATCCCAACTCAAGCTGGAGTCATGGTTTATGTCAAACTCCATTTGCTATGAACATTATGTTCTCTTTTAATTCTAGTTATTGATTAAAAATATTTTCTCATCAGAAACTCTTTTCTGATTAAATCTAGCTGTCCTGGCCAGGAACTTGAAACATCAAGAACAATTAAATGAACATATGATTTTATCTCTATTTACTTAGAGGAATAGATTCCATCTTGATCAACACCTACCTCCATATATAACTAGTAGGAGCCAATACATGCCCATATACCCATACACAGTACAAGTATGAAAGCAGTATCAAACTCAAACTACCTATATACAAGATAACTGTGCTATCTCAGGTCTAAAGATTATATGCACTGATATGATTTATGACAAAACATTGACAAGAGTAAACTCCATGTGCTTGTTATAAGTGTCACTGGTTCAGCCTACTTATCATTTATAAGTGCCTATCATGTTTGTCATATGGCATGAGACTCAAGTATGAAAGCAGTATCAAACTCAAACTACCTATATACAAGATAACTGTGCTATCTCAGGTCTAAAGATTATATGCACTGATATGATTTATGACAAAACATTGACAAGAGTAAACTCCATGTGCTTGTTATAAGTGTCACTGGTTCAGCCTACTTATCATTTATAAGTGCCTATCATGTTTTTCATATGGCATGAGACTCAAGTATGAAAGCAGTATCAAACTCAAACTACCTATATACAAGATAACTGTGCTATCTCAGGTCTAAAGATTATATGCACTTATATGATTTATGACAAAACATTGACAAGAGTAAACTCCATGTGCTTGTTATAAGTGTCACTGGTTCAGCCTACTTATCATTTATAAGTGCCTATCATGTTTGTCATATGGCATGAGACTCACCGTTCCATCTTATTTATATCTCATATAAATAACTTGGGAACAAACATGAATACAATCTTTCTGGATAAGTCATGTCCTTATAATGAAGTATCCTCGATTGTGAACCTATTTATGATACTTTGTACTAGAAATACTATCACTCATATTCTTAACAACTTAAGAATAGAATTTCTAACAAAATATCAATGTACCTTTTCTATTACACATAAATATCTTATATAAACAGAAAAGTGAAAATGCCTTTTATTAATAAAAACATGTACAAGATACATACTAAATGATATGCTCTAGGGCATACTACTAATAATCTCCCACTAGCACTAGAGCCATTCATTACAATATCTTAGACCCATCATCTCAAGATATCGGTCTAGCTGAGTCTGTAACATAGGCTTAGTGAATAGATAAGTTGGATTTTTAGTTGATACTATTTTCTACAAGGCCACATCACCTCGTCCAACTATTTCTCTGATAATGTGGTAGCGCCTTTCTATGTGTTTGGATTTTTGGTGAGACCTTGGTTCCTTAGCCTGTATGACTGCTCCATTGTTGTCACAGTGTAGTGGAACTACTGACTCAATGGAAGGAACTACTGTAAGTTCTGTCACGAATTTCTTTATCCAAACAGCTTCTTTTGTAGCATCTAATGTAGCAATATACTCGGCCTTGGTTGTGGAATCTGCAGTCGTGCTTTGTTTGGAACTCTTCCAACTGACTGCACCTCCATTATAAATGAACACATATCTAGAGGTAGACTTTTTATCATCGATATCTGATTGGAAATTAGAATCAGTATAACCATCCAATTGCAAGTCTCCACCTCCATAGATAAAAAATAAATCCTTAGCTCTTCTTAAGTACTTAAGGATATTCTTGACAGCTATCCAGTGTTCCAAACCTAGATTGATTGATACCTGCTAGTCAAACTAACAGCATATGTGATATCCGGCCTAGTACACAACATTGCATATATTAAACTTCCATGTAACACCCCTATATTCGGTAGTGCGTACTACTGTTCCGGTGACCAGTGTTGTCCGGACAGCTAGGATGCCTAGAACTACACTTCGATATAAGTGAGGAGACATAAAATAATGAAATACAAAAAAAGAAAATACAAGAAAAACAAAGGAAAAATAATAGTAAAGAAATGCAATCAAGTTAAGCGAGCCGAGAACCCTAGCGATGGGTGACCGCACCGGGAAGTCACGGTGTGGACCGTTGACTAGCTCTGAACTGCGGGAAACCCTGAAAAATATTTTTAGGACTTAAATAGACCCCTATTGAAGTATAAATATCATTAGAAATATTAAATAAAAATTAAATAATTAGTACAAAGAAAAGTGAAAAATCGAAAAACGGACAAAACCCGGTGTTGCCAAAAAATCGGGAATACAACCCGAACAAGGGCATTGTGGTCATTTGACATCCCGAATTGTCTTTTGACCTAAATTTCCATTAAAAATACATGATATTACACTTGGAAAATATAATGAAAAATTAAATTAGGGGTACCTAATGTAAATAGCCAAAAGTGGAGTGAAATTTGGGTAAGAAGCTTGAAAATAGGTAAGTTTGTGTTTTTGAATGTTGCTTTGTTAAAGTTTGTAAGCATGTTATGGTTGTTTGATTTATGAAGAAAATTTTGAGTTTCTGGTGACTTATGATGGTGTGTACTTTTGGCAGCAATGGAAACACCTTGAAGGCAGTTTATTTGTGCTTGTAAATGGTGAATTAAATGATTGATTAAATGTATATTGTGTAGGAAATTGTTTGGGTGATGTATACTTAGTATATGTAAATGTAAAATGAAATTTAAAGCTTGGAAAGTAATGGAATGTAAGTGTACCATTATGGCAGTTTGCTAACTCTTGAGGAATGCTGGAATTCATGCTTGGTTTATGGAATAATGATGTTAAAATGTGTTGGTTGTTATGGCAGTTTGAGTGTATGTATGGTGGTGTGAAGTGAGACATGTAAATGAGCATGAATTGGTGATTGAATTGTTGTAAATTGAATTGGACAAATTCTGCACTTGTTGGTGCACATTGAATGTAATTGTAAGCTGCCAAAATGACCTATAATATGTTGTAAATTATGTTTAGGTTGTGGTACAACCAGAATTAGTTGGAATGTTAAGTTTGGTGAGTGTTAAAAGTGATGTTTGATATGTATGCAAGAATTGCAATAAGGCAGTTCGAGTTTTAGGCCTAGAACTTTAAGTGTGTGGCTCCAATTGGTATGAGACCAATTGAAGGTGAAACTAGGCACAAAATGTGCCAACTTTCATGAAGAAAGCTTACCAAAATTCTGATTGCAAGGTAGCTTGAAAAATGACCAAATCCGGATTAAGTGCAAGTAAGGCCTGAAAATTGACCATTTGGGCACCAGTTAGTGTTTAGGCGATAACTCACTCAAAACAGGTCCAATTGACCTGAAATTTTAATCATGAATAGTAAGACCCATATCTACATGTCTTATGAAGACACAAAAGCCCAAAAATGACCATAAGCAAGTCAAACAGCTTGCATAATTTCGGGTCCAAAAACTGGCCGAACCTAAAATGACCTAAAGTGACCTAAAATGACCAATTTTGGTGCAATTTGACCAGCAATAGTAAAATGACCATAACGTGGTCTATATAACTCAGAATGACCTAAAATTTTGGCCCGCGTTCCATAAGACATAGATCTACAAGTTTGTAGTTTTGATCGAAACCCGAAAACCGAGGGAACTAGGTCGTCCGGCTAGGTCAAACTAGTATCCTGGAATCCAGCAAATTGCAAGAAAATGCAGTATTCACGGAAATGAACTTGGTAACATGTACCAACCCTAAAATACTATCGAATGTGACATATTAATAACATTAAAACCTAATTTACCTAGAATGCACTGAGGGTCGATATATTAGGTTGATTAAGCAAATAATAGCATTCAGTGAATTACTTATCAAATATTATCGTTAGAGACAGTTTAATTAAGTACTGAAACACTTCAAATTATGTTTCTCAGTTAGCAAAGACTCAGGGAAAGGGAAGGAAACACTGAGTCAAGACCAGGAGACAGTTATCAAACGTTTGTGCACAACAACTATTTCTTTTGAATTTTTCAATCGAAATGAATTATGACTATTTGTATTTTATTGTTTTAAATTGTGAAAAATTGTTTGAATGATATTTGATGGATACTTATTGATTGAAAAGCATTGTAAATGGTTTGAAACTATAAAAAATTGTTTGAATGATATTGATGGATACTTATTGATTGAAAAGCATTGGAAATGGTTTGAAACCACAGCTATCATGTATATTGATTGTATTCCTCGCTAGCTTGTCTAGTGGGATGAATTGAATTCCCTCTCTGGCTGAAGTGTTGAGGTGTGTGCCTGTTGAGGACGAATAGAATGAGTACTCATATTTTTGCTAGCTAGCTAAGTTATTCCTCATTAGTCATTAACTTTTGGGACGAATTGAATACCTCATTAGCCATCGGCTTTTGGGACGAATTGAACTTTGGAACATGATTAAGCTGTGTGTGATTTATTGATATGTATTATGAAATTGTGAAATGGAGTTTAAATTCTTATTGACATTCACTGTCTTTTGAATTTAACTATGTTTTGATTACTGAGATTTATTGTGATATTGTGTTAAATTCCTTCTGACATTCATTGTCTTGAATTTAACTATGATTTTACGTATCCATCATTTATATGATTTATGAATTGTGATTTAAAGTTGTATTTGTTAATGTTGTGCACCACTGAGATATTGTCTCAGCGATAGCTTTTTATTGCTGTTGCAGGTAGATAGACGGACAGAGCAGCAGACTAGGCTGCTAGTACATCCAGCGAGAGATTATCGGGTATAATGAGTATACCACATTTTGTATTTTGTACTGTAATGTATGACCACTGTATGCACATAGTGTTCTTGATTTGAGCAGTTGTAAATTAAAATTGTACATTGAAGTTGTAAGTAAATTATGAGTTATTTTGACTTGTAAAAATTGTATTATATTTCTTTTATCTCAGTCTTTGAAAAATCACTGTGGATTTGAGTTGAGAAATATGTTGTGTTAAGAAATATGTTGGAGTTGAGATTTGGAAATATGTTGAAGTGCTTTTTACAGGTTTTCTGAAGAACTGTTTTGTCCAAAATACAGATGGCACTCTGCCAAAATTTTTACAGAAATTCCAAATAATTCAAATGTGTTAGTTCTATCGCTTCAGTTCAAAAATGTTTTTAACACCTGTAAATAGTGCTAACCACTGTAAAAAAAGTAAGAAAAGTTTTTAAAATCCCTTGTAGTGTATTTAGTGGGTTATCAGTAGACGGAGTTGGTAATTCATTAGGTATACTACGGGATCATGTTATGCCTTACAGAGGGGTAGGGTGTGACATGTTTTAGTGGTATCAGAGCTAGTTTTTAAATTCTGTTTTCACCTGTTACTTGAATATTCTTTCTTCATAGTACAACTGCTCAATATCATTGTTTGATACATACAGTACATTACATTATAAATATGCACTAACGGGAGGAAATCTCCTTATGTTATTTGTAACACCCTCCCGGCAACTACTCCGTACATCCTACTGTTTCGGTGACCGGTGTCGGTCCGGACAGCTAGAACGTCCGGAAAAATATTCAAACTAAAGTCAGGAACCATAATTAACTCAAATATTAATAAGAAAAATTTAGTAAAAATTTTAGAAATAAAATACAACCAAGTTAAACGAGCCGGTGCCCAAGCGATGGGTAACCGGAGGGAAGTTGCGGTTCTCGCAACGAGGAGCCCTAGACCCGGGGGAAAAATTATAAAATAATTTTTGGGACTCCAAAAAAGGGTAATTGAGGTTCCCATGGCATTAGAATGCCAAGAAAATACCTAGAAAAATTTTTCAATCAGTACAGACGATTTTGACCCGTTAAGCCAAACGGAGGGCATTTTGGTCATTTCGCTTTCCGAGGTGATTTTTGGCCGACTTGTCTAGTTGAGTAAATAATTAAAATGACATAAAATATGAAGAAACATTGCTAAAAATTAAATTGAAACTTGATAGAAAAGAAAAGAAAGAAAAAGGAGCTTAATTGGGAATTATGATGTCATGCTTAGGTAATTAAAAGTGTATTGGCCAATCAAATTTAAGCAAGTCCATAAAAAGGAAATAAAAATGGGTAATGAGGCAGAATTTTAGAAACCCAAAACCAGCTCCCTCTCCTCTTCTTCAAGCCACTCACTCACCCTTACCCATTCCACCATTAACAACCTTTCATCCTTCATCTTTATTAGTTTTCTTCCACTAAAAACCCTAACTACCAACACAAAAATTCATTCTATCATCTTGGTGATTATTGTGGGAGCAAAAAGAAAAGGAAACCAAGACTTTGAGGAAGGAAAAAATCTGCCCTAAGTGAGGTTAGTGCTACAATTTCATTTTCCTTCTTTTAAATTCTAGTTAGAACATTTTTTAGCTAAGAAATCTTAAGGAATTGAAGTAAATTGCATGTGTTAAGGGTACCTTCAATTTTCAGCAGCCCTATGGAAGATTGAGTTTGATTGTTTAATAAACTTAGAGTGGCTGGAAATGAGGGTTAAGGTATTAAAATGCATGGATATTGAACTAAGTATGTAATTAAGGTTTATGAGCAAATTGATTTGGATATTAGGGTTTGGAAAGGTGAAAATGTGACTTGGCTTAGGAAATTGTTAGAGGACATTTTAATGGTCAATTAGTGACCATTTTAGGTAATTTGACTAACAAATGGACTGAAAAATGAGGTTGCAAATTGAGTTTGCAAGCTGCCCTAGGACAGCAGCAGAGGGACTGAAAATTCAGTCCCTTTGCACAGCCATAACTTGGGCAGTGGTCGTCCAATTGAAGTTTGGCCAATTGGACATGAAACTAGGCTTATAATGGGACATTTTTGCTGAGGAAACCATGCCCAAAAGACCAAAGCAAGAGGACCAAATCTCAGCCCCAATCCGGATACCCTGCACTGAATTCTGCAGAATTGACCAACTGTTCATTTGGCCATAACTCACTGTAGATTTGGTCAATTGGCCTGAAATTTTTACAGCAACAAGCTAAGACATAGACAAACAACTTTCATGAAGGAACCTACCCCAAATTATGGCCAGAACCCATTCAACCAAGTGACTCAAGTTACTGTTCATGCACTGTAGATATGGTAAATTTCTGCAGACTGCATATCCGGACAGCATAGGTTTTTGAGCCATATCTGGAGCTACAAAACTCCAAATGGAGTGACTCAAAAAACGAAATTCAACTAGACAAAATAAGGAACAACTTTCATGTTTTACATTTCCTCAAATTCCAACAGTAACAGTGTCCAATGGAACAGTGAAATTGACTCACCAAAACTGAAAAATCTGTTTGTGTTGAGTTACACTTTGGAATGGCAAAAACACTTAATGCCAACAAGTTTTAAACACCAAATGTGGTATGTTGGGAGTGCCAAAGTTGATGTACACATTTTTATTCTAAAAGTCAACATTTTTGTTGACCAATGATGAATAGTGACACCAAAAAAGTTGAAATTCACAAATTGACAAATTTAAGAGTTTCAAATGCCCTAGTATACCTAACAAGATTGGTTTGGATAGTTTGGAATGCCAATAGGGTTCAGTTAGCAGTACTGCACATGGCAAAAATGCCATTCTGTAATTTCATGGCTTTTAGCCATTCTGACTTTGCATTGAGACTTGGCCTTGTGCCTGATATTATTTACAGCTTGTTAGTCGCATTTGCACACCGGGAGATGCATATATGACCGATGGTGTGACGGCCCGAGGTACTAGGTACCCAGTGCCAGTTTACCCGTTATCCAGTCCAGTCATCTAGTGTATGTTACTTGGGCACCCAAATGAATGAAAGTGAACAAGTTACTGAATTAATGTATACATAACCATGCTAAACAAATGAATCATACACATTCACTATATATATTCGTTTCTTGCTATTTTCTTTTATTATATTATTGCACCACTAACCATTATTGCTTAGCACGTTGCTTTTGCCACGAGTAGGTACTGGAGATCCCGATCGCGAGCCCAGTAGACCACAGACTGGGTGAGTCCATTCGGCAGTTCTGCTCAGTCTCCGTGTCACCTCGTCACCTGCAGTGCATTGGTAGGACACTAGATGTCATTTTGTCATTTTGTAATTAACTTTTTATTTTCTCATATGTATTTGGGATTTATGTAATGTATTTTGAGGTTCATGTAAATAATAAAGATTTATGGTTATGTATGGTATTAATTTGAGTATTTAATGGTTGTATATATATGAGAACCCTGAGAAAGGGATGTTTTGAGAAATGAAAAGGTTGTTGAGACCTGAAATTGACAAATTATTGAGATATTGATATTGAGTTTTATTGATGATATTGGAGTTGAGAATGAATGGAATTGTATATTGGAAGTGTTTTTAACAGGTTCCGAAGAACGGTTTTCTCCATTTTTAGCCGGTACTCCGCCGGATTTTCTTTAAAATTTTCGGAACCTTAAATGAATGATACTTTTGATAAATGGTTTAAATAAATTGTATTTCAAAAATTATATGCAAAAGCATTGTCTAAATTAATTGAGGAATATTAGAGTGTGCCGGTACACCAGGTGGCATTACTTACTCGGGTATACTGTACACGGGTAAGGGGTGTCACATTTAGTGGTATCAGAGCACGGTTTAGGCGTTTCTGGGCCTAGATTGAGTCCATACCATGCATTTCATTTGTAAGAGTCGAGGTGACACTAACGCAGATCTGTTTATCTTTCTTATTTTGAATAGGATATGGACCCTTCATCTCAGAGAGCCGTTGAGGAGGAAGTGGAGAGTCATGCTCCACCTGCAGCAGCTGAGACTGGGGGCATGAGAGAATCTGCTCCGCCAGCTCAAGCAGAGCCTGCTCAGCCTCCACAGGCCATGTTCCAACAAATGGCCGACTTCTTTAGACAAATGGCCGGAGTAATGCCAGCACCACCACCACCACCACTAGCTCCACAGCAGAAATCACACTTGGAGAGGCTAAGAAAGTTTGGAGCTGTGGACTTCTATGGCAAGAGAGAAGATGACTCATTGCGGTAGAATTGGTTGAAGCAGGCAGAGTCTTAAAACAACTCCACTGCACCCAGCAGCGTAACTTAGAAGTCGCTATATCCTTGTTACAAGACGATGCCTACGGATGGTGGGACATCGTGTCCAGCCAAGCGGCCAAGTCAGAATTTGGGACTTCTTCCTCTCTGAGTTCAAGAAGAAATATGTGGGTACTGTATACCTGGAAGAGACAAGAAGAGAATTTATTAACCTGAGACAGAGACAGCTGTCAGTGGCCGAGTATGAGAAGGAGTTTGTTCGGTTAAGCCGTTATGGAAGGGAAATAGTCCCTAACGAAGCTGAAAGGTGCAAGAGATTTGAAGAGGGACTGAATGACAATATCAAGATACAGCTCACTGCCTTGGGAATTACAGAATTTAGCAAGCTAGTGGAAGCTGCAATAAGGGTTGAAAAAGTGAGAATCAATGAGCAGACCAGAAGGGAGAGACAGCAGAAGAGGGGACCAGGTCAGTCTAGTTCCACCCCTGGATTTGGGAAGAAGTTTAAGGGTCCTCCTGCACAGAGTTCGGGTCAGCCACAGGGTCAGGGTCAGTCTCAGGGGCCCAGGCCACAGTTCACCCCTAGGAGAGGTCAGTCCACACCATCAGTGGGCAGCTCTCCAGGGATGGGGTTCAGGGGACCAGCCCCAGCATTTTCTGCGTGTCCACACTGTCAGAAATGGCATAAGGGGGAATGTTGGAGAGTGACTGGTGCCTGCTTGAGGTGTGGGTCAACAGAGCATCAGTTAAGGAACTGTCCACGCAGAACTACTACAGCTGCTCCAACACAAGCAGAAAGACCTGCTCCTGCACCACAGAGAGGTAGAAAATCTGGCAGATCTGACGCAGTGGGACCATCACAGAGGCCTACATCTGAGCCAGCAGAGAGGCCAGATAACAGACCACCTGCCAGAAATTATGCCTTGAGAGCTCAGGAGGAGCAAGATGCCCCGGACGTCATCAGGGGTACGTTCTCCCTCTACAATACTCCTGTGCATGCATTGGTGGATCCAGGATCCACTCATTCCTACATTTGCATCAACCTACCCGTAGAAAGGGGGATACTAGTAGGGGAGAGTGACCAAGACATTCTGGTCACTAATCCATTGGGCCACAGTGTAGTGGTGAACAAGGTATACAAGGGTTGCCCGTTAAGGATTCAGGGGTATGAATTCTTGGCAGACTTAATTGAGTTACCCTTCCATGAGTTTGACGTGATTTTGGGAATGGACTGGTTGTCACGTCATCAGGTAATAGTTGATTGCAAACTGAAGAGAATTTCTCTAAAAACTTCAGAGGGTAATGAGATCACAGTTGTGGGGGAAAGGACAGATTTCTTGTCCAATGTCATCTCAGCCACAGTTGCAAGAAGAATGATGAGAAAAGGCTGTGAAGCCTACCTAGCACATGTGGTGGATACTAGGCAGGCTAAGCCAAACCTGAGTGACATACCCACAGTGAGAGACTTTCCAGAAGTATTTCCTGAAGAGTTGCCTGGTTTGCCACCAGAAAGGGAAGTCGAATTTGCTATTGAGACACTGCACAAAGACCCATTTCCATTGCTCCTTATAGGATGGCACCCATCGAATTGAGAGAGTTGAAGACTTCGATTGCAAGAGTTGTTAGATAAGGGGTTCATACGCCGATGTGTCACCATGGGGAGCTCAAAGGTCTGTTTGTGAAAAAGAAGGATGGGACTTTGAGGCTTTGTATTGATTACCGGCAATTGAATAAAGTGACTGTGAAGAACAAATATCCGTTGCCTAGAATTGATGATTTGTTTGATCAGTTGAAGGGAGCAGGAGTATTTTCTAAGATTGATCTCAGATCAGGGTATCATCAGTTGAGGGTGAAGGATGTAGATGTGCCCAAGATCGCATTCAGACCCGACACGGGCATTATGAGTTCCTAGTGATGCCCTTTGGCCTAACAAATGCACCAATGCATTCATGGACCTTATGAACCGTATCTTCCATCCACACTTAGATCGGTTCGTAGTGGTCTTTATTGATGATATTTTGGTGTATTCCAAGACCGAGGAAGAACATGATGAGCATTTGAGGATTGTTCTACAAACCCCGAGAGAAAAGAAGTCAGATGCTAAGTTGTCCAAGTGTGACTTTTGGCTAGATGAGATTGCATTCCTTGGACACATAGTGTCACTGATGGGATTAGGTGGATCCCAAGAAAATAGAAGCGATGATGGAATGGAAGCCTCCCGTAAATACAACCGAGGTCAAGTTTCTTGGGGCTAGCTGGGTATTACAGAAGATTTGTGAAGGGATTTTCCCTAATAGCTGCTCCAATGACCAAGTTGTTACACAAGAATGTCAGATTTGATTGGAATGACAAGTGTCAGACCAGTTTTGAGAAATTGAAGGCTATGTTGACAGAGGCACCGGTGTGTTAACACCGGTGTCGGAAAGGACTTTGTGGTCTATAGTGATGCCTCACATAATGGGTTAGGGTGTGTATTGATGCAAGAGGGGAAAGTGATCGCCTATGCTTCCAGACAGCTAAGGCCACATGAACAGAACTACCCTACCCATGATCTAGAGCTTGCAGCAATTATCTTCGCACTGAAGATATCGAGGCATTACTTGTATGGGGAAAAGTGCTACATTTACACAGACCACAAAAGCCTGAAATACTTGCCAACCCAGAAGGAGCTCAACCTTAGACAGAGGCGATGGATTGAGTTCCTAAAGGATTATGATTGTGTAATTGACTACCATCCTGGGAAGGCAAATGTAGTTGCTGATGCCTTGAGCAGCAAATCCATGACAGCTTTGAGATCATTGAATGCCCGTCTATCTTTGGTTCGAGATGGAGCTATTTTGGCTGAGTTGCAAGTGAGGCCAAACCTGCTACAACAGATACTGGATGGGAAAAAGGCAGATGAGAAGTTAATGGCTATTATGAGCAAGATCCCAGAGGGAAAAGCAGCTGACTATGAGGTGAAAGCAGATGGGTGTCTGCACTACAAAGGAAGACTGTGTGTACCAGATAATGGGGAATTGAAAGCCAGTATTCTAAAAGAGGCACACACCAGTGTATATGCTATGCACCCAGGAAGTACAAAGATGTATCATGACCTGAAGCTTCAGTATTGGTGGCCTGGTATGAAGAGGGACATAGCTGACTATGTGACTAAATGCTTGACATGTCAGCAAGTCAAGGCAGAGCATCAAGTTCCATCAGGTTTGCTACAGCCTATACGCATACCTGAATGGAAATGGGATCCGGTCACCATGGATTTTGTAAGTGGTCTACCTCTCACCCGGAAGAAACATGATGCAGCATGGGTGATAGTTGATAGATTGACAAAGTCAGCACACTTTACGCGATTAGGGTGACTACTCACCGGAGAAGTTAGCGAGTGTATATCAGTGAGATAGTTAGACTGCATGGAATTCCACTTTCCATCATATCTGATCGAGACCCAAGGTTTACATCGAGATTTTGGAAGAAGTTGCATGAATCCTTGGGTACACAACTCCATTTCAGCACAGCTTTCCATCCTCAGACGGATGGGCAATCTGAAAGAGTAATCCAGGTAAATAATTGAAACCAATGAAATTGATACAAATATTGAATTGAAATGATAACAATAACGTGAAATACTTGTCAGGTCCTTGAGGATATGCTGAGGAGTTGTGTCATTGAGTTTGAGGGAAGTTGGGATAGATACCTCCCACTGGCAGAATTTGCATACAACAATAGCTACCAAGCTAGCATCCAAATGGCCCCGTATGAAGCATTGTATGGGAGAAAATGTAGAACTCGGTGTCTTTGGACTGAATTGGGCGAAGACAAATTGGTAGGGCCAGACCTGGTGAAACAGGCAGAGGAGAAAGTGAAACTAATCAAAGCCAACTTAAAGGTTGCCTCAGACAGACAGAAATCTTATGCCGACCTGAAGAGAAAGGAAATAGAATATGTGGTTGGCGATAAAGTGTTCCTCAAGGTGTCACCATGGAAGAAAGTGTTGAGGTTTGGAAGAAAAGGTAAGTTGAGCCCTAGGTTCATTGGCCCCTATGAAGTCATTGAACGTGTGGGTCCAGTGGCCTATAGGCTAGCTTTACCACCAGAGCTGGACAAGATCCATAATGTGTTCCACGTGTCCATGCTCAGAAGATACCGCTCAGATCCTTCACATGTCATCTCCAGAGAAGAAATTGAAATACAACCGGATTTGACATACGAAGAAGAACCTCTACGGATCCTGGCTCGGGAAGTGAAAGAGTTGAGAAACAAGCAAATTCCATTGGTGAAAGTGCTTTGGAGGCACCACAACACCGAGGAGGCAACTTGGGAAAGTGAAGAGACAATGAGGCAACAGTTCCCTCAACTGTTTGCATCAGGTAAATTTCGAGGACGAAATTTAAATTAGAGGGGAAGAGTTGTAACACCCTCCCGGTAACCACTCCGTACATCCTACTGTTTCGGTGACCGGTGTCGGTCCGGACAGCTAGAACGTCCGGAAAAATATTCAAACTAAAGTCAGGAACCATAATTAACTCAAATATTAATAAGAAAAATTTAGTAAAAATTTTAGAAATAAAATACAACCCAGTTAAGCAGTAGGTGCCCAAGCGATGGGTAGCAGGAGGAAGTTGCGTTTCTCAACGAGGAGCCCTAGACCCGGGGGAAAAATTATAAAATAATTTTTGGGACTCCAAAAAAGGGTAATTGAGGTTCCCATGGCATTAGAATGCCAAGAAAATACCTAGAAAAATTTTTCAATCGGTACAGACGATTTTGACCCGTTAAGCCAAACGGAGGGCATTTTGGTCATTTCGCTTTCCGAGGTGATTTTTGGCCGACTTGTCCAGTTGAGTAAATAATTAAAATGACATAAAATATGAAGAAACATTGCTAGAAATTAAATTGAAACTTGATAGAAAAGAAAAGAAAGAAAAAGGAGCTTAATTGGGAATTATGATGTCATGCTTAGGTAATTAAAAGTGTATTGGCCAATCAAATTTAAGCAAGTCCATAAAAAGGAAATAAAAATGGGTAATGAGGCAGAATTTTAGAAACCCAAAACCAGCTCCCTCTCCTCTTCTTCACGCCACTCACTCACCCTTACCCATTCCACCATTAACAACCTTTCATCCTTCATCTTTATTAGTTTTCTTCCACTAAAAACCCTAACTACCAACACAAAAATTCATTCTATCATCTTGGTGATTATTGTGGGAGCAAAAAGAAAAGGAAACCAAGACTTTGAGAAAGGGAAAAATCTGCCCTAAGTGAGGTTAGTGCTACAATTTCATTTTCCTTCTTTTAAATTCTAGTTAGAACATTTTTGAGCTAAGAAATCTTAAGAAATTGAAGTAAATTGCATGTGTTAAGGGTACCTTCAATTTTCAGCAGCCCTATGGAAGATTGAGTTTGATTGTTTAATAAACTTAGAGTGGCTGGAAATGAGGGTTAAGGTATTAAAATGCATGGATATTGAACTAAGTATGTAATTAAGGTTTATGAGCAAATTGATTTGGATATTAGGGTTTGGAAAGGTGAAAATGTGACTTGGCTTAGGAAATTGTTAGAGGACATTTTAATGGTCAATTAGTGACCATTTTAGGTAATTTGACTAACAAATGGACTGAAAAATGAGGTTGCAAATTGAGTTTGCAAGCTGCCCTAGGACAGCAGCAGAGGGACTGAAAATTCAGTCCCTTTGCACTGCCATAACTTGGGCAGTGGTAGTCCAATTGAAGTTTGGCCAATTGGACATGAAACTAGGCTTATAATGGCACATTTTTGCTGAAGAAACCATGCCCAAAAGACCAAAGCAAGAGGACCAAATCTCAGCCCCAATCCGGATACCCTGCACTGAATTCTGCAGAATTGACCAACTGTTCATTTGGCCATAACTCACTGTAGATTTGGTCAATTGGCCTGAAATTTTTACAGAAACAAGCTAAGACATAGACAAACAACTTTCATGAAGGAACCTACCCCAAATTATGGCCAGAACCCATTCAACCAAGTGACTCAAGTTACTATTCATGCACTGTAGATATGGTAAATTTCTGCAGACTGCATATCCGGACAGCTTAGATGTTTGAGCCATATCTGGAGCTACAAAACTCCAAATGGAGTGATTCAAAAAAAGAAATTCAACTAGACAAAATAAGGAACAACTTTCATGTTTTACATTTCCTCAAATTCCAACAGTAACAGTGTCCAATGGAACAGTGAAATTGACTCACCAAAACTGAAAAATCTGTTTGTGTTGAGTTACACTTTGGAATGGCAAAAACACTTAATGCCAACAAATTTTAAACACCAAATGTGGTATGTTGGGAGTGCCAAAGTAGATGTACACATTTTTTTTCTAAAAGTCAACATTTTTGTTGACCAATGATGAATAGTGACACCAAAAAAGTTGAAATTCACAAATTGACAAATTTAAGAGTTTTAAATGCCCTAGTAAACCTAACAAGATTGGTTTGGATAGTTTGGCATGCCAATAGGGTTCAGTTAGCAGTACTGCACATGGCAAAAATGGCATTCTGTGATTTCATGGCTTTTAGCCATTCTGACTTTGCATCAAGGCCTGATATTATTTACAACTTGTTAGCTGTTCTGTTGCACACCGGGAGATGCATATGTGACCGATGGTGTGACGGCCCGAGGTACTAGGTACCCAGTGCCAGTTTACCCGTTATCCAGTCCAGTCGTCTAGTGTAGGTTACTTGGGCACCCAAATGAATGAAAGTGAACAAGTTACTGAATTAATGTATACATAACCATGCTAAACAAATGAATCATACACATTCACTATATATATTCATTTCTTGCTATTTTCTTTTATTATATTATTGCACCACTAAGCATTATTGCTTAGCGCGTTGCTTTTGCCACGCGTAGGTACTGGAGATCCCGATCGCGAGCCCAGTAGACCACGGTAGGTGAGTCCATCGGCGATTACGCTCGATGTCCGTGTCACCTCGTCACTGCGATTGCATTGGTAGGACACTAGATGTCATTTTGTCATTTTGTAATTAACTTTTTATTTTCTCATATGTATTTGGGATTTATGTAATGTATTTTGAGGTGCATGTAAATAATAAAGATTTATGGTTATGTATGGTATTAATTTGAGTATTTAATGGTTGTATATATATGAGAACCCTGAGAAAGGGATGTTTTGAGAAATGAAAAGGTTGTTGAGACCTGAAATTGACAAATTATTGAGATATTGATATTGAGTTTTATTGATGATATTGGAGTTGAGAATGAATGGAATTGTATATTGGAAGTGTTTTTAACAGGTTCCGAAGAACGGTTTTCTCCATTTTTAGCCGGTACTCTGCCGGATTTTCTTTAAAATTTTCGGAACCTTAAATGAATGATACTTTTGATAAATGGTTTAAATAAATTGTATTTCAAAAATTATATGCAAAAGCATTGTCTAAATTAATTGAGGAATATTAGAGTGTGCCGGTACACCAGGTGGCATTACTTACTCGGGTATCTTTGTACGGGTGGGTGTCACATTTAGTGGTATCAGAGCACGGTTTAGGCGTTTCTGGGCCTAGATTGAGTCCATACCATGCATTTCATTTGTAAGAGTCGAGATGACACTAACGCAGATCTGTTTATCTTTCTTATTTTGAATAGGATATGGACCCTTCATCTCAGAGAGCCGTTGAGGAGGAAGTGGAGAGTCATGCTCCACTGCGGCGGTGAGGCTGGGGCATGAGAGAATCTGCTCCGCCACTCAAGCGAGCACCTTTCGGCCTCCACAGGCCATGTTCCAACAAATGGCCGACTTCTTTAGACAAATGGCCGGAGTAATGCCAGCACCACCACCACCACCACTAGCTCCACAGCAGAAATCACACTTGGAGAGGCTAAGAAAGTTTGGAGCTGTGGACTTCTATGGCAAGAGAGAAGATGACTCTGTTGCAGCCGAGAATTGGTTGAACAGAACGGGCAGAGTCTTAAAACAACTCCACTGCACCCCAGAGCAGAACTTAGAAGCTGCTATATCCTTGTTACAAGACGATGCCTACGGATGGTGGGACACTGTGTCCAGTGAAGTGCAGCCCGAAGCTGTAACTTGGGACTTCTTCCTCTCTGAGTTCAAGAAGAAATATGTGGGTACTGTATACCTGGAAGAGACAAGAAGAGAATTTATTAACCTGAGACAGAGACAGCTGTCAGTGGCCGAGTATGAGAAGGAGTTTGTTCGGTTAAGCCGTTATGGAAGGGAAATAGTCCCTAACGAAGCTGAAAGGTGCAAGAGATTTGAAGAGAGACTGAATGACAATATCAAGATACAGCTCACTGCCTTGGGAATTACAGAATTTAGCAAGCTAGTGGAAGCTGCAATAAGGGTTGAAAAAGTGAGAATCAATGAGCAGACCAGAAGGGAGAGACAGCAGAAGAGGGGGACCAGGTCAGTCTAGTTCCACCCCTGGATTTGGGAAGAAGTTTAAGGGTCCTCCTGCACAGAGTTCGGGTCAGCCACAGGGTCAGGGTCAATCTCAAGGGCCCAGGCCACATTTCACCCCTAGGAGAGGTCAGTCCACACCATCAGTGGCAGCTCTCCAGGGATGGGGTTCAGGGGACCAGCCCCAGCATTTTCTGCGTGTCCACACTGTCAGAAATGGCATAAGGGGGAATGTTGGAGAGTGACTGGTGCCTGCTTGAGGTGTGGGTCAACAGAGCATCAATTGAAGAACTGTCCACGCAGAACTACTACAGCTGCTCCAACACAAGCAGAAAAACCTGCTCCTGCACCACAGAGAGGTAGAAAACCTGGCAAATCTGACGCAGTGGGACCATCACAGAGGCCTACATCTGAGCCAACAGAGAGGCCAGATAACAGACCACCTGCCAGAAATTATGCCTTGAGAGCTCAGGAGGAGCAAGATGCCCTGGACGTCATCAGGGGTACGTTCTCCCTCTACAATACTCCTGTGCATGCATTGGTGGATCCAGGATCCACTCATTCCTACATTTGCATCAACCTACCCGTAGAAAGGGGATACTAGTAGGGAGAGTGACCAAGACATTACGGTCACTAATCCATTGGGCCACGATGTAGTGGTGAACAAGGTATACAAGGGTTGCCCGTTAAGGATTCAGGGTATGAATTCTTGGCGGACTTAATTGAGTTACCCTTCCATGAGTTTGACGTGATTTTGGGAATGGGTGGTTGTCACGTCATCGAGTAATAGTTGATTGCAAATGAAGAGAATTTCTCTAAAAACTTGAGAGGGTAATGAGATCACGATTGTGGGGAAAGGATGATTTCTTGTCCAATGTCATCTCAACCACGATTGCAAGAAGAATGATGAGAAAAGGTGTGAAGCCTACCTAGCACATGTGGTGGATACTAGGCGAGCTAAGCCAAACCCGAGTGACATACCCACAGTGAGAGACTTTCGTAAGTATTTCTGAAGAGTTGCACAGTTTGCCACGAGAAAGGGAAGTCGAATTTGCTATTGAGACAACTGCAGATGCACACCCATTTCCATTGCTCCTTATAGGATGGCACCCACTGAATTGAGAGAGTTGAAGACTCAGTTGCAAGAGTTGTTAGATAAGGGGTTCATACGCCCCAGTGTGTCACCATGGGGAGCTCCAGTGCTGTTTGTGAAAAAGAAGGATGGGACTTTGAGGCTTTGTATTGATTACCGGCAGTTGAATAAAGTGACTGTGAAGAACAAATATCCGTTGCCTAGAATTGATGATTTGTTTGATCAGTTGAAGGGAGCAGGAGTATTTTCTAAGATTGATCTCAGATCAGGGTATCATCAGTTGAGGGTGAAGGATGTAGATGTGCCCAAGACTGCATTCAGGACCCGATACGGGCATTATGAGTTCCTAGTGATGCCCTTTGGCCTAACAAATGCACCTGCGGCATTCATGGACCTTATGAACTGTATCTTCCATCCACACTTAGATCGGTTCGTAGTGGTCTTTATTGATGATATTTTGGTGTATTCCAAGACCAGGGAAGAACATGATGAGCATTTGAGGATTGTTCTACAAACCCTGAGAGAAAAGAAGCTGTATGCTAAGTTGTCCAAGTGTGACTTTTGGCTAGATGAGATTGCATTCCTTGGACACATAGTGTCAGCTGATGGGATTAGGGTGGATCCCAAGAAAATAGAAGTAGTGATGGAATGGAAGCCTCCCAGAAATACAACTGAGGTCAGAAGTTTCTTGGGGCTAGCTGGGTATTACAGAAGATTTGTGAAGGGATTTTCCCTAATAGCTGCTCCAATGACCAAGTTGTTACACAAGAATGTCGATTTGTTGGAATGACAAGTGTCGACAGCTTTGAGAAATTGAAGGCTATGTTGACAGAGGCACCGGTGTTAACACAGCCGTGTCGGAAGGACTTTGTGGTCTATAGTGATGCCTCACATAATGGGTTAGGTGTGTATTGATGCAAGAGGGGAAAGTGATCGCCTATGCTTCCGCATACCTAAGGCCACATGAATGTAACTACCCTACCCATGATCTAGAGCTTGCAGCAATTATCTTCAGATCAAGATATGGAGGCATTACTTGTATGGGGAAAAGTGCTACATTTACACAGACCACAAAAGCCTGAAATACTTGCCAACCCAGAAGGAGCTCAACCTTAAACAGAGGCGATGGATTGAGTTCCTAAAGGATTATGATTGTGTAATTGACTACCATCCTGGGACGGCAAATGTAGTTCTTGATGCCTTGCGTAAAAATCCATGACCTTTGAGATCATTGAATGCCCGTCTATCTTTGGTTCGAGATGGAGCTATTTTGGCTGAGTTGCAAGTGAGGCCAAACTCGCTACAAAGCAGAATCTTGGATGGGCAAAAGGCGATGAGAAGTTAATGGCTATTATGAGCAAGATCCCGAGGGAAAAGCGGTGACTATGAGGTGAAAGCGGATGGGTGTACGCACTACAAAGGAAGACTGTGTGTACGGATAATGGGGAATTGAAAGCCAAGATTCTAAAAGAGGCACACACGGTGTATATGCTATGCACCTGGAAGTACAAAGATGTATCATGACACAAGCTTCGTATTGGTGGCCTGGTATGAAGAGGGACATAGCCGACTATGTGACTAAATGCTTGACATGTCACAAGTCAAGGCAGAGCACCAAGTTCCATCGGGTTTGCTACGACCATACGCATACCGAATGGAAATGGGATCCGGTCACCATGGATTTTGTAAGTGGTCTACCTCTCACCCTAAGAAACATGATGCAAAGATGGGTGATAGTTGATAGATTGACAAAGTCAAGACACTTTCTCGCGATTAGACCGACTACTCACCGGAGAAGTTAGCGTAATTGTATATCGCTGAGATAGTTAGACTGCATGGAATTCCACTTTCCATCATATCTGATCGAGACCCAAGGTTTACATCGAGATTTTGGAAGAAGTTGCATGAATCCTTGGGTACACAACTCCATTTCAGCACAGCTTTCCATCCTCAGACGGATGGGCAATTTGAAAGAGTAATCCAGGTAAATAATTGAAACCAATGAAATTGATACAAATATTGAATTGAAATGATAACAATAACGTGAAATACTTGTCAGGTCCTTGAGGATATGCTGAGGAGTTGTGTCATTGAGTTTGAGGGAAGTTGGGATAGATACCTCCCACTGGCAGAATTTGCATACAACAATAGCTACCAAGCTAGCATCCAAATGGCCCCGTATGAAGCATTGTATGGGAGAAAATGTAGAACTCCAGTGTGCTGGACTGAATTGGGCGAAGACAAATTGGTAGGGCTAGACCTGGTGAAACAGGCAGAGGAGAAAGTGAAACTAATCAAAGCCAACTTAAAGGTTGCCTCAGACAGACAGAAATCTTATGCCGACCTGAAGAGAAAGGAAATAGAATATGTGGTTGGCGATAAAGTGTTCCTCAAGGTGTCACCATGGAAGAAAGTGTTGAGGTTTGGAAGAAAAGGTAAGTTGAGCCCTAGGTTCATTGGCCCCTATGAAGTCATTGAACGTGTGGGTCCAGTGGCCTATAGGCTAGCTTTACCACCAGAGCTGGACAAGATCCATAATGTGTTCCACGTGTCCATGCTCAGAAGATACCGCTCAGATCCTTTACATGTCATCTCCAGAGAAGAAATTGAAATACAACCGGATTTGACATATGAAGAAGAACCTCTACGGATCCTGGCTCGGGAAGTGAAAGAGTTGAGAAACAAGCAAATTCCACTGGTGAAAGTGCTTTGGAGGCACCACAACACCGAGGAGGCAACTTGGGAAAGTGAAGAGACGATGAGGCAACAGTTCCCTCAACTGTTTGCATCAGGTAAATTTCGAGGACGAAATTTAAATTAGAGGGGAAGAGTTGTAACACCCTCCCGGTAACCACTCCGTACATCCTACTGTTTCGGTGACCGGTGTCGGTCCGGACAGCTAGAACGTCCGGAAAAATATTCAAACTAAAGTCAGGAACCATAATTAACTCAAATATTAATAAGAAAAATTTAGTAAAAATTTTAGAAATAAAATACAACCAAGTTAAACGAGCCGGTGCCCAAGCGATGGGTAACCGGAGGGAAGTTGCGGTTCTCGCAACGAGGAGCCCTAGACCCGGGGGAAAAATTATAAAATAATTTTTGGGACTCCAAAAAAGGGTAATGGAGGTTCCCATGGCATTAGAATGCCAAGAAAATACCTAGAAAAATTTTTCAATCGGTACAGACGATTTTGACCCGTTAAGCCAAACGGAGGGCATTTTGGTCATTTCGCTTTCCGGGGTGATTTTTGGCCGACTTGTCCAGTTGAGTAAATAATTAAAATGACATAAAATATGAAGAAACATTGCTAGAAATTAAATTGAAACTTGATAGAAAAGAAAAGAAAGAAAAAGGAGCTTAATTGGGAATTATGATGTCATGCTTAGGTAATTAAAAGTGTATTGGCCAATCAAATTTAAGCAAGTCCATAAAAAGGAAATAAAAATGGGTAATGAGGCAGAATTTTAGAAACCCAAAACCAGCTCCCTCTCCTCTTCTTCACGCCACTCACTCACCCTTACCCATTCCACCATTAACAACCTTTCATCCTTCATCTTTATTAGTTTTCTTCCACTAAAAACCCTAACTACCAACACAAAAATTCATTCTATCATCTTGGTGATTATTGTGGGAGCAAAAAGAAAAGGAAACCAAGACTTTGAGGAAGGGAAAAATCTGCCCTAAGTGAGGTTAGTGCTACAATTTCATTTTCCTTCTTTTAAATTCTAGTTAGAACATTTTTGAGCTAAGAAATCTTAAGGAATTGAAGTAAATTGCATGTGTTAAGGGTACCTTCAATTTTCAGCAGCCCTATGGAAGATTGAGTTTGATTGTTTAATAAACTTAGAGTGGCTGGAAATGAGGGTTAAGGTATTAAAATGCATGGATATTGAACTAAGTATGTAATTAAGGTTTATGAGCAAATTGATTTGGATATTAGGGTTTGGAAAGGTGAAAATGTGACTTGGCTTAGGAAATTATTAGAGGACATTTTAATGGTCAATTAGTGACCATTTTAGGTAATTTGACTAACAAATGGACTGAAAAATGAGGTTGCAAATTGAGTTTGCAAGCTGCCCTAGGACAGTAGCAGAGGGACTGAAAATTCAGTCCCTTTGCACTGCCATAACTTGGGCAGTGGTAGTCCAATTGAAGTTTGGCCAATTGGACATGAAACTAGGCTTATAATGGCACATTTTTGCTGAAGAAACCATGCCCAAAAGACCAAAGCAAGAGGACCAAATCTCAGCCCCAATCCGGATACCCTGCACTGAATTCTGCAGAATTGACCAACTGTTCATTTGGCCATAACTCACTGTAGATTTGGTCAATTGGCCTGAAAGTTTTACAGCAACAAGCTAAGACATAGACAAACAACTTTCATGAAGTAACCTACCCCAAATTATGGCCAGAACCCATTCAACCAAGTGACTCAAGTTACTGTTCATGCACTGTAGATATGGTAAATTTCTGCAGACTGCATATCCGGACAGCTTAGGTTTTTGAGCCATATCTGGAGCTACAAAACTCCAAATGGAGTGATTCAAAAAAAGAAATTCAACTAGACAAAATAAGGAACAACTTTCATGTTTTACATTTCCTCAAATTCCAACAGTAACAGTGTTCAATGGAATAGTGAAGTTGACTCACCAAAACTGAAAAATCTGTTTGTGTTGAGTTACACTTTGGAATGGCAAAAACACTTAATGCCAACAAGTTTTAAACACCAAATGTGGTATGTTGGGAGTGCCAAAGTTGATGTACACATTTTTATTCTAAAAGTCAACATTTTTGTTGACCAATGATGAATAGTGACACCAAAAAAGTTAAAATTCACAAATTGACAAATTTAAGAGTTTCAAATGCCCTAGTATACCTAACAAGATTGGTTTGGATAGTTTGGCATGCCAATAGGGTTCGATTAGCGATCGCACATGGAAAAAATGCCATTCAGTGATTTCATGGCTTTTAGCCATTCGACTTTGCATTGAGACTTGGCCTTGTGCACGATATTATTCTGACTTGTTAGCCGCTTACACACCGGGAGATGCATATGTGACCGATGGTGTGACGGCCCGAGGTACTAGGTACCCAGTGCCAGTTTACCCGTTATCCAGTCCAGTCGTCTAGTGTAGGTTACTTGGGCACCCAAATGAATGAAAGTGAACAAGTTACTGAATTAATGTATACATAACCATGCTAAACAAATGAATCATACACATTCACTATATATATTCGTTTCTTGCTATTTTCTTTTATTATATTATTGCACCACTAAGCATTATTGCTTAGCGCGTTGCTTTTGCCACGCGTAGGTACTGGAGATCCCGATCGCGAGCCCAGTAGACCACAGACTGGGTGAGTCCATCCGGCAGTTCTGCTCAGTGTCCGTGTCACCTCGTCACCTGCAGTGCATTGGTAGGACACTAGATGTCATTTTGTCATTTTGTAATTAACTTTTTATTTTCTCATATGTATTTGGGATTTATGTAATGTATTTTGAGGTTCATGTAAATAATAAAGATTTATGGTTATGTATGATATTAATTTGAGTATTTAATGGTTGTATATATATGAGAACCCTGAGAAAGGGATGTTTTGAGAAATGAAAAGGTTGTTGAGACCTGAAATTGACAAATTATTGAGATATTGATATTGAGTTTTATTGATGATATTGGAGTTGAGAATGAATGGAATTGTCTATTGGAATTGTTTTTAACAGGTTCCGAAGAACGGTTTTCTCCATTTTTAGCCGGTACTCCGTCGGATTTTCTTTAAAATTTTCGGAACCTTAAATGAATGATACTTTTGATAAATGGTTTAAATAAATTGTATTTCATAAATTATATGCAAAAGCATTGTCTAAATTAATTGAGGAATATTAGAGTGTGCCGGTACACCAGGTGGCATTACTTACTCGGGTATACTGTACACGGATAAGGGGTGTCACATTATTTGTTCAGGAGATTTAAAATCCTCGAATTGACCATGGAAGAGGGTGATCGTTCAGTTGATCAATCTATTGAGGCTGAGGTGCAAGGGGATGCCCCAGCCCTACAAAATGTCAGTGGTTCAAGAAGACCACCGCAGCATCGCTATTTCTGCTCGATTCACTAGCGGATGGTCAGAATGTTCCAACAAATGGCTGGTAATGGGCCTATTCAAGTTCCAATACAGGCACCAGTGGTACAACCGCAGTCTCCTACTAGGCATTATGACAAATTGATGAAGTATGGGGCTACAGAGTTCAAGGGGACAGTAGATCCTCTAGAGGCTGAACAGTGGTTAGAGAGGATGGATAGGGTATTCAAGAAACTGCATTGCACGGAGGAGCTCAGATTTGAATACTCTGTATCTCTACTACAGGGGGATGCTTATGACTGGTGGAAAACCATTCCCCACAATCTGGTAGAACCTGCAGTGCTAACATGGAATGACTTTCTCAGGGAATTCAGACAAAAATATGTCCCCGATGCTTATGTAGACCAAAAGTTATAAGAATTCCTAAGTCTGAAATAGGGGAACAGATCAGTGGCTGAGTATGAAAGAGAATTTTCCCACCTGAGCCATTATGCAGTAAGTTTACTTGCTACCAGCAAGGAGAGATGCAAGAGGCTTGAAACTGGCTTGAAGCCCAGTATCAGATTACAAGTGGTCGGCTTCAAACACACTAACTTCTCTGAACTTATTTCTCAAGCCCTAGAGTTGGAAAGAATTGAGTCTGAAGCTGCTCCTGGGAAAAAGAAATCAGAGAAGACAGAGAAAGAGGGAAAATCAGTAGAACAGAGTTCCAGTGGTCCTACTGGAAAGAGGAAGAATCATGGGGGACGTGGCAGAGGTGGCAAGAAGTCTGGTAGGGGAAGATATTCAGGACAGAAGCCTCCTCTATCTGGTCAGTAGAGTACCAGAGGTTCCTACCTTCCCCGCCAATGTGAAACTTGTGGAAGAAATCATGGTGGGATATGCCATAAGGCTATTAGAGCCTGTTATAACTGTGGAGGCATAGGACACTTTGCCAAGGACTGCACCAGTAGTCGCAGAGTTGGACGACCTCCTACTACTGCAGAAGGGTCAATTCAGAGCCCTGTCACCAAAAGTTCACAACCACCCAGCAGAGGTAGAGGTAGGGGTAGAGGTAGCCCAGCAGGCAGCCAAGGCACAGTAAAACATTCAGAGCAAGACAGTGCTCCAGTTAGAATCTATGCAATAAGACAGAAAGAAGAGGCCGAGACATCTGATGTTGCGGCTGGTACCTTCTCAACTTTTAATCAAGATGTATTTGTGTTATTTGATCCGGGTTCTACCCATTCTTATGTGAGTGCTAGCATCATTGATTGCATTGCTGTTCCATGTACAAAAATGGACTTTGAGGTTAATAACAAGTCCTCTAGGACAGGAGATCAGGGTTAATAGAATGTATAGAGATTGTCCTTTGGTGATCCAAGGACACACTTTTCTGTCTGATCTCATTGAAATGCCCTTCAGAGATTATGATATCATCTTGGGCATGGATTGGTTAGCTAGGCATCATGCCATGATTGACTGTAGGCTGAAGACAGTCACTTTTGGTCTCCCTCAATACAGTGATGTGGTAATACATGGGGAGAGGCAGTTATTGCCATCAAATATCATTTCGGCTACACTAGCCAAAAAAATGATCAGAAAGGGGTGTGAAGCATACTTAGCACATGTGGTAGACACCCAAATGGGGAGTCCAGCATTGAAGGACATCCCTACAGTATATGACTTTCCAGATGTGTTTCCTGATGAATTGCCAGGATTACCTCTGGAAAGAGAAGTGCAGTTTAAAATTAATGTTATGCCTGGTGTGGATCCAATCTCCATAACGCCATACAGAATGGCACCAGCAGAGTTGAAGGAGTTCAAGATACAGTTGCAAGAACTACTTGAAAAGGGCTTTATCCGCCCTAGTGTGTCACCTTGGGGAGCACTAGTGTTGTTTGTTAAGAAGAAGGATGGTACTCTCCGCTTATGCATTGACTACCGGCAGTTGAATAAGGTGACAATGAAGAACAGATATCCATTGCCTCGCATTGATGATCTGTTTGATCAGTTGAAGGGTGCAGCTGTATTCTCCAAAATTGATTTGCGATCTAGTTATTATCAGTTGAAGGTGTAAGAGCAGAGTATTCCAAAAACTGCTTTCAGAACTCGGTATGGTCACTATGAGTTTCTAGTAATGCCATTCGGGTTAACAAATGCTCTAGCTGCTTTTATGGATCTGATGAACACTATCTTCAGACCATATCTCGACCAATTTGTGGTGGTATTTATTGATGACATTTTGATATACTCGAGGAATGCAGAGGAGCATGATAGACATCTGCGGATTGTACAGCAGACTTTAAGGGAGAAACAGTTATACACCAAATTGTCGAAGTGTGAATTTTGGCTGAAAGAAATCTCTTTTTTGGGACATGTTGTGTCAGCTGAAGGGATCAAGGTAGATTCCAGCAAGGTAGAAGCTATCCTTAATTGGAAGCCGCCCAGGAATATCACAGAAATTCGCAGTTTTCTGGGTTTAG
Source organism: Hevea brasiliensis (assembly GCF_030052815.1). Lineage (NCBI taxonomy): Eukaryota > Viridiplantae > Streptophyta > Magnoliopsida > Malpighiales > Euphorbiaceae > Hevea > Hevea brasiliensis. Next base: position 70,604,616 of record NC_079498.1, on the reverse strand, counting down.
CTGGATATTACCATCGGTTTATGAAGGGGTTTTCTATGTTATCTTCTCCACTGACCAAACCACTTCGGAAAGATGTAAAATTTCAGTGGACAGATAAATGTCAACAGAGTTGAAGAGGTGTTTAACTGAAGCTCCAATCCTCACTTTACCTACTCCGGGTAAAGAATACACAGTTTATAGTGATGCTTCTCACAATGGGTTAGGCTGTGTACTGATATAAGATCGGAATGTCATTGCTTATGCATCACGTCAGCTGAAACCGCATGAGAGGAACTACCCAACACATGATCTGGAGCTAGCAACTATTGTTTTTGCTCTGAAGATCTGGAGACACTATTTGTATGGGGAGAAATGCTACATTTACACAGATCACAAGAGCTTAAAGTATTTAGGCACCCAGAAGGAATTGAATTTGAGGCAGAGGAGATGGTTAGAACTCATTAAAGATTATGATTACTTAATAGACTATCAGCCAGGGAAAGCAAATGTGGTGGCTGACGCCTTAAGTCACAAGACTATGGCAAGTCTCAGAGTTTCTCCTTTGTCCATGGTATATGAATTGAAAGCACAGCATGCCAGTTTAGAGATTGATGATGAGGGACAGACAGTAGTTGCATGGCATGTACAACCAGTGTTGATTGATCAGATCAGAATGGCTGCTCAAAGTGATGAAAAATATCAGAAGCTGCTGAAAGAGATCCTAGGTTCACTTCTAGATTCTGGGGTAGTCTTCAGAGAGCCCTAGGAACTATATTGAACTTCAGCACAGCATTCCACCCACAGATAGATGGCCAGTCTGAAAGGGTTATTCAGATATTAGAGGATATGCTTCGGGCTTGTGTGATTGAGTTTGAAAGTAGTTGGGATACACACTTGCCGTTGATTGAGTTTGCTTATAACAACAACTATCAATCAAGCATTGGAATGCCTCCATATGAAGCTTTCTATGGCAGAAAGTGCAGAACCCCCTTATGTTGGGATGAAGTAGGTGAAAGGAAGATGATTGGGCCAGAAATTGTTCAGCAGACAAAAGAAAAGATCATATTGATCAGAGATAGACTCAAGGCTGCATCAGACCGTCAGAAGTCCTATGTTGATATGAAGAGAAGAGATATTGAATATGCAGTGGGTGATAAGGTATTCCTCAAAGTTTCTCCTTGGAAGAGGATTATGAGATTTGGCATAAAGGGGAAACTGAGTCCTCGTTTCATCGGACCATATGAGGTTCTGGAAAGAGTGGGTCCTTTGGCATATCGGTTGGCATTACCTCCAGAGCTAGCAAGGATACACAGTGTCTTCCATGTGTCCATGTTAAGGAGGTACAGATCTGACCCATCTCATGTACTATCGGTTGAGGAGATTGAGGTAAATCCAGACCTCTCATATGAGGAAGAACCCATAAAAATTCTGGCATATGAGGTGAAGCAGCTGAGGAATAAACAGATACACCTAGTTAAAGTGCTGTGAAACCATCATTCAGGCCAGGAAGCTACTTGGGAACGAGAAGAGGATATGAGGAGACAACACCCACAACTATTCAGAGACTAATGCCAGGTAAAATTACAAGACGAAATTTATTTAAGGGGGGGAGAATTGTAACACCCCTATATTCGGTAGTGCGTACTACTATTCCGGTGACCAGTGTTGTCCGGACAGCTAGGATGCCTAGAACTACACTTCGATATGAGTGAGGAGATATAAAATAATGAAATACAAGAAAAGAAAATACAAGAAAAACAAAGGAAAAATAATAGTAAAGAAATGCAATCAAGTTAAGCGAGTCGAGAACCCTAGCGATGGGTGACCGCACTGGGAAGTCACGACGTGGACCGTTGACTAGCCCTGGACTGCGGGGACCCTGGAAAATATTTTTAGGACTTAAATAGACCCCTATTGAAGCATAAATATCATTAGAAATATTAAATAAAAATTAAATAATTAGTACAAAGAAAAGTGGGAAATCGAAAAACGGACAAAACCCGGTGTTACCGAAAAATCAGGAATATAACCCGAACAGGGGCATTGTGGTCATTTGACATCCCAAATTGTCTTTTGACCTAAATGTCCATTAAAAATACATGATATTACACTTGGAAAATATAATGAAAAATTAAATTAGGGGTACCTAATGTAAATAGCCAAAAGTGGAGTGAAATTTGGGTAATTAGCACTTAAATAATATTAAATCAATTTCTTATGTGAGTGGACCACTAAGGGATTATAATATGCATTAAGTGGGCAGATTACTCCACTAAAACTTCATCTTCAACCTTCGAAGACCACCATTGCCGTAAAGAAAGCCTTAGAAACCACCATTGTTGTCCCATTTGTGAGCTTCATGCATCCATGATCCAAGCTTCAAGTGGTTAGGGTTTCTTCACTAAAAGTAACCACCACACCTTGGGCAGCATTTAGGGAGTGAGAAAGGTAAGTTTTGATGAGTTTTTAAGAAGCTTCAAAATAGGTAAGTTTGTGTTTTTGAATGTTGCTTTGTTAAAGTTTGTAAGCATGTTATGGGTGTTTGATTTATGAAGAAAATTTTGAGTTTTTGGTGAGTTATGATGGTGTGTACTTTTGGTAGCCATGGAAACACCTTAAGGGCAGTTTATTTGTGCTTGTAAATGGTGAATTAAATGATTGATTAAATGTATATTATGTAGGAAATTGTTTGGGTGATGTATACTTAGTATATGTAAATGTAAAATGAAATTTAAAGCTTGGAAAGTAATGGAATGTAAGTGTACCATTATGGCAGTTTGCTAACTCTTGAGGAATGCTGGAATTCATGCTTGGTTTATGGAATAATGATGTTAAAATGTGTTGGTTGTTATGGCAGTTTGAGTGTATGTATGGTGGTGTGAAGTGAGACATGTAAATGAGCATGAATTGGTGATTGAATTGTTGTAAATTGAATTGGACAAATTCTGTACTTGTTGGTGCACATTGAATGTAATTGTAAGCTGCCAAAATGACCTATAATATGTTGTAAATTATGTTTAGGTTGTGGTACAACCAGAATTAGTTGGAATGTTAAGTTTGGTGAGTGTTAAAAGTAATGTTTGATATGTATGCAAGAATTGCAATAAGGCAGTTTGAGTTTTAGGCCTAGAACTTTAAGTGTGTGGCTCCAATTGGTATGAGACCAATTGGAGGTGAAACTAGGCACAAAATATGCCAACTTTCATGAAGAAAGCTTACCAAAATTCTGCTTTCAAGGTAGCTTGAAAAATGACCAAATCCGGATTAAGTGCAAGTAAGGCCTGAAAATTGACCATTTGGGCAGCAGTTAGTGTTTAGGCCATAACTCACACAAAACAGGTCCAATTGAACTGAAATTTTTACCATGAATAGTTAAGACCCATATCTACAAGTCTTATGAAGATAACAAAGCCCAGAATGACCATAAGCAAGTCAAACAGCTTGCACAATTTTGGGTCCAAAAACTTGCCGAACCTAAAATGACCTAAAGTGACCTAAAATGACCAATTTTGGTGCAATTTGACCAGCAATAGTAAAATGACCATAACTTGGTCTACATAACTCAAAATGACCTGAAATTTTTTCCCGAGTTCTATAAGACATAGATCTACAAGTTTGTAGTTTTGAGCGAAATCCAAAAACCGAGGGAACTAGGTCTTCCGGCTAGGTCAAACTAGTATCCCGGAATCCAGCAAATTGCAAGAAAATGCAGTATACACGGAAATGAACTTGATAACATGTACCAACCCTAAAATACTATCGAATGTAACATATTAATAACATTAATACCTAATTTACCTAGAATGCACCGAGGGTCGATATATTAGGTTGATTAAGCAAATAATAGCATTCAGTGAATTACTTATCAAACATTATCGTTAGAGACGGTTTAATTAAGTACTGAAACACTTCAAATTGTGTTTCTCAGTTAGCAAAGACTCAGGGAAAGGGAAAGAAACACTGAGTCAAGACCAGGAGACAGTTATCAGAGGTTTGTGCATAACAACTATTTCTTTTGAATTTTTCAATCGAAATGAATTATGACTATTTGTATTTTACTGTTTTAAATTGTGAAAAATTGTTTGAATGATATTTGATGGATACTTATTGATTGAAAAGAATTGTAAATGGTTTGAAACTATGAAAAATTGTTTGAATGATATTGATGGATACTTATTGATTGAAAAGCATTGGAAATGGTTTGAAACAACAACTATCATGTATATTGATTGTATTCCTCGCTAGCTTGTCTAGTGGGACGAATTGAATTCCCTCTCTGGCTGAAGTGTTGAGGTGTGTGTCTGTTGAGGACGAATAGAATGAGTACTCATATTTTTGCTAGCTAGCTAAGTTATTCCTCATTAGTCATTGACTTTTGGGACGAATTGAATACCTCATTAGCCATCGGTTTTTGGGACGAATTGAACTTTGGAACATGATTAAGCTGTGTGTGATTTATTGATATGTATTGTGAAACTGTGAAATGGAGTTTAAATTGTTATTGACATTCACTGTCTTTTGAATTTAACTATGTTTTGATTGTTGAGATTTATTGTGATATTGTGTTAAATTCTTTCTGACATTCATTGTCTTAAATTTAACTATGATTTTACGTATCCATCATTTAAATGATTTATGAATTGTGATTTAAAGTTGTATTTGGTTAATGTTGTGCACCACTGAGACATTGTCTCAGCGATAGCTTTTTATTATTGTCGCAGGTAGACAGACGGACAGAGCAGCAGACTAGGCTGCTAGTACATCCAGCGAGAGATTATCGGGTATAATGAGTATACCACATTTTGCATTTTGTACTGTAATGTATGACCACTGTATGTACATAGTGTTCTTGATTTGAGCAGTTATAAATTAAAATTGTACATTGAAGTTGTAAGTAAATTATGAGTTATTTTGACTTGTAAAAATTGTATTATATTTCTTTTATCTCAGTCTTTGAAAAATCACTGTGGATTTGAGTTGAGAAATATGTTGTATTGAGAAATATGTTAGAGTTGAGATTTGGAAATATATTGAAGTGCTTTTTACAGGTTTTCTGAAGAACTGTTTTGTCCAAAATACAGATGGTACTCTGCCAAAATTTTTACAGAAATTCCAAATAATTCAAATGTGTTAGTTCTATCGCTTCAGTTCAAAAATGTTTTTAACACCTGTAAATAGTGCTAACCACTGTAAAAGAAGTAAGAAAAGTTTTTAAAATCCCTTGTAGTGTATTTAATGGGTTATCAGTAGACAGAGTTGGTAATTCATTAGGTATACTACGGGATCATGTTATGCCTTACAGAGGGGTAGGGTGTGACATTCCAATAGCTGAAGCATATGGAATCCTAGCCATTTTATCTCTTTCTTCAGGTGTCTTTGGAGATATCTCTTTAGAAAGGTGGATACCATGTCCCACTGGTAACAATCCTTTCTTGGAATCAAGGATGTTAAACCTCTTTAATACCTTTTCTAAGTATAGACTTTGGGATAAACCAGTTATTCTTTTCACTCTATCTCTATAGATGCGAATCCCAAGAATATAGGTTGCCTCCCCTAAGTCTTTCATGGAAAATGTATTTGACAACCATACCTTTACAGTTGTAAACATACCTATGTCATTACCCATCAATAGTATGTCATCCACATATAAGACAAGGAAAGTGATAGCACTGTCACTAACCTTCTTATATACACATGGCTCATCCTCATTTTTGATAAAACCAAAGGATTTAATGGCTTCATCAAAACGGATGTTCCAACTCCTCGAAGCTTGCTTCAACCCATAAGTGGATCGCTCTAGCTTGTATACCTTGGAACCATCTTGGGATTCAAAACCCTTAGGTTGTTCCATGAAAATGTTTTCTTCAATGTATCCATTGAGAAAAGTTGTTTTGACATCCATTTGCCAAATCTCATAATCACAGTATGCAGCTATTGCTAATATAATCCTAATTGATTTAAGCATGGCAACAGGCGAGAAAGTCTCCTCATAGTCTATTCCTTGCCTTTGGCGAAACCCCTTTGCTACTAGCCTTGCCTTATAGGTCTCTACCTTTCCATCAGAACCAATTTTCTTCTTGAAAACCCATTTGTTCCCTATAGGTACAATACCTTCAAGTGGGTCAACAAGATCCCAAACTTAATTCTTATACATGGAATCAATTTCAGATTTCATAGCATCAATCCATTTTGAAGAATCTATATCTGATATAGCTTCTTCATAGGTACGTGGATCATCTCCATGATCTACTTCTTCATTAGTAGAAAACTCTTGTTATTCTTCATGAAGGAAACCATATCTCACTGGTGGGTGAGATTCCCTGGTTGTTCTACGAGGAACAGCTATAGATGTTTCATCAACAGGTGTAGGTTGACTAGATGGATCTGTATCCATCTGATATATTGGTTGGTCAGAATTCTCCAATTTCAACTCTATTTGCCTTCCTTTGCCTCTTTCTTAAACAAACTGATGTTCAAGAAATTTGGCATCTCTACTCACCACAACCTTTTGTGATGTAGGCCAATAAAAATAATATCCAAAACTATCTTTTGGATATCCAACAAATTGACCCTTTTCTGATCTGGTTTCCAATTTATCAGTGTTCACCTTTTTGATATAAGCTAGACAACCCCAAATCTTAACATGCTTAAGACTTGGTTTTCCTCCATGCCATATCTCATAAGGTGTGGAAGAAACTGATTTTGATGGAATCCTATTCAGAATATACAAAGCTAATTCTAATGCAAATCCCCAAAAGGAGATTGGCATATCAATATAGCTCATCATACTACGTACCATATCCAATAGGGTACGATTTCTCCTTTCAGATACACCATTCAGCTGTGGCATTCCTGGAGGAGTTAGCTAAGAAACAATGCCATGCTCTCTCAAGTATTCATCAAATTCAGTACTCAAATATTCACCCCCACAATCTGATCGAAGAGCTTTAATACTCTTTTCTGTTTGATTTTCTACTTCAGATTTAAATTTTTTAAACTTTTCAAAAGATTCATGTTTGTATTTCATCAAATACAAATACCCAAACCTTAATTTATAATCAGTAAAGGTAATAAAGTAATGAAAACCGCCTCTAGCCATTTCCTTAAATGGACCACATACATCACTATGTATTAGCTCCAAAATATTTTCAGCCCTTAGCCCTTGTCCAACAAAGGGTGATCTAGTCATTTTGCCCGGAAGGCAAGATTCATAAGTTGGAGTAGGCTCAGAGCCCAATAAGGATATAATTCCCATTTTCTCTAGTTTTGCAATCCTATCTTCTGCAGCATGACATAACCTTAAGTGCCAAATATGTTTTGAACTTGAGTTGCTTTTCACCATGGCATTGCATTCATTTAGATCACTTGCATTCATTTTGTGTTTGTCATTATTATCTAAATAATAAAGACCTTCATTCATATAACCCGAACCAACATATTTATTTCCAAAATAAATATTGCAAACATCATCTGTGAATTGAAATTCATAGCCATTTCTAGTCAAACTAGATATAGAAATGATGTTCTTAAAAGCATCAGGTACATATAAATTATTATCCAAACTCAAAACATGTCCAAACATGTAAAAAGATTTAGATCCTATGGCTAAAGCTTCAACAGTTGAACCATTGCCAATCTGGACTTTAACATCTTGAGAACGTAAGCTGCTACTATTTGCTAGTTCCTGCATATCATTAGAAATGTGAGAACTGGCACCAGTATCTAAAACCCAAGCTGCAGATGAACTATGAGTATCATCAGAATGTAAATAACAAGATATGGACATACCTTCTAAAGGTGTATCCTTCTTGTCCTTCAGAGAAGTAAGATACTCTGGGCATTTCCTTTTCCAGTGCCCATCCTCCTGGTAGTGGAAACACTTTCCTTTGCCTCCATCAGCTTTAGTCTTCCCTTTCTGTTTAGCTATTTTCTTAGAAGGACTAGGAATCTGAGGTTTCTTTTTCTTATTACCCTTCTTCTTGTTCGACTTTCCAGCAGAAGAAGATGCAATCAAAGCTACCTCTTTTCCTTTATTGCCCGGCATATTCTTTTGGGCAATAACTAGCATGTTGAGTAAATCAGCTAAGGTGCATTCCTATTTAGTCATATGGAAATTTGTCACAAGATTCCCAAAAAACTCAGGAAGGGACTGAAGGATCAAATCCATCTGTAGTTGGAAATCCATGTTAAAGTCAAGATGTTCCAACTGCTCAATCAGCCGAATCATCATGTGGACATCATCCCCAACAATCTGTCCCTCAGACATCCTCATGCAGAACAGCTGCCTAGATATCTCATACCTAGCATTCCTACTATGCTCACCATACAACTCTTGTAGGTGAAGGAGGATCTCACTTGCACTCAGCATGTTCTCATGCTGCTTCTGTAACTCATTACTCATGGAAGCAAGCATGTAACACTTAGCTCTCATATCATGCTCCTTCCACTTGTCCAAAGTTTCATGTTCCTCTGGAGTGGCCTCTGGAGGTAAGGGACCAGGAACATTTGAATCTAGAACATATCCTATATGTTCAAGGTTCAGGACAAGTTTCAAATTTCTTAGCTAATCAGAGAGATTAGGTCCTATCAACCTATTGTGATCAAGTATGCTTGCAAGGATATTGGATGGTGGTGGTTATTCTGTGCTCATTATTATCAAAAAATTAACTGTAGAAAATAACCAGTTTAATTAGTAAATGTATCAAGTAATTAACCAAAATGATTATAGTCTTTTAATCAAATTGGTCCTCCCACTAACTTAGCGAATCCTACACTTCCAAAGTAGAAAACGGAAATCCTAGTTGGATGGATTTCTAGTGGTTGATTGAATTCTTATAATTATACTGATCATCCTCAGGTACATCCGTTATTGGAATTACAATAAACTATAAGTGAGTAACTCCTTGCCCATCACATCTCATGTGAAATTCAATCCTTTACCTAGCTCCTAATGCTCAAAATGTCAGGTACATCCATTATTGACTTATCTTGCATTAGTTAAATTGATCCCATTGAGCCAGTAATTATACAAATAATTTTAATGTCCTCAGGTACATCCAATATTAGCCACCAAACCATTTACATATTTACAAAATCTCATGCTTAACAATTATTCTTTAGAAAATCTCTTAAATTAATTGCATCTTACGCAACTATTTAAAATTTCTTAAAATAATTGCCCCAATGGAGGGCCCATGTTATAATTACTTTAATTATAGCATTTCTAACTTAATCATTTGTTTGGAAGATTTTATGGTCATCCTAATTACTATTAAGGTCTCACTTTGCACATTATCCATTTAGCATACATATATCATATAATTGCATACATTCCCATACATCTCATGCATTCATGGATGAGCAATAAATATGGTATGATCATGGACTTTCTAAGGGATTCAATTCTGAGCCACCAAGAATTGAATCAGAGCATTACTAGGTGCATTTCATTCATTCATTTTACAAGAGTTGCTGAAGGAGTACATAATCAATACTTGATCTTGAATTCCTCTCACTGGTCCCACCAATGCTCTTGACCTCCTTTAACTTCTTGCAATCCAATATTACATAGTAATCCTTAGCATACCAAGGCGAATTTACAAGAACTTAAATAAATGAAATTACAACCCAAAAATTATTAAAACTTAATAATACATGCCCAAAATAAATTAAAATTAATTAATTAATTTACAATCCCAAAGAAACATAAAAGAAATAAATCCAATCACATTGGTCTTTTATAGTCCATGATCATCCATCATGCATATCACTATTTAACAATTAAATAAAACATACATACTTAAATTAAATTGAATATCTCATATTCAACTTAAAAATCCAGATTTAAATATGATTCAAATAAATTTTAAAAATTTATATTTGAATCTCACTCAAACAAATTTAAAAATTCAGATTTGTATCACATTCAAACAACCTTAAAAATTCATATTTGAATCACATTCAAACAATTTTTAAAAAATCACATTTGAATCACATTCAAACAATTTTTAAAAATTTAGATCTAAATATTATTCAAACAACTTTAAAAATCAGATTTAAATATGATTCAAACAACTTTAAAAATTCAGATTTGAATCATATTCAAACAACTTTTAAAATTCAGATTTGAATCACATTCAAACTATTTTTTAAAATTCTCATTTGAATCAAAATTTAATTGTGTGATTCAAATTCTAATTAGACAATTTAATTAGACATAGGATGAGCTTTTAGATCATACAACAATTGCAAATTAAAGAGCCAAACATTGAGCCACCCATGAAGCCACAAACCTTAGCACCATGAAGGTGTTCTCTTGCATGTCGCCACACATCCATTGCAACCAGCAATGGATAAATCATCTCATGATCAAAACACACAATTAAATCATATAATCAATAACCCAAATGGCAAATATAGTGGTTCTGATACCAATTGAAGCAGCGGATGCATGAAAAACACAAGTTTATACCATTAAATTCAAAAATTTTCACTTATAGTCACATGCATCATGTAAGATTTATTTTTATCTATTTGATTTCAATGATAAAAAACATATTAAAACTCTTTTAATATGTTTTTGGATCTGTATTTGCCATTTAAGATTTTAAAATTAATCAGATTAATTTTAGAACCCTAGATTAAATCAAGAATAAACACACTAACCTCTTGATGCACTGCAGTGTATTTGCGCCTTTGAAATGCGTCTTCAGGACACCAGATGTTGTCCCTCTAGCTTGTCCACACCAAGAACACCTATGGCAGCCCTTGAACAGCTTCTAAAGCTTTTTCTATTATTTAGAAAATCAAGTTTTTCTTTTTAAGAGATTAAAGATATAAACAGGACACTAGAAACAATTTCTAGTATTTTTAATTCAAGAGATTGTTTGTTAATCTCTTGGAAAGATGAGAGAAGAAGATGAAGAAGAGAGAAACCTTCTTGGGTGGTGACACTAAAGAAAGAGGCTGCTGGTTATGTTATTTTCTTTTCATACCAACACTTATATAGCTAAGTCAACACATTAAACCCTTGCCACATGTCACCCTCTGATTAGTTCTAGGTTTAATTGACCCTATCACATTGTGCCAAGTGTCAAACCTATATTTAATCTTAATTTTAATCATCTTACATGATTAAAAGACATTTGGCAAGCTTATGTATAATGCCATGTGTCACCATCTCATGGTACCACATGTCACCCTGTGAAATGACCAAAATGCCCCTGTGTCTTAATTTTGAGTTCTTAACCCAAAATAATTATTTCTCTTCTTATAATCAATTTATATCAAATATAAATTAATTAATTAATCTCTATTAATTAATTTCTCATTGTCCATCACATCTCATGTGAGGTTCAATCCTTTACCTAGCCCCTAATGCATTTCTTTAAATAATTGCATCTTACGCAACTATTTAAAATTTCTTAAAATAATTGCCCCAATGGAGGGCCCATGTTATAATTACTTTAAGTATAACATTTCCAACTTAATCATTTGTTTGGAAGATTTTATGGTCATCCTAATTACTATTAAGGTCTCACTTTGCACATTATCCATTTAGCATGCATATATCATATACTTGCATACATTCCCATACATCTCATGCATTCATGGATAAACAGTAAATATGGTATGATCATAGACTTTCTAAGGGATTCAATTCTGAACTACCAAGAATTGAATCAGGGCATTCATAGGTGCATTTCATTCATTCATATTACAAGAGTTGCTGAAGGAGTACATAATCAACACTTGATCTTGAATTCCTCTCACTGGTCCCACCAATGCTCTTGACCTCCTTGAACTTCTTGCAATCCAATTACATAGTAATCCTTGGCATACCAAGGCAAATTTACAAGAACTTAAATAAATAAAATTACAATAAAAAAATTATTATAACCTTAATAATACATGCCCAAAATAAATTAAAATAAATTAATTAATTTACAATCCCAAAGAAACATAAAAGAAGTAAATCCAATCACATTAGTCTTTTATAGTCCATGATCATCTATCATGCATATCACTATTTAACAATTAAATAAAACATACATACTTAAATTAAATTGAATATCTCATATTCAACTTAAAAATCCAGATTTGAATATGATTTAAATAAATTTAAAAATTCAGATTTGAATCTCATTCAAACAACCTTAAAAATTCATATTTGAATCTCATTCAAACAACCTTAAAAATTCAGATTTGAATCACATTCAAATAATTTTTAAAAAATCATATTTGAATCACATTCAAACAATTTTTTAAAAATCTAGATTTGAATATTATTCAAACAACTTTAAAAATTTAGATTTGAATATAATTCAAACAACTTTAAAAATTCATATTTGAATCACATTCAAACAATTTTTAAAATTTTGATTTAAATAAAAATTTAATTGTGTGATTAAAACTACTAATTAAACACTTTAATTAGTCATGAGATAGGCCTTAGATCATACAACAATTGCAGAATTTAAAACCAAACCTTGCGCCACCATTGGAGGAACATTGTTGCCGCCACCTATGGTGGCTTCACCATGTGTGCCGCCACACATCCTTTGCAACCAGCAATGGATCAATCATCTCATGATTAAATCACACAATTAAATCATATAATCAACAATCTAAATGGCAAATATAGTGGCTCTAATACCAATTGAAGGAGTGGAAGCATGAAAAACACAAGTTTATACCATTGAATTCAAAAATTTTCACCTAGGGTCACATGCATCATGCAAGATTTATTTTTATCTATTTGATTTCAATTATAAACAATATATTAAAACTCTTTTAATATGTTTTTGGATCTTTATTTGCCATTTAAGATTTTAAAATTAATCAGAATAATTTTAGACCCTAGATTAGATCAAGAACAAATACACTAACTTCTTGATGCACTGCAGTGTATTTGTGCCTTTCGGATGCGTCTTCAGGAGACCAGATGTTGTCCCTCTAGCTTGTCCACACTAAGTTCACATATGACAGCCCTTGAACAGCTTCTAAAATTTTTTCTATTAATTAGAAAATCAAGTTTTGCCTTTTAAGAGATTAAAGATGTAAACAGGACACTAGAAATAATTTCTAGTATTTTTAATTCAAGAGATTGTTTACTAATCTCTTGGAATCGATGAGAGAAGAAGATGAAGAGAAGGGAGAGCTTCTTGGGTGGCGGCACCAAAGATATCAGTTGCTGGTTGTATTGTTTTCTTTTCATAACAATACTTATATAGCTAGGTCAACACATAAAACCCTTCCACATGTCACCCTCTGATCGGTTCTAGGTTTAATTGACCCAATCACGTTGTGCCAAGTGTCAAACCTATATTTAATCTTAATTTAAATCATCTTACATTATTAAAAGACATTTGGCAAGCTTATGTGTAGTGCCATGTGTCACCATCTCATGGTGCCACATGTCACCGTGTGAAATGACCAAAATGCCCCTGTGTCTTAATTTTGAGTTCTCAACCCAAAATAATTATTTCTCTTCTTCTAATCAATTTATATCAAATATAAATTAATTAATTAATCTCTATTAATTAATTTCTCATTAATTAAATTCATATTTAAACACTTTAAATTTAAATTTAACTTATATTATACATCCAATAACCTATATTTGGTTTCAAGTCATGCTAGGGACTTTGCAATCTAATTGCAAACTAAAACTATTTAATTAATCAATTAAACTATTTAATTAATTAATTAAATCATATTTAATTAGGTGATTACTTGTGTATGTGTGTGACTTACTAGGCTCATCACTAATTGGCAATGAGACATGATGTCAACTCTTAATATCATCAGAACTCTTTCTTACCATAAATAATTTCTCTAAATCATTTTATGCACCTCATAGACCATGGTTAACACCTAGCATAGCATGCCATGGCTACCCAATTAGTAATAAGGTTTACCTTAAATGAACCTATAATCATATGTTACCATGCACTAGAATCTCTCTGTTACAAAATCCCAACTCAAGCTGGAGTCATGGTTAATGTCAAACCCCATTTACTATGAATATTATGTTCTCTTTTAATTCCAGTTCTTGATTAAAGGATTTTCTCATCAGAAACTCTTTTCTGATTAAATCTATATGTCCTGGCTAGGAACTTGAAACATCAAGAACAATTAAATGAATATAGCATTTTATCTCTATTTACTTAGAGGAATAGATTCCATCTTGATCAACACCTACCTCCATATATAACTAGTAGGAGCCAATACATGCCCATATACCCATACACAGTACAAGTATGAAAGCAGTATCAAAGTCAAACCACCTATATACAAGATAACTGTGCTATCTCAGGTCTAAAGATTATATGCACTGATGTGATTTATGACAATACATTAACAAGAGTAAACTCCATGTGCTTGTCATAAGTGTCATTGGTTCGGCCTACTTATCATATATACGTGCCTATCATATTTGTTATATGGCATGAGACTCACCATTCCATCTTATTTATATCTCATATAAATAACTTGGGAACAAACATGAATACAATCTTTCTAGATAAGTCATGTCCTTATTATGAAGTATCCTCGATTATGAAGTATCCTCGATTATGAACCTATTTATGATGCTTTGTACTAGAAATACTGTCACTCATATTCTTAGCAACTTAAGAATAATATTTCTAAGAAAATATCAATGGACCTTTTCTATTACACATAAATATATTATGTAAATGGAAAAGTGGAAATGCCTTTTATTAATAAAAACATGTATAAGATACATACTAAATAATATGCTCTAGGGCATACTACTAACACATTCGACTACTCTGGTGACCTAATATCGATTCGGACAAGTCAGGATGTCTGAAACTACACTTCAGTGATAATAAATAAGCATAAAATGATGAAATAAATAAAAAGAAAATGCAAAAAAATTGAAGAAAAATAAAAGAGAGAAAGTGAAACTAAGTTAAACAAGCCGGCACCGTAGCGATGGGTGACCGCATCGGGAAGTTACGGCGAAGGCAATTGCCAACCCCAGGACCGTGGAGAAACCTCGAAATTAAGTTTCGAGACATAATTAAAGACTTATTGAAGTATAATTGACATTAGAAATGTCAAAGAAAATTAAAGAATTAGTACAAAAAAAAAATGAAAAATTCAAGAAACTGATAAAAATCGGTGTTATCGAAAAATCAGGAATGCAACCTGAAGAGGGGCATTTTGGTCATTTGACATCTAGAGCTACCTTTTGACCTTAATGTCCATTAAAAATGATTGATAGCACACTTTGAAAATGTCATGAAAATTTAAAATTATGGTGCATAATATAAATGATGAAAGAAATGGGATATAATTTGAATAATCAAACTTTAACATATAATATTAATTAAATAAACTTTAGTGGAGGGTTAGTGGGGGCTATTTACACTTAAGTGGACAGAAACTTCATTTCAGCACCTTCATCTTCTTCATTCACTCACCATTGCCAAATTTAAGAGCTTCCAAACCCTCCCATGGCCACCCAAATGCATGGCACACTCCACCCATTTTCAAGCTGAATCTTTTTACTTGTCTTAATTAAAGTTGATCACCACATCACAAGGAAGAAATTGATGGTAATTTGAAGAGGAATAATTGAAGTTTGATCAAGCTCCATAACAAGGTAAGTATTCAAATTCCTTTCCTTCTTAAGTAAAGTTTGTGGGAAGCTTGAGATAAGTAAATTGATGAAGAAATTTTGAGGTTTTGATGAGTTATTATTATGTACTAATTTTGGCAGCCATGGTGAACTAAGAAGAGTTTTAAACTACATGAATTAAATTAGTAAATATTGGTATTAATAGATTCATGGAAGTGTATAGTAAATTATTGGTTGGAATTCCATGTAATTGTTAGGTATAATCATGTATACTATGTTGATTTTGACTTTGTGAATTAAGATTGTATTTGGTGCATTGAGGACTTGTATATACTGCTCCAATTAACCCTAATGAGATGTGATAAATGATATTAGTACATTATAATTCTAGAATTCAAGTATGGGAGCTTAAGGATTAGGGCTTTGAATGTGTAATGCTTGTGTAATTGAAAATTTGTATAAGGGCAGTATGCATTTAGGGCTATAACCTAAATTGTGTGACCCCATTTGGAATGAAGCCAATTGGAGGTGAAACTAGGCACAAAATATGCCAACTTTTATGTTGGAAGCCTACCTAAATTCTGCCTAGAAGTGACCTAAAAAGATTGACCAAATCCGGATTGGTGACTTTGCAAACCTGAAAATTGACCAATTGAACAGCAGTCAGTATTTTAGCCATAACTCACTCAAAATAGGTCCAAATGACCTGAAATTATTACCATGGAAAGCTTAGACATAGAGCTACAACTCTTATGAAGACACCGAAGCCCAAAAATGGCCAGAACAAAGTCAAAATGCTTGCATAATTTGGGTTATAAAAACTGGCCGAATTGACTTTGACCTAAAAATGACCTAAACTTTGTAATATAAGTGCAACTTGACCAGCATTAGTAAAATGACCAAAACTTGGTCCATAGAACTCCAAATGACATGAAATCAGTCCCAAAATTTCAATAAGACATAGATATACAATATTAGTAATTTGACCAAAACCCAAAAATCAAGGGAATTAGGCCAATTAACTTGATTAATTTGGCACACTAAATTTGGAATTAGCACATTTGACCATAAAATCCAGAAAATTCAAATAAGCATATCTCCCACCAGAATTGTCCAATTTAAATGAGCCATACCAATATGGAAAGTTAAGAAAGAGACCTAAAACATTGTTTTAGACAACATTCTCAAATTGTAAATGTATAAGATCAGAATTTAAGGTCAAAGCCATTGATCTAATTGAGGACCATGCCAATATAGGACCTTTCAGTCCAAGTTAACAATTTATCTATAAAGAATTCTATAAGACTTAAAAAATGGTAAGCAAAATTTCTGATTGTCCCTAAGACATAAGGCAACAATACTTATGAAGAATGCTAGACCTCAATGTGATTACAAATAGTCCAAATAAATTAATAAAATTAGAACTGAAAATGTCTAAAAAGGAAACTAAACTTTAGATTTGACCTAGTTATGGTTAATTGACCATAACTTGAGGTATACAACTCCAAATGGAGTGATTCAAAAAGGAAATCAAAGAAGACACAATGAGAAACAATTTAATGAAGAGAAATCTATTAAATTTACATTGTAGCCTAGTTCAATAGATAGTAAACATTGGCCATGAAATCTGGAAAATGGTAGTAAAATACAATAAGCTTTAAAATGAAATTGGTAACATATACCAACACTTAGAGACAATAAAATGTGACAAATTGGGAACATTAAAATTGACTCACTTAGAGTGCATCAAGGGTCAACATTATAGATTGACTAATGAAATGAATTGAATGGAATAGTACTAAGAAAATTTAGATGTTGGATTTTATTGTTAGAAACAATTTAACTGAGTACTGAAACACTTTAAATTGTGTGTTTTAGTTGAAATGGATATTGAAAAGCATAAGGAACATTGAGTCAAGGCCTAGAGGCGACTCAAACCAGGTCTGTGCACAATACTTTTTATATTCACTACTTTTACTAGAAACTTTATTTGGAGAAATGAGTTATGAATAATTTTTTATTGTTTTGGCTTTGGGAACTTTATTTGAGAATTATTGTGTTGCCTACTTTGTAAATAGAAATTTTGAGATAAATGTGTTTATTGGTATCAGAGCAAAGTAGGGACAGTGATACATAATGCCTACAATTTTTGGGAACTCTCACCCATGAACTGTGGAGAAGCGTGACTCTCTACCTAGGAGCTTGCAGGGACGGCGATATGTATTGCTTGCAAGTGCTCTGAGAGGTACACTATATTCCTCTTCCATTTATGGGGTGAGTATGACTATATTCCTCCCTCTTTGACTTGCCAGTCTGAGGTGAGTATGGATGAGTACTCATTAGCTAGCTAGCCACCTCCCTTATTGATTTTGATTAGTGGGGTGAGTATGCCTTGTCGTGGTGTACAACACGGCATGCTCAGAAAAGTTTGTGTCATGACCTAAGTTGTGTTATTGATTGGCAACACTGTGTTATTCAATTGTTTGATCAAATTTGTATTATATGAGCTTTGAAAATTGTGACATGAAATTATGAATTGTCGATAAATGTTTTATATACCGCATATTAAATTGTTATTGTACACCACTGAGTAAATTTTACTCAGCGATAGCTTTTTCATTGCTATTATAGGTAGACAAACAGATAAAGCAGCAGACTAGGCTGCTTGTGCTATACTTTTGGGATTTTGCTGGGTATATTGAGTATACCACTTCCTTGTAAATTATATTGTAATGTATGTGCATTGCATATATATATTGTACTTGGTCTTGAGCAGTTGTAAACTAAAGTTATAAATTATTTTGGCCTATAAAAATGTTGTACTATAATTTTCTTATCTCAGCTTTGAAATACTTAGTCATTTTGCATTCCATTTTTGAAACTACTGAAAGTGATGTTGAATTGAGTTTGACTTATGTTTCAGAAAATTGATTTGTGTTGAGCCATATTGGGTTTGGGATTGAAACAAATATATTGGAAGTGTTTTCTACAGGTTTTTGAAGAACTGTTTTGCTCCAAATACATACGGCACTCTGCCAAAATTTGTATAAAATTTGTGGCTAGTTCAGACCTAATATGTGATTTAACTTTGGTTAAAAAAAATTTTAACACTTGTTAAAAGTGCTCACCACTATAAAAAGAAATAATAAAAGATTTAAAATCTCTTGTGGTGTAGATGAAGTTTGGTAATTCATTAGGTATACTATGGGATTATGTTACATCTTACGGAGGCATAGGGTGTGACAGAAGGGAAATCCTCAGCCGAAGTTGTAACATCCTCATTTTCGTAATTTGTAAGTCCTACTATTCCGACGGCTAATGTCTGTCCCGGAAAGTCGGAATGTCTAGAACTACACTTCGGTGATAGTAAACATGCATAAAATGATGAAATAAATAAAAAGAAAATATAAGAAAAATTAAAGAAAAATAAAAGAGAGAAAATGAAACTAGGTTAAATGAGCCGAACCCGTAGGGATGGGTGACCGCACCGCGAAGTTACGGCGAAGACCGTTGACTAGCCCTGGACCGCAGAGAACTTGGGAAAATATTTTCGGGACATAATTAAAGGTCTACTGAGGTGTAATGGACATTGAAAATGTCAAAGAAAAATTAGTAAGTCAGTACATATAAAAACGATAATTTAAGAAAATTGGCGGAACAAGGATTAAATCGGTGTTACCGAAAAAGTCTGCATTTGACCTAAAGAGGGGCATTTTGGTCATTTGACACCTAGAGTTGACCTTTGACCTAAATGTCCATTAAAAAAATGAATGGTAATAAATTTCGAAACCCCATAAAAAGAAGAAATTACATAGCTAATATGATTAAAGAAAAATGAGGGGGGATTAATTGAAATAATGAAACTTTACTTATTATATTAATTAAAATAAAGTTAGTGGAGTATATTATATTAATTAACCTAAAGTTAGTAGAGTATATAAGTACATATGGACAGATTCAATGACTTAAAAATCTCATTTCCTTCATTTCACCATCCATGGCCGAATGGTCCTCCCTAAATCCTCCATGGCCGGCCATATGCAAGAGCTTCAATCCTCATCTTCAAGCCATGGTTTTTGTAACTCACTTCATTAAAAGTGGTCCACACACCTTGGGCAGATTATGGGGAACAAAAAGGAAGAGTTTTGGTGAGGTTTAGCAAGCTCCAAGTAAAAGTTAGTGCTAAATCTTTCCATTTTCCTTCACTAATCCTTGTGTTGAGCTTTGAGTAAGTTGAATTGCTAAGAAAAATTGAGGAAATGATTGTGTGACACCCCTTACCCGACTACAGTGTAGCCGAGCAAGTTATGCCACTCAGTGTGCCGGAGCACTCTATTTTATCTTAATTCATTTTTATCATAGTTTTGAAAATAATTTGTGAAATATAATTCATTTATTGAAATTGTAATTTATAAAATGCGTCAATAGGGGTTAGAAACCTCCATCTTATGAATCCAGCATCTCTCCCGTGTTTTGTCGATGTGGGATTTTCCTAGGGTGTTACAATCCACCCCCCTTATGGGACTCAGCGTCCTCGCTGAGGTTTGCCCCACCATCGTTCAAGGTTGCACGCGGAGCGGCTCTGATACCACAAATGTAATGGCCCGGCCCACTAGTGATATTGTCCGCTCTGGGCGCCCTCACGGTTTTAAAACGCGTCAATAGGGGTTAGAAACCTCCATCTTATGAACCCAGCATCTCTCCCGTTTTTTGTCGATGTGGGATTTGCCTAGGGTGTTACAGATTGAGTATTGGTGAACCTTAGTCTTGGAAGCCATAAAAATGCATGGTTAGTGACTTATTCTTATATTTATATGGATGAGAATTAAGTTTGATTAACTCAAATAGAAGTTATAGTAGGTTAATGTCCAAGTATATGTATGTTAGTGCTTGAATTAAGGGTTTAATAATGGGACTTTGATGTTTTAGTAAACTGCCATGTTGGGCAGCCTTAAATATCATGATTTTGAGTGTGAGTTTATGAAATTTATTAATGAAATATGATGGTGTTGAATGGTGGGCAATTTATTTAATTGCCATGGAAGTGTATGTGTAATATTGATATTGAGGTATGTTGAATTTTAGTGGAAGTAAATGTTGAACTTGAATGGTGTATTGTACGCATTGAGCACTTGAGTGTTCTATTCAAAATGTTTGCTAGAATTGTGTATAATATATGTAGAAGTGCCATGATTAAATATTGAAGTATTGGGAGGAGGAGTATTGTCAAAATTAAAAGTGTGATGTTCAAATGCAGGTTGTGTATGTTGGCAGCACCTAAATTAGGTCATAAGTGCTAAACTGTGAACCCAATTGGTATGAGGCCAATGGGGGGTGAAACTAGACACCAAATAGGCCAACTTTCATATGAAAATATTGCCAAAATTCTGCCTAGAAACTGACCTTAAAAATGACCAAAATCGGAATGGCAACCTTGCAAACCCATATTTTTGACCATATGAATAGTAGTCATTAGGATGACCATAACTCACTCAAAATAGGTCCAATTTATCTGAAATTTTTACCATGGGTATCTTAGACATAGAGCTACAATTTTTATGAAGACACCAAAGTCCATAAATGGCCAGAACCAAGTCAAATAGCTTGCACAAGTTCGGGTGCCAAAACTGCCAGAACTAAATGTGACCTAAAATTGACCAAAATTTGCACTAAAGGTGCAATCTGTCCAGCTTTAGTAAATTGACCATAACTTGGTCTATACAACTCAGAATGACTTGAAATTTTGCCAGAGGTGCAATAAGACATAGAGCTACAATTCTTATGAAGACACCAAAGACCATAAATGACCAGAACCAAGTCAAATTGCTTGTCCAAGTTAAGATAACAAAACTGCCAGAACTGAATGTGACCTAAAATTGACCAAGTTTTGCACTAAAGGTGCAATCTGTCCAGCTTTAGTAAATTGACCATATCTTGGTCTATACAACTCAGAATGACCTGAAATTTTGCCCAGAGTGCAATAAGACATAGAGCTACAATTTTGCTTCTTTGACTAGAAGCTAAAAAATGAGAGAAATAGTACTTTAAGCTAGACCAATCTAGCACACAAAAATTGAGAATTTAACAATTACATAAAATGATGCTTGAAGTAATTTGGCAATGAATGCCAATTGTGAAAAGGGTAAATTGCATTATATTGACAGCATATTAAATTGTAAATTGTGATATGTTGATACTAGAATTAACTTATCCATGATATCTAAAAAGGTCAACATTTTTATTGACCAGTGAATTGTATAATGACCAGTAAACCCTAAAAATAAAGAAATAAATATTTAATCTTGTAATATGCCCTAGTTTTCCTAGTTGACTAGTTTGGATAGGTTGGCATGCCAATAAGATTTTAACAGCTGTTCTGTAAATGGCTTTATGCCATACTGTGTTTTTACGGCTTATATTGCTGCACTGTGACTTTAATAGCCTACAGCTATATGTATTGTGTTATTGTACTCGGCTTAATGCCTAATTGATTATATGGCTTTTTAGCCACACTGTTTGCACACCGGGAGACACTTTGTGACCGATGGTGTGATGGCCGGAGGTACTAGGTACCTAGTGCTAATATATCCATTTATCCAGTCTGGTCAGTGTATAGGCTACATGGGCAGTCAATTAAAACATTATTCAATTTAGGCAATTATGTTAAGTATATGAAAATTTTAGTAAAATTAAATTAAGTATTGAATGAAATGAGTAAAAGAGATTAGCAATAGAAACATAACAAAGATACAATTTGCAGAACCATAGAGACTTAAAATACAATACAGTTAGAATAATTGATTCCTGGATATCCGAATTATGATTTATTTCTTTCTTTATTTGTATATATTATTTCTTGTTATACTATTGTACCACTAAGCAGAAATACTTAGCGCAATGGAATTGCTTCCTCGTGCAGGTACTGAAGGTAAAACTAGTAGACTGTCGACTGAGATTTTTGGAGTCCAGATCTGCAGAAGTGTCAGAACAGCTCAAGATTGTCACCTCCTCAGCAATGCATGTAGATAGGGCTCATTTTAAGCATGTTTTCTAATCTATACATTATAAATACTGCTTATATTGTAATGTGAATTAGTAACTGTAATTTCATTTGTATATCTTGTACTTGATAAATTTATGTACTTAATTGGCAAATTATATAAGTTAATGAAATATAAGAATTCTAATATCTGAGTTGATTATCTAATCATAATGATTATAAATGAGATTGAGTTTGAGAAATTTTGAGACTGAATCTGAGTTTGAGAAATTTTGAGACTGAATCTGAATTTGAGAAACTGTTGAGAATGCTTTGAGATAATCTGAGTTATGAATTTGAGTATATATTGAAATTATTTTTGGCAGGTTCAAAAGAACTGTTAGTCCAAATGACTGCCGGCACTCTGCTGGATTGTCATTAAAATGTTTGAATTTTCCAAATGAGTCAGATTTTGATAAACAGTAAAAATAGCTTAAACTTCAGATAAAGTTTTTGAACAAGTAAATCAAGAACTATAATGAAATCAGATAAGATTAGGTGCTCCGGCACTCCGTATGACACGCCTTGCTCGGCTACACTGTAGACGGGTGAGGGGTGTTATAGAAGTCCCTCAAGGATCGAGACTGCAGTCATTCCTCTTCGGTTCTTTTGTTCTATATCTCTAAACTGACTCTTTATGTTCTATTATTTTATTTCCTTCATGTTTGTTGAACTCACCATGAGTGAGTAATTTATTTATTCTGGAATTAGGAGAGTAACATTTGCAATTATTATTAGTATGGATAAATATTGAGTTTTATTTATTGGATTTGAGTTTAGTTCTTTGATTCAACTTCTTGTGATCTTAATGCATGCTATGTGTCAGTACCCACTTAATATTGATTGCAGATATTAATTGAAGGACTGAAAGGTGAAGATTAATATTAGAAAATCAAGATCTTGAACCTAGAAAATCTGACTTTGAGATAAGCTGGTACCTTTATGGAATTCCAAAATTAATCACAAATCTTAAAGGGTTTTAATTAATTTAATCACCACGAAAGTAGGGTTTAGGTTAATTAAAATACACCTTATGTGCCTTGAGAGAGGACTTAGGATATCCCAAGATTAATTTCCATCAAAGCAATTATTCTCAATCTGATGAATAGACAAGATTAAAATCTATAGTAAAATTATAGTGTGAAATCTTAATTCTGGAATTGTTTTTATAAATAGTTTAATTCAAAGATTACTTTCAGCATCTAAAATAGGTTTAACTCATTGCCATCCATATTCGGTAGCCTAAACAGTCAAAATTGTCATGTAGCTTGGTACTTGCTAATTAAATTCCTCGTGGGAATGATACTTCACTCATTACTTTATTACTTGTTAGCGATCTGTGCACTTGCGGTGATTGAAAAACCAGCAAAAAGTATTCGAACTTCAAATCATCAGTGCAGTGTAGTTTCTTGAATACCCTCTCCATCCGATCTAACCATTGCTCGGCTTCCAATGGGTTTACTGTACCCTTGAACTCTGTTGCCTCATACTTCATTAGCTTGTCATACTATCTGGCTGGGGGTGGTTGCACTGGAGGTGCTTATATTGGAGCTTGGACTGATACATTGCTAGCCATTTGTTGAAATATGGTAGCTATGTAACACCCCTATTTGCATAGCCTAGTATATTTCACTATTCCGGTGACTGGTGTCGATCCGAATAATTAAGAGGATTAGAGCCATACTTAAGACAACTAGATAACCCCTGGACAGAAATAATTAGTAATTGCCAATTAGTTAAGTATAAATAAGAAAAACAGAACATAAGAAGTTAAATGAGTCGAGAGTCACAGCGATGGGTGACCTTCTCGGGAAGGACTGCGAAGTCATTTTAAACTCAAATTTCGAATCGTAAAATGTGACGCTGCGGTCCATAGGACCATTACGAACACAGTGGAAAAGAGAAAATCACGAAAAAGAATTGTTAAGTCAGTCAAATAATTAGGCCAGGGAGCCGAAAGAAATATTGAATTATTTGCAAACCGGGTTGAACCGGCGAGGGGCAATTTGGTTAATTGACCCTGAGAGCTGACTCCTGACCTGACTGTTAAATAAAATCGAAGAAAAGAAAATTTCAAAATCGGATATTAAATTAAAGAACTAATGGAAAAATAAATAGAAAAAGAAAAAGAAAAAGTAAAAAAGGTGATGACATCATGCATGATGTCATAAACATAATAATAAAAAATTAAATTTTGGATAAATTATGGGTCTTCCATAAGGATAAGTTTATTAAAAAAAAAAAGAAAAAAAAAGTAGAAAGAGATGTCTTCCTCACCATTGTCGTCTCTCTCTCACTCTCTCCATTACTCTCACTTTACCTCCATGAAAGCTCATTTTTTAGCTTGAAGAAACCAAACTTTAGCCATAAAAATTACAAACACCTTAATTAAACTTGGTCTTTTAGTCTTGAAAAGAAGTTTGAGCAAGAAAGAAAGAAGAAAGGAAGGAGTTGAAGAGGAAAAAAATTCTGCAATTCAAGGTTAGTGAGTTCACTTTAAGTTTTTAGTTTAATTTAAGTATTTATAGCGTGAAGAGCTTGCAATATGCTTAAAATGAAAAGAAATTAATTGTTGGAGGGTTAGAGGAAAATTCAGCCAACTAGGGTTTTGATGTGTGTGCATGAATTTGATTGAATTCAAAGTGAATGTAAGCTTACAAAAGTATAGAAGTAATGCTAATATGCTTGAAATTAGTTAAATGCATCAAATAGGTGAACTAGGGTTTTGGAGACAAAAATGTGGGAATGTGTTAAATAGTGTGTTGGACTTGGTTTGAGGTGAGAAATGGCCATTTGTGACCAATTGGAGTATGTTGGGAGTGTTAGAAGTGAGAGTGAATTCGGATTAAAAATGGCCATGCTGCAAGCAGCAGGACCAAGGTCCCTTTGAGGGACCAAAGTTGAAAATTTATAAGTGAATGAAAATAGACACAAAATGGAACATTTTTTATTTAGGAATCATGCCTAAAAATTGACCATAGCCTAGTGAACAAATTGACCAAATCCGGATTTATGCAGTCTGACCTGTACAAAAATGACCTGAAATTTTACTAGTAGACAGCTGAGATATAGACCAACAACTTTCATGAAGACCACCAATCCAAATTATGCACTTAACCAAGTCATTTGGCCACCCAAAGTTGGTGACCTAAAACTGCCAGAACCAGTTTGGTGCCCATAAATCTGGGTTAAGTCCAATCCGGCAGCCATGATTAAAATGGCTATAACTTGAGCTACAAAACTCCAAATAGAGTGATTCAAAAAGGAGAATAATGTTAAGATAATAAGAAATATTTTCTATGAAGAAAGTTTTGCCAAATTCTAACAGAAAAATGACCAATGGAATAGTGTAACCTAAAACACCAAAACTGAAAATTTAAAAATTTGCCTAAAAGACCTAAGTTTTGATAAAATGACCAAAACCAACAAATTTAGTGATTAAAATATGGTATGTGGGTGAAGTTGGAATTCCCATACCTATTAATCCTTAGAAAGTCAACAAATTGACTTGAATAGTATAGTGAATGGTAACCCCAAAACACAAATTTTAAAGAATGCCAAGTTTAGCATATATAAGCTAGATAAAAGTGAATTTGAATTTATTTTTGGATTTATGCTAAGTTATGGTACTGAAACACTGTGAAACTGTGTGTTTCAGCTGAAAAAGGCTCGAAAAGTCTAAGAGACTGAGTCAAGGCCTAGAGGCGACTCACGTCAAGTTTGTGCACAATAAACCATATTTAAGCATTTTATCCTTGAAAAATTGATTTAGTACGCATTATGAGTTTAAGAACTTTTGTGTTGCCACTTTGTGATGAAATTGCAACTTTAGAAATTGATTTGATTTTTGTATGCAATATTTGAATAAAATGTTTGAAATGGATTTATGATTCACACTTAGCATGACAGTGCCTTATTATTTCTCCCCCAATTATGGGGTTGAGATCGATTATTTTCCTCCCTCTCTGGTTTACCAGTTGAGGTTGTAGATCGGATGAGTACTCATTAGCTAGCTAGCCACCTCTCTCAATGATCTCGATTAGTGGGGTTATAGATTGCTTTGTCGTGGTGTACAACGTGGCATTGATCGGAAATTTTATGTCATAGCTTAAGTTGTATATGAATTGGCAACACTGTGTTTATTAAATTATTTGACCCAAAATTTTTCTATAATGAGCTTTGATAATTTGTGAAATGTAATTATGCAGCATTTAATTTGTGTTTTGTCAATGAATGATTTATGTATTGTATTTGTCACACCTTACCCCTCTGTAAGGCATGACATGATCCCGTAGAATACCTAATGAACTACCAAACTTCACCTACCGATAATTCATTAATTATCCTACAAGGGATTTTAAAACCATTTTTTTACATTTTGGAAGTGGTGAGCATTTTGGTAGGAATTAAAATCATTTATTCAAAGCTTAAAAACTAGTAAAAATTTTTGCCCATTTTTATTTTTCTGCAAATTTTATAAAAATTTCAGTAGAGTGCCTTCTGTATTTTGAGAAAATAGTTCTTCAAATACCTGAGAAAAACACTTACAATAAATTTTTCACAACTCCCAACCTCCAAATAATCTCAAGTCAACACAATTCAATTCATTCCACAATTCAACCAAAAATTTATCAACTTAAAATATTTCATAACTCCATCCACAGTGTATATAGTATGAAATTCACAAATACAAATCTTAATTTACAAAAAGAAAATCTAAAAATAATATTACAATTTATTATACAACTGCTCAACTTTACATTGATACATAAAACATTACAATATTTACATCAAAATAACTACAAGGGTATAAAACAATACCCATACAAAAAGATCAGTGTAGTCCTCAATTGCAATAGCAGCTCACTCTGCTGCTTTCTCCTTGCTCTTATCTGTGACAGCAAATTAAGCTATCGCTGAGTATAAAAATACTCAGTGGTGCACAATAAAAATTTAAAATGCAATACATAAATCATTCATTGACAAAACACAATTTAAATATTTCTCAATCACATTTCACAAATTATCAAAACTCATAATAACACAATTTGGTAAAATAATTTAATAAATACAGTGTTGCCAAATCATACACAACTTAAGCCATGACATAAAATTTCCGATCAATGTCGTGTTGTACACCACGACAAAGTGATCTACTGTTAGTAGTATACCCTAGAGCATATCATTTAGTATGTATCTTGTACATAATTTTATTAATAAAAATGCATTTCCACTTTTCTGTTTACATAATATATTTATATGTAATAGAAAAGGTCCATTGATATTTTGTTAGAAATATTATTCTTAAGTTGTTAAGAATATGAGTGACAATATTTCTAGCACAAAGTATCATAAATAAGTTCACAATCGAGGATACTTCATAATATGGACATGACTTATCCAAAAAGATTGTATTCATATTTGTTACCAAGTTATTTATATGAGATATAAATAAGATGGAATGGTGAGTCTCATGCCATATAACAAACATGATAGGCACTTATACATGATAAGTAGGCCGAACCAGTGACACTTATGACAAGCACATGGAGTTTACTCTTGTCAATGTTTTGTCATAAATCATATCAGTGCATATAATCTTTAAACCTGAGATAGCACAGTTATCTTGTATATAGGTAGTTTGAGTTTGATACTACTTTCATACTTGTACTGTGTATGGGTATATGGGCATGTGTTGGCTCCTACTAGTTATATATGGAGGTAGGTGTTGATCAAGATGGAATCTGTTCCTCTAAGTAAATAGAGATAAAATCCTATGTTCATTTAATAGTTCTTGATGTTTCAAGTTCCTGGCCAGGACAGATAGATTTATTCAGAAAAGAGTTTCTGATGAGAAAATATTTTTAATCAAGAATTGAAATTAAAAGAGAACATAATATTCATAGCAAATGGAGTTTGACATAAACTATGACTCCAGCTTGAGTTGGGATTTTGTAACAGAGAGATTCTAGTGCATGGTAACATATGATTATAGGTTCATTTAAGGTAAACCTTATTACTAATTGAGTGGCCATGGCATGCTATGCTAGGTGTTAACCATGGTCTATGAGGTTCATAAAATGATTTAGAGAAATCATTTATGGTAAGAAAGAGTTCTGATGATATTAAGAGTTGATATCATGTCTCATTGCCAATTAGTGATGAGCCTAGTAAGTCACACACATACACAAGTTATCACCTATTTAAATATGATTTAATTAATTAATTAAAGAATTTAATTGATTAATTGAATAGGTTTGGTTTGCAATTAAATTGCAAAGTCCCTAGCATGACTTAAAACCAAATCTAGATTATTGGATGTATAGTATAAGTTAAATTTATATTTAAAGTGTTTAAATATGAATTTAATTAATGAGAAATTAATTAATAGAGATTAATTAATTAATTTATATTTGATATAAATTAGAAGAAGAAAATTAATTATTTTAGGTTAAGAACTCAAAATTAAGACACAGGGGCATTTTGGTCATTTCACAGTGTGACACGTGGCACCATGAGATGGTGACACATGGGATTACACATAAGCTTGCCAAATGTTTGACACTTGGCACAATGTGATTGGGTCACTTAAACCCAGAGCTAATCAAAGGGTAACATGTGGCAAGGGTTTAATGTGTTAGCCTAGCTATATAAGTGTTGTTATGAAAAAGAAAAAACAACCAACAGCCACTCCTCTCCTTTGTCATGCCATTTTGAGGCTCTCCATCTATTCTTCTTCATCTCTCATCAATTCAAAAAGATTAGCCATCAATCTAATCTCTTTGAATTAAGAACACTAGAAATTATTTCTAGTGTCCTGTTTATATCTCTAATCTTTTAAAAGGCAGAACTTGAATTTCTAATTAATAGAAAAGCTTTAGAAGCTGTTCAAGGGCTGCCATAGGTGTTCTTGGTGTGGACAAACTAGAGGGACAACATCTGGTGTCCTAAAGAAAAATCTCAAAAGCGCAGACACGCTTCAGTGCATCAAGAGGTTAGTGTAATCGTTCTTGATTTAATCTAGGGTTCTAAAATTAATCTGATTAATTTTAAAATCTTAAATGGTAAATACATATCCAAAAACATATTAAAAGAATTTTAATATGTTTTTTATCGTTGAAATCAAATAGATAAAAATAAATCTTGCATGATGCATGTGACCCTAGGTGAAAATTTTTGAATTCAATGGTATAAACTTGTGTTTTTCACGCTTCTGTTCCTTCATCTACAACTCCACTAATCGAAATCAACGAGGGAGGTGGCTAGCTAGCTAATGAGTACTCATTCGATCTACAACCTCAACTGGTAAACCAGAGAGGGAGGAAAAATAATCGATCTCACCCCATATATGGAGGAGGAATAATAAGGCCCTGTCATGCTAAGTATGAATAAAAAATCTATTTCAAACATTTTATTCAAATAATTCATGAGAAATCCGATAGATTTCCAAAGTCATAATTTCATTCACAAAGTGGCAACACAATTCATGATTAACACAAAATTTTCAAAAATCATACCAAACCAATTTTTTTTCAATGACAAAATGCTTAAATAAGGTTTATTGTGCACAAACCTGACGTGAGTCGCCTCTGGGCCTTGACTCAGTCTCTTAGACTTTCCGAGCCTTTTTCAGCTGAAACACACAGTTTCACAGTGTTTCAGTACCATAACTTAGCATAAATCAAAAAATAAATTCAAATTCACTTTTATCTAGCTTATATATGCTAAACTTGACGTTTTTTAAAATTTGTGTTTCGAGGTTACTATTCACTACACTGTTCATTTGGTCAGTTTATACAAGTCAAACTGAGAATTTTCGGATTTTGTCAATTTTTTCACTAGGTTTTTGTCACTTTTTGGACATGGTTCCTAAATGAAAATTATGTCATTTTGTGTTTATTTTCATTCCCAATTGGTCTCATACCAATTGGACTTGTAAATTTTCAGTTTTGGTCCCTCAAAGGGACCTTGGTCCTGCTGCCTGCAGCATGACCACATTGAATCCGAATTTGCTTTTGGTTCAAACACTTCTAACACACTTCATTTGGTCACAAGTGACCATTTCTCACCTCAAACTAGGTCAAAGTTATCATTTACCAATTTCTTGTTAGTAGTATGCCCTAGAGCATATCATTTAGTATGTATCTTGTACATATTTTTTTATTAATAAAAGGCATTTCCACTTTTCCGTTTACATAATATATTTATGTGTAATAGAAAAGGTCCATTGATATTTTGTTAGAAATATTGTTCTTAAGTTGTTAATGTTAGTAGTATGCCCTAGAGCATATCATTTAGTATGTATCTTGTACATATTTTTATTAATAAAGGCATTTCCACTTTTCCGTTTACATAATATATTTATGTGTAATAGAAAAGGTCCATTGATATTTTGTTAGAAATATTATTCTTAAGTTGTTAAGAATATGAGTGACAATATTTCTAGCACGAAGTATCATAAATAGGTTCACAATCGAGGATACTTCATAATAAGGACATGACTTATCCAGAAAGATTGTATTCATGTTTGTTCCCAAGTTATTTATATGAGATATAAATAAGATGGAATGGTGAGTCTCATGCCATATAACAAACATGATAGGCACTTATAAATGATAAGTAGGCCGAACCAGTGACGCTTATGATAAGCATATGGAGTTTACTCTTGTCAATGTTTTGTCATAAATCATATTAGTGCATATAATCTTTAGACCTGAGATAGCACAGTTATCTTGTATATAGGTAGTTTGAGTTTGATACTGCTTTTATACTTGTACTATGTATGGGTATATGGGCATGTGTTGGCTCCTACTAGTTATATATGGAGGTAGGTGTTGATCAAGATGGAATTTGTTCCTCTAAGTAAATAGAGATAAAATCCTATGTTCATTTAATTGTTCTTGATGTTTCAAGTTCTGGCCAGACAGATAGATTTATTGAGAAAGAGTTTACGATGAGAAAATCTTTTTAATCAAGAACTGGAATTAAAAGAGAACATAATATTCATAGCAAATGGAGTTTGACATAAACCATGACTCCAGCTTGAGTTGGGATTTTGTAACAGAGAGATTCTAGTGTATGGTAACATATGATTATAGGTTCATTTAAGGTAAACCTTATTACTAATTGGGTGGCCATGGCATGCTATGCTAGGTGTTAACCATGGTCTATGAGTTTCATAAAATGATTTAGAGAAATCATTTATGGTAAGAAAGAGTTCTGATAATATTAAGAGTTGATATCATTTCTCATTGCCAATTAGTGATGAGCCTAGTAAGTCACACACATACACAAGTTATCACCTATTTAAATATGATTTAATTAATTAATTAAAGAGTTTAATTGATTAATTAAATAGGTTTGGTTTGCAATTAGATTGCAAAGTCCCTAGCATGACTTGAAACCAAATCTAGATTATTGGATGTATAATATAAGTTAAATTTATATTTAAAGTGTTTAAATATAAATTTAATTAATGAGAAATTAATTAATAGAGATTAATTAATTAATTTATATTTGATATAAATTAATTAGAAGAAGAAAATAGTTATTTTGGGTTCAGAACTCAAAATTAAGACACAGGGGCATTTTGTTCATTTTGCAGTGTGACACGTGGCATCATGAGATGGTGACACATGGCATAACACATAAGCTTGCCAAATGTTTTTTAATCATGTAAGATGATTAAAATCAAGATTAAATATAGGTTTGACACTTGGCACAATTTGATTGGGTCACTTAAACCTAGAGCTAATCAAAGGGTGACATGTGGCAAGGGTTTAATGTGTTAACCTAGCTATTTAAGTGTGGTTATGAAAAGAATTAAGAACCAGCAGCCTCTCGTCTCATTTGTCATGCCACTTTGAGCCTCTCCAGCTATTTCTCTTCATCTCTCATCAATTCAAAGAGATTAGCCATCAATCTCTTGAATTAAGAACACTAGAAATTGTTTCTAGTGTCCTGTTTACATCACTAATCTCTTTAAAGGCAGAACTTGAATTTCTAATTAATAGAAAAGGCTTTAGAAGCTGTTCAAGGGCTGCCATAGGTGTTCTTGGTGTGGACAAGCTAGAGGGACAACATCTAGTGTCCTGAAGACGAATCTTAAAGGCGCAGACACGCTGCAGCACATCAAGAGGTTAGTGTAATCGTTCTTGATTTAATCTAGGGTTCTAAAATTAATCTGATTAATTTTAAAATCTTAAATGGCAAATACAGATCCAAAAACATATTAAAAGAGTTTTAATATGTTGTTTATCATTGAAATCAAATAGATAAAAATAAATCTTGCATGATGCATGTGACCCTAGGTGAAAATTTTTGAATTCAATGGTATAAACTTGTGTTTTTCACGCTTCCGTTCCTTCAATTGGCATCAGAGCCACTATATTTGCCATTTAGATTGTTGATTATATAATTTAAATGTGTGTTTGATCATGAGATCAAGAGATTCATTGCTGGTTGGGTCAAGAGGTGTGGCGGCACACATGGTGAAGCCACCATTGGTGGCGGCAACAATGGTTCCATGGGTGGTTCAAGGTTTGGCTTTTAATTCTGCAATTGTTGTATGATCTAAGGCCTATTCTTTGACTAATTAAAGTGTTTAGTTAGTTGTTTTAATCACACAATTAAATTATGATTCAAATCAAAATTTTAAAAATTGTTTGAATGTGATTCAAATCTGAATTTTAAAAGTTGTTTGAATGTGATTCAAATCTGAATTTTTAAAGTTGTTTGAATCATATTTAAATCTGATTTTTTAAAATTGATTCAATAAAATTCAGATCTGATTTTTTAAAAAATATTTGAATGTGATTCAAATCTGATTTTTTAAAAAATGTTTGAATGTGATTCAAATCTGAATTTTTGAAGTTGTTTGAATGTGATTCAAATCTGAATTTTTAAATTTGTTTGAATGAGATTCAAATCTAAATTTTTAAATTTATTTGAATCATATTCAAATCTGGATTTTTAAGTTGAATATGAGATATTCAATTTAATTTAAGTATGTATGTTTTATTTAATTGTTAAATAGTGATATGCATGATGGATGATCATGGACTATAAAAGATCAATGTGATTGGATTTATTTCTTTTATGTTTCTTTGGGATTGTAAATTAATTAATTTATTTTAATTTATTTTGGGCATGTATTATTAAGTTTGTAATAATATTTTGGGTTGTAATTTCATTTATTTAAGTTCTTGTAAATTCACCTTGGTATGCTAAGGATTACTATTTAATATTGGATTACAAGAAGTTCAAGGAGGTCAAGAGCATTGGTGGGACCAGTGGGAGGAATTCAAGATCAAGTGTTGATTATGTACTCCTTCAGCAACTCTTGTAAAATGAATGAATGAAATGCACCTAGGAATGCCCTGATTCAATTCTTGGTGGCTCAGAATTGAATCCCTTAGAAAGTCCATGATCATACCATATTTACTGCTTATCCATGAATGCATGAGATGTATGGGAATGTATGCAATTATATGATATATGCATGCTAAATGGATAATGTGCAAAGTGAGACCTTAATAGTAATTAGGATGGCTATAAAATCTTCCAAACAAATGATTAAGTTGGAAATGGTATAATTAAAGTAATTATAACATAAGCCCTCCATTGGGGCAATTATTTTAAGAAATTTTAAATAGTTGCATGAGATGCAATTAATTTAAGAGATTTTCTTAAGAATAATTGTTAAGCATGAGATGTTGTAAATATGTAAATGGTTTGGTGGCCAATATTGGATGTACCTGAGGACATTAAAATTATTTGCATAATTACTGGCTCAATGGGATCAACTTAACTAATGCAAGATAAGTCAATAATGGATGTACCTGAGATTTTGAGCATTAGGGGCTAGGTAAAGGATTGAACCTCACATGAGATGTGATGGGCAAGGAGTTGCTCACTTATAGTTTATTGTAATTCCAATAATTGATGTACCTGAGGATGATCAATAGAATTATAAGAATTCAATCACCCACTAGAAATCCATCTAACTAGGATTTCCGTTTTCTACTTTGGAAGTGTAGGATTCGCTAAGTTAGTGGGAGGACCAATTTGATTAAAAGACCATAATCATTTTGGTTAATTACATGATACATTTACTAATTAATCTGGTTATTTTCTGCAGTTAATTTTCTGATAAAAATGAGCACAAAACAACCACCACCATCCAATATCCTTGCAAGCATACTTGATCACAATAGGTTGACAGGACCTAACCTATCTGATTGGCTAAGAAATTTGAAACTTGTCCTGAACCTTGAACATATAGGATATGTTCTAGATTCAATTGTTTCTAGTCCCTTACCTCCAGAGGCCACACAAGAGGAACATGAAACTTTGGACAAGTGGAAGGAGCATGATATGAGAGCTAAGTGTTACATGCTTGCTTCCATGAGTAATGAGTTACAGAAGCAACATGAGAACATGCAGAGTGCTAGTGAGATCCTCCTTCACCTACAAGAGTTGTATGGTGAGCACAGCAGGAATGCTAGGTATGAGATATCTAGACAGCTATTCCGTATGAGGATATCTGAGGGACAGAATGTTGGGGATCATGTCCACAAGATGATTCGGCTGATTGAGCAGTTGGAACATCTTGACTTCAACATGGATTTCTAACTACAAACGGATTTGATCCTTCAGTCCCTTCCTGAGTCTTGTGGGAATTTTGTGACAAATTTCCATATGACTAAACAGGAATGCACCTTAGCTGGTTTACTCAACATGCTGGTTATTGCCCAAAAGAATATTCCAGGCAATAAAGGGAAAGAGGTAGCTTTGGTTGCATCTTCTTCTGCTGGAAAGTCCAACAAGAAGAAGGGTAATAAGAAAAAGAAACCTCAGATTCCTGGTCCTTCCAAGAAAATAGCTAAACAGAAAGGGAAGACCAAAGCTGACAAAGGCAAAGGAAAGTGTTTCCACTGCTAACAGGAAAGTGTTTCCATTGCCAACAGGAAAGTGTTTCCATTGCCAGTAAGAAAGTGTTTCCACTGGCCAAAGTATAGCAATCTAAGTGAATACAATGCCATGGTGAAAACCAACTCAAGTTCAAAATATATTTGGCACTTAAGGTTATGTCATGTTACAGAAGATAGGATTGCAAAATTGGAGAGAATGGGGATTCTATCCTCATTGGGCTCTGAGCCTACTCCAA
This sequence comes from Hevea brasiliensis, assembly GCF_030052815.1. Classification (NCBI taxonomy): domain Eukaryota; kingdom Viridiplantae; phylum Streptophyta; class Magnoliopsida; order Malpighiales; family Euphorbiaceae; genus Hevea; species Hevea brasiliensis. Next base: position 70,568,820 of record NC_079498.1, on the reverse strand, counting down.
CTTATGAATCTTGCCTTCAGGGTAAAATGACTAGATCACCCTTTGTTGGACAAGGGCTAAGAGCTGAAAATATTTTGGAGCTAATACATAGTGATGTATGTGGTCCATTTAAAGAAATGGCTAGAGGGGGTTTTCATTATTACCTTTACTGATGATAAATCAAGGTTTGGGTATTTGTATTTGATGAAATACAAATATGAATCTTTTGAAAAGTTCAAAGAATTTAAATCTGAAGTAGAAAATTAAACAGGAAAGAGTATTAAAGCTCTTCGATCAGATCGTGGAGGTGAATATTTGAGTACTGAATTTGATGAATACTTGAGAGAGCATGGCATTGTTTCTCAGCTGACTCCTCCAGGAACGCCACAACTGAATGGTGTATCTGAAAGGAGAAATTGTACCCTATTGTATGGTACGTAGTATGATGAGCTATACTGATATGCCAATCTTCTTTTGGGGATTTGCATTAGAATCAGCTTTGTATATTCTGAATAGGATTCCATCAAAATCAGTTTCTTCCACACCTTATGAGATATGGCATGGAAGAAAACCAAGTCTTAAGCATGTTAAGATTTGGGGCTGTCCGACTTATATCAAAAAGTGAACAACGATAAATTGGAGACGGATCGAGAAAAGGTCAATTTGTTGGATATCCAAAAGATAGTTTTGGATATTATTTTTATTTGCCTACTTCACAAAAGGTTGTGATAAGTAGAGATGCAACATTTCTTGAACAAAAGTTTGTTCAAGAAGGAGGCAAAGGAAGGCAAATAGAGTTAGAATTGGAGAATTCTGACCAACCAACAGATCAGATGGATATAGATCCATCTAGTCAACCAATACCCATTGATGAAACATCTACAACTGTTCCTCGTAGAACAACCAGGGTATCTCACCCACCAGTGAGATATGGTTTTCTTCATGAAGAAGAACAAGAGTTGTCTACTCATGATGAAGTAGATCATGGAGATGATCCACTTACCTATGAAGAAGCTATATCAGATATAGACTCTTCAAAATGGATTGATGCTATGAAATCCGAGATTGATTCCATGTATAAGAATCAAGTTTGGGATCTTGTTGACCCACCTGAAGGTATTATACCTATAGGGAACAAATGGGTTTTCAAGAAGAAAATTGGTTCTGATGGAAAGGTAGAGACCTATAAGGCAAGGCTAGTAGCGAAAGGGTTTCGCCAAAGGCAAGGAATCGACTATGAGGAGACTTTCTCGCCTGTTGCCATGCTTAAATCAATTAGGATTTAACTAGCAATAGCTGCATACTATGATTATGAGATTTGGCAGATGGATGTCAAAACAACTTTTCTCAATGGATACATTGAAGAAAACATTTTCATGGAACAACCTAGGGGATTTGAATCCCAAGATGGTTCCAAGGTATGCAAGCTAAAGCGATCCATTTATGGGTTGAAACAAGCTTCGAGGAGTTGGAACATCCGTTTTGATGAAACCATTAAATCCTTTGGTTTTATCAAAAAATGAGGATGAGCCATGTGTATATAAGAAGGTTAGTGCTATCACTTTCCTTGTCTTATATGTGGATGACATACTGTTGATGGGTAATGATACAGGTATGTTGACGACTATAAAGGTATGGTTGTCAAATACATTCTCCATGAAAGACTTAGGGGAGGCAACCTATATTCTTGGGATTCGCATCTATAGAGATAGAGCGAAAAGAATAATTGGTTTATCCCAAAGTCTATACTTGGAAAAGGTGTTAAAGAGGTTTAACATGCTTGATTCCAAGAGAGGATTGTTACCAGTGAGACATGGTATCCATCTTTCAAAAGAGATGTCTCCAAAGACACCTGAAGAAAGAGATAAGATGGCCAGGATTCCATATGCTTCGGCTATTGGAAGTTTAATGTATGCAATGTTGTGTACTAGGCCGGATATCGCATATGCTGTTAGTTTGACTAGCAGGTATCAATCCAATCCAGGTTTGGAACATCTGGATAGTCACAAGAATATCCTTAAGTACTTGAGAAGAACTAAGGATTTATTCTTGATTTATGGAGGTGGAGACTTGCAATTGGATGGTTATATCGATTCGATTTCCAATCGATATCGATGATAGAAAGTCTACCTCTGGATATGTGTTCATTTGTAATGGAGATGCGATCGGTTGGAAGAGTTCCAACAGAGCACGATCAGAGATTCCACTACGAGGTCGAGTATATTCTCGCATCGATGTCGCAAAGGAAGTCGCTTGGATAAAGAAGTTCGTGATGAACTTACGGTAGTTCCTTCCATTGAGTCGCCAGCCCACTACATCGTGACAATAATGGAGCGATCATACTGAGCTAAGGAACCAAGGTCTCACAAGAAATCCAAACACATAGAAAGGCGCTACCACATTATCAGAGAAATAGTTGGGCGAGGCGATGTAGCCATGCAGAAAATAGCATCAGCTGAAAATCCAGCTGATCCATTCACTAAGCCTATGTCACAGTCTCAGTTAGACCGACATCTTGAGAAGATAGGTCTAAGATATTGTAATGAATGGCTCTAGTGCTAGTGGGAGATTGCTAATAGTATGCCCTAGAGCATATCATTTAGTATGTATCTTGTACATATTTTTATTAATAAAGGCATTTCCACTTTTCCGTTTACATAATATATTTATGTGTAATAGAAAAGGTCCATTGATATTTTGTTAGAAAAATTATTCTTAAGTTGTTAAGAATATGAGTGACAATATTTCTAGCACGAAGTATCATAAATAGGTTCACAATCGAGGATACTTCATAATAAGGACATGACTTATCCAGAAAGATTGTATTCATGTTTGTTCCCAAGTTATTTATATGAGATATAAATAAGATGGAATGGTGAGTCTCATGCCATATAACAAACATGATAGGCACTTATAAATGATAAGTAGGCCGAACCAGTGACGCTTATGACAAGCACATGGAGTTTACTCTTGTCAATGTTTTGTCATAAATCATATCAGTGCATATAATCTTTAGACCTGAGATAGCACATTTATCTTGTATATAGGTAGTTTGAGTTTGATACTGCTTTCATACTTGTACTATGTATGGGTATATGGGCATGTGTTGGCTCCTACTAGTTATATATGGAGGTAGGTGTTTATCAAGATGGAATTTGTTCCTCTAAGTAAATAGAGATAAAATCCTATGTTCATTTAATTGTTCTTGATGTTTCAAGTTCTGCCAGACAGATAGATTTATTCAGAAAAGAGTTTCTGATGAGAAAATCTTTTTAATCAAGAACTGGAATTAAAAGAGAACATAATATTCATAGCAAATGGAGTTTGACATAAACCATGACTCCAGCTTGAGTTGGGATTTTGTAACAGAGAGATTCTAGAGCATGGTAACATATGATTATAGGTTCATTTAAGGTAAACCTTATTACTAATTGGGTGGCCATGGCATGCTATGTTAGGTGTTAACCATGGTCTATGAGTTTCATAAAATGATTTAGAGAAATCATTTATGGTAAGAAAGAGTTCTAATGATATTAAGAGTTGATATCATTTCTCATTGCCAATTAGTGATGAGCCTAGTAAGTCACACACATACACAAGTTATCACCTATTTAAATATGATTTAATTAATTAATTAAAGAGTTTAATTGATTAATTAAATAGGTTTGGTTTGCAATTAGATTGCAAAGTCCCTAGCATGACTTGAAACCAAATCTAGATTATTGGATGTATAATATAAGTTAAATTTATGTTTAAAGTGTTTAAATATAAATTTAATTAATAAGAAATTAATTAATAGAGATTAATTAATTAATTTATATTTGATATAAATTAATTAGAAGAAGAAAATAATTATTTTGGGTTCAGAACTCAAAATTAAGACACAGGGGCATTTTGGTCATTTTGCAGTGTGACACGTGGCATCATGAGATGGTGACACATGGCATAACACATAAGCTTGCCAAATGTTTTTTAATTATGTAAGATGATTAAAATCAAGATTAAATATAGGTTTGACACTTGGCACAATTTGATTGGGTCACTTAAACCTAGAGCTAATCAAAGGGTGACATGTGGCAAGGGTTTAATGTGTTAACCTTACTATTTAAGTGAGGTTATGAAAAGAATTAAGAACCAGCAGCCTCTCCTCTCATTTGTCACGCCACTTTGAGCCTCTCCAGCTATTTCTCTTCATCTCTCATCAATTCAAAGAGATTAGCCATCAATCTCTTGAATTAAGAACACTAGAAATTGTTTCTAGTGTCCTGTTTACATCACTAATCTCTTAAAAGGCAGAACTTGAATTTCTAATTAATAGAAAAGGCTTTAGAAGCTGTTCAAGAGCTTCCATAGGTGTTCTTGGTGTGCACAAGCTAGAGGGACAACATCTGGTGTCCTGAAGACGAATCTCAAAGGCGCAGACACGCTGCAGCACATCAAGAGGTTAGTGTAATCGTTATTGATTTAATCTAGGGTTCTAAAATTAATCTGATTAATTTTAAAATCTTAAATGGCAAATACAGATCCAAAAACATATTAAAAGAGTTTTAATATGTTGTTTATCATTGAAATCAAATAGATAAAAATAAATCTTGCGTGATGCATGTGACCCTAGGTGAAAATTTTTGAATTCAATGGTATAAACTTGTGTTTTTCACGCTTCCGTTCCTTCAGTTAAGAATATGAGTGACAATATTTCTAGCACGAAGTATCATAAATAGGTTCACAATTGAGGATACTTCATAATAAGGACATGACTTATCCAGAAAGATTGTATTCATATTTGTTCCCAAGTTATTTATATGAGATATAAATAAGATGGAATGGTGAGTCTCATGCCATATAACAAACATGATAGGCACTTATAAATGATAAGTAGGCCGAACCAGTGACACTTATGACAAGCACATGGAGTTTACTCTTGTCAATGTTTTGTCATAAATCATATCAGTGCATATAATCTTTAGACCTGAGATAGCACAGTTATCTTGTATATAGGTAATTTGAGTTTGATACTGCTTTCATACTTGTACTGTGTATGGGTATATGGGCATGTGTTGGCTCCTACTAGTTATATATGGAGGTAGGTGTTGATCAAGATGGAATCTGTTCCTCTAAGTAAATAGAGATAAAATCCTATATTCATTTAATTGTTCTTGATGTTTCAAGTTCCTGGCCAGGACAGATAGATTTATTCGTAAAAGAGTTTCGATGAGAAAATCTTTTAATCAAGAACTGGAATTAAAAGAGAATATAATATTCATAGCAAATGGAGTTTGACATAAACCATGACTCAAATTGAGTTGGGATTTTGTAACAGAGAGATTCTAGTGCATGGTAACATATGATTATAGGTTCATTTAAGGTAAACCTTATTACTAATTGGGTGGCCATGGCATGCTATGCTAGGTGTTAACCATGGTCTATGAGGTTCATAAAATGATTTAGAGAAATCATTTATGGTAGGAAAGAGTTCTGATGATATTAAGAGTTGATATCATGTCTCATTGCCAATTAGTGATGAGCCTAGTAAGTCACACACATACACAAGTTATCACCTAATTAAATATGATTTAATTAATTAATTAAAGAGTTTAATTGATTAATTAAATAGGTTTGGTTTGCAATTAGTTTGCAAAATCCCTAGCATGACTTGAAACCAAATCTAGATTATTGGATGTATAATATAAGTTAAATTTATATTTAAAGTGTTTAAATATGAATTTAATTAATGAGAAATTAATTAATAGAGATTAATTAATTAATTTATATTTGATATAAATTAATTAGAAGAAGAAAAATAATTATTTTGGGTTGAGAACTCAAAATTAAGACACAGGGGCATTTTGGTCATTTTGCAGTGTGACACGTGGCACCATGAGATGGCGACACATGGCATAACACATAAGCTTACCAAATGTTTTTTTAATCATGTAAGATGATTAAAATCAAGATTACATATAGGTTTGGCACTTGGCACAATGTGATTGGGTCACTTAAACCTAGAGCTAATCAAAGGGTGACATGAGGCAAGGGTTTAATGTGTTAACCTAGCTATTTAAGTGTTGTTATGAGAAAATAAAATACAACCAGCAGCCACACTCCTTGGTCACGCCATTTTGCAGCCCTCCCTCTATTCTTCTTCATCTCTCATCAATTCAAAGTGATTAGCCATCAATCTCTTGAATTAAGAACACTAGAAATTGTTTCTAGTGTCCTGTTTACATCTCCAATCTCTTAAAAGGCAGAACTTGAATTTCTAATTAATAGAAAAGGCTTTAGAACCTGTTCAAGGGCTGCCATAGGTGTTCTTGGTGTGGACAAGCTAGAGGGACAACATCTGGTGTCCTGAAGACGAATCTCAAAGGCGCAGACACGCTGCAGTGCATCAAGAGGTTAGTGTAATCGTTCTTGATTTAATCTAGGGTTCTAAAATTAATCTGATTAATTTTAAAATCTGAAATGGCAAATACAGATCCAAAAACATATTAAAAGAGTTTTAATATGTTGTTTATCATTGAAATCAAATAGATGAAAATAAATCTTGCATGATGCATGTGACCCTAGGTGAAATTTTTTGAATTCAATGGTATAAACTTGTGTTTTTCACGCTTCCGTTCCTTCATTTCTCACATTTTTCTCTCTAAATCCTAAGTGTCCAAAACCCTAGTTCACCAATTCTTTGCATTTAGCTAATTCAAAGCCTTTAACCATAGTCATTCAACTCCTTGAGGTTTATATTCCCTTCTAATTCAATCAAACCATGCAATAATACCCCTACACACATGCTGGCCAAAATTTACTTATAGTCCACACTTTTAATTTGTTTCAATTTCCTCATAATTTACAAGCTATTTCACTAACTACACATGAATTAAATTTAGGAAATACAGAGTTAAATTTCTAACCTTTGCTTTGGAATCCCAAAACTTCAATTTTCTATTTTTCTTCCTCCTTTTTCCTTCTATACTTCTTGTCTAGGGTTCTTGAGAAGCTTTCTTGGGTTTAGGGTTAATTTTAGTGAAAAAAACATCAAGTTATTGAAGGTTGAATAACTCTTTAATGGTGGACAATCATGGAGAAGGGGGAGAGAGGAGTTTCGGTTAGTTGGGTGAGGGAAGAAGATGAGTGTTTTCTTTTTTTTTTTTTTAATGTTATTTTGTCTTATGGAAGACCAAAAAATCAATTTAATTAAATTTATTAATTATACTATTTATGGCATCATGCATGATGTCATGCATGATGTCATCTCCCTTCACTTTTTCATTTTTTTTTTCTATTTATTTTTCTATAAGTTCTTTAATTTAATTCCCAACTCTGAAATTTTCTTCTCTCCGATTTTATTTGACAGTTAGGTCAGGAGTCAGCTCTCGGGGTCAATTGACCAAATTGCCCCTCGCCGGTTCAACCCGGTTTGTAAATAAATCCATATTTCTTCTAGCTGCCTGACCTAATTATTTGCCTGGCTTAACAACCTTTTTCTGTGATTTTCTCTTTTCCACTGTGTTTATAAAAGTCTTAAGGACCGCAACATCACATTTTATGGTTCGAAATTTAAGTTTAAATCGACTTTGCAGTCCTTCTAGAGAAGGTCACCCATCGCTGTGACTCTCAGCTCATTTAACTTCTTATATTCTGTTTTTCTTATTTATACTTAACTAATTGACAATTACTAATTATTTGTGTTTATGGCTTATCTAGTTGTCTTAAGTGTAGTTCTAATCCCCTTAATTGTCCGGACCGACTCCGGTCACCGGAATAGTGAAATATAGCAGGCTATACAAATAGGAGTGTTACAGTATTTTAAATTTTTATTGTGCACCATTGAGTATTTTTATACTCAGCGATAGCTTATTTTGCTGTCGCAGATAAAGGCAAGGAGAAAGGAGCAGAGTGAGCTGCTATTGATATTGAGGACTGCACTAATCTTTTTGTACGGGTATTGTTTTATACCCTTGTAGTTATTTTGATGTAAATATTGTAATGGCATATGTATTAATGTAAAGTTGAGCAATTATATAATAAATTGTAATAATATTATTTTGGATTTTCTTTTTGTAAATTAAGACCAATATATGTGAATTAAATTTTGAATACAATATGAATGAAATATTTTGAGATGATAAACTTTGATTGGATTTTGGAATTGTATTGTATTGACTTGAGATTATTTGGAGGTTGGAAGTTGTGGAAAATTTATTGGAAGTTTTTTTTTACAGGTTTTTGAAGAACTTTTTTCTCAAAATACAGACGGCACTCTGTCGAAATTTTTATAAAATTTGTGAAAAAATAAAAATGGACAAAAAATTTTTTACTAGTTTTTAAGCTTTAAATAAATGATTTTAATTCCTACCAAAATGCTCGCCACTTCCAAAATGTAAGAAAATTGTTTTAAAATCCCTTGTAGGGTACTTAATGAGTTATCGGTAGGTGAAGTTCAGCAGTTCATTAGGTATTCTACGGGATCATGTTATGCCTTACAGAGGGGTAAGGTGTGACATGTTTTAGTGTTATCAGAGCATGGTTTCACAATACATTTTGACTATATATGTGAATATTTCTTTGTTAAGTAAAATTGCTCAAGAGTCTTTAATTGATACATATGATATATTTAAATCATGAATATGCACTAACGGAGGTCAACCTCCTTGTGTTTGATCTTAGGAAGTAGAAATTTTGGGGAAACGGAATGGAAGAAGGAGAACATTCCGTAGAACAATCTGTTGAGGCTGAGGTTCAAGGGGAAGCCCTAGCACTCCAGAATGTGAGTGGGTTAGCCACTCTAGCTCCTACTCCAGCACCGCAGTTTCCTGCTCAGTTTGCACAGCAGATGGTTGCATTTTTGCAACAAATGGCGGGAAATGTGCCACCCCAAGCTCAGATGCAAGCACCTGTAGCACAACCACAATTCTCGGCTCGACAATATGAAAAATTGATGAAATTTGGGGCCACTGAGTTTAAAGACACTGTGGATCCACTGGAGGCAGAACAGTGGTTATAGTGAATGGAACGGGTTTTCAGGAAGCTGCAGTGTGCAGAAGAGCTAAAGTTCGAGTGTTCTGTTTCTTTTTTGTAAAGGGATGCGTATGAATGATGGAAGACCATCCCCCACAGCCTAGTTGAGCCACCTGTGTTGACCTGGTCAGACTTTTTGAGGGAGTTTCGATAGAAGTGGGTCCCCGATGCATATATGGATATGAAGTTATAAGAATTCCTGAGTTTGATATAAGGGGACAAAACCATAGCAGAATATGAGAGAGACTTCTCTCGACTGAGCCACTATGCAGGAAGCTTAGTCTCCACCCCCAGAGACAGATGTAAGAGGTTTGAGTCCGGGTTAAGGCCAAATCTAAGGATGCAAGTTGTGGGATTCAGACACCAGAATTTTTTTGAGCTAATTTCACAAGCCCTGGAACTGGAAAGGATAGAATCAGAAGGGGTAGTGAAGAAGGGTATACAAGAGAAAGACAAGACTGAAAAGACTACTGGTCAAGCACCTGAAAGTGGTTCAGGGAAGAGGAAACAGTTTGGAGGATCTAGCTCTCGCAGATCTGGTAGAGGCAGATTCTCTGGCCAAAGACCAACCCTATCTAGTCAGCAGACCCAGCAAGCACCCCAAGGAGCTCTATCAATCCGACAGTGTAAAACCTGTGTAACACCCCTCACCCGTCTACAGTGTAGCCGAGCAAGGCGTGCTACAATCGGTGCAGAAGCACCCTAATTTATCTTACTTTATTTTTTTAATAATTTTGAATTCGTTAAATTTGACATCAATTATTTTTTTCGACGGAGAAACTAGCGGAGTTTCTCCTATTTTATTATCATTTGACATATTTCAATATTCACCTGTTTGAAATTCAATAATATTTCCAAAATAAAATCTTATCCATGCTAATCATAATTACCTCATATTTCAAATCTCATCCATACATTTCAATTTCATAATCATTTCCATACATTTCCATTCATACTCAATTCATATGTAAACATTCTCAAATTTCATGAGCAAAATTTTCAAATTTCCTTAATTAACATAATTTACAAAGTAATTACAAAATTTCATAATTTACATGATATACAAATTAATTACAATTTGCTAATTTATATTACAATATAAGAAATAAATAACATACACAAAATACATGATATGCTTAAGGTGAGCCCTATCTACATGCATTGCTGAGAAGGTGACAACCTTGAACGCCTCGCAGATCAAAACTCCAAAATCTCGCTTAGTATTCTGGCTTTAACTTCGACTACATGAGAAAACAATTCCATCGCGTTAAGCATTGCTGCTTAGTGGTGCAATAATATAACAAGGAAATAATATATAAATAAAGATAGAAACAAAATTCGGATAATTAAGATTTATTTATACTTCACATGCGGTTTCTAAAATTTAATATGTTTTATCCTAATTTAGTCTTCTTTGGAAGTGTTTATTTCGCCAATGTACAGTAATAATGTACAAAGAAAAAATGATCTAAAAATAATAAATATATGCTTATTTTATCGTGTAAGTCACATTTGCAATATTTATGTGTGTTATAATTTTTAGCATTTTCTTAATACTTTCTAGGTTGTCTCAGATTATTTCATAATAAGTAAATTTTGATATCGGTCCAGTTCATTTCGATTTATTTCTAATAAATAATTATTCCCATTTATTTTAGATCATCCTACTCATTTACTTAATTTCTAATATTTAAAATTACTAATATTCTTAACTTATTTCAATAAATTTCACTGCCCAAGTAACCTATGACAGGCTGACTAAACTGGATAACGGGTCGTTGGCACTGGACACTGCGTTGTCTCGGGCCGTCATACCATGGGATGCAGAACGTCAACCACGTATGCAGTCAGTATGGCTAAGAAGCCATGATATTACCTAATCGGGCATTAAGCCATGAGTGCAGGCATAAAGCCATGAATACGGGCATAAAGCCATGAATACAGGCATAAAGCCATGAATACAGGCATAAAGCCTTTCGCAGTACTGCTAAAACAATACCCTATTGGCATGCCAAACTATCCAATCTGACACACATGTCTAGGTAATACAAGGGCACATAATATCATTAAATATTAATATATTGTGTTTTATGACTTTATTATTTCATGATAAATTTCAATTATAATTCATACATTCATTTGATCATTTATATGATCACAATTCACATCAATTATCCTTTTATACCATTTTACTCAAAATACTCCTCATCTCTACAATAATGAGAACTAATGTCTCATCTATACATTAATATGGTTTACTTATTTATTTATTATGTTATTCATATTGATCACAATTCTAAACAATGGTTCACATGTACCATTGTATTCAAAACATTTTTCCTTTCTCATTTATACATTCAAGAATCTACTTATGTAATTACAAATTTTATATTTCAAGTTGAGTTACTAATATTTTATGAATTCCATTTGTGATGGGCATATAAGCCCTAGCTATCTATTCACATCAATTAGGTGACTTATATTTAATGTTTCAAGTAATCCATGAATATTTCATGGATTTCAAATTTATGGCTTTAATTTCTTTTTAACAATTTTGACTAGGATGCATAGTCCACATTTGTCATACAATTCTAAGCATTTAAGCTTAGAATTGGTTCTAAGTCTTCATATTAGTTTGCTAATTAATTTTGATTACTATTCACCTTACTAGTCAACCAAAATGTTGACTTTTTAATACATAATAAATTTATTGAACCTAAGTTCTCCAAGATACCACATTTTGAGTTTTACATTTGCTAGTATTAATTGCCAATTGCAATTTAAAGTCCCCTAGATGCATTTCTAATTTCAAATTTTGAATTTCAAGTTTTGGTGTCACTATTCACCTCATTGGTCAACAAAAATGTTGACTTTTGGATAGAAAATAGATACATTGGTTTTAGCACCCCCAATGTGCCACATTTTACATTTAAAACTTGTTGAAATTAACCACCAAATCCATTTCCAAACCTAAAACCAAAAGAGCAAAATTTTCAGTTTTTGTGACCCAACTTTACTGTTCTATTGGGTCCTATTGTAGTGGGAATTTGAGGAAATGGTAAACATGAAAGTTGTTCCTTATTTTGTCTAGTTGAATTTATTTTTTTGAATCACTCCATTTGGAGTTTTGTAGCTCCAGATATGGTCCAAAAACCACAGTTGGTCGGATTTCAATTCTGCAGAATTTACCAAATCTACAGTACCATGGACAGTGACTGCCACTGCCTTGTTGAATGGGTTCTGGCCATAATTTGGGGTAGGTTTCTTCATGAAAGTTGTTTGTCTATGTCTTATCTTGTTGCTGTAAACATTTCAGGTCAATTGACCATATCTCCAGTGAGTTATGGCCAAATGAACAGTTTGTTCATTTGGTCATTTTGCAGAATCAGCTTGCAGGGTATCCGGATTGGGGCCAACTTTTGGTCCTCTTGATTTGGTCTTTTGCGCATGGTTTCTTCAGAAAAAATGTGCCATTATAAGTCTAGTTTCATGTCTAATTAGCCAAACACCAATTGGACCTACACAGCCAAAGATATGGCAGTCCAAACAGGCTGGACTCACAGCCTCATTTCTGCTGTCTTTAGGCAGCCTACCAAAACTCTTTGTAACCCTCTAATGCACTTCAAATTATGGTCAACTTACCTCAAATGGTCACTAATTGACCATTAAAATGTTCTTTCAACATCACATACACAAAGTCCAAATTTCTCTCTAAAACCCTAATTCTCAAATAACCATTAATGCACATACATCAATTCAACATACTTAATGATGTTTATGTCTCATACTCATGTTCAAGACCACCCATATACAACTTAAATTCATTCAACACTCATCAACACTTCCATCACTGAGGCTGCCAACAATTTTTTAAGTGGTCCTGTAACACCCTCCCGATAACCACTCCGTACATCCTACTGTTCCGGTGATCGGTGTCGGTCCGGACAGCTAGAATGTCCGGAAAAATATTTAAACTAAAGTCAGGAACCATAATTAACTCAAATATTAATAAGAAAAATTTAGTAAAAATTTTAGAAATAAAATACAACCAAGTTAAATGAGCCGGTGACCTAGCGATGGGTAACCAGAGGGAAGTTGCGGTTTTCGCAACGAGGAGCCCTAGACCCGGGGGAAAAATTATAAAATAATTTTTGGGACTCCAGAGAAGGGTAATTGAGGTTCCCATGGCATTATAATGCCAAGAAAATACCTAGAAAAATTTTTCAATCGGTACAGACGATTTTGACCCGTTAAGCCAAACGGAGGGCATTTGGTCATTTCGCCTTCCGAGGTGATTTTTGGCCAACTTGTCCAGTTGAGTAAATAATTAATATGACATAAAATATGAAGAAATATTACTAGAAATGAAATTTGAAATGAGTAGTGAAAGAAAAGAAAAGAAAATGCAAAATAATGCAAAAATGACATCATATGATGTCACTCACTTACTCACCAACCAATCACAATTGAGCTATCCTTTGACTAACAAATAAAAAGACAAATGAAGACCAAAAGAAATAAAAATGCAGCTGCCTTCTTCCTTATCCCAAACCAGCCGAAACCCTTGGGTAACCAAGCCACCATTGACAACTTGATCAAAGCTTAATTCCATCCTTCATTTCACCCTAAAACCCTAGTTTCCTTTCACTAAAATTTGTTCTAGCACCTTGCATAGTCTTTTGGCAGCCAAGAAGAAGAAAGAAAGTGAAGCTTTCTCAAGCTTGGATTGGCATACCACAAGGTTAGTGCATATATGTGTAGTAAAACTCATTTATTCCATGATTTAAGCTTGTAATGAATTAGATATTGTGAATTAATGAAACAAATTCATGGGTACCTCCACCAAAGAATTCAGCAGCTGTAATAGAGGAATGGTTTTGAATGTTTTTAAAGGACTTAGCATGTATTGGAGATTATGCTTAAGTTATATATCTATATAGATGTTGAATTAGGGTGTTAATTGAGGTTTATGGGTAAAATGGCATTGGACATTAGGGTTTTGAGGCATGAAAATGTGACTTGGCTTATTAAAATGTTAAAGAACAATCTAATGGTCAATAAGTGACCATTTGAGGTATGTTGAACACAATTTGGACTGAAAAATGGTATGGTAAACTCAAAGTGTAAACTGCCCTAGGACAGCAGCAGAGGGACTAAAAATTCAGTCCCTTTGCACTGCCATAACTTGGGCTGTGTTAGTCCAATTGGTGTTTGGCCAATTGGACATGAAACTAGGCTTATAATGGCACATTTTTGCTGAAGAAACCATGCCCAAAGGACCAAAGTAAGAGGACCAAAACTTGGCCCCAATCCGGAACCCTGAAACTGCCTCTGCAGAATTGACCAAATGAATAGTAACTGTTCATTTGGCCATAACTCACTGTAGATTTGGTCAATTGGCCTGAAATTTTTACAGCAACAAGTTAAGACATAGACAAACAACTTTCATGAAGGAAACTACCCCAAATTATGGCCAGAACCCATCCAAACAAGTGGTTCCAGTCACTGTTCATGCACTGTAGATATGGTAATTTTCTGCAGAATGCATATACAGACAGCTTGGGTTTTTGGGCCATATCTGGAGCTACAAAACTCCAAATGGAGTGATTCAAAAAAGGAAATTCAACTAGACAAAATAAGGAACAACTTTTATGTTTTACATTTCTTCAAATTCCAACAGTAACAGTGTCCAATGGAACAGTGAATTTGACTCACCAAAACTGAAAATTCTGCTTGTGTTGAGTTACACTTTGAAATGGTATTAACACTTAATGCCAACAAGTTTTAAACACTAAATGTGGTATATTGGGAGTGCCAAAGTCCATGTACATATTTGCTATCAAAAAAGTCAACATTTTAGTTGACCATAGAGGTGAATAGTAACACCAAAACTTGAAATTCAAAGATTGAAGAATTTAAAAGTTTCAAATGCCCTAGTATACCTAACAAGATTGGTTTGGATAGTTTGGCATGCCAATAGGGTTCAGTTAGCAGTACTGCACATGGCAATATGCCATTCCGTGATTTTATGGCTTTTAGCCATTCTGACTTTGTATTGAGACTTGGCCTTGTGCCTGAGATTATTTACAGCTTGGTAGCTGTTTTGTTGCACACCGGGTGATGCATATGCGACCGATGGTGTGACGGCTCGAGGTACTAGATACCCAGTGCCAGTTTACCCGTTATCCAGTCCAGTCGTCTAGTGTAGGTTACTTGGGCAACCAAATGAATGAAAATGAGCAATGTAGAAGAAATAAATGAATGGATATACAAATACATGACAAACAAAACATGTACATGCAATACACATTTATATCTGTTATTTCTTGTTATTTTATTATTGCACCACTAAGCATTATTGCTTAGCGCGTTGATTTTGCCACGCGTAGGTACTGGAGACCCTGATCGTGAGCCCAGTAGACCACAGACTGGGTGAGTCCATCCGGCAGTTCTGCTCAGTGTCCGTGTCACCTCGTCACCTGCAGTGCATTGGTAGGACACTAGATGTCATTTTGTCATTTTGTAATTAACTTTTTATTTTCTCATATGTATTTGGGATTTATGTAATGTATTTTGAGGTTCATGTAAATAATAAAGATTTATTGTCATGTATGGTATTAATTTGAGTATTTAATGGTTGTTTATATATGAGAACCCTGAGAAAGGGATGTTTTGAGAAATGAAAAGGTTGTTGAGACCTGAAATTGACAAATTATTGAGATATTGATATTGAGTTTTGTTGATGATGTTGGAGTTGAGAATGAATGAAATTGTATATTGGAAGTGTTTTTAACAGGTTCCGAAGAACTGTTTTTTTTTTCATTTTTAGCCGGTACTCCGCCGGATTTTCTTTAAAATATTTGGAACCTTAAATGAATGATACTTTTGATAAATGGTTTAAATAAATTGTATTTCATAAATTATATGCAAAAGCATGATATAAATTAATTGAGGAATATTAGAGTGTGCCGGTACACCGTGTGGCATTATTTACTCGGGTATACTGTACACGGATAAGGGGTGTCACATTTAGTGGTATCAGAGCATGGTTTAGGCGTTTCTGGTCCTAGATTGAGTCCATACCATGCATTGCATTTGTAAGAGTCGAGGTGACACTAACGCAGATCTGTTTATCCTTCTTATTTTGAATAGGATATGGACCCTTCATCTCAGAGAGCCGTTGAGGAGGAAGTGGAGAGTCATGCTCCACCTGCAGCAGTCTTTTTTATTTTCACACCCCGGCTTAGTGGGCCCCAGCTCAAGCCCCTCTACGGGTCGCCATCTTGCCAGCGTACCCCTCTAGAGGCCGGCGATGCAACTCAAATCGGTACTGTCCACTTTGGTGGAGTTCAATCCCTTCGCCCTGCAGAGCTAGGATTCAAACCCATATCACCTCAGCTCAATTGGTAAGAGGCGAAGCAAATCCGTGAGGTGATATGGGTTCGAATCCTAGCTCTGCAGGGCGAAGGGATTGAACTCCACCAAAGCGGACAGTACCGATTTGAGTTGCATCGCCGGCCTCTAGAGGGGTACGCTGGCAAGATGGCCACCCATAGAGGGGCTTGAGCTGGGGCCCACTAAGCCGGGGCGTGACAGGTCTATACATGGATATGTTCTTTTGATTTCATGAATTTCTAACTAAATCCATATACCTAACTTCAAATTTAAACAGAAAAATGGAGAGATATAGCACTAACCTTAGTGGCATAATTTTCTCTTGTTAATTCTTCACTTTCTTTTGTTTTCTTGGCTGCCAAACACTTCTCCTTGGTGTGGGTATAATTTTTAGTGAAGGAAGGATAAGGTTTTGAGGTGAGGAAGCTTAGGAAAATCAACCTTAAAAAAAAAAAATGGAGAGAAAGCTTTTTTTGGCTATGGTGGACGTGAAATGAGGAAGGAGAATTCAGTTTTTCATTTCAATTTTCTGCCCATTTGACTCATTTTAAGTGGTTGATGGACATGTGTAATAATGTGATTGGGTGAGAGTGCTTAGTGACATAAGCATGAGGTCAAAATTGTAATTTTAATTCATTTTTTTTTCTTTTCTTTGCTACTCATTTTCAATTCAATTTTTAGCAATATTTATTCACATTTTATGTCATAATAATTATTTACTTAACTGGACAAGTCGGCCAAAAATTGTCTCTGAAGGCGAAATGACCAAAATGCCCTCCGTTTGGCTTAACGGGTCAAAATTGTCTGTACCGATTGAAAAAATTTTCTAAATATTTTCTTGGCATTCTAATGCCATAGGAACCTCAATGACCCTTCTCTGGAGTCCCAAAAATTATTTTATGAATTTTTCCTCAGGTCTAGGGCTCCTCGTTATGAACCGCAACTTCCTCCTCGTTACCCATCGCTGGGCACCTACTGCTTAACTTGGTTGTATTTTATTTCAAATTTTTTTACTAAATTTTTCTTATTTATTTTTTAGTTAATTATGGTTCCTGTCTTTATTTTAAATATTTTTCGGACGTTCTAGCTGTCCGACCGACACCGGCCACCGAATAAAGAGAATGTACGGAGTTGCTACCGAGAGAGTGTTACAACTCTTCCCCTCTAATTTAAATTTTGTCCTCGAAATTTACTGGGTGTTTTGGGTTCTGAGATAATTCTTTTACCTTTCTATTACTCCCTCTGTCTACTACTTTTATATATATGGTACTATTTAGTTTTTTTTTTCGTATCTATCATTGTACACTTAGGCATATCAGAAGGGAAGGATACTTTACCTCAAATTCACATTTGGGGCTTCTTGCTCCTCTCCGGCTTGGGTGACATTTGGAAGTGGTGTTACTATTGTACTTGGTCCTTCCACGACCTCTGTTTGGCTCCGTGGTAAATTCCTCTTAGGACAATCTTTCAGACGATGGTCTATGGCCCCACATCTATAACAGGCTCCAGTCAATCCCCTACATTCACCTTTATGCCACTTGTTACAATGGCCACATTTTCTTGCTAGTCCTAGCGCACTCACTACTAGTGTTTCCGATTGATCTCTTTTGGGTATAGGCCTGGGTCTGGATCTCCTACTTTGATCAGATGTCTGACTTAACTGTTCTCTCGGCCTCTTATTACTAGACTGTCCAAATTTCCTCTTTTGCTGATCACCACTCCTCTTCTGTTCCTCTTCATGAACACAGCTAATATATTTCTTTCTAAACTCTATCAAAAAGAATTCCCAAGTTACGTCAGTTGGTGGCACTACCTTGGTTACAACATCCCACCACCGATATGCAGCTTCTTGTAACAACAAAACTGCACACTCCAAACTTTGTTCTGGTGTGCAATGGAGCTGCTGTAGGACTCTTTCAGTCCTTTCTAACCAATACTCAGCCGCTGAAGAATTGTCTTCCTTTCTACCATTGAAATCTACAGCTCCATACTTCCTAATTTTTCCTAGAGGTGATTTCTGCTGAGACAGTGGTTGAATAACCCCAGTCATCTGTCGATAAAATTCAGTCATCTGCTCAAACAAGGCCTGTTGGGGTTGTACATGAAGGAATGGAAGCGTGAAAAACACAAGTTTATACCATTGAATTCAAAAATTTTCACCTACGGTCACATGCATCATGCAAGATTTATTTTTATCTATTTGATTTCAATGATAAACAACATATTAAAACTCTTTTAATATGTTTTTGGATCTGTATTTGCCATTTAAGATTTTATAATTAATCAGATTAATTTTAGAACCCTAGATTAAATCAAGAACGATTACACTAACCTCTTGATGCACTGCAGCGTGTTCGCGCTTTGAGATTCGTCTTGAGACACGGATGTTGTCCCTCTAGCTTGTCTACACCAAGAACACCTATGGCAGTCCTTGAACAGCTTCTAAAGCCTTTTCTATTAATTAGAAATTCAAGTTATGCCTTTTAAGAGATTAGAGATGTAAACAGGACACTAGAAACAATTTCTAGTGTTCTTAATTCAAGAGATTGATGGCTAATCTCTTTGAATTGATAAGAGATGAAGAAGAAGAGATAAAAACCCTCAAAGTGGCGTGACGAAGGAGTGTGGCTGCTGGTTGTGTTTTATTTTCTCATAACAACACTTAAATAGCTAGGTTAACACATTAAACCCTTGCCACATGTCACCCTTTGATTAGCTCTAGGTTTAAGTGACCCAATCACCTTGTGCCAAGTGTCAAACCTATATTTAATCTTGATTTTAATCATCTTACATGATTAAAAAACATTTGGCGAGCTTATGTGTAATCCCATGTGTCACCATCTCATGGTGCCACGTGTCACACTGCAAAATGACCAAAATGCCCCTGTGTCTTAATTTTGAGTTATCAACCCAAAATAATTATTTTTCTTCTTCTAATTAATTTATATCAAATATAAATTAATTAATATTAATTAATCTCTATTAATTAATTTCTCATTAATTAAATTCATATTTAAACACTTTAAATATAAATTTAATTTATACTACACATCCAATAATCTAGATTTGGTTTCAAGTCATGCTAGGGACTTTGCAATTTAATTGCAAACCAAACCTATTTAATTAATCAATTTAAACTCTTTAATTAATTAATTAAATCATATTTAATTAGGTGATAACTTGTGTATGTGTGTGACTTACTAGGCTCATCACTAATTGGCAATGAGACATGATATCAACTCTTAATATCATCAGAACTCTTTCTTACCATAAATGATTTCTCTAAATCATTTTATGAACCTCATAGACCATGGTTAACACCTAGCATAGCATGCCATGGCCACCCAATTAGTAATAAGGTTTACCTTAAATGAACCTATAATCATATGTTACCATGCACTAGAATCTCTCTGTTACAAAATCCGAACTCAAGTTGGAGTCATGGTTTATGTCAAACTCCATTTGCTATGAATATTATGTTTTCTTTTAATTCCAGTTCTTGAATAAAAAGATTTTCTCATCAGAAACTCTTTTCTGAATAAATCTATTTGTCCTTGCCAGGAACTTGAAACATCAAGAACAATTAAATGAACATAGGATTTTATCTCTATTTACTTAGAGGAACAGATTCCATCTTGATCAACACCTACCTCCATATATAACTAGTAGGAGCCAACACATGCCCATATACCCATACACAGTACAAGTATGAAAGCAGTATCAAACTCAAACTACCTATGTACAAGATAACTGTGCTATCTCAGGTCTAAAGATTATATGCACTGATATGATTTATGACAAAACATTAACAAGAGTAAACTCCATGTGCTTGTCATAAGTGTCACTGGTTCGGCCTACTTATCATTTATAAGTGCCTATCATGTTTGTTATATGGCATGAGACTCACCATTCCATCTTATTTATATCTCATATAAATAACTTAGGAACAAACATGAATACAATCTTTCTGGATAAGTCATGTCCTTATTATGAAGTATCCTCGATTGTGAACCTATTTATGATACTTTGTGCTAGAAATATTGTCACTCATATTCTTAACAACTTAAGAATAATATTTCTAACAAAATATCAATGGACCTTTTCTATTACACATAAATATATTATATAAACAGAAAAGTGGAAATGCCATTTATTAATAAAATATGTACAAGATACATACTAAATGATATGCTCTAGGGCATACTACTAACAATCTCCCACTAGCACTAGAGCCATTCATTACAATATCTTAGACCTATCTTCTTAAGATGTCGGTCTAACTGAGTCTGTGACATAGGCTTAGTGAATGGATCAGCTGGATTTTCAGCTGATGCTATTTTCTGCATGGCTAAATCGCCTTGTCCAACTATATCTCTGATAATGTGGTAGTGCCTTTCTATGTGTTTGGATTTTGGGTGAGACCTTAGTTCCTTAGCCTGTATGACTACTCCATTGTTGTCACAGTGTAATGGAACTGTTGACTCAATGGAAGGAACTACTGTAAGTTCTGTCATGAACTTTTTAATCCAAACAGCTTCCTTTGCGACATCGATGCAAAGAATATACTCACCTCGTAGTGGAATCTGCGGTCGTGCTCTGTTGGAACTCTTCCAACCGATCGCACCTCCATTACAAATGAACACATATCCAGAGGTAGACTTTCTATCATCGATATCTGATTGGAAATCAGAATCAATATAACCATCCAATTGCAAGTCTCCACCTCCATAAATCAAGAATAAATCCTTAGTTCTTCTTAAGTACTTAAGAATATTCTTGACAGCTATCCAGTGTTCCAAACCTAGATTGGATTGATACCTGCTAGTCAAACTAACAGCATATGCGATATCCGGCCTAGTACACAACATTGCATACATTAAACTTCCAATAGCCGAAGCACATGGAATCCTGGCCATCTTATCTCTTTCTTCAGTGTCTTTGGAGACATCTCTTTAGAAAGATGGATACCATGTCTCACTGGTAACAATCCTCTCTTAGAATCAAGCATGTTAAACCTCTTTAACACCTTTTCCAAATATAGACTTTGGGATAAACCAATTATTCTTTTCGCTCTATCTCTATAGATGCGAATCCCAAGAATATAGGTTGCCTCCCCTAAGTCTTTCATGGAGAATGTATTTGACAATCATACTTTTATAGTCGTCAACATACCTATGTCATTACCCATCAAAAGTATGTCATCCACATATAAGACAAGGAAAGTGATAGCACTGTCACTAACCTTCTTATATACACATGGCTCATCCTCATATTTGATAAAACCAAAGGATTTAATGGCTTCATCAAAACGGATGTTCCAACTCCTCGAAGCTTGTTTCAACCCATAAATGGATCGCTTTAGCTTGCATACCTTGGAACCATCTTGGGATTCAAATCCCCTAGGTTGTTCCATGAAAATGTTTTCTTCAATGTATCCATTGAGAAAAGCTGTTTTGACATCCATCTGCTAAATCTCATAATCAGAGTACGCAGCTATTGCTAATAAAATCCTAATTGATTTAAGCATGGCAACAGGCGAGAAAGTCTCCTCATAGTCGATTCCTTGCCTTTGGCGAAACCCTTTCGCTACTAGCCTTGC
Organism: Hevea brasiliensis; assembly: GCF_030052815.1. Taxonomy (NCBI): domain Eukaryota; kingdom Viridiplantae; phylum Streptophyta; class Magnoliopsida; order Malpighiales; family Euphorbiaceae; genus Hevea; species Hevea brasiliensis. The sequence continues at coordinate 70,546,832 of NC_079498.1, read as the reverse complement.
CTTATAGGTCTCTACCTTTCCATCAGAACCAATTTTCTTCTTGAAAACCCATTTGTTCCCTATAGGTATAATACCTTCAGGTGGGTCAACAAGATCCCAAACTTGATTCTTATACATGGAATCAATCTCGGATTTCATAGCATCAATCCATTTTGAAGAGTCTATATCTGATATAGCTTCTTCATAGGTAAGTGGATCATCTCCATGATCTACTTCTTCATGAGTAGACAACTCTTGTTCTTCTTTATGAAGAAAACCATATCTCACTGGTGGGTGAGATACCCTGGTTGTTCTACGAGGAACAGCTGTAGATGTTTCATCAACGGGTATAGGTTGACTAGATGGATCTATATCCATCTGATATGTTGGTTGGTCAGAATTCTCCAATTCTAACTCTATTTGCCTTCCTTTGCCTCCTTCTTGAACAAACTGTTGTTCAAGAAATATGGCATCTCTACTTATCACAACCTTTTGTGAAGTAGGCAAATAAAAATAATATCCAAAACTATCTTTTGGATATCCAACAAATCGACCCTTTTCTGATCTGGTCTCCAATTTATCAGTGTTCAGCTTTTTGATATAAGTTGGACAACCCCAAATCTTAACATGCTTAAGACTTGGTTTTCTTCCATGCCATATCTCATAAGGTGTGGAAGAAACTGATTTTGATGGAATCCTATTCAGAATATACAAAGCTGATTCTAATGCAAATCCCCAAAAGAAGATTGACATATCAGTATAGCTCATCATACTACGTACCATATCCAATAGGGTACGATTTCTCCTTTCAGATACACCATTCAGCTGTGGCGTTCCTGGAGGAGTCAGCTGAGAAACAATGCCATGCTCTCTCAAGTATTCATCAAATTTAGTACTCAAATATTCACCTCCACGATCTGATCGAAGAGCTTTAATATTCTTTCCTGTTTGATTTTCTACTTCAGATTTAAATTCTCTGAACTTTTCAAAAGATTGATGTTTGTATTTCATCAAATACAAATACCCAAACCTTGATTTATCATCAGTAAAGGTAATAAAATAATGAAAGCCCCCTCTAGCCATTTCTTTAAATGGACCACATGCATCACTATGTATTAGCTCTAAAATATTTTCAGCTCTTAGCCCCTGTCCAACAAAGGGTGATCTAGTCATTTTGCCCTGAAGGCAAGATTCACAAGTTGGAGTAGGCTCAGAGCCCAATGAGGATAGAATCCCCATTTTCTCCAGTTTTGCAATCCTATCTTCTGCAACATGACATAACCTTAAGTGTCAAATATATTTTGAACTTGAGTTGGTTTTCACCATGGCATTGCATTCTTTTAAATTGCTATACTCTAGCCAGTGGAAACACTTTCTTACTGGCAATGGAAACACTTTCTTATTGGCAATGGAAACACTTTCCTTTGCCTTCATCAGCTTTAGTCTTCCTTTTCAGTTTAGCTATTTTCTTAGAAGGACCAGGAATCAGAGGTTTCTTTTTCTTATTGCCCTTCTTCTTGTTGGACTTTCCAACAGAAGAAGATGCAACCAAAGATACCTCTTTTCCTTTATTGCCTGGCATATTCTTTTGGGCAATAACTAGCATGTTGAGTAAACCAGCTAAGGTGCATTCCTGTTTAGTCATATGGAAATTTGTCACAAAATTTCCCAAAAAACCCAGGAAGGGACTGAAGGATCAAATCCGTCTGTAGTTGGAAATCCATGTTGAAGTCAAGATATTCCAACTGCTCAATCAGCCGAATCATCTTGTGGACATGATCCCCAACATTCTGTCCCTCAGACATCCTCATGCGGAACAACTGCCTAGATATCTCATACCTAGCATTCCTGCTGTGCTCACCATACAACTCTTGTAGGTGAAGGAGGATCTCACTCGCAATCTGAATGTTCTCATGTTGCTTCTGTAACTCATTACTCATGGAAGCAAGCATGTAACACTTGGCTCTCATATCATGCTCCTTCCACTTGTCCAAAGTTTCATGTTCCTCTTGTGTGGCCTCTGGAGGTAAGGGACCAGGAACATTTGAATCTAGAACATATCCTATATGTTCAAGGTTCAGGACAAGTTTCAAATTTCTTAGCCAATCGCATGATTAGGTCTGTCAACCTATTGTGATCAAGTATGCTTGCAAGGATATTGGATGGTGGTGGTTGTTTTGTGCTCATTTTTATCAGAAAATTAACTGCAGAAAATAACTAGATTAATTAGTAAATGTATCATGTAATTAACCAAAATGATTATGGTCTTTTAATCAAATTGATCCTCCCACTAACTTAGCGAATCCTACACTTCCAAAGTAGAAAACGGAAATCCTAGTTGGATGGATTTCTAGTAGGTGATTGAATTCTTATAATTCTATTGATCATCCTCAGGTACATCCATTATTGGAATTACAATAAACTATAAGTGAGCAACTCTTTGCCCATCACATCTCATGTGAGGTTCAATCCTTTACCTAGCCCCTAATGCTCAAAATCTCAGGTACATCCATTATTGACTTATCTTGCATTAGTTAAGTTGATCCCATTGAGCCAGTAATTATGCAAATAATTTTAATGTCCTCAGGTACATCCAATATTGGCCACTAAACCATTTACATATTTACAACATCTCATGCTTAACAATTATTCTTAAGAAAATCTCTTAAATAAATTGCATCTTATGCAACTATTTAAAATTTCTTAAAATAATTGCCCCAATGGAGGGCCTATGTTATAATTACTTTAATTATAGCATTTCCAACTTAATCATTTGTTTGGAAGATTTTATGGTCATTCTATTTACTATTAAGGTATCACTTTGCACATTATCCATTTAGCATGCATATATCATATAATTGCATACATTCCCATACATCTCATGCATTCATGGATAAGCAGTAAATATGGTATGATCATGGACTTTCTAAGGGATTCAATTCTGAGCCACCAAGAATTGAATCAGGGCATTCCTAGGTGCATTTCATTCATTCATTTTACAAGAGTTGCTGAAGGAGTACATAATCAACACTTGATCTTGAATTCCTCCCACTGGTCCCACCAATGCTCTTGACCTCATTGAACTTCTTGCAATCCAATATTACATAGTAATCCTTGGCATACCAAGGCGAATTTACAAGAACTTAAATAAATGAAATTACAACCCAAAAATTATTACAAACTTAATAATACATGCCCAAAATAAATTAAAATAAATTAATTAATTTACAATCCCAAAGAAACATAAAAGAAATAAATCCAATCACATTGGTCTTTTATAGTCCATGATCATCCATCATGCATATCACTATTTAACAATTAAATAAAACATACATACTTAAATTAAATTGAATATCTCATATTCAACTTAAAAATCCAGATTTGAATATGATTCAAATAAATTTAAAAATTCAGATTTGAATCTCATTCAAACAAATTTAAAAATTCAGATTTGAATCACATTCAAACAACTTCAAAAATTCAGATTTGAATCACATTCAAACATTTTTTAAAAAATCAGATTTGAATCACATTCAAACATTTTTTAAAAAATCAGATCTGAATTTTATTCAATCAATTTTAAAAAATCAGATTTAAATATGATTCAAACAACTTTAAAAATTCAGATTTGAATCACATTCAAACAACTTTTAAAATTCAGATTTGAATCACATTCAAACAATTTTTTAAAATTCTGATTTGAATCATAATTTAATTGTGTGATAAAAACTACTAATTAAACACTTTAATTAGTCAAAGAATAGGCCTTAGATCATACAACAATTGCAGAATTAAAAGCCAAACCTTAAACCACCCATGGAAGCCAAACCATGCGCACCATTGATGGTGTTTTTTCAAGCATGCCGCCAACTTGCTTTACAACCAGCAATGAACTTTTGATCTTGTCGCAAGGGATTTTGCGGTCGCCTGAACGAACCCTCACCGAAGTGGGAAAGAGTGAGGAGTCGCCACCTTAGTTTTAAGGGAAACTAAAGAAAACCATTTGTGAAAATAAATTGAAATGGAACCACTTCAAGGCAGAGATTCTAGGTTCGGCGTTCGTAAACGGGTGGGGAAAGTGTTAGGCACCCCACCTCGTCCCTTAATAAGGGTAAGTAGATTTAATTTTGCATTAGTTAGGAGGGCTTGAATGGATATGTTGATCCTTTTGACTAAAGGAGCATTTGATTTTTCACTAAATTTGGATCACCCAGATACATAAGTAAATGAGACAACCTTAGTGAGTTACTGGTGCATGTTAATCTTATCTAAAAGAACTATTTTATTAAAATTTAATTTAAGAATTGTATAAGAACTCTTCTCCGAACTCTTTAATACTTATTAAAATTTTGAGTTGAGATCGGATAAGAACTCTCCTCCGATCTCTATTAAATCATTAAAAATTTTGAGTTGAGACCGGATAAGGACTCTCCTCCGATCTCTATTAAGTATTTATTTAAAATTTTGATTTGAGACCGGATAAGAACTCTCCTCCGACCTCTATTAAGTATTTATTTAAGATTTTGAGTTGAGACCGGATAAGAACTCTCCTCCGATCTCTATTAAGTATTTATTTAAAATTTTGATTTGAGACCGGATAAGAACTCTCCTCCGATCTCTATTAAATATTTATTAAAATTTTGATTTGAGACCGGATAAGAACTCTCCTCCGATCTCTATTAAGTATTTATTTAAAATTTTGATTTGAGACCGGATAAGAACCCTCTTCCGATCTCTTTTTTAAATTAACAGGAACCTTAATGGGATCTTTCCGATCTCCCAAATTTTAATTTCAGCTACATGTCATAAGGTCCTAAAGCTAAAGATTCTAATGTTCTAAGGTGTTGGGGGGGGGGGGGGAGGTAAGGCTTCTAATTGATATTTTGTGACTAAATAAGGGAAGCTGGGCTGAACTTTGATGACTTCCCCTAAGGTCACTTTACCAGTACCTATTAATGTCCGATCTATTCTGTTTCATCTACTTTGGTTTTATTCCACTTTATGGCATCTTGCCGAATTCCCGTTTACGTCAGCCTAATAGTTTGGCTATTTTCCTGACGTGTTATTTAGGCTCTCTCTCTTAAAAGAGACCCTTAAGTTGCAGTTACCTACGTTTTACCCGACCACTTACACGCTACTAGGAGATAGAAAACTTGCTTTCAGAAATGACAAAGATTAATAAAATGATGGACTGATCACTAAAGAGACAACTCGAGAGAATAACATTCTTTGGGGTTCTTTTGCACAAAATTAACTTGGAGAAAATTGCATACGCAAGAATAACGAAGAAAGTGCGAAAAAGTAAACGTAAACAGTTAATAAAACAGCAATATGAGCTCTTACCTGTAAGGAGCCAAATCTATTGAAATAACTACGGGGTGACAAATGGTGATAAGACAGCGGACTGATTAGCCTGAGGATTGATGTTCGTCGTGAACTGAAGGGTACTTAGCTAAAATGCAATCAGATTAAGATAAAAACTGAGTGAAATGAAGTTAAGCTTGGATAATTGGAATGAAGACAGAGATGATAAAGGGCTGAAAGTGAGAGTGTGATTAGATAATGAACAAACTGAAAATGTAGAGTTCCAGTATTCAGAATCCTTTTCAAGAAAACGCTTCAGAAAACTAGTTTCAAAAGCCTTTCCAATCAAAACTTCAAAGTAGCAGAGTAACAAACTGAATCAAATTTCAGAGTTCTTCCGCTATAATAACTACCTCTTTTTGCCCGCCTTTGAGCAGCTTTTTCATGCGGTATTTATAGGAATCGTGCTCCCATGAAGGGTCGATTTATTTTGAGGAGATGGAGGGTCCGGATTTTGAAGGACATGATCGGATGTTCAGAATTAAAGAGAATCAAAATGAATGGTGAGATCATTCTTCGTAATATTTGTCCTTTTCTTCTTTTAACTGATCGTCCCAAATCTTCTTGTCCGAACGACCGAGGGCTAAGAGCGAAAGACGCTGGTATTGTCGTCTTCTCTTGATCCAAGGGTTCCGGTTTGTCTACCGTGAGATCAACGGTGGGGATTGGGATGTACAGGATCTGTCATGACATACCTCGCACTGTCAAAGATTGCGGCGATTCTTAGGCGTGCGTGGAGATCTCTGCCGCAACGCTTTAACTACCTCTCCGATTCTCGATTTACGCTTATTGGGATTTGTCTTATTCTTTTTTCCTTCCGATCTTCCCTCTTTCTAATCTCTTTTACATGCTCTTTTCCAATCTTTCATGCTGGTCTCCCATCTTCCGATCTATTATTCCGATCTTTCCCTTTCTCAGGTCCGGTCTGGTCAAAGCATTAATTTCCCCTCGATTCCCGAAGCGTTTGCTTCGTTTTCTGCTCAGCAATAAATGCCCGTTTTCCCCTATATATACCCCTGACGACAGAGACATTTCCTTCATATGATTTTCCTCTCTTCCTTCTTTCTTTTCCAGTTCTAGCTGCTCCGGCGGTCATTCCGGCCATGATTGTGGCTTTTGATCCCTCTCCGATGGACTTCCTTATTCCTCGACTGAAAATTTACGACCCCGATGATCGCATAACCTTGTATGATGATGGTGAGAGGACTGGGTTAATTGATCGATCTGGATTGCGGACCTCGACCGTGCCGATCCCGAGTTGTTCAACTGGCATGTTCGACAAACTGATTTTGGCCGAGCAAATTGCTGATGCTCCGCTGACCCTTGGCGGTTGCTTCCTCAAGTTCATTCGGCTTCTCACCACATTGAGTGTTCCGACAGCGGTTTCCTTCCACATTGGGTGTTCCGACAGCGGATTAAGCTTCGATCGGTGACACCCTTGGGATCAGTTATAAACCTGGGACTCTTTAGATAGGATGTTCCACCGGTCTCTAGAGATCGCCCAAATGATGTAATCCTTCAATGTAATCAGATCTCTAGAGATCGCCCAAATGATGTAGTTAGACCTTCATTGTAATCCGATCCCTAGAGATCGCCCAAATGATGTAATCCGATCTTTGGAAATAAAAATCTTGTTTCTCCAATTATTATCTTATTGATTATTTTCCGATCTCTGATATATTTGTCCGATCTGGTTCCTAACAAAACGACTCTTAACTAATCCTTCATTCAAAATATTCAACTTATTATGCCGATCTCCATTTAACCGATCTCCTTGGAATGTTCGAGAGACGTGTCAGAACAGCTGGCGAATCTCGTTAACCGATGCACTGCCTAGAACCTCGTGAGCATTAAATGCTCGGACAAGTATAAATAGGGGTGAGGGGTTAGCCATTTGCTCTTGTATGTCATTTTCAATCTCTCGCTCACAACCTCAAAGTTCTCTCGTTTGCTCAAGTTCTTCCGACGCCGATCAGACTCCGGTAAGGGCTTTGATCTTCTTTTTAGTTTAAGTTCTTTGTTTTCTTTGAAAATGAGCGGTGCCGAGGGTCAAAGAGCGGCGAGTCCTCCTTCCATTCAGTTCTCGTGGTCGTCTGACGAAGAAGAGGTGGTCGGGCCAAACGCGCAAACAGAACCTCCTAGGGCCTCTGTTCCAGCTCGGGGGCGGATCGGACCATCAAGGCACGTACCTTCTTCAGGGAGGGAGAATCTCCCTATGGACGAGCTGCCATCGATCTTACAAGAGTCCGATCTACAATCGTTTAGCCAGGAGTACAATATTCGCCCTGATTCGTACGAACTTATCCGGTGCCACGGCGATCACCGAGCTGATCATTTCTTTGAAGAGAATGACCTGGTTATGGTATACGAGGAACAATTAAAGGTCGGTCTTCGGTTCCCTCTGGATGACTTCTTCAAGGAGGTCCTGAAACTTCACCGGGTGTGCATTGCTCAAGTTCATCCTAACTCGTGGCGGATCTTAGTAGCCTTCCGAGGTCTATGCCGAGCTAAGGGAATCAGACCTACGGCTAAGGTGTTTGCCGAACTGCACAGGCTAACTCGCCGAAAGGATGACGAGCACTGGTTCTTTCAGGCGAAGCCTCATTGCGGGCTCTTCACCGACCGCCTCCTCCTTAAAAATTGGAAGAACCGCTTCTTCATTCGAGGAGCAAAATCCGACCGCTTTGAGGACTTCCCTTTGTAGGTGGCACCAGGGCCCTCGCTAAGCGCATTAACCTGAACCAGGAGGAAAGCTTAATAGTGATGGATCTGAAGAATCAGGTTGCCACTCAAAAGTATTCCTGTTTAGATGCAGTGACCGCCGAGCTGCACCATTGGACCCTACAGCTGCTCACCGGCCAAGATCGCGAACTTCCGCTCTCTGACCTCGGTACTGGTATTTTCTAAATCTCAGATCTCAGGACCTTAGCGATCTCACTGACCTCTTCTTTGTACAGGTATGGCGGGTGATGAGGGTTCTAGGAAGCGGAAGAAAGAAAGAGAGATCTCCCGAAAAGTAAAGGAGATGAAGCGTTCGGAAATGCTTCGAACTCCCGGCCATGAACCAGGGGAGACGCAGGGAGGCCCGTCCCGACCTTCGGGGCCGCCGATCACTGAAGCTGTCCGATCTCCTCCTCAACAGGAAGAGCCGGCTCCACCTCCTCCAGCTGCTCCAAGCACAGAAAGGGGGCCTTCTCAATCTTCTGTGAGAGCCTCTTCTCGTGGCGCTCACACGTTGATCGAGTCCCTGAAGAATAACCTGACTGTTTGGGAGAACCCCGGTTTTGCCAAAGTCTTGGGGTCTTCCATCTGCCTTAGGGAGGATCGGGACAGGCTATCCCCGGACAGCCTTGACGATATCTTGACTCGCGCCATGAGCCTGAACGTGGAGTACCTGGTGAACCAGACCATAGTTCGGGAAAAGGCTCATCGCCTGGGCAAGGAGGTTGAGAAGAAGAATAAGGAAATGGCTTCCCTTCGATCCGAACTCGCATCCGCTCAGGATTACATATCTCAAGTTGAGGGGCGGGCGAAGTTCTGTGAAGACAGGGTGGCCGAAACGTAATCATGTTACGCTGAAAGGGATCGTGCTCTCGGGGAAGTCCAGGCACTCCGGGCCAACGATGCTTCTCAGGTCGCCCAACTTATCGAGGAGCTTAAGGCGAAAGACGAAGAAATGGTGACAGGGATAGCTGGTGCCTATGTGAATGCTCACAAGGACCTCTTGGCCGAACTCCAGAAGCGTTACTCAGAAGAGGACTTCTCTTGGATGGCCGACCTGGCTCCCGGGGGCGAGGGTGAGGATAGTGAAGAGGAGGGAGAGGATGAGCGAAATGTAGATCAGGCTGGGGGTGATCCCCCAGCCGAATAACTTGTACAAATTTTGCAATGAAATGAAATGAAATGACTCTTTTGTTCAATGAATGGTTGTGATCGGAAAATTTCTAAACACTTGATTGTCTGAGTATGTTGAAATAACTGAAAGCGATTATTATCCTAAGTGTGAGAGATCGGAAAACACGACATGCATGAGGCTGGTAAGGAACCAACGCTAAACGGAACTTAATTGAAACTTTGAACATCTAAGATCGGGATCTTCATTAAACCGGATTGGAACCTTAGCTTGATTATTCCTAAACTTTTAAAAGGGAGGTCGACCATGAATACTGGCAGCAAGGCTCTAGTGTTAATTTAATCTCGTCTGACAAGAGAGATCGGGAATATAATTAACCGGTCAGGATATTTGACAATGGGCTTGAGAGATTGGTGAATGATTGAGAGACCGGTAAGGCTTAGCATTGACTCAATTCTCTGTGAAGAGAGATCGGAACTGTGGTTAAATGGCAAGGAGAGACTTAGTGCTAGGGATCGGTTTCAAGGTTTATTGATTCTAGGGATCGGCCAAAATATGGTGTCGACAGCTGCCCCTCTTTGCATAATTTCTATTAAGGGAAAAATTTCCCGTATAGGAATTATGTAAAGATTTAGACCCGTATTTTGGACGATTAGGTGTCCGAAACTAAAGCATACCTAAGTCAGTGACCTAGGGATTAGTATCAGAAGTTAAATTAAAATCAACTTGGATCAAGGAACCAGAGGTTGATAGCAGGAAATTTAAATGCAAGAAATTAAAATCAACTTAGATCAAGGAACCAGAGGTTGATAATAGGAAATATAATTTGCAGGAAATTAGAATCAACTTAGATCAAGGAACCAGAGGTTGATAACAAGAAATTTAAATGCGGGAAATTAAAATCAACTTAGATCAAGGAACCAGAGGTTGATAGCAGAAAATTAAAATCAACTTAGATCAAGGAACCAGAGGTTGATAACAGGAAATTTAAATTGCAGGAAATTAAAATCAACTTAGATCAAGAAACTAGAGGTTGATAATAGGAAATTTAAATTGCGGGAAATTAAAATCAACTTAGATCAAGGAACCAGGGGTTGATAACAGGAAATTTAAATTGCAGGAAATTAAAATCAACTTAGATCAAGGAACCAGGGGTTGATAACAGGAAATTAAAATCAACTTAGATCAAGGAACCAGGGGTTGATAACAGGAAATTTAAATTGCAGGAAATTAAAATCAACTTAGATCAAGGAACCAGGGGTTGATAACAGGAAATTTAAATGCGGGAAATTAAAATCAACTTAGATCAAGGAACCAGAGGTTGATAGCAGAAATTTAAAATCAACTTAGATCAAGGAACCAGAGGTTGATAACAGGAAATTTAAATTGTAGGAAATTAAAATCAACTTAGATCAAGGAACCATAGGTTGATAACAGGAAATTTAAATTGCGGGAAATTAAAATCAACTTAGATCAAGGAACCAAGGGTTGATAACAGGAAATTTAAATTGCAGGAAATTAAAATCAACTTAGATCAAGGAACCAGAGGTTGATAGCAGGAAATGTAAATTGCAGGAAATTAAAATCAACTTAGATCAAGGAGCCAGAGGTTGATAGCAGGAAATGTAAATTGCAGGAAATTAAAATCAACTTAGATCAAGGAACCAGAGGTTGATAACAGGAAATGTAAATTGCAGGAAATTAAAATCAACTTAGATCAAGGAACCAGAGGTTGATAGCAAGAAATTTAAATTGCGAGAAAATTAAAATCAACAGGAAATTTAAATTGCACTCACAAAGCAAGCCTGATCCGGACACAAGAAGTTCTTCCCCAATGAAGTGTATTTAATAGAATCTCGAAGACCAATGACGAATGGAGGACGAGTTGCAAGACTTGACCTATGGCCTTGTTTCTTGAAATGCCCCATTTTGTTTTTCAGATTTTCTCCCGAAAAGCACCCTCGCGGGTCTTTACTTCCCCTTCGTCTATATGACCAGAAGCGCCTTTCTAGGTTTTCACCTCTATTTTTTTTTTTTTTTTACATTCCCTGCAAATCTCATAGTAAAGTACGTGAGGTTATCAATTGTCAAATCTTAATCTTATGGCAAAAATTTTAACTGATTTAAATAGCGCATTAAATAACGAGATTGCAGAAAGATAAATATAAGGGAAAGATAGAAACATGGGGAATGAAGTGTGATTTTATTATGGTTTAATATAAACAAGAAAAAGTTTCAAAGAAGAAGGGTACAAGGATAGATCTCACATATTCCCTGTGGCTGATTTTGAAATCCCTTAAATGCCATTATTTCAAGTTCTCTGAAGCCTCATGCCGTGACAGTTTCCTCTTCATCCTGGTTTCATGCCCCCCATTCTTTATTTCTCCCTTTTTGTTCTCGGGATGCCCTTTCGGGTTTTCACCCTTAGATTTTTTTTTTTGACTCACTTTTCAGGACGCCCTTTCGGGTTTTTATCCTTCACTCGTTTTACAGAAAGCGCCCCTTCGGGGTTTTCGCCTTCTTTCACACATTTTGCTAGGAGCGCCCTTTTGGGTTTTCACCCCTACTTTTATTTATTTTTTATTTATTATTTTTTTTAAGCATAGTATTTCTTGACGGTGTCAGCATTCACTGGTCTCGGAAACTCTTCACCGTCCATGTGGGTCAAGATCAAAGCTCCTCCGGAAAATGCCTTCTTAACTACATAGGGCCCCTCGTAGGTCGGTGACCATTTGCCCCGGGGATCATTTTGATTCGGCAGTACTTTCTTCAGAACTAAGTCCCCGGGTTGGAATTCACGTGGGCGAATGTTTTTGTCAAATGCTCTAGCCATTCTTATCTGGTATAACTGTCCATGACATGCTGCTGCTAACCTTTTCACATCAAGTAAGTTTAACTGATCCAACCTTGACTGGATCCATTCTGACTCATCAATCCCTGATTCCTTCAGGATCCTTAGGGAAGGAATTTCAACTTCTACAAGTAATACTGCTTCCATCGCATAAACCAGTGAGTACGGAGTTGCCCCGGTTGAGGTTCTTATGGAAGTTCGGTATGCGTGGAGAGCGTAAGGAAGCATATCATGCCAATCCCTATACGTGACTGTCATTTTCCGGATTATCCTCTTGAGGTTTTTGTTTGCAGCTTCCACCACTCCACTCATCTGGGGACGGTATGGGGAGGAATTGAGGTGTCGGATTTTGTATTGATCACACAATTTCTGAATCCTTGGACCGTTCAGATTCTTAGCGTTATCGGTGACGATTTCATTAGGGAGGCCATGCCGGCAGATAATATTGCTTTTGAAAAATCTGAGAAACGTATTCTGTGTGATATGCGCATAGGATGTCGCCTCGACCCACTTGGAGAAATAGTCGATGGCCACAAGGATGAATCTGTGCCCATTGGATGCCTTGGGATTTACGGGACCAATCACATCGATGCCCCACATTGCGAAAGGCCATGGTGAGACGAGATTGAACAACTTGTGAGGTGGCACATTGATCGGATCGGCATAGATTTGACACTTATGGCATTTTCGGAAATACTCGACGCAATCCTTTTCCATTGTGGTCCAAAAATACCCACGTCGCATGATTTGCTTAGCCATCATGTGCCCATTGGCATGGGTTGCACAATTTCCCTCATGAGTCTCAAAAAGGATTTTCTTCGCCTCCTTTGCATCCACACATCTCAATAATTCGCCGTTGGAGCTCCTCTTGTATAGGGTTTCTCCACTGGGGAAGTATCCCAATGCTAACCTTCGAATCATCTTCTTTTCATTCTTGCTTGCCCCCAAAGGGAATTCTCTGGTTCTACAGTATACTAGGATGTCATGATACCAAGGCTTTCTATCGGGCTCTTCTTCAATCATGAAGCAATATGCTGGCTCACTTCTTGCTTTAATCTTCAATGTCTGAGCCATCTGACCCTCTTCGATCTGAGCCATAACAGCTAGAGTAGCTAAGGCATCAGCAAATTGATTCTTGTCTCTACTAAGGTGAGTGAAAGAGATTTCTTCGAATTTCTTGATCAGCTCCAATAGGTACTTCTGATATGGGATTAAGTTGGGATCCTTGGTTTGCCATTCTCCCTTGACTTGATAAATAATCAGGGCTTAGTCTCCATATACCTCCAGCTTCCTGATTTTCATTTCGATCGCTGCCTGTAGACCCATCACACAAGCTTCATATTCAGCGACGTTGTTGGTGCAGTCAAATCTCAACTTAACGGCTATCGAGAAGTGCTTTCCATCTGGGGATATCAATACAGCTCCAATTCCATTCCCGGACAAATTGACAGCTCCGTCGAAATACATTTCCCATACATCGGCTGGTCCCTTTTCTTCGCAGTCCACTTCATTAATATGCTCATCAGGGAACTCAAAATCCAGAGCTTCATAATCCTGGATAGGATTTTCTGCTAAGAGGTCAGCAATCACGGTACCTTTCACTGCTTTCCGGGTCATATAGACTATGTCATATTGGGAGAGTATAACCTGCCACTTGGCTATCCTACCTGGCACGAATGGGCTTTCGAATACATATTTGATAGGATCCATCCTGGAGATGAGCCATGTCTTGTGATTCAACATGTAGTGCTTGAGGCAATTTGCTGTCTAGGCTAACGCGTAGCAAGTCTTTTCTAAGAAAGAGTACCTTGACTCACAATCAATTAACTTCTTACTCAGGTAATAAATAGCCCTCTCCTTTCGCCCGGTATCATCATGTTGTCCCAAAACACATCCCATCGAGTTATACTGGACTGCCATATACAGGATAAGAGGCCTTCCTGCCACAGGTGGGACCAATACTGGCGGTCTTGACAAGTATTGCTTGATCTTCTCAAAAGCCTCTTGGCAAACTGAATCCCATTGGGTGGAGTTGTTCTTCCGGAGTAGCCTGAAAATTGGCTCAGCTTTGGCAGTGAGATTAAAAATAAATCTCGAAATGTAGTTCAACTTTCCCAGAAAACTACGCACCTCCCTTTCTGTTCTTGGGGATGGCATCTCTTGAATAGCTCGAACCTTGTCTGGATCAACCTCTATTCCCTTCTCGCTTACTATGAATCCCAACAACTTTCCCAATCTAGCTCCGAATATGCATTTGGCAGGGTTCAGTTTCAACTGGTATTTCCTGAGTCTCTCGAATACTTTCCTCAGTACCTGCACATGACTTTCTTCTCCCCGGGATTTGATGATCATATCATCCACATACACTTCCACCTCTTTATGCATCATATCGTGGAATAATGTGACCATTGCACGCTGGTAGGTAGCACCAGCATTCTTCAACCCAAAAGGCATGACCCGATAGCAAAATACTCCCCATTGAGTGATGAAAGCAGTTTTATCCTTATCTTCCTCGTCCATCGGGATCTGATTATACCCTGATGCCCCATCAATATACAAACACCTGCCCAATCCCGCAGCATTGTCAACTAACACATCAATGTGAGGGAGAGGGAAATCGTCTTTCAAGCTCGCTTTATTGAGATCCCTGTAATCGACGCACACCCGAACTCTCCCGTCCTTCTTCATTACCGGGACCACATTAGCTATCCATTGGGGATATTTGACCACTTCCAGGAACCCAGCGTCATACTGTTTCTTGACTTCATCCCGAACTTTGAGCAGTGTGTCGGGATTCATTCTCCTTAACTTCTGCTTTACTGGGACTGTCCCTGGAACTAGGGGAATTTTGTGTGTCACTATCTGAGGGTCCAAACCCACTATATCATCATAGCTCCAGGAAAATACGTCGAGGAATTCTTTAAGCAGATTGATCATATCTCCCAATTCTTCACTCTCCACTACCTTGAGTTCCCTTTTTACTTCTTCTGTGCCTAAATTTATGGTGCGCGTTTCGTCTCCACAAGGCACGAGGGAGGGCTCATCCTTTTCACTGTCTTCTTGTGTAGGGTCTTCCTCAGAATCATTTGAAGTAATGGCAGTTATGGGGATTTCAAAATTAACCAGAGGAATCTCTGAATCTATTGGATTATTAGGTGTTAATTGATGAATGGTCCTGAATAAAAAAAAAATGTATATTAAGGATGGAATTCAAAAGAAAGAGAGAATTGGATTTAAAATGCGCTATTAATTCATTAACATTTGTGCCATAAGAAAAAGGTCCATTTACAGTATTACACTTGTCACCATGGACAAAATGATCAAGTGTAGATAACTAAAGGTACTTTACTCGAAATTGAGTACAGGGACGTCCTCGGTTGTCCAGTTGTTCAGCTCTTGCCCCTCAGTCGTTGGCGAGACTAGGGCCTCATACAAGGGATCCAGTTGGATGACATCTATGGATGGATCATCGGGTGATTCTTCTGTGTTTGCCGGATGCTGGATGACCGGTTTAGTGAAGATCTCCGTAATCCTCGGGACTACTTTCATCTTTTCCATTTTCCGATCGAACCTTTGATCCCTGAGCATTTTCCTCATCCAGAATCGTCCATCCATAAGGGCATCTTCCTCATAACCCAAACCGCAGCGGCCTACCTTCTGGATAGTTGGTATGGGTTCAACGATTCCCTGTAATGTGGCTCCTAGGCCTTTGCCTTCTTCGTACCCACTCCTTGTCATTATTTTGGCTACCATAGCCATAGCCCCTCCATTTTCTGAGATGGTTTCTTGTAAGTCGAGGGCTTGGAAGGAGCTTTCTAATGACTCCTCAGCTGCCTCCACATAGGGCAGTGATTGCGGCTTGGTGACTAGCAAGGCCTCCTCTCCTTTTACTGTGACGATTTTTCCGTCCCTGATGTATTTTATTTTCCGGTGCAGAGTTGAGGGAACGGCGTTCGCAGAATGGATCCAAGGCCTGCCCAGCAGCATTGTATAGGCAGGCTCAATGTTCATCACCTGGAATGTGACGTTGAAAGTGCATGCACCAATCTGAAGCGGCAAGTCAATATCTCCCAACACTTTTCTTCTGGTACCGTCAAAGGCTCTTACCACCATAGCACTTTGATGTATGTCCGATTGGTCAACTGGCAACCTAGCTAAGGTAGCGCTAGGGAGTACATTGAGAGCTGACCCGTTATCAATAAGTACCTTGGCTACTATACAACCCTTACACTTCACTGTTACATGTAGAGCCTTAGTGTGCCTTAAACCCGCAGGGTCTATCTCGTCCTCCGAGAAAGTAACAAAGCTGGATGCCTGGATTTGTCCCACTATCTTCTCAAATTGCCCCGGAGTAATGTCGGGGTTTACAAATGCCTGATCCAGAATTTTCTGCAGGGCTTGATGGTGCACCTCTGAGCTCAAGATCAGTGACAGCAGTGAAATCCGTGCAGGCGTCTTCCTCAACTGTTCCACCACATCATACTCACTTTGCTTCATTATTTGGAGTAACAACTCCTCCTCTTCTTTATGCTCAGTAGGCTCTGCTTCCTCTGTCTTCTCTACATCCTCTTCTGCATTCTTCCATGACTCTCCCACCTTTACTTTCCCTTTTCTCTTTTCTTTTTCTTCGTTACTATAACACCTCCCACTTCGAGTTATGAACTCGACCTCTTGCTCAAGGGAGGAGGGCTTTGTGGCAGTGATGGGTTGGGGACCGATCTGGGGAGTAGCACTGGTGGTGGGTCCAGCATAAGTCATCTGAAAGTGTGCATGAGGAGTGAAACATGGCTTAGGAGGTGCCGAAGGTGAAGCATGGCTAGGAGCCGGTATACTGCTCGACGCTCCTTGAGTGAAGACTTGGAAATTGTAGTTCCAAGGTATGGCATGGGTGTTGGTAACAGGGAGCTGAGATGGGGCTCGGATAACTGTTACCGGTGGTGAGGCTACCGTGGGTGAGAAAGTGATTCTGGGTTTAGGGGTGGGAGCATTTTGGCTATATCTAGTGGTATTCACTCCCTCTTCCATCTTCGACCTCGTCTGGCATCTCAGAACCTTGAGAGACAATAAGTTCCGAACCTCTTGCCTGAATCCCTCACAGCCCTACAGCTCGTGATCAGCTGCCCCTCCATGATAAGGACACCCCGTACTCTCTTCCAATCCCGCTACCTGAGGGCAGAGGTAGCCTTCCTTTATTGCTAGAGCAAAAATTTCCTTAAAGTAAGGAACCAACTTGTCTACTTCCAGCGTTGATCCTCCTTCATCAGGCTCTATCATATTTACACCACTGCCTGCATTATGGTTAGGCAGTGGGTTTGAGGTAACATTGGGGAGGGAACCATTTCCCTCAATCTTCAACCACCCGTTTCTGATTAAAGCGTGCACTCTTCCCCTGAGTGCCCCGCAGTTATCGGTTGAGTGCCCTTGTGCCCCTCCATGGTACTCTGGCAGGCGGTAGCATCATACCACCTGGGGTATGGTGGCTGGATCGGGTCTAGGGGAACTGGTACAATTTGGTTTATACCGATAAGGTATCGGTATATTTCACTGAGTGGGAGGGGAAGAGGTGGATCAGGGTTTCTTGGGGGTCTTGGGTTGTTTAGTGGTGGTCTTGATTGAGCGGGAGGAAGAGATGGTCTTGGTTGGTAATTTGTAGGTGGAGGGTATTGTGGGCATGGGTGTGGATAATTAGGGAAATGAGGTGGAATATTTGCGACTGTCTGGCCATGAGGGGGAGGATATGGCCGATAATTGTTTTGAGGGAATGGGGAGTAATTATTCTGCCGGGTGACTGAATGGACATCACCCTCCTTTTTCTTGCCAAAGTTGGCAGTTTTCTTTGCAGGGTTCTCAGCCAACTCCTGCAATCGTCCCATTCTTAGGTTGGCCTCTATCCTTTCACCAGCCTGTATGATGTCAGAGAAGCTGTTGGAGGTATTCCCAATCATCAAGTTGAAGTAAGGGGCCTTCAAAGTTTCGATGAACAAAGAGCATAGCTCATTGTCGGTCACCGGGGGATGCACTTCTGCCGCCTTTTCCCTCCATCTCTGGGCATATTCCTTGAAGCTTTCTCTGTCTTTCTGTACTGAGTTCGGAGGTCCCTTCTCGTGGGGCCACATCACAATTAAATTTGTCTTGCTTTAAGAAGGCATCGGCTAAATCCTTCCAGGAGCGCTTGGTTGCTCTGTCCAACTGAATGCACCACCTCAAAGCTGCCCCTGAGAGGCTCTCATGAAAGAAGTGGACCAGCAGTCTATCGTCCTCTGTCAGAGCAGACATCTTGGCGATATAGGTGGCCAAGTGAATGCGAGGATCTGAATTCCCTGTGTACTTATCGAAGTGAGGGACCTTGAACTTGGGTGGCACCACCACATCGGGCACTAATCTTAGTGATGCCACGTCGACCGAACCATACATATTCAGCCCTTCAATTGCTCTCAATCTCTCCTCTAGAGCAGATAGTTTCTCACTTTCTTTTGTCTTATTTTCCCCTCCCACTGCATGATATGCTCCGTGGAGCCGAGGGTGGAGTAAACTGGAGGATTAGGATTGAAGGGTGAGGCTCGGCATTTGAGACAGTAGGGTAATAGGAGAAAGGCAGGTCATTAGTCATGACGGCCGGATTGTGATGTTGTCGGGTCCGGGATAGGTGATTGAAAGGTGAAAGAAGTTGAAGCTTGGTGAGGATCATTTGTTGGAGGTGGTGGAGGAGGTAATGGCAGGCTAGGCTCTGCTGTGGGTTTATTCTGGGACATTTCCCTCATTAGTCTCATAAGTTCTGAGACCTGATCTTTCAATTCGGAGACTTGCCCCTGTAGGTTCTGTACTTGTTCCTGACCTTCCATTATCTTCTTCGTCCGATATCTTGTTAAGTACACTCGCTTGGGCTGAACCGTATGCTTGGTCAGACTTGCCTTGTTTGAAGCAATATTGATTTCCTGTAAGGAGTAAAAAAAGAAAATTTTAAATGAACTTTGAATTTTGCAAAGGAATTAAAAGTCCTGGTTTGGACGAAGGATACAGTGGCATTTGAGAGCCAGGTTGAAATCTGTAAAAGGATAATCGCCCCAATTTTATCATGGCATCGTTCGAAAGTCTGACTGTGAATGACTGGATTGAATGCGCATTTATGATACCTGTCCATATAGCGCATTCAATTTTTCACATAACCCTAGCGAGGGAGTTCCTACGGGAGTCATATTATTCATTCACAAATTTACTAAACAATGGTCCAGAAATCATTTCATTAACTGAATAATTTGTACATCGTATCCTCTACATTGGCCTAGGCTCTGGAAGGTTCTTTATAATAAGATGACATCTTCTGAGATACTCATATAACCTTTCTTCTTGCTTGGCAGGGTCGAAGGCTTTGAGAGCATATTCGGATTCAGGTAATAATTCTTGTTTTCCCTGTGCTATCGTTCTTTCCAGCTGGTCAACATTCTCTTTCAGTCCTTGATAGAGAGCAGCTTGTTTTTCTTTCTCTTTCCTTTCCTTAGCACACTCTTTCAAGATATCGTTGATGAGTAGTGCCTGTTCTTTTAAGTCGAGCTTCTTCTTTTTGTTTTCCTGTTTATATTCTTCAATGAGCACCTCTTGGTATTTCATCTTTTCCTGAAGCTTACTATTCTGCACTTTTACTTCTTTTACCTCAGCTTAGATAGAGTCTTTTTCCTTTTCCCACTGTTCCTCTTGCTCTTCGAACCCCATCCTTTCAGCCCTTACCTCTTCCTTGAGCCTTCTCACTTTTCTTTTAAGTTTCTGCTGTTGGTCCTCCAACTATTTTATTTGTTCTTGCAGTTGTGAGTTCTCGGTGTTTGCTTTTTGTAGTGAGTCAAGCAGACGATTATCAGCTTCTTCTAATAGGATGTTTTGGCGAGGGTTATTGTCCTCAAATTCTGTAGTTGAGTGTTCTCGGTCCCTGTCAGCTCTCCATTTAAGATAATCGCCTGAGGCACTTGGGCCTTTAGGCGATCTCTCCATCAAAGTAATGTTTTCCCAAGACTTGCGAGCCAGTTTCAATCCTTCCTCTTCCTTGAGCTCATGGTAGAAGTGACCTTGGTGGTATTCTTCAATGTTGATCATGGACTGCGTTGAGCCAAACTGCCTCATTACCAATGCCGGAGTGTAACTTGTATATCCGGTTACTCCGATTAGGGATACCGACTAATTACCCCCTGTACCGATCAAAATGGGTTAGCCTGGCGTCCACAGCTTCCTCCAACAGTAATCATGGCTATTGAAACTCAAAATCCGTTCCCACCACTGCTGTTCATTCTTCGGACTGATTACTAACCGGGTCATCTTCTCGATGGGAGGCTGGTCAAGGTACCAAGTTAATCCCTTTGTCTCCACAGGACACATGTGACTGATAATCCAGAGGTATAGCAACTGAGAACAACACTTAATGGACCCTTTCCCCTGTTGTCTGTAGTAGGTTAGGGTTAACAAGGTTTCCGCAAGAATTGTCAGTATCGGATTGATCTCCTGCCTTTCTACCGTCCAGAATGCTTCCACCGCTCTGCAAGTTACGATTCCCAATGGTCCCGGGAACAAAATCAGACCATAGATCCCCAAGGCGAGTGCCACTGAAGCTTGATTCCATTTTTTCTCTTGGAGGTACTGATCTAACCACTTCTGGAGATACGTCCAATACCAACCATGTGTGTTTCCTTTGACTGTTTCTTTTGACTTTGCCTCCTCCGAAGGAATACCCAACAAATGTGTTAATCGTTTCCAGGTCTTCCTATGCTCAAGGTGTAGGTAGATCCGATTCTGTGTTGAATAAGGGATCCCTAGTAATGCCTAATATTCTTCCATAGTGGGAACTGTATCAATATCATTGAAAGAGAATACCCCGTACTTAGGGTTCCAAACCGACAACATGGCTTTTAATGCCAGGATTTGGACCTTGACTCGCATTAAGGTTGCAATCCTCCCATACTTCTCTTCAAATCGTGCCTTGACCTGATCGGGAAGCAACCTCCATCCATTAGACAGACCCTCGAGGCTGTTCATTCTGACTTCAATTTTATTCAGATCTAATGAAGGTAGTAAGCTAGCATGTGCCTTGGAAACATCATTTTGTGGGAGTACTGGAGTATGAATCAATTTGGACCAAAGTTTAGCATTCTGAACTTCTTCTGCTGACTGACTCGAGGATGCCATGATAAATATGATGCCTATCCTTTTAGAGACTCTTGGTTTGGTAATGCCTGCGGGAAAATTTGTTAGCAAGATAAATTAGGGTAATTTTGAATCATACTGTTGACAGGATGACACGTACACATTTATCAAAGTAGGAAAATGTGTAGGTGTTTTAGTAGAATTCAAGATTACCCTCACAAAAATGAATAAAAGGAAATTAAAGCAGAAAAGGATGAGAGTAAGTATGCCCCTTTTGTCCTATAATAGGGAGACTCCTGATATCAGACGAGCGCTACCTATTTGGGTAGTTCTATCTTACAAGGTAGCTTACTACGGCTTTCAGCTATCGTGATAGTTTAGCTCAGGGTCTAATTTTCTAAAAGCCACAGGTTCCCAAATTGCCCCTACTGTAAACAGTAGGGCCCCATTCTATAACCATGATATTATCGGGAAAATTCCACGAGTATCACAGTGGATAGAACATGTTTCAATTTGAGCAGAAGCCTTCACGGATACTAACGGGGTAGAACCCACGGGTACCGCTACATGACTCCCTCCTACTTTCCTAAAAGGGTAAGAAAGCCCGGGTATAGGGCCAAAGTGTGTGAGGACATCGTGTGAGTGTTCAGTGTGTGAAGGGACACCTTTACCTCTTCCCAATTCAGGGGGATTTTATTTTTCCATTTTTCTTTTTTTCCTTTTTTTTTTAAACGAAGAGCACTGTAAGGAGATAAAACAGGCAAAACAAGCAAAATAGTTAGCCGCAATAACAATAATTAACGTATAAAACATCGCTGAATGAGCCCATCTAACTATAATTTGATCGGACAAAATTAAATCTACTTTTGGACCACTAGACCGGAGTTAAGTCAGTCTTTGAAATGTCCCCAGTGGAGTCGCCAAGCTGTCGCAAGGGATTTTGCGGTCGCCTGAACGAACCCTCACCGAAGTGGGAAAGAGTGAGGAGTCGCCACCTTAGTTTTAAGGGAAACTAAAGAAAACCATTTGTGAAAATAAATTGAAATGGAACCACTTCAAGGCAGAGATTCTAGGTTCGGGGTCCGTAAACGGGTGGGGAAGGTGTTAGGCACCCCACCTCGTCCCTTAATAAGGGTAAGTAGATTTAATTTTGCATTAGTTAGGAGGGCTTGAATGGATATGTTGATCCTTTTGACTAAAGGAGCATTTGATTTTTCACTAAATTTGGATCACCCAGATACATAAGTAAATGAGACAACCTTAGTGAGTTACTGGTGCATGTTAATCTTATCTAAAAGAACTATTTTATTAAAATTTAATTTAAGAATTGTATAAGAACTCTTCTCCGAACTCTTTAATACTTATTAAAATTTTGAGTTGAGATCGGATAAGAACTCTCCTCCGATCTCTATTAAATCATTAAAAATTTTGAGTTGAGACCGGATAAGGACTCTCCTCCGATCTCTATTAAGTATTTATTTAAAATTTTGATTTGAGACCGGATAAGAACTCTCCTCCGACCTCTATTAAGTATTTATTTAAGATTTTGAGTTGAGACCGGATAAGAACTCTCCTCCGATCTCTATTAAGTATTTATTTAAAATTTTGATTTGAGACCGGATAAGAACTCTCCTCCGATCTCTATTAAATATTTATTAAAATTTTGATTTGAGACCGGATAAGAACTCTCCTCTGATCTCTATTAAGTATTTATTTAAAATTTTGATTTGAGACCGGATAAGAACCCTCTTCCGATCTCTTTTTTAAATTAACAGGAACCTTAATGGGATCTTTCCGATCTCCCAAATTTTAATTTCAGCTACATGTCATAAGGTCCTAAAGCTAAAGATTCTGATGTTCTAAGGTGTTGGGGGGGGGGGGGGGGTAAGGCTTCTAATTGATATTTTGTGACTAAATAAGAGAAGCTGGGCTGAACTTTGATGACTTCCCCTAAGGTCACTTTACCAGTACCTATTAATGTTCGATCTATTCTGTTTCATTTACTTTGGTTTTATTCCACTCTATGGCATCTTGCCGAATTCCCGTTTACGTCAGCCTAATAGTTTGGCTATTTTTCTGACGTGTTATTCAGGCTCTCTCTCTTAAAAGAGACCCTTAAGTTGCAGTTACCTACGTTTTACCTGACCACTTACACGCTACTAGGAGATAGAAAACTTGCTTTCAGAAATGACAAAGATTAATAAAATGATGGACTGATCACTAAAGAGACAACTCGAGAGAATAACATTCTTTGGGGTTCTTTTGCACAAAATTAACTTGGAGAAAATTGCATACGCAAGAATAACGAAGAAAGTGCGAAAAAGTAAACGTAAACAGTTAATAAAACAGCAATATGAGCTCTTACCTGTAAGGAGCCAAATCTATTGAAATAACTACGGGGTGACAAATGGTGATAAGACAGCGGACTGATTAGCCTGAGGATTGATGTTCGTCGTGAACTGAAGGGTACTTAGCTAAAATACAATCAGATTAAGATAAAAACCGAGTGAAATGAAGTTGAGCTTGGATAATGGGAATGAAGACAGAGATGATAAAGGGCTGAAAGTGAGAGTGTGATCAGATAATGAACAAACTGAAAATGTAGAGTTTCAGTATTCAGAATCCTTTTCAAGAAAACGCTTCAGAAAACTAGTTTCAAAAGCCTTTCCAATCAAAACTTCAAAGTAGCAGAGTAACAAACTGAATCAAATTTCAGAGATCTTCCGCTATAATAACTACCTCTTTTTTTGCCCGCCCCTTGAACAGTTTTTCATGCAGGTATTTATAGGAATCGGGTGCTCCCCATGAAGGGTCAGGATTTATTTTGAGGGAGATGGAGGGTCTGGATTTTGAAGGACATGATCGGATGTTCAGGAATTAAAGAGAATCAAAATGAATGGCTGAGATCATTCTTCAGAATATTTGTCCTTTTCTTCTTTTAATCTGACGGTCCCAAATCTTCTTGTCCGGAACGATCTGAGGGCTAAGAGCGAAAGACGCTGGTATTGTCGTCTTCTCTCTTGATCCAAGGGTTCCGGGTTTGTCCTTACCAGTGAGATCAACGGTGGGGATTGGGATGTCTGAGGTGTCATGACATACCACGCACTGTCAGCATTTCGGGCGATTCTTAGGCGTGCGGTGGAGATCTCGTCTGCAACGCTTTAACTACCTCAGCTCTGATTCTGACGATGGTTATTGGGATTTGTCTTATTCTTTTTTCCTTCCGATCTTCCCTCTTTCTGATCTCTTTTACATGCTCTTTTCCGATCTTTCATGCTGGTCTCCCATCTTCCGATCTATTATTCCGATCTTTCCCTTTCTCGGTCGGTGCGGTCAAAGCATTAATTTCCTCGATTCGAAGCGTTAAGCCGTTTACCTTCGACAATAAATGCCCATTTTCCCCTATATATACCCCTGACGACAGAGACATTTCCTTCATCTGATTTTCCTCTCTTCCTTCTTTCTTTTCCAGTTCTAGCTGCTCCGGCGGTCATTCCGGCCATGATTGTGGCTTTTGATCCCTCTCCGATGGACTTCCTTATTCCTCGACTGAAAATTTACGACCCCGGTGATCGCATAACCTTGTCTGATGATGGTGAGAGGACTGGGTTAATTGACCGATCTGGATTGCGGACCTCGACCGTGCCGATCCCGAGTTGTTCAACTGGCATGGTCGAGAAATTGATTTTGGCCGAGCAAATTGCTGATGCTCCGCTGACCCTTGGCGGTTGCTTCCTCAAGTTCATTCGGCTTCTCACCACATTGAGTGTTCCGACAGCGGTTTCCTTCCACATTGGGTGTTCTGACAGCGGATTAAGCTCCGATCGGCGACACCCTTGGGATCAGTTATAAACCTGGGACTCTTTAGATAGGATGTTCCACCGGTCTCTAGAGATCGCCCAAATGATGTAATCCTTCAATGTAATCAGATCTCTAGAGATCGCCCAAATGATGTAGTTAGACCTTCATTGTAATCCGATCCCTAGAGATCGCCCAAATGATGTAATCCGATCTTTGGAAATAATAATCTTGTTTCTCCAATTATTATCTTATTGATTACTTTCCGATCTCTGATATATTTGTCCGATCTGGTTCCTAACAAAACGACTCTTAACTAATCATTCATTCAAAAATATTCAACTTATTATGCCGATCTCCATTTAACCGATCTCCTTGGAATGTTCGAGAGACGTGTCAGAACAGCTGGCGAATCTCGTTAACCGATGCACTGCCTAGAACCTCGTGAGCATTAAATGCTCGGACAAGTATAAATAGGGGTGAGGGGTTAGCCATTTGCTCCTGTATGTCATTTTCAATCTCTCGCTCACAACCTCAAAGTTCTCTCGTTTGCTCAAGTTCTTCCGACGCCGATCAGACTCTGGTAAGGGCTTTGATCTTCTTTTTAGTTTAAGTTCTTTGTTTTCTTTGAAAATGAGCAGTGCCGAGGGTCAAAGAGCGGCGAGTCCTCCTTCCATTCAGTTCTCGTGGTCGTCTGACGAAGAAGAGGTGGTCGGGCCAAACGTGCAAACAGAACCTCCTAGGGCCTCTGTTCTAGCTCGGGGGCGGATCGGACCATCAAGGCACGTACCCTCTTCAGGGAGGGAGAATCTCCCTATGGATGAGCTGCCATCGATCTTACAAGAGTCCAATCTACAATCGTTTAGCCAGGAGTATAATATTCGCCCTGATTCGTACGAACTTATCCGGTGCTACGGCGATCACCGAGCCGATCACTTCTTTGAAGAGAATAACCTGGTTATGGTATACGAGGAACAGTTAAAGGCCGGTCTTCGGTTCCCTCTGGATGACTTCTTCAAGGAGGTCCTGAAACTTCACCGGGTGTGCATTGCTCAAGTTCATCCTAACTCGTGGCGGATCTTAGTAGCCTTCCGAGGTCTATGCCGAGCTAAGGGAATCAGACCTACGGCTAAGGTGTTCGCCGAACTGCAGAGCTAACTTCGCGAAAGGACGGCGAGCACTTTGGTTCTTTCAGCGAAGCCTCATTGCGGGCTCTTCACCGATCGCCCTCCTCCCTTAAAAATTGGAAGAACCGCTTCTTCATTCGAGGAGCAAAAATCCGACTGCTTTGAGGACTTCCCCGTATTTGGTGGCACGGGGCCCTGCCAAGCGCATTAACTGAACCGGGAGGAAAGCTTAATAGTGATGGATCTGAAGAATCAGCCGCCACTTAAAAGTATTCTGTTTAGATGCACGATGACGCCGAAATGCACCATTGGACCCTACGGTGCTCCGGCCAAGATCGCGAACTTCCGCTCTCGACTCAAGACCGGTATTTTATAAATCTCAGATCTCAGGACCTTAGCGATCTCACTGACCTCTTCTTTGTGCAGGTATGGCGGGTGATGAGGGTTCTAGGAAGCGGAAGAAAGAAAGAGAGATCTCCCGAAAAGTAAAGGAGATGAAGCGTTCGGAAATGCTTCGAACTCCCGGCCATGAACTAGGGGAGACGCAGGGAGGCCCGTCACGACCTTCGGGGCCACCGATCACTGAAGCTGTCCGATCTCCTCCTCAACAGGAAGAGCTGGCTCCACCTCCTCCAGCTGCTCCAAGCACAGAAAGGGGGCCTTCTCAATCTTCTGTGAGAGCCTCTTCTCGTGGCGCTCAAAAGTTGATCGAGTCCCTGAAGAATAACCGGACTGTTCGGGAGAACCCCGGTTTTGCCAAAGTCTTGGGGTCTTCCATCTGCCTTAGGGAGGATCGGGACAGGCTATCCCCGGACAGCCTTGACGATATCTTGACTCGCGCCATGAGCCTGAACGTGGAGTGCCTGGTGAACCAGACCATAGTTCGGGAAAAGGCTCATCGCCTGGGCAAGGAGGTTGAGAAGAAGAATCAGGAAATGGCTTCCCTTCGATCCCAACTCGCATCCGCTCAGGATTACATATCTCAAGTTGAGGGGCGGGCGAAGTTCTATGAAGACAGTGGTGGCGAACGTAATCATGTTCGCCGAAAGGGATCGTGCTCTCGGGGAAGTCCGGGCGCTCCGGGCCAACGATGCTTCTCAGGTCGCCCAACTTATCGAGGAGCTTAAGGCGAAAGACGAAGAAATGGTGACAGGGATAGCTGGTGCCTATGTGAATGCTCACAAGGACCTCTTGGCCGAACTCCAGAAGCGTTACCCAGAAGAGGACTTCTCTTGGATGGCCGACCTGGCTCCCGGGGGCGAGGTTGAGGATAGTGAAGAGGAGGGAGAGGATGAGCGAAATGTAGATCAGGCTGGGGGTGATCCCTCAGCCGAATAACTTGTACAAATTTTGCAATGAAATGAAATGAAATGACTCTTTTGTTCAATGAATGGTTGTGATCGAAAAATTTCTAAACACTTGATTGTCTGAGTATGTTGAAATAACTGAAAGCGATTATTATCCTAAGTGTGAGAGATCGGAAAACACGACATGCATGAGACTGGTAAGGAACCAACGCTAAACGGAACTTAATTGAAACTTTGAACATCTAAGATTGGGATCTTCATTAAACCGAATTGAAACCTTATATTGATTATTCCTAAACTTTTAAAAGGGAGGTCGACCATGAATACTGGCAGCAAGGCTCTAGTGTTAATTTAATCTCGTCTGACAAAAGAGATCGGGAATATAATTAACCGGTCAGGATATTTGACAATGGGCTTGAGAGATTGGTGAATGATTGAGAGACCGGTAAGGCTTAGCATTGACTCAATTCTCTGTGAAGAGAGATCGGAACTGTGGTTAAATGGCAAGGAGAGACTTAGTGCTAGGGATCGGTTTCAAGGTTTATTGATTCTGGGGATCGGCCAAAATATGGTGTCGACAGATCTCATGATCAAACACACAATAAAATCATATAATCAACAATCTAAATGGCAAATATCGTGGCTCTGATACCAATTGAAGGAACGGAAGCGTGAAAAACACAAGTTTATACCATTGAATTCAAAAATTTTCACCTAGGGTCACATGCATCATGCAAGATTTATTTTTATCTATTTGATTTCAATGATAAACAACATATTAAAACACTTTTAATATGTTTTTGGATCTGTATTTGCCATTTAAGATTTTATAATTAATCAGATTAATTTTAAAACCCTAGATTAAATCAAGAACGATTACACTAACCTCTTGATGCACTGCAGCATGTCTGCGCCTTTGAGATTCGTCTTCGTGACACGGATGTTGTCCTCTAGCTTGTCCACACCAAGAACACCTATGGCAGCCCTTGAACAGCTTCTAAAGCCTTTTCTATTAATTAGAAATTCAAGTTCTGCCTTTTAAGAGATTAGAGATGTAAACAGGACACTAGAAACAATTTCTAGTGTTCTTAATTCAAGAGATTGATGGCTAATCTCTTTGAATTGATAAGAGATGAAGAAGAAGAGATAAAAACCCTCAAAGTGGCGTGAAAAAGGAGTGTGGCTGCTGGTTGTGTTTTATTTTCTCATAACAACACTTAAATAGCTAGGTTAACACATTAAACCCTTGCCACATGTCACCCTTTGATTAGCTCTAGGTTTAAGTGACCCAATCACATTGTGCAAAGTGTCAAACCTATATTTAATCTTGATTTTAATCATCTTACATGATTAAAAAACATTTGGCAAGCTTATGTGTAATGCCACGTGTCACCATCTCATGGTGCCACGTGTCACACTGCAAAATGACCAAAATGCCCCTGTGTCTTAATTTTGAGTTCTCAACTCAAAATAATTATTTTTCTTCTTCTAATTAATTTATATCAAATATAAATTAATTAATTAATCTCTATTAATTAATTTCTCATTAATTAAATTCATATTTAAACACTTTAAATATAAATTTAATTTATACTACACATCCAATAATCTAGATTTGGTTTCAAGTCATGCTAGGGACTTTGCAATTTAATTGCAAACCGAACCTATTTAATTAATCAATTTAAAATCTTTAATTAATTAATTAAATCATATTTAATTAGGTGATAACTTGTGTATGTGTGTGACTTACTAGGCTCATCACTAATTGGCAATGAGACATGATATCAACTCTTAATATCATCAGAACTCTTTCTTACCATAAATGATTTCTCTAAATCATTTTATGAATCTCATAGACCATGGTTAACACCTAGCATAGCATGCCATGGCCACCCAATTAGTAATAAGGTTTACCTTAAATGAACCTATAATCATATGTTACCATGCACTAGAATCTCTCTACATAAAATCCCAACTCAAGCCGAGTCATGGTTTATGTCAAACTCCATTTGCTATGAATATTATGTTCTCTTTTAATTCCAGTTCTTGATTAAAAGATTTTCTCATCGTAAACTCTTTTACAATAAATCTATCTGTCTCTGCCAGAACTTGAAACATCAAGAACAATTAAATGAACATAGGATTTTATCTCTATTTACTTAGAGGAACAGATTCCATCTTGATCAACACCTACCTCCATATATAACTAGTAGGAGCCAACACATGCCCATATACCCATACACAGTACAAGTATGAAAGCAGTACCAAACTCAAACTACCTATATACAAGATAACTGTGCTATCTCAGGTCTAAAGATTATATGCACTGAT
The DNA here is from genome assembly GCF_030052815.1 of Hevea brasiliensis. Lineage (NCBI taxonomy): Eukaryota > Viridiplantae > Streptophyta > Magnoliopsida > Malpighiales > Euphorbiaceae > Hevea > Hevea brasiliensis. The sequence goes on along the minus strand of NC_079498.1, from coordinate 70,517,096 downwards.
ATGATTTATGACAAAACATTAACAAGAGTAAACTCCATGTGCTTGTCATAAGTGTCACTGGTTCGGCCTACTTATCATTTATAAGTGCCTATCATGTTTGTTATATGGCATGAGACTCACCATTCCATCTTATTTATATCTCATATAAATAACTTAGGAACAAACATGAATACAATCATTCTGGATAAGTCATGTCCTTATTATGAAGTATCCTCGATTGTGAACCTATTTATGATACTTTGTGCTAGAAATATTGTCACTCATATTCTTAACAACCTAAGAATAATATTTCTAACAAAATATCAATGGACCTTTTCTATTACACATAAATATATTATATAAAAAGAAAAGTGGAAATGCCATTTATTAATAAAATATGTACAAGATACATACTAAATGATATGCTCTAGGACATACTACTAACAGTACAGACACCTCTTGCACTGGTGGAGCAGGATCTCCCCGATTTCCAATATCACTCCAGTCGGGATACAGCCTACTACTTCCTCTTCTACTGCCCTCTGCGATTCTGAGTCCATACCTTAACCTAAAATAACCAAGAAAATAGATCTGCATTAGTGTCACCTCAACTCATATGAATGCAATGCATGTTATGCACACTATCTCATTCTATCTATCTATGTCTAGGAACGCCTAAACCGTGCTCTGATACCAATAAATGTAACACCCCTCACCCGTCTACAGTGTAGCCGAGCAAGGCGTGCTACAATCGGTGCAGAAGCACCCTAATTTATCTTACTTTATTTTTTTAATAATTTTGAATTCGTTAAATTTGACATCAATTATTTTTTTCGACGGAGAAACTAGCGGAGTTTCTCCTATTTTATTATCATTTGACATATTTCAATATTCACCTGTTTGAAATTCAATAATATTTCCAAAATAAAATCTTATCCATGCTAATCATAATTACCTCATATTTCAAATCTCATCCATACATTTCAATTTCATAATCATTTTCATACATTTCCATTCATACTCAATTCATATGTAAACATTCTCAAATTTCATGAGCAAAATTTTCAAATTTCCTTAATTTACATAATTTACAAAGTAATTACAAAATTTCATAATTTACATGATATACAAATTAATTACAATTTGCTAATTTATATTACAATATAAGAAATAAATAACATACACAAGATACATGATATGCTTAAGGTGAGCCCTATCTACATGCATTGCTAAGGAGGTGACAACCTTGAACGCTCTGCAGATCAAAACTCCAAAATCTCTGTTTAGTATTACTGGCTTTAACTTGAAGACTGCGAGAAAACAATTCCATAGCGCTAAGCATTGCTGCTTAGTGGTGCGATAATATAACAAGGAAATAATATATAAATAAAGATAGAAACAAAATTCGGATAATTAAGATTTATTTATACTTCACATGCGGTTTCTAAAATTTAATATGTTTTATCCTAATTTAGTCTTCTTTGGAAGTGTTTATTTCGCCAATGTACAGTAATAATGTACAAAGAAAAAATGATCTAAAAATAATAAATATATGCTTATTTTATCGTGTAAGTCACATTTGCAATATTTATGTGTGTTATATTTTTTAGCATTTTCTCAATACTTTCTAGGTTGTCTCAGATTATTTCATAATAAGTAAATTTTGATATCAGTCCAGTTCATTTCGATTTATTTCTAATAAATAATTATTCCAATTTATTTTAGGTCATCCTACTCATTTACTTAATTTCTAATATTTATAATTACTAATATTCTTAACTTATTTCAATAAATTTCACTGCCCAAGTAACCTATGACAGGATGACTAAATTGGATAACGGGTCGTTGGCACTGGACACCGCGTTGTCTCGGGCTGTCATACCATGGGACGCAGAACGTCAACCACGTATGCAGTCAGTATGGCTAAGAAGCCATGATATTACCTAATCGGGCATTAAGCCATGAGTGCAGGCATAAAGCCATGAATATGGGCATAAAGCCATGAATACAGGCATAAAGCCATAAATACAGGCATAAAGCCTTTCGCAGTACTGCTAAAACAATACCCTATTAGCATGCCAAACTATCCAATCTGACACACATGTCTAGGTAATACAAGGGCACATAATATCATTAAATATTAATATATTGTGTTTTATGACTTTATTATTTCATGATAAATTTCAATTATAATTCATACATTTATTTGATCATTTATATGATCACAATTCACATCAATTATCCTTTTATACCATTTTACTCAAAATACTCCTCCTCTCTACAATAATGAGAACTAATGTCTCATTTATACATTAATATGGTTTACTTATTTATTCATTATGTTATTCATATTGATCACAATTCTAAACAATGGTTCACATGTACCATTGTATTCAAAACAATTTTCCTTTCTCATTTATACATTCAAGAATCTACTTATGTAATTACAAATTTTATATTTCAAGTTGAGTTACTAATATTTTATGAATTCCATTTGTGATGGGCATATAAGCCCTAGCTATCTATTCACATCAATTAGGTGACTTATTTTTCATGTTTCAAGTAATCCATGAATATTTCATGGATTTCAAATTTATGGCCTTAATTTCTTTTTAACAATTTTGACTAGGATGCATAGTCCACCTTTGTCATACAATTCTAAGCATTTAAGCTTAGAATTGGTTCTAGGTCTTCATATTAGTTTGCTAATTATTTTGATTACTATTCACCTTACTAGTCAACCAAAATGTTGATTTTTTAATACATAATAAATTTATTGAACCTAAGTTCTCCAAGATACCACATTTTGAGTTTTATATTTTCTAGTATTAATTGCCAATTGCAATTTAAAGTCCCCTAGATGCATTTCTAATTTCAAATTTTGAATTTCAAGTTTTGGTGTCACTATTCACCTCATTGGTCAACAAAAATGTTGACTTTTGGATAGAAAATAGATACATTGGTTTTAGCACCCCCAATGTACCACATTTTACATTTAAAACTTGTTGAAATTAACCACCAAATCCATTTCCAAACCTAAAACCAAGAGAGCAAAATTTTCAGTTTTTGTTACCCAAATTTACTGTTCCATTGGATCCTGTTGCAGTGGGAATTTGAGGAAATGGTATGAAAGTTGTTCCTTATTTTGTCTAGTTGAATTTCATTTTTTGAATCACTCCATTTGGAGTTTTGTAGCTCTAGATATGGTCCAAAAACAACAACTGGCCGGATTTCAATTCTGCAGAATTTACCAAATCTACAGTACCATAAATAGTGATTTCCACTGGCTTGTTGAATGGGTTCTGGCCATAATTTTGGGTAGGTTTCTTCATGAAAGTTGTTTGTATATGTCTTATCTTGTTACTGTAAAAATTTCAGGTCAATTGACCATATCTACAGTGAGTTATGGCCTTCATTTGGTCATTCTGCAGAATCAGCTTGCAGGGTATCCGGATTGGGGCCAACTTTTGGTCCTCTTGATTTGGTCTTTTGGGCATGGTTTCTTCACCAAAAATGTGCCATTATAAGTCTAGTTTCATGTCTAATTGGCCAAACACCAATTAGACCTACACAGCCAAAGATATGGCAGTCCAAACAGGCTGGACTCACAGCCTCATTTCTGCTGTCTTTAGGCAGCCTACCAAAACTCTTTGTGACCCTCTAATGCACTTCAAATTATGGTCAACTTACCTCAAATGGTCACTAATTGACCATTAAAATGTTCTTTCAACATCACATACACAAAGTCCAAATTTCTCTCTAAAACCCTAATTCTCAAATAACCATTAATACACATACATCAATTCAACATACTTAATGATGTTTATGTCTCATACTCATGTTCAAGACCACCCATATACAACTTAAATTCATTCAACACTCATCAACACTTCCATCACTAAGGCTGCCAACAATTTTTTAAGTGGTCCATACATGGATATGTTCTTTTGATTTCATGAATTTCTAACTAAATCCATATACCTAACTTCAAATTTAAAGAGAAAAATGGAGAGATATAGCACTAACCTTAGTGGCAGAATTTTCTCTTGTTAATTCTTCACTTTCTTTTGTTTTCTTGGCTGCCAAACACTTCTCCTTGGTGTGGGTATAATTTTTAGTGAAGTAAGGATAAGGTTTTGAGGTGAGGAAGCTTAGGAAAATCAACCTTAAAAAAAAAAATGGAGAGAAAGCTTTTTTTGGCTATGGTGGACGTGAAATGAGGAAGGAGAATTCAGTTTTTCATTTCAATTTTCTGCCCATTTAACTCATTTTAAGTGGTTGATGGACATGTGTCATAATGTGATTGGATGAGAGTGCTTAGTGACATAAGCATGAGGTCAAAATTGTAATTTTAATTCATTTTTTTTTCTTTTCTTTGCTACTCATTTTCAATTCAATTTTTAGCAATATTTATTCACATTTTATGTCATAATAATTATTTACTTAACTGGAAAAGTCGGCCAAAAATCGTCTCTGAAGGCGAAATGACCAAAATGCCCTCTGTTTGGCTTAACGGGTCAAAATTATCTGTACCGATTGAAAAAATTTTCTAAATATTTTCTTGGCATTCTAATGCCATAGGAACCTCAATGACCCTTATCTGGAGTCCCAAAAATTATTTTATGAATTTTTCCTCGGGTCTAGGGCTCTTCGTTGCGAGAACCGCAACTTCCCTCTGGTTACCCATCGCTTGGGCACCGGCTCGTTTAACTTGGTTGTATTTTATTTCAAAAATTTTTACTGAATTTTTCTTATTAATATTTGAGTTAATTATGGTTCCTGACTTTAGTTTAAATATTTTTTCGGACGTTCTAGCTGTCCGGACCGACACCGGTCACCGGAACAGTAGAATGTACGGAGTTGCTACCGAGAGGGTGTTATAACTCTTCCCCTCTAATTTAAATTTTGTCCTCGAAATTTACTGGGTGTTTTGGGTTCTGAGATAATTCTTTTACCTTTCTATTACTCCCTCTGTCTACTGCTTTTATATATATGGTACTATTTAGTTTTTTTTTTTGTATCTATCATTATACACTTAGGCATATCAGAAGGGAAGGATACTTTACCTCAAATTCACATTTGGGGCTTCTTGCTCCTCTCCGGCTTGGGTGACATTTGGAAGTGGTGTTACTATTGTACTTGGTCATTCCACGACCTCTGTTTGGCTCCATGGTAAATTCCTCTTAGGACAATCTTTCAGACGATGGTCTATGGCCCCACATCTATAACAGGCTCCAGTCAATCCCCTACATTCACCTTTATGCCACTTGTTACAATGGCCACATTTTCTTGCTAGTCCTGGTGCACTCACTACTAGTGTTTCCGGTTGATCTCTTCTGGGTATAGGCCTGGGTCTGGATCTCCTACTTTGAAGCCATGATATTACCTAATCGGGCATTAAGCGATAAGTGCAGGCATAAAGCCATGAATACGGGCATAAAGCCATGAATACAGGCATAAAGCCATGAATACAAGCATAAAGCCTTTCGCAGTACTGCTAAAACAATACCCTATTGGCATGCCAAACTATCCAATCTGACACACATGTCTAGGTAATACAAGGGCACATAATATCATTAAATATTAATATATTGTGTTTTATGACTTTATTATTTCATGATAAATTTCAATTATAATTCATACATTTATTTGATCATTTATATGATCACAATTCACATCAATTATCCTTTTATACCATTTTACTCAAAATACTCCTCCTCTCTACAATAATGAGAACTAATGTCTCATTTATACATTAATATGGTTTACTTATTTATTCATTATGTTATTCATATTGATCACAATTCTAAACAATGATTCACATGTACCATTGTATTCAAAACATTTTTCCTTTCTCATTTATACATTCAAGAATCTACTTATGTAATTACAAATTTTATATTCCAAGTTGAGTTACTAATATTTTATGAATTCCATTTGTGATGGGCATATAAGCCCTAGCTATCTATTCACATCAATTAGGTGACTTATTTTTCATGTTTCAAGTAATCCATGAATATTTCATTGATTTCAAATTTATGGCCTTAATTTCTTTTTAACAATTTTGACTAGGATGCATAGTCCACCTTTGTCATACAATTCTAAGCATTGAAGCTTAGAATTGGTTCTAGGTCTTCATATTAGTTTGCTAATTACTTTGATTACTATTTACCTTACTAGTCAATCAAAATGTTGACTTTTTAATACATAATAAATTTATTGAACCTAAGTTCTCCAAGATACCACATTTTGAGTTTTATATTTGCTAGTATTAATTGCCAATTGCAATTTAAAGTCCCCTAGATGCATTTCTAATTTCAAATTTTGACTTTCAAGTTTTGGTGTCACTATTCACCTCATTGGTCAACAAAAATGTTGACTTTTGGATAGAAAATAGATACATTGGTTTTAGCACTCCCAATGTACCACATTTTACATTTAAAACTTGTTGAAATTAACCACCAAATCCATTTCCAAACCTAAAACCAAGAGTGCAAAATTTTCAGTTTTTGTGACCCAAATTTACTGTTCCATTGGGTCCTGTTGCAGTGGGAATTTGAGGAAATGGTAAACATGAAAGTTGTTCCTTATTTTGTCTAGTTGAATTTCTTTTTTTGAATCACTCCATTTGGAGTTTTGTAGCTCTAGATATGGTCCAAAAACCACAGCTGGCCGGATTTCAATTCTGCAGAATTTACCAAATCTACAATACCATAAACAGTAACTGCCACTGGCTTGTTGAATGGGTTTTGGCCATAATTTGAGATAGGTTTCTTCATGAAAGTTGTTTGTATATGTCTTATCTTGTTGCTGTAAAAGTTTCAGGTCAATTGACCATATCTACAGTGAGTTATGGCCAAATGAACACTGTTCATTTGGTCATTCTGCAGAATTAGCTTGCAGGGTATCCGGATTGGGGCCAACTTTTGGTCCTCTTGATTTGGTCTTTTGGGCATGGTTTCTTCAGAAAAAATGTGCCATTATAAGTCTAGTTTCATGTACAATTGGCCAAACACAAATTGGACCTACACAGCTAAAGATATGGCAGTCCAAACAGGCTGGACTCACAGCCTCATTTCTGCTGTCTTTAGGCAGCCTACCAAAACTCTTTGTAACCCTCTAATGCACTTCAAATCATGGTCAACTTACCTCAAATGGTCACTAATTGACCATTAAAATTTTCTTTCAGCATCACATACACAAAGTCCAAATTTCTCTCTAAAACCCTAATTCTCAAATAACCATTAATGCACATACATCAATTCAACATACTTAATGATGTTTATGTCTCATACTCATGTTCAAGACCACCCATATACAACTTAAATTCATTCAACACTCATCAACACTTCCATCACTAAGGCTGCCAACAATTTTTTAAGTGGTCCATACATGGATATGTTCTTTTGATTTCATGAATTTCTAACTAAATCCATATACCTAACTTCAAATTTAAAGAGAAAAATGGAGAGATATAGCACTAACCTTAGTGGCAGAATTTTCTCTTGTTAATTCTTCACTTTCTTTTATTTTCTTGGCTGCCAAACACTTCTCCTTGGTGTGGGTATAATTTTTAGTGAAGGAAGGATAAGGTTTTGAGGTGAGGAAGCTTAGGAAAATCAACCTTAAAAAAAAATTGGAGAGAAAGTTTTTTTTGGCTATGGTGGACGTGAAATGAGGAAGGAGAATTCAGTTTTTCATTTCAATTTTCTGCCCATTTGACTCATTTTAAGTGGTTGATGGACATGTGTCACAATGTGATTGGGTGAGAGTGCTTAGTGACATAAGCATGAGGTCAAAATTGTAATTTTAATTCATTTTTTTTTCTTTTCTTTGCCACTCATTTTCAATTCAATTTTTAGCAATATTTATTCACATTTTATGTCATAATAATTATTTACTTAATTGGACAAGTCGGCCAAAAATCGTCTCTGAAAGCGAAATGACCAAAATGCCCTCCGTTTGGCTTAACGGGTCAAAATTGTCTGTACAGATTGAAAAATTTTTCTAAATATTTTCTTGGCATTCTAATGCCATAGGAACCTCAATGACCCTTCTCTGGAGTCCCAAAAATTATTTTATGAATTTTTTCCAGGGTCTAGGGCTCCTCGTTGCGAGAACCGCAACTTCGCTCTGGTTACCCATCGCTTGGGCACCGGCTCGTTTAACTTGGTTGTATTTTATTTCAAAAATTTTTACTAAATTTTTCTTATTAATATTTGAGTTAATTATGGTTCCTGACTTTAGTTTAAATATTTTTTCGGACGTTCTAGCTGTCCGGACCGACACCGGTCACCGGAACAGTAGAATGTACGGAGTTGCTACCGGGAGGGTGTTACAACCTGTGGTATAACACACGGAGGGGTGTGTTTCATGGCCATAGGTGCATGTTATAATTGTGGAGGGAGCGGACACTTTGCTAAGGATTGTACTAGTCTATGTCGGTTTGGACCTTCTGCTACATCTGAGGGATCAGCCCAAGTCTCTGCACCTAGAGGGTCACAATAAGCTACTAGAGGTAGAGGTAGAGGTAGGGGTCCTGGTAACACTCCTGGAAGTCAAAGCACTGTTAACCAGCCAGTATCCAGTGGCGCACCAGTCAGAGTGTATACCATGCGTCAGAGGGAGGAGGCTGAAACATCAGACATAGTAGCTGGTATTTTCTCCATCCTTGACCAAGATGTATATGTGTTATTTGATCATGGCTCCACACATTCGTATGTTAGTGCTAGTGTGATGTGTTCTACTGCTATTCAGTGTGCACCAATGGTCTATGATGTGCTAGTAACTAGTCCATTAGGCTAGGAGGTCAGGGTAAATAGACTATATGTAACACCCTCCCGGTAACAACTCCGTACATTCTCTTTGATCGGTCGGTGTCCTGGACGACTAGAACGTTCGGAAAAATATTTAAACTAAAGTCAGAAACCATAATTAACTCAAATATTGATAAGAAAAATTTAGTAAAAAAATTTTAGAAATAAAATACAACCAAGTTAAACGAGCCGGTGCCCTAGCGATGGGTAACCAGAGGGAAGTTGCGGTTCTCGCAACGAGGAGCCCTAGACCCGGGGAAAAATTCATAAAATAATTTTTGGGACTCCAGAGAAGGGTCATTGAGGTTCCTATGGCATTAGAATGCCAAGAAAATACCTAGAAAAATTTTTCAATCGGTACAGACAATTTTGACCCGTTAAGCCAAACGGAGGGCATTTTAGTCATTTCGCCTTCAGAGGTGATTTTTGGCTGACTTGTCCAGTTGAGTAAATAATTAATATGACATAAAATATGAATAAACATTATTAGAAATTAAATTGAAAATGAGTAGTGAAGAAAAGAAAAGAAAATGAGGAAAAGGCTTATTTATGACATCATGGTGATGTCATTAAGAAAATTATAACCAATCACAATTAAGTAACCATTTAACTAACTAATAAAAGAGATAATTGAGACCAAGAAATAAAGAAAAAACCAGCAGCCATCTCTTTTCCATTCCAGCCGAAACCCTTGCCCATAGCCAACCTCCATTAACACACAATCAAAGCTTAATTTCCTCCTTCATTTCACCCTAAAACCCTAGAGACCTTTCACTAAAATTTGTCCTTGCACCTTGCAAAACCTTTTGGCAGCCAAGAAGAAGAAAGAAAGTGAAGTTTGGAGCTTGGAAAAATCTGCCACTTAAAGGTTAGTGCATATACACACCTAAAGCTCTTTATTTCTATGCTAAGGGACTTAAAATAAGTAAGAAATTGTAACTAAAATGAAAAAAAATTATGTGTATGTATGCCATGCATTTCGGCAGCCCTATTGAAGGAATAGAAATGGAGTGTTTGATGGACTTAGAGTGAACTAGAGCTTAGGTTTAAAGTGTATATACATATATGGAGAGAATGAAAGAGTTAATGAGGGAAATTGTGAAAACTTTGAAAATTTGGCTAGGGTTTAGGAATGAAAAATTGGACTTGGCATTGGAATTGATTAATGAACATTCTACTGGTCAATTAGTGACCATTTAAGGCAAGTTAATCATAATTTGAAGTGAGTTAATGCATGGCAAAGTGAGTGTGTAGGCTGCCTAAGGACAGCAGCAGGGTGACTGAAATTTCAGTCCACTTGGACTGCCATATCTTTGGCTGTGTTGGTCCAATTGGTGTTTGGCCAATTGAAAATGAAACTAGGCTTACAATGGCACATTTTTACTGAAGAAACCATGCCCAAAAGACCAAATCAAGAGGACCAAAAGTTGGCCCCAATCCGGATCCCCTGCAACAACACCTGCAGAAATGACCAAATGAACAGTAACTGTTCATTTGGCCATAACTCACTGTAGATTTGGTCAATTGACCTGATATTTTTACAGCAATAAGTTAAGACATAGAAAAACAACTTTCATGAAGAAACCTACCCCAAATTATGGCCATAACCTATTCAAATATGCAGTCACAGTCACTGTTCATGTTACTGTAGATATGGTAATTTCTGCAGAATGAAAATCCGGCCAGCTGTGGTTTTTGGACCATATCTGGAGCTACAAAACTCCAAATGGAGTGATTCAAAAAAGGAAATTCAACTAGACAAAATAAGGAACAACTTTTATGTTTACCAATTCCTCAAATTTCCACTGTAACAGTACCTAATGGAACAGTAAAATTATGGTACAAAATCTGAAAAATCTGCTCCTTTGGTTTAATGCTTAGAAATGGTATTAACGCTTAATGCCAACAAGTTTTAAATACAAAATGTGGTATGTTGGGAGTGCCAAAGTCAATGTACATATTTTCTATCCAAAAGTCAACATTTTTGTTGACCAATGAGGTGAATAGTAACATCAAAACATGAAATTCACAAATTGAAGAATTTAAAAGTTTCAAATGCCCTAGTATACCTAACAAGATTGGTTTGGATAGTTTGGCATGCCAATAGGGTTCAGTTAGCGATCGCACATGGCAATATGCCATTCTGTGATTTTATGGCTTTTAGCCATTCTGACCTTGCATTGAGACTTGGCCTTGTGCCTGATATTATTTACAGCTTGTTAGCTGTTCTGTTGCACACCGAGAGATGCATATGTGACCGATGGTGTGACGGCCCGAGGTACTCGATACCCAGTGCCAGTTTACCCGTTTATCCAGTCCAGTCGTCTAGTGCAGGTTACTTGGGCAACCAAATGAATAAAAGTGGGCAAAGTTAATGAAATAATAGATATACCAATACCAAATAAAGAAATCATACACATTCTATACATACTTACTTTCTGCTATTTTCTTTTATTATATTATTGCACCACTAAGCATTATTGCTTAGCGCGTTGCTTTTGCCACGCGTAGGTACTGGAGATACAGATCGTGAGCCCAGTAGACCGCAGACTGGGTGAGTTCATCCTGCAGCTCTGCACAGTGTCTGTGTCACCTCACTACCTGCAGTGCATTGGTAGGGCACTAGGTGTCATTTTGTCATTTTGTAAATATATTTTTATTTTCTCATATGTATTTGGATTTATGTAATGTATTTTGAGGTTCATGTAAATAATAAAGATTTATGGTTATGTATGGAAGTAATTTGAGTATTTAATTGTTGTTTATAAATGAGAACCCTGAGAAATGATGATTGAGAATCAAATCAAAAAAATGTTGAGATTTTGATATTGAGATTCTGTTGATGAATTGAAGTTGGGATTGTTTGGAAATTATTTGGAAGTGTTTTTAACAGGTTCCGAAGAACTGTTTTCTCCATTTTTAGCCGGTACTCCGCCGGATTTTCTTTAAAATTTTCGGAACCTCAAATAAATAATACTTTTGATAAATGGCTAAAATAAATTATATTTCATAAATTATATTCACAAGCATGATATAAATTAATTAAGGTATATTAGAATGTGCCGGTACACCGTGTGGCATTACTTACTCGGGTATACTGTACACGGGTAAGGGGTGTCACACTATATAGGGACTATCCTTTGGTGATCCAAGGACACACTTTTCTATCTAATTTGATTAAAATGCCCTTCAGAGATTATGATATTATCTTGGGCATGGATTGGTTAGCCAGGCATCACGCGATGATTGGCTGTAGACTGAAGACAGTCACTTTTGGTCTCCCTCAGTATGGTGATGTAGTAATACATAGGGAGAGACAATTATTGCCTTCAAACATCATTTCAGCTGCACTAGCTAGAAAAATGATTAGGAAGGGGTGTGAGGCATACTTGACACATGTGATAGACACCCAAGTGGTTAGTCCGACATTGAGGGACATCCCTATGATATGTGACTTTCTGGATGTATTTCCTGATGAATTGCCATGATTACCTCCAGAAAGAGAAGTGAAGTTTGAGATTGATGTTATGCCTGCTGTGGACCCAATCTCTAAAACGCCATACAGAATGGCACCAGCAGAACTAAAAGAATTGAAAGTGCAGTTGCAAGAGCTGCTTGATAAGGGCTTTATTCGCCCTAGTGTGTCACATTGGGGAGCGCTAATGTTGTTTATAAAGAAGAATGATGGCACTCTCTGGTTATGCATTGACTATAAACAATTGAATAAGGTGACAATAAAGATCAGATACCCATTGCCCCGCATTGATGAGTTGTTTGATCAGTTAAGGGATGCAGCTGTGTTCTCCAAAATTAACCTGAGATCAGGTTATTATCAGCAGAAAGTATAAGAGCAGAGCATTTCTAAAACTGCCTTTAGAACCCACTATGGCCATTATGAGTTCTTGGTTATGCCATTCGGGTTAACTAATGCTCCAGCTGCTTTTATGGATCTGATGAACACTATCTTCAGACCATACCTCGACCAGTTTGTTGTGGTATTTATAGATGATATATTGGTTTATTCGAGGAATGCAGAGAAGCATGATAGACATCTGCGGATTGTACTATAGACTTTGAGGGAGAAACAACTATATGTTGTTGAAATGTGAATTTTGGCTGAAGGAGATATCCTTTTTAGGGCACATAGTATCAGCAGAGGGTATTAAGGTAGATCCTAGCAAGATAGAAGCTATCCTTAATTGGAAGCCACCCTGAAATATCATAGAGATTCGTAGTTTTCTGGGGTTAGCTGGATACTACCGCCATTTTGTGAAGAGATTCTCTATGTTCGCATCTCCATTGACCAAGCTACTTAAGAAAGATGTGAAATTTCAGTGGACGAATAAATGCCAACAAAGTTTTGATGAATTGAAGAAATGTTTGACTGAGGCTCCAATCTTGACTTTACCTACACCGAGTAAAGAATATACAGTTTACAGCGATGCTTATCACAATGGGTTAGGCTGTGTACTGATGCAAGATTGAAATGTCATTGCCTATGCATCACGCCAGCTAAAACCGCATGAGAGGAATTATCCGACACATGATTTGGAGCTTGCAGCTATTGTATTTGCTCTTAAGATCTGGAGACATTATTTGTATGGAGAGAAGTGCTACATCTACACAGATCATAAGAGTTTGAAGTATTTGGGCACCCAAAAAGTGTTGAATTTGAGACAGAGAGATGGTTAAAGTTGATAAAAGACTATGATTGTCTGATAGACTATCAGCAAGGGAAAGCTAATGTGGTGGCTGACACCTTAAGTCGTAAGACTATGGCAAATCTATGGGTTACACCTTTGTCTATGGTACATGAGTTGAGATCATTACATGCCAGCTTAGAGATTAATGATGAGGGGAAGACAGTAGTTGCATGGCATGTACAGCCAGTGTTGATTGATCATATCAGAATGGCTGCTCAGAATGATCAGAAGTATCAGAGGCTGTCGCAAGAAGTCCAGCAGGGCAAGAAACCAGAATTCTCAATAAGAGATGATGGTCTATTGCTACACCAAGGCACAATGTATGTTTCTAATGATGTTGATTTGAGGCAGATCATTTTGAAGGAAGCACATGAGTCTCCTTTTACCATGCACCCTGGTGGTACAAAAGTGTATAGAGGGCTAAAGGAGCATTACTGGTGGATGGGTATGAAAAGAGACGTGCCAGAATTTGTTTCTAAATGCCTAACTTGTCAGCAAGTGAAGGCAGAGCATCAAGTACTAACTGGGTTATTACATCCACTACCAGTATCAGAATGGAAATGGGAGAGAATAACTATGGATTTTGTGATGGGACTTCCGAGGACACAGAAGAGTCATGATGCAGTTTGGGTCATTGTTGACAGACTGACTAAGTCTGCTAATTTTCTGCCTATTCGAATGGACTACAATTTAGAAAGATTGGCCAAGTTGTACATTGATAAGATTGTGAGACTGCATGGAGTGCCAGTATCCATCGTATCAGACAGAGATCCTATGTTCACTTTTAGATTCTGGGGTAGTCTTCAGAGAGCCCTAGGAAGTAGATTGAACTTCAGTACGACATTCCACCCACAGACAGATGGCCAATCTGAGAGGGTAATTCAGATTTTGGAGGATATGCTACGGGCTTGTGTGATTGAGTTTGAGGGCAGTTGGGACACACACTTGCCTTTGATTGAGTTTTCTTATAACAACAGCTACCAATCAAGCAATGGAATGCCTCCATATGAAGCTTTGTATGGCAAAAAATGTAGAACCCCATTGTGTTGGGATGACGTGGGTGAAAGGAAGATGATTGGGCCTGAAATTATTCAGCAGACTAAGGAGAAAATCAGGGTGATCAGAGATCGCCTTAAGACTGCATCAGACCGTCAGAAATCCTATGTTGATCTGAAGAGAAGGGATATTGAATATGCAGTGGGTGACAAAGTATTCCTCAAGGTTTCCCCATGGAAGAGGATTATGAGATTCGGCAGGAAAGGGAAACTAAGTCCTCGTTTCATTGGGCCTTATGAGGTTCTGGAAAGAGTGGGTCCTTTGGCATATCGTTTGGCACTACCTCCAAAGTTAGAGAAGATACATAATGTTTTCCAAGTGTCCATGTTGAGGAGGTACAGATCAGACCCATCTCATGTACTATCGGTAGAAGAAATTAAAGTGAATCCAGACCTCACATATAAAGAAGAACCCATAGAGATTCTGGCTTATGAGGTGAAGCAGCTACGGAACAAGCAAATACCATTGGTGAAAGTGCTGTGGAACCATCATTCGGGCCAGGAAGCTACTTGGGAATGAGAGGAGGACATGAGGAGATAGCACGCATAGCTGTTCAAAGATTGATACCAGGTAAAATTTCGAGACGAAATTTATTTTAAGGGGGAGAGAATTGTAACACCCCTATTTGCATAGCCTAGTATATTTCACTATTCCAGTGACCGATGTCGGTCCGGATAATTCAGGGGATTAGAACTATACTTAAGACAGCTAGATAACCCCTGAACACAAATAATTAGTAATTGCCAATTAGTTAAGTATAAATAAGAAAAACGGAACATAAAAAGTTAAAATGAGCCGAGAATCACAGTGATGGGTGACCTTCTAGGGAAGGACTGCGAAGTTGTTTTAAACTCAAATTTGGAACTGTAAAATGTGACGCTGCGGTCCTTAGGACCATTATGAACACAATGGAAAAGAGAAAATCATGAAAAAGAATTGTTAGGTCAGTCAAATAATTAGGTTAGAGAGCCGGAAGAAATATTGAATTATTTGCAAACCGAGTTGAACCAGCGAGGGGCAATTCGGTCAATTAACCCCGAGAGCTGACTCCTGACCTAACTGTTAAATAAAATTGAAGAAAAGAAAATTTCAGAATCGGGTATTAAATTAAAGAACTAATGGAAAAATAAATGGAAAAAAAAAGAAAAAGAAAAAGTGAAAAAGGTGATGACATCATACATGACATCATGTATGATGTAATAAACATAATAATAAAGAATTAAATTTTGGATAAATTATGGGTCTTCCATAAGGATAAGTTTATAAAAAAAGAAAAAAGAAAAAAAAAAGTAAAAAGAGATGTCTTCCTAACCATTGCCGTCTCTCTCTCACTCTCTCCATTACTCTCACCTTACCTCCATAAAACCAAACTTTAGCCATAAAAATTGCAAACACCTTAATTAAACTTGGTTTTTTAGTCTTGAAAAGAAGTTTGAGCAAGAAAGAAAGAAGAAAGGAAGGAGTTGAAGAGGAAAAAAATTCTGCAATTCAAGGCTAGTGAGTTCACTTTAAGTTTTTAGTTTAATGTAAGTATTTATACTATGAAGAACTTGGAAATATGCTTAAAATGAAAAGAAATTAATTGTTGGAGGGTTAGAGGAAAATTCAGCCAGCTAGAGTTTTGATGTGTGTGCATGAATTTAATTGAATTCAAAGTGAATGTAAGCTTACATGAGTATAGAAGTAATGCTAATATGCTTGAAATTAGTTAAATGCATCAAATAGGTGAACTAGGGTTTTGGCATCTAGGGTTTTGGAGACAAAAATGTGGAAATGTGTTAAATGGTGTGTTGGACTTGGTTTGAGATGAGAAATGGTCATTTGTGACCAATTGGAGTATCTTGGGAGTGTTGGAAGTGAGAGTGAATTCGGATTGAAAATGGCCATGCTACAGGCAGCAGGACCAAGGTCCCTTTGAGGGACCAAAATTGAAAATTTACAAGTCCAATTGGTATAAGACCAATTGAGACTGAAAATAGACACAAAATGGAACATTTTTTATTTAGGAATCATGCCCAAAAAGTGACCATAGCCTTGTGAACAAATTGACCAAATTCGGATTTATGCAGTCTGACTTATACAAAAATGACCAAATGAACAGTGTTTGTTCATTCGATCATTACTTGGGATAGGCAGGTCTAAATGACCTGAAATTTTACCAGTAGACAGCTAAGATATAGGTCAACAACTTTCATGAAGAGAACCAATCCAAATTATGCCCTTAACCAAGTTATTTGGCCACCCAAATTTGGTGACCTAAAACAACCAGAACCAGTTTGGTGCCCAGAAAACTGGGTTAAGTCCAATCCGACAGCCATGTTCAAATGGCTTTAACTTGAGCTACAATGTGACACCCCTTACCCGACTACAGTGTAGTATGCCACTCAGTGTGCCGAGCACTCTATTTTATCTAAATTCATTTTTATTCTTCCTTTTGAATATAACTTGTGAAATATAATTTATTTAAGCCATTTATCGAAATTATTATTTATTTGAGGTTCCGAAAATTTTAACGAAAATCCGGCGGAGTACCGGCTAAAAATGGAGAAAACCGTTCTTCGGAACCTGTTAAAAACACTTCCAATAAACAAATTCATTCATTCTCAACTTCAATGTCATCACCAAACTCAATATCAAGATTTCAACAATTTTTCAGTTTCAGGTTTCAACAACCTTTTCTCATATACAAGCAATAAATACATGCTCAAATCTTGCATTCATAGTCATAACTTTCATTATTTACATAAACATCAAAATATATTACATGAGTTCAAATACATATGAGAAAATACAAATCTGCTACAAAATATCAAAATGACAAAATGACACCTAGTGCCCTACCGATGCACTGCAGGTAGTGAGGTGACACGGACAGCGAAGCATCGGATGGACTCACCCGATCACGTGGTCTCTGGGCTCACGATCAGGATCTCCAGTACCTACGCGTGGCAAAAGCAACGCGCTAAGCAATAATGCTTAGTGGTGCAATAATATAATAGAAGAAAATAGCAAGAATATAAATGTGTATAAAATGTGTATGCTTTCTTTGTTTGATCTTGGTATATTCATTAATTCATTAACTTTGTTCACTTTTATTCATTTGGTTGCCCCAAGTAACCTACACTAGACGACTGGACTGGATAACGGGTAAGCGGCGTGGGTACCTAGTACCTCGGGCCGTCACACCATCGGTCACATATGCATCTCCGGTGTGCAGCAGAGCACTAACAAGCTGTAAATAATATCAGGCACAAGGCCAAGTCTCAATACAAAGTCAGAA
This sequence comes from Hevea brasiliensis, assembly GCF_030052815.1. NCBI lineage: Eukaryota > Viridiplantae > Streptophyta > Magnoliopsida > Malpighiales > Euphorbiaceae > Hevea > Hevea brasiliensis. The sequence goes on along the minus strand of NC_079498.1, from coordinate 70,499,262 downwards.
TGGCTAAAAGCCATGAAATCACAGAATGGCATTTTTGCCATGTGCAGTACTGCTAACTGAGCCCTATTGGCATGCTAAACTATCCAAACCAATCTTGTTAGGTATACTTGGGCATTTGAAACTCTTAAATTTGTCAACTTGTGAATTTCAACTTTTTTGGTGTCACTATTCATCATTGGTAAAAAAAAATGTTGACTTTTAGAATAAAAATGTGTACATCAACTTTGGCACTCCCAACATACCACATTTGGTGTTTAAAACTTGTTGGCATTAAGTGTTTTTACCATTTCTAAACATTAAACCAAAGGAGCAGATTTTTCAGATTTTGTACCATAACTTCACTGTTCCATTGGACACTGTTACTCTTGGAATTTGAAGAAATGTAAAACATAAAAGTTGTTCCTTATTTTGTCTAGTTGAATTTCATTTTTTGAATCACTCCATTTGGAGTTTTGTAGCTCCAGATATGGCTCAAAAACCCAAGCTGTCCGGATATGCAGTCTGCAGAAATTTACCATATCTACAGTGCATGAACAGTGACTTGAGTCACTTGGTTGAATGGGTTATGGCCATAATTTTGGGTAGGTTCCTTCATGAAAGTTGTTTGTCTATGTCTTAACTTGTTGCTGTAAAAATTTCAGACCAATTGACCAAATCTACAGTGACTTATGTCCAAATGAACAGTTACTGTTCATTTGGTCAATTCTGCAGAGACAGTTTCAGGGTTCCGGATTGGGGCCAAGTTTTGGTCCTCTTGCTTTGGTCTTTTGGGCATGGTTTCTTCAGCAAAAATGTGCCATTATAAGCCTAATTTCATGTCCAATTGGCCAAACTTCAATTGGACTACCACTGCCCAAGTTATGGCAGTGCAAAGGGACTGAAATTTCAGTCCCTATGCTGCTGTCCATAGGGCAGCTTGCAACCTCAATTTGCAACCTCATTTTTCAGTCCATTTGTTAGTGAAATTACCTAAAATGGTCACTAATTGACCATTAAAATGTCCTCTAACAATTTCCTAAGCAAACCCTAATTTTTGTTCTAGTCTCCAAGTTCTCAAAATTCAATTTATACATTAACTTACAATTTCAACTTAAATCATGTCCTTAAACATAATTTGAGTGAGAGAGAGTATAAATTAGGCACTAACCTTGTTTGGGCAGATTTTTCCAAAGCCCTAAACCTCACTTTTCTTCCTTTCCTTGGCTGCCAAAAGACTATGCAAGGTACTAGAACAAATTTTAGTGAAAGGGTACTAGGGTTTTAGGGTGAAATGAAGGAGAAATTGAAGTTTTGGAGTGAACATCAATGGAGGGTGTTGAAGAGGGATTTCGGCTGCACTAAGGGGAGGAGGATGGCTGCTGGTTTCTTTGTTGAATTTGGTCTTCATTTGTCTTTTTAATTGTTAGTCAAAGGATGGCTTAAATGTGATTGGTCCACATTTTTAAATGATGTCATTTTTGCCTTATTTTTGCATTTTCTTTTCTTTTCTTTCACTACTCATTTCAATTTTCATTTCTAGTAATATTTCTTCATATTTGATATCATATTAATTATTTACTCAACTGGGCAAGTCGGCCAAAAATCACCTCAGAAGGCGAAATGACCAAAATGCCCTCCGTTTGGCTTAACGGGTCAAAATTGGCTGTACCGATTGAGATATTTTTCTAGGTATTTTCTTAGCATTCTAATGCTATAGGAACCTCAATAACCCTTCTCTGGAGTCTCAAAAATTATTTTATAATTTTTCCCCCGGGTCTAGGGCTCTTCGTTGCGAGAACCGCAACCTCCCTCCGGTGACCCATCGCTTGGGCACCGGCTCGTTTGACTCAGTTGTATTTTATTTCTAAAATTTTTACTAAATTTTTCTTATTAATATTTAAGTTAATTAGGGTTCCTGACTTTAGTTTAAATATTTTTCCGGACGTTCTAGCTGTCCGGACCGACACCGGTCACCGGAACAGTAGAATGTACGGAGTGTACCGGGAGGGTGTTACAACTCTTCCCTCTAATTTAAATTTCGTCCTCGAAATTTACCTAATGCAAACAGTTGAGGGAACTGTTGCCTCATCGTCTCTTCACTTTCCCAAGTTGCCTCCTCGGTGTTATGGTGCCTCCAAAGCACTTTCACCAATGGAATTTGCTTGTTCCTCAACTCTTTTACTTCTCGAGCCAGGATCCGTAGAGGTTCTTCTTCATATGTCAAATCCGGCTGTATTTCAATTTCTTCTCTGGAGATGACATGTGAAGGATCTGAGCGGTATCTTCTGAGCATAGATACGTGGAACACATTGTGGATCTTGTCCACTACGGTGGTAAAGCTAGCCTATAGGCTACTGGACCCACACGTTCAATGACTTCATATGGGCCAATGAACCTAGGGCTTAACTTACCTTTCCTTCCAAACCTCAATACCTTCTTCCATGGTGACACCTTGAGGAACACTTTGTCGCCAACCACATATTCTATTTCTTTCCTCTTCAGGTCGGCATAAGATTTACATGCATCCGAGGCAACCTTCAAGTTGGCTTTGATTAGTTTCACTTTCTCCTCGGCTGTTTCACAGTGCAGCCCTACCAGTTTGTCTTCGCCCAATTCAGTCCAGCACACTAGAGTTCTACATTTTCTCCCATATAGTGCTTCATATGGGGCCATTTGGATACTAGCTTGGTAGCTATTGTTGTATGCAAACTCTGCCAGTGGGAGGTATCTATCCCAACTTCCCTCAAACTCAATGACACAACTCCTCAGCATATCCTCAAGGACCTGACAAGTATTTCACGTTATTGTTATCATTTCAATTCAATATTTGTATCAATTTCATTGGTTTCAATTATTTACACCGATTACTCTTTTCGATTTCCCATCCGTCGAGGATGGAAAGTCATCTTTGAAATGGAGTTGTGTACCCAAGGATTCATGCAACTTCTTCCAAAATCTCGATGTAAACCTTGGGTCTCGATCAGATATGATGGAAAGTGGAATTCCATGCAGTCTAACTATCTCACTGATATATAATTCTGCTAACTTCTCCAGTGAGTAGTCAGTCCTAACTGGCAGAAAGTGTGCTGACTTTGTCAATCTATCAACTATCACCCATCCGCATCATGCTTCTTCCGGGTGAGAGGTAGGCCACTTACAAAATCCATGGTGACCCGATCCCATTTCCATTCAGGTATGCGTATAGGCTGTAGCAAACCTGATGGAACTTGATGTTCTGCTTTGACTTGCTGACATGTCAAGCATTTAGTCACATAGTCACCTATATCTCTTTTCATACCAGGCCACCAATACTGAAGCTTCAGATCATGATACATCTTTGTACTTCCTGGGTGCATAGCATATACACTGGTGTGTGCCTCTTTCAGAATACTGGCCTTCAATTCCCCATCATCTGGTACACACAGTCTTCCTTTGTATCTGAGACACCCATCCGCCTTCGCCTCATAGTCAGTTGCTTTTCCTTCTGGAATTTTGCTCATAATGGCCATTAGCTTTTCATCTGTCTTTTGCCCATCTAAAATCTGCTGTAGCAGGTTCGGCCTCACTTGCAACTCAGCCAAAATAGCTCCATCACGAACCAAAGATAGACGGGCATTCAATGATCTCAAGGCTGTCATGGATTTTCTGCTCAAAGCATCAGCAACTACATTTGCCTTCCCAGGATGGTAATCAATTACACAGTCATAGTCCTTCAGGAACTCAATCCATCGCCTCTGTCTAAGGTTGAGCTCTTTTTGGGTTGGCAAATATTTGTGCTCTTGTGGTGCGTGTAAATGTAGCACTTTTCACCATACAAGTAATTCCTCCATCTCTTGATCACGAAGATAATTGCTGCAAGCTCTAGATCATGGGTAGGGTAGTTACATTCGTGTGGCCTCAATCGCACGGAGGCATAGCGACCACCTTCCCCTCTTGCATCAATACACACCTAACCCATTATGTGAGGCATCACTATAGACCACAAAGTCCTTTCCAGGACCGTTTGTGTGCTGCTGGTGCCTCTGTCAACATAGCCTTCAATTTCTCAAAGCTGGTGCGACACTTGTCATTCGGTCAAATCGACATTCTTGTGTAACAACTTGGTCATTGGAGCGGCTATTAGGAAAATCCTTCACAAATCTCTGTAATACCAGCTAGCCCCAAGAAACTTCGACCTCGGTTGTATTTCGGGAGGCTTCCATTCCATCATCGCTTCTATTTTCTTGTGATCCACCTAATCCCATCGGTGACACTATGTGTCCAAGGAATGCAATCTCATTCACCAAAAGTCACACTTGGACAACTTAGCATCTGACTTCTTTTCCCGCAGGTTCTGAGAACAATCTTCAAATGTTCATCATGTTCTTCCCTGGTCTTGGAGTACACCAGAATGTCATCAATAAAAACCACTACGAACCGATCTAGGTATGGATGAAAGATACGGTTCATAAGGTCCATGAACGCCGCTGGTGCATTTGTTAGGCCAAAGGGCATCACTAGAAATTCATAATGCCCATACCGGGTCCTGAATGCAGTCTTGGGCACATCTACATCTTTCACCCTCGGTGATGATACCACGATGCGAGATCAATCTTAGAAAATACTCCTGCTCCCTTCAACTGATCAAACAGATCATCAATTCTAGGCAACGGATATTTGTTCTTCACAGTCACTTTATTCAACTGCCGGTAATCAATACAAAGCCTCAAGGTCCCATCTTTCTTTTTCACAAACAGCACTGGAGCTCCCCATGGTGACACACTGGGGCGTATGAACCCCTTATCTAACAACTCTTGCAACTGAGTTTTCAACTCCCTCAATTCAGTGGGTGCCATCCTATAAGGAGCAATGGAAATGGGTGCTGTACCCGGCAGTGTCTCAATAGCAAATTCGACTTCCCTTTCTGGTGGCAAACCAGGCAACTCTTCAGGAAATACTTCTGGGAAGTCTCTCACTGTGGGTATGTCACTCAGGTTTGGCTTAGCCTGCCTAGTATCCACCACATGTGCTAGGTAGGCTTCACGACCTTTTCTCATCATTCTTCTTGCAATCGTGGTGAGATGACATTTGACAAGAAATCATCCTTTCCCCACAACTGTGATCTCATTACCCTCTGAAGTTTTTAGAGAAATTCTCTTCAATTTGCAATCAACTATTGCCTGATGACGTGACAACCAGTCCATTCCCAAAATCACGTCAAACTCGTGGAAGGGTAACTCAATCAGGTCTGCCGAGAATTCATACCCTTGAATCCTTAACGGGCAACCCTTGTATACTTTATTCACAACTACACTGTGGCCCAATGGATTAGTGACCAGAATGTCTTGGTCACTCTCCCCTACTAGTATCCCCCTTTCTACGGGTAGGCTGATGCAAATGTAGGAATGAGTGGATCCTGGATCCACCAATGCATGTACAGGAGTATTGTAGAGGGAGAACGTACCCCTGATGACGTCCGGGGCATCTTGCTCCTCCTGAGCTCTCAAGGCATAATTTCTGGCAGGTGGTCTGTTATCTGGCCTCTCTGCTGGCTCAGATGCGGGCCTCTGAGATGGTCCCACAGCAGATTTACGGACCTTCTACCCCTTGGTGGTGCAGAGCAGTGCATGCGCTTGTGTTGGAGCGGTGTAGTAGTTCTGCGTGGGCGGTTTCTCAGCGATGCTCTGTTGACCCACACCTCAAGCGAGCACCGATCACTCTCCAACACTCCCTTATGCCATCTTTGACGGTGTGGACATGCGAGAAGATGCCGGGCTGGTCCTGAACCCCATCCTGTAGAGCTGCCCACCGATGGTGTGGGTGACCTCTCCTAGGGGTAAGCGTGGCTGGGCCCCTGGGGTGACCACGACCTGTGGCGGCCGAACTCGTGCGGGAGGACCCTTGAACTTCTTCCACGATGCAGAGCTGAACTCGTGACCCGGTCCCCTCTTCTGCTGTCTCTCTCTTCTAGTCCACTCACTAATTCTCACTTTTTCAACCTTTATGGCAGCTTCCACTAACTTGGTAAATTCGGTGATTCCCAAGGCAGTGAGCTGGATCTTGATGTTATCATTTAGTCCCTCTTCAAATCTCTTGCATCTTTCAGCTTCATTTGGGACTATCTCCCTTCCGTAGCGGCTTAATCGGACGAATTCTTTCTCATACTCAGCCACTGACAATTGTCTCTGCCTCAGGTTAATAAATTCTCTTCTTCTCTCTTCCAGATATACAGTACCCACATACTTCTTCTTGAACTCAGAGAGAAAGAAATCCCAAGTTACAGCTTCTGGCTGCACTTCACTGGACACAGTGTCCCACCATCCATAGGCATCATCTTGCAGCAAAGAGATGGCAGCTTCCAGGTTTTGCTCTGGAGTACAGTGGAGCTGTTTTAGGACTCTGCTTGTTCTGTTCAACCAATTCTACCGCAATGTGAGTCATCTTCTCTCTTGCCATAGAAATCCACTGCCCCAAATTTTCTTAGTCTCTCCAAGTGTGTTTTCTGCTGTGGAGCTGGTGGTGGTGGTGGTGCTGCTAGCATTACCCCAGCCATCTGTCTAAAGAAGTCGGCCATTTGTTGGAACATGGCCTGTGGAGGTGGCGAGGCTCTGCTTGAGTGGCGGAGCGATTCTCTCATGCCCCGGTCTCACTGCTGCAGGTGGAGCATGACTCTCCACTTCCTCCTCAACGGCTCTCTGAGAGGAAGGATCCATATCCTATTCAAAATAAGAAAGATAAACAGATCTGCGTTAGTGTCACCTCGACTCTTACAAATGCAATGCATGGTATGGACTCAATCTAGGCCCAGAAACGCCTAAACCGTGCTCTGATACCACTAAATGTGACACCCCTTACCCGACTACAGTGTAGTCGAGCAAGTTATGCCACTCAGTGTGCCGAGCACTCTATTTTATCTAAATTCATTTTTATTCTTCCTTTTGAATATAACTTGTGAAATATAATTTATTTAAGCCATTTATCGAAATTATTATTTATTTGAGGTTCCGAAAATTTTAACGAAAATCCGTGAGTCTGGCTAAAAATGGAGAAAACTGCGTTCTTGGAACTGTTAAAAACACTTCCAATAAACAAATTCATTCATTCTCAACTTCAATGTCATCACCAAACTCAATATCAAGATTTCAACAATTTTTCAGTTTCAGGTTTCAACAACCTTTTCTCATATACAAGCAATAAATACATGCTCAAATCTTGCATTCATAGTCATAACTTTCATTATTTACATAAACATCAAAATATATTACATGAGTTCAAATACATATGAGAAAATACAAATCTGCTACAAAATATCAAAATGACAAAATGACACCTAGTGCCCTACCGATGCACTGCAGGTAGTGAGGTGACACGGACACTGAGCAGAACTATCAGATGGACTCACCCAGTCTGTGGTCTACTGGGCTCACGATCAAGATCTCCAGTACCTACGCGTGGCAAAAGCAACGCGCTAAGCAATAATGCTTAGTGGTGCAATAATATAATAGAAGAAAATAGCAAGAATATAAATGTGTATACAATGTGTATGCTTTCTTTGTTTGATCTTGGTATATTCATTAATTCATTAACTTTGTTCACTTTTATTCATTTGGTTGCCCCAAGTAACCTACACTAGGCATCGGATCGGATAACGGGTAAGGCGGTCTGGGTACCTAATACCTCGGGCGTCACACCATCGGTCACATATGCATCTCGGTGTGCAGAGCGGCTAACAAGCTGTAAATAATATCAGGCACAAGGCCAAGTCTCAATACAAAGTCAGAATGGCTAAAAGCCATGAAATCACAGAATGGCATTTTTGCCATGTGCAGTACTGCTAACTGAACCCTATTGGCATGCCAAACTATCCAAAACAATCTTGTTAGGTATACTAGGGCATTTGAAACTCTTAAATTTGTCAACTTGTGAATTTCAACTTTTTTGGTGTCACTATTCATCATTGGTAAAAAAAAATGTTGACTTTTAGAATAAAAATGTGTACATCAACTTTGGCACTCCCAACATACCACATTTGGTGTTTAAAACTTGTTGGCATTAAGTGTTTTTACCATTTCTAAACATTAAACCAAAGGAGCAGATTTTTCAGATTTTGTACCATAACTTCACTGTTCTATTGGACACTGTTACTATTGGAATTTGAAGAAATATAAAACATAAAAGTTGTTCCTTATTTTGTCTATTTGAATTTCCTTTTTTGAATCACTCCATTTGGAGTTTTGTTGCTCCAGATATGGCTCAAAAACCCAAGCTGTCCGGATATGCAGTCTGCAGAAATTTACCATATCTACAGTGCATGAACAGTGACTTGAGTCACTTGGTTGAATGGGTTCTGGCCATAATTTGGGGTAGGTTCCTTCATGAAAGTTGTTTGTCTATGTCTTAACTTGTTGCTGTAAAATTTCAGACCAATTGACCAAATCTACAGTGACTTATGGCCAAATGAACAGTTACTGTTCATTTGGTCAATTCTGCAGAGGCAGTTTCAGGGTTCCGGATTGGGGCCAAGTTTTGGTCCTCTTGCTTTGGTCTTTTGGGCATGGTTTCTTCAGCAAAAATGTGCCATTATAAGCCTAATTTCATGTCCAATTGGCCAAACTTCAATTGGACTACCACTGCCCAAGTTATGGCAGTGCAAAGGGACTGAAATTTCAGTCCCTATGCTGCTGTCCATAGGGCAGCTTGCAACCTCAATTTGCAACCTCATTTTTCAGTCCATTTGTTAGTGAAATTACCTAAAATGGTCACTAATTGACCATTAAAATGTCCTCTAACAATTTCCTAAGCAAACCCTAATTTTTGTTCAAGTCTCCAAGTTCTCAAAATTCAATTTATACATTAACTTACAATTTCAACTTAAATCATGTCCTTAAACATAAATTGAGTGAGAGAGAGTATAAATTAGGCACTAACCTTGTTTGGGCAGATTTTTCCAAAGCCCTAAACCTCACTTTTCTTCCTTTCCTTGGCTGCCAAAAGACTATGCAAGGTACTAGAACAAATTTTAGTGAAAGGGTACTAGGGTTTTAGGGTGAAATGAAGGAGAAATTGAAGTTTTGGAGTGAACATCAATGGAGGGTGTTGAAGAGGGATTTCGGCTGCACTAAGGGGAGGAGGATGGCTGCTGGTTTCTTTGTTGAATTTGGTCTTCATTTGTCTTTTTAATTGTTAGTCAAAGGATGGCTTAAATGTGATTGGTCCACATTTTTAAATGATGTCATTTTTGCCTTATTTTTGCATTTTCTTTTCTTTTCTTTCACTACTCATTTCAATTTTCATTTCTAGTAATATTTCTTCATATTTGATGTCATATTAATTATTTACTCAACTGGGCAAGTCGGCCAAAAATCACCTCAGAAGGCGAAATGACCAAAATGCCCTCCGTTTGGCTTAACGGGTCAAAATTGGCTGTACCGATTGAGATATTTTTCTATGTATTTTCTTGGCATTCTAATGCCATAGGAACCTCAATAACCCTTCTCTGGAGTCTCAAAAATTATTTTATAATTTTTCCCCCGGGTCTAGGGCTCTTCGTTGCGAGAACCGCAACCTCCCTCCGGTGACCCATCGGCAGGCACCTCGTTTGACTCAGTTGTATTTTATTTCTAAAATTTTTACTAAATTTTTCTTATTAATATTTAAGTTAATTAGGGTTCCTGACTTTAGTTTAAATATTTTTCCGGACGTTCTAGCTGTCCGGACCGACACCGGTCACCGGAACAGTAGAATGTACGGAGTGTACCGGGAGGGTGTTACATACAAAACTTCAATTGGAGTGATTCAAAAAGGAGAATAAATTTAAGGCAATAGGAAACATTTTCTATGAAGAAAGTTTTTTCAAATTCTAACAGAAAAATGACCAATGGAACAGTGTAACCTAAGACACCAAAACTGAAAATTTAAAAATTTGCCTAAAAGACCTAAGTTTTGAGAAAATGACCAAAACCAACAAATTTTGTGACCAAAATGTGGTATGTGGGTGAAGTTGGAATTCCCATACCTATTAAGCCTTAGAAAGTCAATAAATTGACTTGAATAGTATAGTGAATGGTAACCCCGAAACACAAATTTTAAAGAATGCCAAGTTTAACATATATAAGCTAGATAAAAGTGAATTTGAATTTATTTTTGGATTTATGCTAAGCTATGGTACTGGAACACTATGAAACTGTGTGTTTCAGCTGAAAAAGGCTCGGAAAGTCTAAGAGACTGAGTCAAGGCCTAGAGGCAACTCACGTTAGGTTTGTGCACAATAAACCATATTTAAGCATTTTATCCTTGAAAAATTTATTTAGTACGCATTATGAGTTTAAGAACTTTTGTGTTGCCACTTTGTAATGAGAATGCAACTTTAGAAATTGATTTTATTTTTGTATGCAATATTTCAATAAAATATTTGAAATGGATTTTTTATTCACACTTAGCATGACAGTGCCTTATTATTCCTCCCCCAATTATGGGGTTGAGATCGATTATTTTCCTCCCTCTCTGGTTTACTAGTTGAGGTTGTAGATTGGATGAGTACTCATTAGCTAGCTAGCCACATTCCTCATTGATCTCGATTAGTGGGGTTGTAGATTGCTTTGTCGTGGTGTACAACGCGGCATTGATCGGAAATTTTGTGTCATGGCTTAAGTTGTGTATGAATTGGCAACACTGTGTTTATTAAATTATTTGACCCAAAATTTTTAATGAGCTTATATAATTTGTGAAATGTAATTGTGCAGCATTTAAATTGTGTTATGTCAATGAATGATTTATGTATTGTATTTGTCACACCTTACCCCTCTGTAAGGCATGACATGATCCCGTAGAATACCTAATGAACTACTGAACTTCACCTACCGATAACTCATTAATTATCTTACAAGGGATTTTAAAATCATTTTCTTACATTTTGGAAGTAGTGAGCATTTTGGTAGGAATTAAAATCATTTATTCAAAGCTTAAAAACTAGTAAAAATTTTTGTCCATTTTTATTTTTCTGCAAATTTTATAAAAGTTTTGGCAGAGTGCTGTCTGTATTTTGAGAAAACAGTTCTTCAAATACCTGAGAAAAACACTTCCAATAAATTTTCCACAACTCCCAACCTCCAAATAATCTCAAGTCAACACAATTCAATTCATTCCACAATTCAACAAAAAATTTATCAAGTTAAAATATTTCATAACTCCATCCACAGTGCATATAGTATGAAATTCATAAATACAAATCTTAATTTACAAAAAGAAAATCCAAAAATAATATTACAATTTATTATACAACTGCTCAACTTTACATTGATACATAAAACATTATAATATTTACATCAAAATAACTACAAGGGTATAAAACAATACTCGTACAAAAAGATCAGTGTAGTCCTCAATTGCAATAGTAGCTCACTCTGCTGCTTTCTCCTTACTCTTATCTACGATAGCAAATTAAGCTATCGTTGAGTATAAAAATACTCAGTGGTGCACAATAAAAATTTAAAATACAATACATAAATCATTCATTGATAAAACACAATTTAAATATTTCTCAATCACATTTCACAAATTATCAAAACTCATAATAACACAATTTGGTCAAATAATTTAATAAACACAGTGTTGCCAAAACATACACAACTTAAGCCATGACATAAAATTTCTGATCAATGCCGTGTTGTACACCACGACAAAGTGATCTACAACCCCACTAATTGAAATCAATGAGGGAGGTGGCTAGCTAGCTAATGAGTACTCATTCGATCTACAACCTCAACTGGTAAACCAAAGAGGGAGGAAAAATAATCGATCTCACTCCATAAATGAAGGAGGAATAATAAGGCACTGTCATGCTAAGTGTGAATAAAAAATCTATTTCAAACATTTTATTCAAATAATTCATGAGAAATCCGATAGATTTCCAAAGTCATAGTTTCATTCACAAAGTGGCAACACAATATATGATTAACACAAAATTTTCATAAATCATACCAAACCAATTTTTTTCAATGACAAAATGCTCAAATAAGGTTTATTGTGCACAAACCTGACGTGAGTCGCCTCTAAGCCTTGACTCAGTCTCTTAGACTTTCCGAGCCTTTTTCAGCTGAAACACACAGTTTCATAGTGTTTCAGTACCATAACTTAGCATAAATCCAAAAATAAATTTAAATTCACTTTTATCTAGCTTATATATGCTAAACTTGATGTTCTCTAAAATTTGTGTTTCGAGGTTACTATTCACTACACTGTTCATTTGGTCAGTTTGTACAAGTCAGACTAAGAATTTCCGGATTTGGTCAATTTGTTCACTAGGTTTTGGTCACTTTTTGGACATGGTTCCTAAATGAAAATTATGTCATTTTGTGTCTATTTTCATTCCCAATTGGTCTCATACCAATTGGACTTGTAAATTTTCAGTTTTGGTCCCTCAAAGGGACCTTGGTCCTACTGCCTGCAGCATGACCACATTGAATCCGAATTTGCTTTTGGTTCAAACACTTCTAACACACTTCATTTGGTCACAAGTGACCATTTCTCACCTCAAACTAGGTCAAAGTTATCATTTACCAATTTCTCACATTTTTCTCTCTAAACCCTAAGTGTCCAAAACCCTAGTTCACCAATTCTTTGCATTTAGCTAATTCAAAGCCTTTAACCATAGTCATTCAACTCCTTGAGGTTTATATTCCCTTATAATTCAATCAAATCATGCAATAATACCCCTACACACATGCTGGCCAAAATTCACTTATAGTCCACACTTTTAATTTGTTTCAATTTCCTCATAATTTACAAGCTATTTCACTAACTACACATGAATTAAATTTAGGAAATAGAGAGTTAAAACTCTAACCTTTGCTTTGGATTCCCAAAACTTCAATTTTCTATTTTTCTTGCTCCTTCTTTCTTTTATACTTCTTGTCTAGGGTTCTTGAGAAGCTTTCTAGGGTTTAGGGTTAATTTTAGTGAAAAAAAATCAAGTTATTCAAGGTTGAATAACTCTTTAATGGTGGACAATCATGGAGAAGGGAGAGAGAGGAGTTTCGGCTAGTTGGGTGAGGGAAGAAGATGAGAGTTTTCTTTTTTTTTTTTAATGCTATTTTGTCTTATGGAAGACCAAAAATCAATTTAATTAAATTTATTAATTATACTATTTATGGCATCATGCATGATGTCATGCATGATGTCATCTCCCTTCATTTTTTTATTTTTTTTCTATTTATTTTTCTATTAGTTCTTTAATTTAATTCCTGACTCTGAAATTTTCTTGTCTCCAATTTTATTTGACAGTTAGGTCAGGAGTCAGCTCTCAGGGTCAATTGACCAAATTGCCCCTTGCTGGTTCAACCCGGTTTGCAAATAAATCCATATTTCTTCTGGCTCCCTGACCTAATTATTTGACTGGCTTAATAACCTTTTTCCGTGATTTTTTCTTTTTCACTGTGTTTATAATAGTCTTAAGGACCGCAGCGTCACATTTTACAGTTTGAAATTTAAGTTTAAATCGACTTCGCAGTCCTTCCCAAGAAGGTCACCCATCGCTGTGACTCTCAGCTCGTTTAACTTCTTATATTCTGTTTTTCTTACTTATATTTAACTAATTGATAATTACTAATTATTTGTGTTTATGGCTTATCTAGTTGTCTTAAGTGTGGTTCTAATCCCCTTAATTGTCCGGACCGACTTCGATCACCGGAATAGTGAAATATACCAGGCTATACAAATAGGGGTTTTACAATATTTTAAATTTTTATTGTTCACCACTGAGTATTTTTATACTCAGCGATAGCTTATTTTGTTGTCGCAGATAAGGGCAAGGAGAAAGCAGCAGAGTGAGCTGCTATTGATATTAAGGACTATACTGATCTTTTTGTACGGGTATTGCTTTATACCCTTGTAGTTATTTTGATGTAAATATTGTAATGTCATATGTATTAATGTAAAGTTGAGCAATTGTATAATAAATTGTAATGATTTTATTTTGGATTTTATTTTTGTAAATTAAGACCTGTATATGTAAATTAAATTTTGAAAACAATATGAATGAAATATTTTGAGATGATAAACTTTGATTGGATTGTGGAAATGTATTGTATTGACTTGAGATTATTTGAAGGTTGGAAGTTGTAGAAAATTTATTAGAAGTTTTTTTTTACAGGTTTTTGAAGAACTGTTTTCTCAAAATTCAGACGGCACTCTACCGAAATTTTTATAAAATTTGCGAAAAAATAAAAAAGGACAAAAAAAATTTTACTAGTTTTTAAGCTTTGAATAAATGATTTTAATTCCTGCCAAAATGCTCACCACTTCCAAAATGTAAGAAAATTGTTTTAAAATCCCTTGTAGGGTACTTAATGAGTTATCGGTAGGTGAAGTTCGGTAGTTCATTAGATATTCTACGGGATCATGTTATGTCTTACAGAGGGGTAAAGTGTGACATGTTTTAGTGGTATCAGAGCATGGTTTTACAATAAATTTTGACTATGTATGTGAATATTTCTTTGTTAAGTACAACTGCTCAAGAGTCTTTAATTAATACATATGACATATTTACATCATCAATATGCACTAACGGAGGCCAACCTCCTTGTGTTTGATCTCAGGAAGTAGAAATTTTGGGGAAACATAATGGAAGAAGGAGATCATTCCGTAGAACAATCTGTCGAGGCTGAGGTTCAAGGGGAATCCCCAGCACTCCAAAACGTGAGTGGGTCAGCCACTCCAATTCCTACTCCAGCACCGCAGTTTCCTACTCAGTTTGCACAGCAGATGGCTACATTTTTCCAACAAATGGCGGGAAATGTGCCACCCCAAGTTCAAATGCAAGCACCTGTAGCACAACCACAGTCCTCGGCTCGACAATATGAAAAATTGATGAAATTTGGGGCCACCGAGTTTAAAGGCACTGTGGATCCACTGGAGGCAGAACAGTGGCTAGAGCGAATGGAACGGGTTTTCAGGAAGCTGCAGTGTGCAGAAGAGCTAAAGTTCGAGTATTCTGTTTCTTTGTTGCAAGGGGATGCATATGAATGGTGGAAGACCATCCCCCACAGCTTAGTTGAGCAACCTGTGTTGACCTGGTTAGACTTTTTGAGGGAGTTTCGACAGAAGTGGGTCCCCGATGCATATGTGGATATGAAGTTACAAAAATTTCTGAGTTTGAGACAAGGGGACAGAACCATAGCAGAATATGAGAGAGACTTCTCTCGACTGAGCCACTACGCTGGAAGCTTAGTCTCCACCCCCAGAGACAGATGTAAGAGGTTTGAGTCCGGGTTAAGGCTGAATTTGAGGATGCAAGTTGTGGGATTCAGACACCATAATTTTTCTGAGCTAATTTCACAAGCCCTGGAACTGGAAAGGATAGAATCAGAAGGGGTATGAAGAAGGGTATACAAGAGAAAGAGAAGACTGAAAAGACTACTGGTCAAGGACTTGATAGTGGTTTAGGGAAGAGGAAACAGTTTAGAGGATCTAGCTCTCGCAGATCTAGTAGAGGCAGATTCTCTGGCCAAAGACCACCCCGGTTTGGTCAGCAGACCTAGTAAGCACCTCGAGGAGCTCTATCAGTCCGGCAGTGTGAAACCTGTGCTAGAACACACAGAGGGGTGTGTTTCAAGGCCATCGGTACATGTTATAATTATGGAGGGAGCGGACACTTTGCTAAGGATTATACTAGTCTGCGCCGGTCTGGACCTTCTGCTACATCTGAAGGATTAGCCCAAGTCTCTGCACCTAGAGGGTCACAGTCAGCTACTAGAGGTAGAGGCAGAGGTAGTGGTCCTGGTAACACTCCTGGAAGTCAAAGCACTGTTAACCAGCCAGTATCCAGTGGCGCACCAGTCAGAGTGTATACCATGAGTCAGAGGGAGGAGGCTGAAACATCAAACGTATTAGTTGGTATTTTCTCCATCCTTGACCAAGATGTATATGTGTTATTTGATCATGGCTCCACACATTCGTATGTTAGTGCTAGTGTGATGTGTTCTACTGCTATTCAGTATGCACCAATGGACTATGATGTGCTAGTAACTAGTCCATTAGGCCAGGAGGTCAGGGTAAATATACTATATAAGGACTGTCCTTTGGTGATCCAAGGACACACTTTTCTATCTAATTTGATTGAAATGCCCTTCAGAGATTATGATATTATCTTGGGCATGGATTGGTTAGCCAGGCATCACGCGATGATTGACTGTAGACTGAAGACAGTCACTTTTGGTCTCCCTCAGTATGGTGATGTAGTAATACATGGGGAGAGACAGTTATTGCCTTCAAACATCATTTCAGCTGCACTGCCTAGAAAAATAATTAGGAAGGGGTGTGAGGCATACTTGATACATGTGATGGACACCCAAGTGGGTAGTCCAGCATTGAGGGACATCCCTACGATATGTGACTTTCCGGATGTATTTCCTGATGAATTGCCAAGATTACCTCTAGAAAGAGAAGTGAAGTTTGAGATTGATGTTATGCCTTGTGTGGACTCAATCTCCATAATGCCATACAGAATGGCAACAGCAGAACTAAAAGAATTGAAAGTGCAGTTGCAAAAGCTGCTTGATAAGGGCTTTATCTGCCCTAGTGTGTCACCTTGGGAAGAGCCAGTGTTATTTGTAAAGAAGAATGATGGCACTCTCTTGTTATGCATTGACTATCGACAGTTGAATAAGGTGACAATAAAGAATAGATACCCATTGCCCCGCATTGATGACTTGTTTGATCAGTTAAGGGGTGCAGCTATGTTCTCCAAAATTGACCTGAGATCAGGTTATTATCAGCTAAAAGTACAAGAGCATAGTATTTCTAAAACTGCCTTTAGAACCTACTATGGCCATTATGAGTTCTTGGTTATGCCATTCGGGTTAACTAATGCTCATGCTGCTTTTATGGATCTGATGAACACTATCTTCAGGCCATACCTTGACCAGTTTATTGTGGTATTTATAAATAATATATTGGTTTGTTCGAGGAATATAGAAGAGCATGAAAGACATCTGCGGATTGTACTACAAACTTTGAGGGAGAAATAACTATACACTAAATTGTTGCAATGTGAATTTTGGCTGAAGGAGATATCCTTTTTGGGGCACATAGTATCAGCAGAGGGTATTAAGGTAGATTTTAGCAAGATAGAAGCTGTCCTTAATTGGAACCCACCCAGAAATATCATAGAGATTCGCAGTTTTCTGGGTTTAGCTGGATACTACCGCCGTTTTGTGAAGGGATTCTCCATGTTGGCATCTCCATTAACCAAGCTGCTTAGGAAAGATGTAAAATTTTAGTGGATTAATAAATGCCAACAGAGTTTTGATGAATTGAAGAAATGTTTGACTAAGGCTCCAGTCTTGACTTTACCTACACCGGGTAAAGAATATATAGTTTACAGTGATGCTTCTCACAATTGGTTAGGCAATGTACTGATGCAAGATTGAAATGTCATTGCCTATGCATCACGCCAACTAAAACCACATGAGAGGAATTATCGGACACATGATTTGGAGCTTGCAGCTATTGTATTTGCTCTTAAGATCTGGAGACATTATTTGTATGGAGAGAAGTGCTACATCTACACAGATCATAAGAGTTTGAAGCATTTGGGCACCCAGAAAAAGTTGAATTTGAGACAGAGGAGATGGTTGGAGTTGATAAAAGACTATGATTGTCTGATAGACTATCAGCCAAGGAAAGCTAATGTGGTGGCTGACGCCTTAAGTCGCAAGACTATGGTAAGTCTACGGGTTACTCCTTTGTCTATGGTACATGAGTTGAGATCATTACATGCCAGCTTAAAGATTAATGATGAGGGGCAGACAGTAGTTGCATGGCATGTACAGCCACTGTTGATTGATCGATCGTAATGGTCGCCGTAATGATCAGAAGTATCAGAGGCTATTGGAAGAAGTCCAGCAGGGTAAGAAACCAGAATTCTCAATAAGAGATGATGGTCTATTGCTACACTAGGGAAGAATGTGTGTTCCTAATAATGTTGATTTGAGGCAGATCATTTTGAAGGAAGGACATGAGTCTCCTTTTGCCATGCACCCTGGTGGTATAAAAATGTATAGAGGGCTAAAGGAGCATTGCTGGTGGATGGGTATAAAAAAAGAGGTGGCAGAATTTGTTTCTAAATGCCTAACTTGTCAGCAAGTGAAGGCAGAGCATCAAGTACCAATTGGGTTATTACATCCACTACCAGTGCTAGAATGGAAATGGGAGAGAATAACTATGGATTTTGTGATGGGACTTCCAAGGACACAGAAGAGTCATGATACAGTTTGGGTCATTGTTGACAGATTGACTAAGTCTGCTCATTTTCAGCCTATTCGAATGGACTACAATTTAGAAAGATTGGCCAAGTTGTACATTGATGAGATTGTGAGACTGCATGGAGTGCCAGTATCCATCGTATCAACAGATAACCGAGGTTCACTTCTAGATTCTGGGGTAGTCTTCAGAGAGCCCTAGGAACTAGATTGAACTTTAGTACGGCATTCCACCCACAGACAGATGGCCAGTCTGAGAGGGTAATTCAGATTTTGAAGGACATGCTACGGGTTTGTGTGATTGAGTTTGAGGGCAGTTGGGACACACATTTGCCTTTGATTGAGTTTGCTTACAACAACAGCTACCAATCAAGCATTGGAATGCCTCCATATGAAGTTTTGTATGGCAGAAAATGTAGAACCCCATTGTGTTGGGATGGCGTGGGTCAAAGGAAGATGATTGGGCCTGAAATTGTTTAGCAGACTGAGGAGAAAATCAAGATAATCAGAGATCGCCTTAAGACTGTGTCAGACTGTCAGAAGTCCTATGTTGATCTGAAGAGAAGGGATATTGAATATGCAGTGGGTGACAAAGTATTCCTCAAGGTTTCCCCATGGAAGAGGATTATGAGATTCGGCAGGAAAGGGAAACTGAGTCCTCGTTTCATTGGGCCTTATGAGGTTCTGGAAAGAGTGGGTCCTTTGGCATATCATTTGGCGCCACCTCTAGAGTTAGAGAAGATACATAATGTTTTCCATGTGTCCATGTTGAGGAGGTACAGATCAGACCCCACTCATGCTATATCGATAGAAGAAATTGAAGTAAATCTAGACCTCACATTTGAAGAAGATTATGAGGTGAAGCAGCTACGGAACAAGCAAATACCATTGGTGAAAGTGCTGTGGAACCATCATTGGGGCCAAGAAGCTACTTGGGAACGAGAGGAAGACATGAGGATACAACACCAACAACTGTTCAGAGATTGATACCAGGTAAAATTTCGAGACGAAATTTATTTTAAGGGGGGGGGGGGAGAATTGTAACACCCTTATTTGCATAGCCTGGTATATTTCACTATTCCGGTGATCGGTGTCGGTCCGGATAATTAAGGGGATTAGAACCATACTTAAGATAACTAGATAAGCCCTAAACACAAATAATTAGTAATTGCCAATTAGTTAAGTATAGATAAGAAAAACAGAACATAAGAAGTTAAATGAGCCGAGAGTTACAGCGATGGGTGACCTTCTCGGGAAGGACTGCGAAGTCGTTTAAAACTCAAATTTTAAACCGTAAAATGTGACGCTGTGGTCCTTAGGACCATTACGAGCACAGTGGAAAAGAGAAAATCACGAAAAAGAATTGTTAACTCAGTCAAATAATTAGGTCGGGAGCCAGAAGAAATATTAAATTATTTGCAAACTGGGTTAAACCGGCGAGGGGCAATTTGGTCAATTGACCCCGAGAGCTGACTCCTGACCTGACTGTTAAATAAAATCAAAGAAAAGAAAATTTCAGAATCGCGTATTAAATTAAAGAACTAATGGAAAAATAAATAGAAAAAAAAAAGAAAAAGAAAAAGTGAAAAAGGTGATGACATCATGCATGATGTAATAAACATAATAGTAAAGAATTAAATTTTGGATAAATTATGGGTCTTCCATAAGGATAAGTTTATTAAAAAAAAAGAAAGAAAAAAAGAAAAAAAGTAAAAAGAGATGTCTTCCTCACCATTGCCGTCTCTCTCTCACTTTCTCCATTACTCTCACTTTACCTCCATAAAAGCTCATTTTTGAGCTTGAAGAAACCAAACTTTAGCCATAAAAATTGCAAACACCTTAATTAAACTTGGTCTTTTAGTCTTGAAAAGAAGTTTGAGCAAGAAAGAAAGAAGAAAGGAAGGAGTTGAAGAGGAAAACAATTCTGCAATTCAAGGTTAGTGAGTTCACTTTAAGTTTTTAGTTTAATTTAAGTATTTATAACATGAAGAACTTGGAAATATGCTTAAAATGAAAAGAAATTAATTGTTGGAGGGTTAGAGGAAAATTCAGCCAGCTAGGGTTTTGATGTGTGTGCATGAATTTGATTGAATTCAAAGTGAATGTAAGCTTACATGAGTATAGAAGTAATGTTAGTATGCTTGAAATTAGTTAAATGCATCAAATAGGTGAACTAGGGTTTTGGCATCTAGGGTTTTGGAGACAAAAATGTGGGAATGTATTAAATGTTGTGTTGGACTTGGTTTGAGATGGGAAATGGTCATTTGTGACCAATTGGAGTATGTTGGGAGTGTTGGAAGTGAGAGTGAATTTAGATTGAAAATGGCCATGCTGCAGGCTGCAAGACCAAGGTCTCTTTAAGGGACCAAAATTGAAAATTTACAAGTCCAATTGGTATGAGACCAATTGGAAATGAAAATAAACACAAAATGGAACATTTTTTATTTAGGAATCATGCCCAAAAAGTGATCATAGCCTAGTGAACAAATTGGCCAAATTTTATGCAGTCTGACCTATACAAAAATGACCAAATGAACAGTGTTTGTTTATTTGGCCATAACTTGGGCTAGGCAGATCTAAATGATCTGAAATTTTACCAGTAGACAGTTGAGATATAGGCCAACAACTTTCATGAGGAGTACCAATCCAAATTATTACCTTAACCAAGTCATTTGGCCACCCAAATTTGGTGACCTAAAACAATGTAACAGCTTTGGTGCCTGTAAATCAAGGTTAAGTTCAATCCGGCAGCCATGATTCAAATAGCTATAACTTGAGCTACAAAACTCCAAATGGAGTGATTCAAAAAGGAGAATAAATTTAAGACAATAGGGAACATTTTCTATGAAGAAAGTTTTGCCAAATTCTAACAGAAAAATGACCAATGGAACAGTGTAACCTAAGACACTAAAACTGAAAATTTAAAAATTTGCCTAAAAGACCTAAGTTTTGAGAAAATGACCAAAACCAACAAATTTAGTGACCAAAATGTGGTATGTGGTTGAACTTGGAATTTCCATACCTATTAAGCCTTAGAAATTCAACAAATTGACTTGAATAGTGTAGTGAATGGTAACCCCGAAACACAAATTTTAAAGAACGCCAAGTTTAGCATATAAAAGCTAGATAAAAGTGAATTTGAATTTATTTTTGGATTTATGCTAAGTTATGGTACTGAAACACTGTGAAATTGTGTGTTTCAGCTGAAAAAGGCTCGGAAAGTCTAAGAGACTGAGTCAAGGCCTAGAGGCAACTCACGTCAAGTTTGTGCACAATAAACCATATTTAAGCATTTTATCCTTGAAAAATTTATTTAGTACGCATTATGAGTTTAAGAACTTTTGTGTTGCCACTTTGTGATGAAATTGTAACTTTGGAAATTGATTTCATTTTTGTATGCAATATTTGAATAATATGTTTGAAATGGATTTTTGATTCACACTTAGCATGACAGTGCCTTATTATTCCTCCCCCAATTATGGGGTTGAGATCGATTATTTTCCTCCCTCTCTGGTTTACCAGTTGAGGTTGTAGATCGGATGAGTACTCATTAGCTAGTTAGCCACCTCCCTCATTGATCTCGATTAGTGGGGTTGTAGATTGCTTTGTCATGGTGTACAACGTGACATTGATCGGAAATTTTGTGTCATGGCTTAAGTTGTGTATGAATTGGCAACACTATGTTTATTAAATTATTTGACCCACAATTTTTCTATAATGAGCTTTGATAATTTGTGAAATGTAATTGTGCAACATTTAAATTGTGTTTTGTCAATGAATGATTTATGTATTGTATTTTAAATTTTTATTATGCACCACTAAGTATTTTTGTACTTAGCGATAGCTTATTTTGCTGTCGCAGATAAGGGCAAGGAGAAAGCAGCAAAGTGAGCTGCTATTAATATTGAGGACTACACTGATCTTTTTGTACGGGTATTATTTTATACTCTTGTAGTTATTTTGATGTAAATATTATAATGTCATATGTATTAATGTAAAGTTGAGCAGTTGTATAATAAATTGTAATGATATTATTTTGGATTTTCTTTTTGTAAATTAAGACCTGTATATGTAAATTAAAATTTGAATACAACATGAATGAAATATTTTGAGATGATAAACTTTGATTGGATTGTAGAATTGTATTGTATTGACTTGAGATTATTTGGAGGTTGGGAGTTGTGACAATTTATTAGAAGTATTTTTTTACAGGTTTTTGAAGAACTGTTTTCTCAAAATATAGATGGCACTCTGCCGAAATTTTTATAAAATTTGCGAAAAAATAAAAATGGACAAAAAAATTTTTACTAGTTTGTAAGGTTTGAATAAATGATTTTAATTCCTACCAAAATGCTCACCACTTCCAAAATGTAAGAAAATTGTTTTAAAATCCCCTGTAGGGCACTTAATGAGTTATCGGTAGATGAAGTTCGGTAGTTCATTAGGTATTCTACGGGATCATGTTATATCTTACAGAGGGGTAAGGTGTGATAAGCCATCTATTGAGCAAACTGAGCACGAAACTGTATGGGTGGGACTGATGCAGCTAACCCACTGGCATTCTGAGGAGCTGGGGCCTCCCCCTATACTTCAGCTGCTACATATTGCTCTACTGTGTGATCCCCCTCTTCCATGATGAATCACAAGGAATTCTACTCCCTGAAAAACCAACACAAGGAGGTATCCCTCCATTAGTCTATATTCATGATGTAATGCACTATATGTACCAATTAATGACAATTGAGCAGTTGTACTTATCAAAATATTTCAAAATATGAAATTCAAAATTGTATGAAAACCAAAGCTCTGATACTACTAAAACATGTCACACCTTATCCCTTATAAGGCATGACATATTCCCGTAGTATACCTAATGAATTATTGAACTACACCTACCAATAATCCATTAAATATACTACAAGGAATTTTGAACAAAACATAGTATTTTATTTTATTTTCGTTTTGTGGAAAACTGCATGGTGGTGGTGGTTAAAACTTTAACAAAATCCATATTTATAACCTAACCTAGTAAAAGATTTTGCTCCAACTAATTTCACAAGCATGATAAATTCAATTACATATCAAGTAGACATTCATTAGAGGAAATAAACCTATTATTTCAAAAGGTACATTTCGCATAAGTCTTAAAATGAAGTTTAAATATGTACAACTCAAAATGCTAGAGCAATATAATGCTTTTTAATACAAACTGCCACGAACCGTTATTAATGGGGGACATAATCATAATCAAATATCAAACCCCAAGTAGCCATTACTACTGGGGAGATCCAAAAGGGACTGTCATGCTAACTATGGTTTTAAAACAATTTTTGAAAGTTTTCCACTCAATAATCACATTAGCAAACCAATAAACACATTCAATTTATCATAAAATCCATATAGAGGTGGCAACACCCAAATTCCTCAAATGCAGGAGAAAAACTATATTTCATTTAAAGTAAACTCATTCAAACCAAACTCATTCAAACAATTTACAAGTCTAAAAACAAATGAAAAGGTTATTTGTGCACAAACCTTCAATAATTTTCCTTTCTCGTTACTTACTTCTTCTTGTCCATCCCAACTTCATTTTCTATTAAAAACACACAAGTACAATGTTTTAATACTCATCTCAACTATTGCCAAAACTCATTTCATAAGTGTCTAATACCTCCCTAAGTTAGATTAGCAATGTTCAAAGAGTTTTAAATTTTGGACATCTTGGTGTCCTAATCTTTGAACGAAATTTTTATCTAGTTCCCATCATACTTTGGTGAGGTGTTCTTCATGGAAAATGTTATCTTAACTTTATTTTCCTTTTTGAATCACCTAATTTGGATTTGTGTAGCTCAAGTTATGACCAAAACAGTAATTACTGTTCACATGAGCTGATTCTAGCAGATTTGGTGACTTAACTTTGTCCAATAATTTGATGGAGTTAAGTTCATAATTTGGCCTTATGGAGTTCATATGAAATATTTTACTATGTTTTAAGTTTCCATCAGTTTAAGAATCACCTAAATCGGAGTTTTCTAGAGAAAGTTATGGCCATGCAAAAATTACTGTTCACGTGATTATTCCAACTCTGGTAGATTCATCCACTCAACTTTACTCAGGAATTTGGTTGGGTTAAGTTCATAATTTGGCTTCAATTTCTTCATATGAAATGTTCTACTATGTTTAGGTCTCCATTGGTTTGAGAATCACCTAAATTGGAGTTTTCTAGAGAGAGTTATGACTATGCAAATTTTACTGTTCATATGGTCAATTTGCAGATTTCCAGATTTTGACAGATTTAGTGACTCAACTTTGCTTAGTAATTTGATTAGGTGAAGTTCATAAGAAGTTCTTCATACGAAATGTTCTACTATATTTTAGGTTTCCATCGGTTTAAGAATCACCTAAATTAGAGTTTTCTATAGAAAGTTATGATAATGCAAATTTTACTGTTCATATGGTCAATTTGTAGATTTCTAGATTTTGGTAGATTTGGTGACTCAACTTTGCTTAGCAATTTGATTGGGTTAAGTTCATAATTTGGCCTTAAGTTCTGCATATAAAATATTCTACTATATTTTAGGTTTCCATCGGTTTAAGAATCACCTAAATTGGAGTTTTCTAGAGAAAGTTATGATAATGCAAATTTTACTGTTCATATGGTCAATTTGTAGATTTCTAGATTTTGGCAGATTTGGTGACTCAACTTTGCTTAGCAATTTGATTGGGTTAAGTTCATAATTTGGCCTTAAGTTCTTCATATAAAATGTTCTACTATGTTTTAGTTTCCATTGGTTCAAGGATCACCTAAATTGGAGTTTTCTAGAGAGTTATGACTATGCATAGTTTACTGTCACGTGGTTCGAATTCTGCAGATTCAGAATTTCACTTCTAGTTTCAAGGTTCATTTAGGGTAGTTTATGGTCATTTTCTTGGCAGGGTATCTTCATGAAAATTCTCAACCTATGTATTAAGTTTTATTTTCAATTAGTTTCACACCAATTGGAGTTTTGTAGATCAACTTATGAACTGCCAAGCACATTGACCTCAGTGTGCAAAAATTCTGCCTAAGGTTCAATTTTTATTTCTTTAATTACTTCTACTAACCAACCTTAATTCACATTTAATTCACCCCAAATGACCATAATTTAACATTAAACACATCAATGGCACTTCCAAGCATAAAACCCCCAATTTTCCAAAACCCTAATTTGCAATTTCCCCATCCCTATAACTCCATCAATTCCTTTCATCCAATTAATGTCAATTCTCATTCTAGGAACTTCAATGACCATAATTTGTCATTATAAATACTAATTATACTTAACACAATAAAAGCCCCAATTTCTCCATGAACCCTAATCTTTCATAATTCAATTTATGCAAATCTCATGCAATCTCACTACCCCAGTCATGCATACTAGTTCAACTAAGCTTGATTTCATCATCAATTTCATTCAAATACATCAAACCCTAAGTTTTCCCCAAGTTGGCCAAACCCTAGTTTAGGTTCCATGCATGATTCTTATGCTTCCTCATGAAATTTTCCCATAATCAACCTTAATTGAAAGCTTGTACAACTAATCTAGCATGAAAAGAAACTTACCTTAATTGTGACCTTCCTAATCTACAATTTCTTCCAAATCTCTTGTTCTCCTTGCTTTTAATCTCTCAATCAAAGATTAATTTGATGTTCTCTACCAA
The DNA here is from genome assembly GCF_030052815.1 of Hevea brasiliensis. Classification (NCBI taxonomy): domain Eukaryota; kingdom Viridiplantae; phylum Streptophyta; class Magnoliopsida; order Malpighiales; family Euphorbiaceae; genus Hevea; species Hevea brasiliensis. The sequence goes on along the minus strand of NC_079498.1, from coordinate 70,473,346 downwards.
TTAGATGGAAAACCCCTGGAGGAAATGTAAGGAATTAAGTTTTGAGAATGGGTGTCAATAGAGAAAGAAGGAAGTAGAAGAAAGAAAGAAAGAGAGAGGGAGAGGGGAGGTGGGACGGCCAAAATGGGAGAGGGAAGAAGGCTTATTTCCTTTTTATATTTATTCTATTTTTTTATTTATTTAAATTATTTTAATTGAGTTGTCCAATGCCCATTGGTCCTAAAATTTTAATTAGGTTAAAATGGAATTAAAATTCTAGGTTTTCATTTCTTTTATTTTCTTTTCACTTTATACTTGAATTCTTTTCCTAAAATAAAAATTATTTCATAATTCAATTCATTAATTTTATTTAATTTAATTTACATTTTAGTCAAAAGTCAACTATTGAGGTAAATTGATCAAAATGCTCTTCATTGGGTTTTAATCGCTCTTTTTCATAATCCCCAATAAGTCCTTTGGTTTTTTGTTCACTTAAATTTTTATTTTGTCTATCTCAATTAATTTTTCCTTTTATTTTTGATTCTCAAAATGTCTTTGAATAGTACTAGTCATAGACTAAAAATGGTACTATTCATAGCTCGGAGGTTCAGGGTATTACAATATTTTTTAATAACCCACACCTATCGTATGTGGGTGATGGTGAAGAAAGCTTGAGGATGGACCCTGAGTACCTCTGCATATTCGACATTTTAGATTATCCTAGGGATTTTGACTATGGAAAGGTGTTGGTGGTTTATACAAGGCCTACTGGGAAGATAGAAGAAGATTTTATTTTATTGTGAAATGATAAGGTGCTATTAGATATAATAAAAGAGCTGGGGGAAGGTAGTACTCTTGAGTTGTATGTGGGCCACGTGTAACAACCCCGTTTGCATAGCTTGGTAGATTTCACTGTTCCGGTGACCGGTGTCGGTCCGGACAATTAAGGGGATTAGAACCATACTTAAGACAACTAGAGAAACCATAAACACAAATAATTAGTAATGTTCAATTATTTAAGTATAAATAAGAAAAATAGAACATAAGAAGTTAAACGAGCCGAGAGTTACAGCGATGGGTGACCTCCTCTGTAACACCCCTAAGTTCGGTAGTGCGTTCTGCTGTTCCGGTGACCAGTGCTGTCCGGACAGCTAGGATGCCTAGAACCACACCTTGATATGAGAGAGGAGACATAAATAATGAAATACAAGAAAAGAAAATACAAGAAAAACAAAGGAAAAATCATAGCAAAGAAATGTAACCGAATAAGTGAGCCGGGAAACCTAGCGATGGGTGACCGCACCGGGAAGTCACGGCGTGGACCGTTGATCGCCTACTGTGGGGAACCCTGGAAAACATTTTTAGGACATAAATAGACCCTTATTGAAGTATAAATCTCATTAGAAAGATTAAAGAAAAATTAAATAATTAGTACAAAGAAAAGTGAGAAATCGAAAAACAGACAAAACCCAGAATACTAAAAATCGGGAATGCCACCTGAACAGGGGCATTATGGTCATTTGACATCCCGAAGTGTCTTTTGACCTAAATTTCCATTAAAAATAAATAATATTACACTTAGAAAATGAAATGAAAAATTAATTTGGTGGTACATAAAGTAAATAGCCAAAAATGGAGTGAAAAATGTGTAAATAACACATTTAAGCATTATTATATAATTAAATGAGTAAGTGGACCACTAAAGGATTAAATTAAACATAAAATGTGGCTGATGTAAGTCCACTAAACCCATCAGAATGTTCATCTTCCTCATTTCATAAACATTGCCGAATTGAAGAAAATGGGAACCACCATGGCCATTTTTCATGCAAGCTCATCTACCCACTCATTTCACTTCTAATCACTTGAGTTCCTTCATCAAAAATGGTCTACACATCACAAGAAAGATATTGATACCAAATTTGAGAAGTTTGGTGAAGGTTTAGCAAGTTACAATCAATGGTAAGTTTACATTTTTGAGAATTCCTTTGTTAAACTTTATGTTCATGTAATGGGTGTTAGTTTGGTGAAGGAAATTTTAAAGTTTAAATAGTTATTGAGATAGCCATTTTTGGACAGCCATGGGGTCACGCATTTAATGATTTATTATGCATATAATTGATGAGAAATAATGTTGATCTTGGTGATTTAATATCCTAGTGAATTATTTCACATATATATGGTGATTTATGCACTTGGATGGGAATTGGTAAATTGTAGGGCACTTTGATGTTGAAGGACAATTTTCGACAGCTTGGGAACACTTGAGTAAATGTATGTATTCATGGAAGTGTAGGCAGAATATTGACCTAGAAGGATTGATGGATATGTATGTAGATTGATATTGTAAAGTGTATGTAAGATTTGTAATGGTTAGGTGTGTGTGTAATGGTACTTAGAATTTATAAATGTGAATTATATTTGGTGTGTTGAGGGTAATTGTAATATGCCCAAAGTAATGTTAATGTAAAGTAGAATATGCTTTTGGTAATGTACCAAAACAGATTGGTAGGGAAGTGAACAAATTGCAAGGTAAATGTGTGTGATTGATGTGTGTTAAGCAAAGTAACCAAGGGCAGTGTACATTTTAGCTAATAAGTTTAAATGTGTAACCTCAATTGGTATGAGACCAATTGGAGGTGGAACTAGGCACAAAATGTGCCAACTTTCATTGAGAAAACATACCAAAATTCTGCTTGCAAGGTGACCTAAGAAAATGACCAATTCGGATTAGGTGCAATTAGGACCTGAAAAATGACCAATTGGGCAGCAGTGAGTGTTTAGGCCATAACTCACTCAAAACAGGTCCAATTGACCTGAAATTTTAACCATGAATAGTTAAGACCCATACCTACAAGTATGATGAAGACACCAAAGCCCAGAAATGACCATAAGTAAGTCAAACAACTTGCACAAGTTCGGGCCCAAAAACTGGCCGAACCAGAGTTGACCAAATTGACCTAAAATTGACCTAAATTGGTACCATTTGACCAGCAATAGTATAATGACCATAACTTGGTCTACTTAACTCGGATTGACCTGAAATTTTGCCCTGCATGCAATAATACCTAGATCTACAAGTTTGTAGTTTTGACCAAAACCCGAAAATCGAGGGAACTAGGCCGTCCGGCTAGGTCAAACCAGTATCCCGGAATCCAGCAAGTTGCATTAAAATGCACTAAACAAGGAAACGAGTTTGGCAAAACGTACCAAACCTAAAACCCTATCGAATGTGACATATTAACGACACTAAAACCTAATTTACCTAAAACGCAACGAGGGTCGGTATATTAGGTGATTAAGTGAATAATTGAGTTCAGTGCATTATTTACCAAACACCATCGATAGAGACAATTTAAATTGAATCTTGAAACACTTGAATTGTGTTTCTCGATTAACAAGGACTCAAAGAAAAGGGAAAGAAATATCGAGTCGACCAGAGACAAATATCAGAGGTTTGTGCACAACAACTGTTTCTTTTGAATTATTTTCAATTGAAATAAATATTGACTATTGTATATTATTGTTTTAAATTGTGGAAATGTGTTTGGTGGACACTTATTGATTGAAAAACATTGTGAATGGTTTGAAACTGTGAAAAATTGTTTGAATGATATTGATGGATACTTATTGATTGAAAAGCACTGTAAATGGTTTTGTGGAAATTGAAGTGAATTACGAATTGTGTTGCCATTTTGTGAATGAAATTATAACTTTGGAAATTTATTGGATTCTTACGGATCATTTGAATAAAATGTTTGGAATTGTTTTGACTCACAATTGGCATGACACGGATATTATGTTCCTCCTCCATTAATGGGGTGAGTGTGATTATTCCTCCCTCTTTGACTTATCAGTCTGGGGTGAGTATGATTATGTTCCTCCCTCTTTGACTTCCCAGTCTGAGGTGAGTATGGATGAGTACTCATTAGATAGCTAGCTTCCTCCCTCGTTGATTTCGATTATTGGGGTGAGTATGTCTTGTCGTGGTGTACAACACGGCATATATGGAAAAATTTGTGTCATGACCTAAATTGTGTTATTGATTGGCAACATTGTATTGTTCAATTATTTGATCGAATGGTGTTATTGATTTGCAAAATGATATTATTCAGTTATTTGATCAATTGTGTTATTGATTTGCAAAACGATATTATTCAGTTATTTGATCAATTGTGTTATTGATTTGCAAAACGATATTATTCAGTTATTTGATCAATTGTGTTATTGATTTGCAAAACGATATTATTCAGCTATTTGATTGAATTGGTTTATTGATTGTGCATGAATTGGCAATACGGTATTCTTAAACTATTTGACTAAATTGTATTATTATGAATTTTGATAATTTGAGAATTGGAGTTTAAATTCCTTATGACATTCATTGTCTTGAATTTAACTATGGTTTTAAGTATCCACTATTGATATGATTTATGAATTGTGATTTAAAATTTGTATTTGGTTAATGTTGTGCACCACTGAGACATTGTCTCAGCAATAGCTTTTTATTGCTGTCGCAGGTAGAGAGACAGACAGGGCAGTAGACTAGGCTGCTAGTACCGCCAGCGAGAGATTTTTGGGTATAGTGAGTATACCATATGTGGCATTTTGTACTGTAATGTATATTCACTGTATGTATATTTTGTTCTTGGTTTTGAGCAGTTGTAAACTTTAAGTTGTACAGTAAAGTTGTAAAATAATTATGAGTTATTTGGCTTGTAAAAATTGTGTTATATTTTTGTATCTTAGTCTTTGAAAATCACTGTGGATTTGACTTGAGAAATGTGTTGTATTCAGAAAAATGTTGGAGTTGAGATTTGGAAAATAATTGAAGTGCTTTTTACAGGTTTTCTGAAGAACTGTTTTGTCCAAAATACAAATGGCACCTTGCCAAAATTTTTACAGATATTCCAAATAAATCAAATGAGTTAGTTGTTTCACTTCAGTTCACCAAAGTCTTTAACACCTGTAAATAGTGCTCACCACGGTAAAAGAAGTAAGAAAAGTTTTTAAAATCCCTTGTAGTGTATTTAATGGGTTATCAGTAGACGGAGTTGGTAATTCATCAGGTATACTACGGGATCATGTCATGCCTTACAGAGGGGTAGGGTGTGACATCCTCGGGAACGACTACGAAGTCATTTTAAACTCAAATTTCGAACCGTAAAATGTGACGCTGCGGTCCTTAGGACCCTTATGAACACAGTGGAAAAGAGAAAATCAAGAAAAATTACTGTTAAGCTAGTCAAATAATTAGGTCAGGGAGCCGGAAGAAATATGGAATTATTTGCAAACCGGGATGAATCGGCGAGGGGCAATTTTGTCAATTGACCCCGAAAGCTGACTCCTGACCTAACTGTCAAATAAAATCGGAGAAAAGAAAATTTCGGAATCGAGAATTAAATTAAAGAACTAATAGAAAAATAGAAAAGAAAAGAGAAAAATGAAAAAGTAAAAAGGTGATGACATCATGCATGACCTCATGCATGATGTCATAAAATAAATTAATTAAGTTAAAAGAAAAGAAAAAAAAATTTAATTACTTCTCTATTCCCGTCACCCATTTCTCTCTCATTTCTTTCATTTCATTTCCACCATTAACACCCATCTCAAGCTTTCAAAAGCTTGATTTTATTTTATAAACTCCCTAACTCCTTTAAGTAAATCTTGTTCTTGGACTTTAACAAGCATCTTGACAACAAAAAGAAGAGGAAAGAAAGAAGATTTGAAGAGGGAGAAATTCAACAAAAGAGGTTAGTGGTTAGTTTTTAATATTATGTTTAAATTCATAATTAAGTAGTTGAATTACACTAGAAATTGTGGAAAAATGAAATGAAATAAATTGTTGAAGGACCAAACCTAAAATTTTAGTCAACTAGGGTTTGAGGATGTGTATGCATGAACTTGGTGAATTTAAAGGTGTATGTGAGCTTATTGGTGTTGAATGATCATGATTAAATGTTTTGAATTAGTTAAATGCAACAATTTAGTGTGATTAGGGTTTGGAGGCCTAGGGTTTTGAGGAAAAAATTAGGAGAAATGAGTAAATGATGTGTTTGACCTATTGTGAAGGGAAAAATGGTCAATTATGACCAAATGAGTTGTGTTTGAATTGTTGGAATGGAAGCCAAATTCGGAGGTTGCAGCATGACCAAGTCAACTTTGAAGGACCAAAACTGAAATTTTACAAGTCCAATTGATATGGCACCAATTGGGGATGAAAATAGACATAAAATGACACAATTTTCATTTAGGAACCATGCCCAAAAAGTGACCAAAACCTAGTGAACAAATTGACCAAAGTTGAGTAAGAGCAGTCTGCCATTGTACAAACTGACCAAAGGAACAGTGTTTGTTTATTTGGTCATAACTCGAGCTAGGCAGGTCAAATTGACCTAAACTTTTACCAGTGATTAGATGAGATATAGACCTAAAACTTTCATGAAGAACACAACTCCAAATTCTGCCAGCAACCAAGCCATTTGGCCACCCCAAGTTGGTGACCTAAAATTGGCAGCACCAAACTTTGCCCAGAAAATCTGGGTTATTTTTCATCCGGCAGCCCTGATTCAAAGGGCCATAACTTGAGCTAAAAAACTCCAATTGGGGTGATTCAAAAGGTATAATAAACTTAAGACATTAAGGAACATTTTCTATGAAGGAAGTTTTGCCAAATTCCAACAGTAGATTGACCAATGGAACATTACAACTTGGAGCACCAAAACTGAAAATTTGACAATTTAGCCAAAAGGATTTAAGCTTTGAGAAAATGACCAAAACCAACAAATTTAATGACCAAAATATGGTATGTGGGTGAAGTTAGAGTTCCCATACCTATTAAGCCTTAAAAAGTCAACAATTTGACTTGAATAGTATAGTGAATAGTAATCCGAAACACAAAAACTTCGAGAACGTCGAAATTAGTACATTAAAGCTAGGTAAAAATGAAGTGAAATTTATTTTTGGATTTATGCTAAGTTATGGTACTGAAACACTGTGAAATTGTGTGTTTCAGCTGAAAAAGACTTAGAAACTCAAAGAGACTGAGTCAAGGCCTAAAGGCGACTCACGTCAGGTTTGTGCACAATAATAATTGTTTAAATATTTTAATCTCAAAAATTTGACTTCTTTGATTAATTATGTACTGTGTTGCCATTTTATAATCGTAAATGTGACTTTGAAAATTGATCAGATTTCTCATAAATTGTTTGGATAAATTGTTTTGAATTGATGTTCACACTTAGCATGACAGTATCACATTATTCCTCCTCCATTTATGGGGTTGAGATCGTTTATTTTCGTCCCTCTCTAGCTTGCCAGTTGAGGTTGAGATCGGATGAGTACTCATTAGCTAGCTAGCCACCTCCCTCATAGATTTTCGATTAATGGGGTTGAGATTGCTTTGTCGTTGTGTACAACACGGCATTGATCGGAAATTTTGTGTCATGGCTTAAGTTGTGTATAATTTTGGCAACACTGTGTTTAATGAAATATTTGACTAAATGGTGTTATTATGAGCTTTGATATTTGTGAAATGTGATTAAGAAGTATTCAAATTGTGTTTCATCAATGAATGATTTATGTATTGCATTTTAAATTTTTATTATGCACCACTGAGTATTTTATACTCAGCGATAGCTTATTTTGCCGTCGCAGATAAGAGCAAGGAGAAAGTAGCAGAGTAAGCTGCTATTAAATCGAGGACTACTCTGATCATTTTGTACGGGTATTATTTTATCCCCTTGTAGATAATTTTGATGTAAATATAGAAATGTTGTATGTATCAATGTAGTTGAGCAGTTGTAAATAAATTGTAATAATATTATTTTGGATTTTCTTCTGTAAATTTAATATTGTACATGTGAATTTCATGCTTTATGCCTTGTGAATGAAATATTAAATATTTGAGATAATGAATTTTGATTTGGATTGTGGAATTACTTTGAAGTGTTTTGAATTGAATTGATTTGAGGTTTATTGGAGGTTGGGAGTTGTGAAAAATTTTTGGAAGTGTTATTTTTTCAGGTATTTGAAGAACTGTTTTCTCTATTTACAAACGGAACTCTATCAAAATTTTAATAAAATTTGCTGCAAAATTTAAATGGACAAAAATTTTTACTAGTATTTAAACTTTGAATAAATGGTTTTTAATTTCTACCAAAATGCTCACCACTTCCAAAATGCAAGTAAATTGTTTTAAAATCCCTTGTAGGGTACTTAATGAGTTATCGGTAGGTGAAGTTCAGTAGTTCATTAAGTATTCTATGGGATCATGTTATGCCTTGCAGTGGGGTAAGGTGTGACATGTTTTAGTGGTATCAGAGCATAGTTTTTCAATAAATTTTGACTATCTGTACGAATATTTTATTGATAAGTACAACTGCTCAAGTGTCTTTAATTGATACATATGACATATTTACATCATGAATATGCACTAACGGAGGTCAACCTCCTTGTGTTTGATCTCAGGAAGTAGAAATTTTAAGAAAACGGAATGGAAGGAGGAGATCATCCCAAAGAACAATCTGTTGAGGCTGAGGTTCAAGGGGAAGCCCGAGCACTCCAGAACGTGAGTGGGTCAGCCACTCCTGCTCCTGCTCCAGCACCGCAGTTTCCTGCTCAATTTGTACAGCAGATGGCTGCGTTTTTCCAGCAAATGGCGGGTAATGTGCCACCCCAAGCTCAAATGGCAGTACTTGTAGCACAACCACAGCCCTCAGCTCGGCAGTATGAAAAATTAATGAAATTTGGGGCCACCGAGTTTAAAGGCACTGTGGCTCCACTGGAGGCAGAACAGTGGTTAGAAAGAATGGAACGAGTTTACAGAAAATTGCAATATACGGAAGAGATTAAGTTCGAGTATTCTGTTTCCTTGTTACAAGGAGATGCATATGAATGGTGGAAGACCATCCCCCACAGCCTGGTTGAGCCACTTATGCTGACATGGGCAGACTTCCTGAGGGAATTCAGGCAGAAATGGGTTCCTGATGCATATGTAGATAAGAAATTGTAAGAATTCCTGAGTATGAAACAAGGGGACCGAACCATAGCAGAGTATGAGAGAGACTTCTCAAGGCTAAGCCACTATGCTGGAATCTTAGTCTCCACCCCCAGAGATAGATGCAAGATGTTTGATTCTGGGTTAAGGCCGAATCTGAGAATGCAAGTCGTGGGTTTTCGACATCAGAATTTTGCTGAATTGATCTCACAGGCCCTAGAACTGGAAAGAATAGAATCTGAAGGGGCAGTGAAGAAAGGTACACAAGAAAAAGATAAGACTAAAAAGACTACTGGACAAGCATCTGAAAGTGGTTCTGGTAAGAGGAAACAGTTTGGGAGATCCAGCTCCCGTAGATCCGGCAGAGGCAGATTTTCTGGCCAAAGACCACCTCGGTCTGGTCAGCCGACCCAACAAGCTTCTCGAGGAGTTCTATCAGTCCGGCAGTGTGAAACTAGTGGTAAAACTCATAGTGGGGTTTGCTTCAAGGCCACCGGAGCATGTTTTAATTGTGGAGGGAGAGGACATTATGCTAAAGATTGTACTAGTCCGCGCCGGTCTGGATCTTTTGCTACATCCAAAGGATCAGCCCAAGTCTCTGCACCTAGAGGGTCACCGTCAGCTGCTAGAGGTAGAGGCAGAGGTAGGGGTCCTGGTAGTACTTCTGGAAGTCAGAGCACTGTTAACCAGCCAGCACCCAGTGGCGCACCAGTCAGAGTGTATACTATGCATCAGAGGGAGGAAGCTGAAACATCAGACGTAGTAGCTGGTATTTTCTCCATCCTTGACCAAGATGTGTATGTGTTATTTGATCCTGGCTCCACACATTTATATGTTAGTGCTAGGATGATGTGTTCTACTGCTATTCAGTGTGTACCAATGGACTATGATGTGCTAGTAACTAGTCCATTAGGCCAGGAGGTCAGGGTAAATAGGCTATATAGGGATTGTCCTTTAGTGATCCAAGGACACACCTTTTTGTCTGATTTAATTGAAATGCCCTTCAGAGATTATGATATTATCTTGGGCATGGATTGGTTAGCCAGGCATCACGCCATGATTGACTGTATATTGAAGATAGTCACTTTTGGTCTTTCTCAGTATGGTGATGTAGTAATACATGGGGAGAGGTAGTTATTGCCTTCAAACATCATTTTAGCTGCACTGGCCAGGAAGATGATTAGAAAAGGGTGTGAGGCGTACTTGGCACATGTGATAGACACCCAAGTGGGGAGTCCAGCACTGAAGGACATTCCTACTGTATGTGACTTTTCGGATGTATTTCCTGATGAATTGCCAGGATTACCTCCAGAAAGAGAGGTGCAGTTTGAAATTGATGTTATGCCTGGTGTGGACTCAATCTCCATAACACCATACAGAATGGCACCAGCAGAACTAAAAGAATTGAAAGTGCAGTTGCAAGAACTGCTTGATAAGGGCTTCATTCGTCCTAGTGTGTCACCTTAGGGAGCGCCAGTGTTGTTTGTAAAGAAGAAGGATAGCACTCTCCGATTATGCATTGATTATCGGCAGTTGAATAAGGTGACAATAAAGAACAGATACCCATTGCCTCGCATTAATGACCTATTTGATTAGTTGAGGGGTGCAGTTGTGTTTTCCAAAATTGACTTGAGATCAGGTTATTATCAGCTGAAAGTACAAGAGCAGAGTATTCCTAAAACTGCCTTCAGAACCCGCTATGGCCATTATGAGTTCTTGGTCATGCCATTCGAGTTAACTAATGCTCCGGCTGCTTTTATGGATCTGATGAACACTATCTTCAGACCATACCTCGACCAGTTTGTTGTGGTATTTATTGATGATATATTGGTCTATTCGAGGAATGCAGAAGAGCATGATAGACATCTACGGATCGTACTACAGACTTTGAGGGAGAAACATCTATATGCCAAACTGTCAAAGTGTGAATTTTTGCTGAAGGAGATATCTTTCTTGGGGCATGTAGTATCAGAAGAGGGCATCAAGGTAGATCCAAGTAAGATTGAAGCTGTCCTTAATTGGAAGACACCCATAAATGTCACAGAGATTCGCAGTTTCCTGGGGTTAGCTGGATACTACCGTCGATTGGTGAAGGGATTCTCCATGTTGACATCTCCATTGACCAAGCTACTGAGAAAGGATGTGAAATTTCAGTGGACGGACAAATGCCAGCAAAGTTTTGATGAATTGAAGAGATGTTTGACAGAGGCTCCAGTCCTGACTTTACCTACACCGGGTAAAGAATATACTGATTCTGATGCTTCTCACAATGGGTTAGGTTGTGTATTGATGCAAGATCGAAATGTCATTGCCTATGCATCACGCCAACTAAAACCGCATGAGAGAAATTATCCGACACATGACTTGGAGCTTGCAGCCATTGTGTTTGCTCTTAAGATCTGGAGGCACTATTTGTATGGGGAGAAATGTTACATCTACACATATCATAAGAGTTTGAAGTATTTGGGCACCCAGAAAGAGTTAAATTTGAGATAGAGGAGATGGTTAGAATTGATAAAAGACTATGATTGTCCGATAGACTATCAGCTAGAAAAAGCTAATGTTGTGGCTGACGCCCTAAGTCGCAAGACTATGGCAAGTCTACGGGTTACTCCTTTGTCTTTGTTGCAAGAGTTAAGGTCACTGCATGCCAGCTTAGAGATTAATGATGAGGGGCAAACAGTAGTTGCATGGCATGTACAGCCAGTGTTAATTGATCAGATCAGAATGGCTGCTCAGAATGATGAAAAGTATCAGAAGCTGTTGGAAGAAGTTCGACAGGGCAAGAAACCAGAGTTCTCAATCAGAAATGATGGTCTATTGCTACACCAGGGTAGAATGTGTGTTCCTAATGATGTTGATTTGAGGCAGATCATTTTGAAGGAAGCACATGAGTCTCCTTTTGCTATGCACCCTGGTGGTACAAAAATGTATAGAGGGCTAAAGGAGCATTACTGGTGGATGGGTTTAAAAAGAGACGTAGCAGAGTTTGTATCCAAATGCCTAACTTGTCAGCAAGTAAAGGCAGAGCATCAAGTACCAACTAGGTTATTACATCCACTGTCAGTGCCAGAATGGAAATGGGAAAGAATAACTATGGATTTTGTGATGGGATTTCCGAGGACACAGAAGAGTCATGATGCAGTATGGGTCATTATCGACAGACTAACTAAGTCTGCTCATTTTCTGCCAGTCTGAATGGACTACAGTTTGGACAGATTGGCTAGATTGTACATCGATGAGATTGTGAGACTGCATGGAGTGCCAGTATCTATCGTATCAGACAGAGATCCTAGGTTCACTTCTAGATTCTGGGATAGTCTTCAGAGAGCCCTAGGAACTAGATTGAACTTGATCGCATTCCACCCACGCAGACGGATGGCGACCGAGAGGGTAATTCAGATCTTGGAGGACATGCTACGGGCTTGTGTGATTGAGTTTGAGGGTAGTTGGGATACACACTTGCCTTTGATTGAGTTTGCTTACAACAACAGCTACCAATCAAGCATTGGGATGCCTCCATATGAAGCTTTGTATGGCAGAAAATGTAGAACCCCGTTGTGTTGGGATGACGTGGGTGAAAGAAAAATGATTGGACCTGAAATTGTTCAATAGACTGAAGAGAAAATAAGGGTGATCAAAGATCGACTTAAAGCTGCATCAGACAGTCAAAAGTCCTACATTGATTTGAAAAGAAGGGATATTGAGTATGCAGTGGGTGAGAAAGTTTTCCTCAAGGTTTCTCCTTGGAAGAGGATTATGAGATTCGGCAGAAAGGGGAAACTAAGTCCTCGTTTTATCGGGCCATATGAGGTATTGGAAAGTGTGGGTCCTTTGGCTTATCGTTTGGCACTACCTCCAGAGTTGGAGAAGATACATAACGTTTTCCATGTGTCTATGTTGATGAAGTATCGATCAGACCCATCTCATGTACTATCAGTAGAAGAAATTGAAGTAAATCCAGACCTCACATATGAAGAAGAACCCATAAAGATTCTGGCTTATGAGGTGAAGCAGCTACGGAACAAGCAGATACCATTGGTAAAAGTGCTGTGGAACCACCATTCAGGCCAAGAAGCTACTTAGGAACGAGAAGAGGACATGAGGAGACAGCACCCATAGCTGTTCAGAGATTGATACCAGGTAAAAATTTCGAGACGAAATTTAATTTAAGGGGGGGAGAATTGTAACACCCCCGTTTGCATAGCCTGGTAGATTTCACTGTTCCGGTGACCGGTGTCGGTCCTGACAATTAAGGGGATTAGAACCATACTTAAGACAACTAGAGAAACCATAAGCACAAATAATTAGTAATGTTCAATTAGTTAAGTATAAATAAGAAAAACAGAACATAAGAAGTTAAATGAGCCGAGAGTCACAGCGATGGGTGACCTCCTCGGGAACGACTGCGAAATCATTTTAAACTCAAATTTCTAACTGTAAAATGTGACGCTGCTGTCCTTAGGACCCTTATGAACACAGTGGAAAAGAGAAAATCACGAAAAAGTACTGTTAAGCCAGTCAAATAATTAGGTCAGGGAGCCGGAAGAAATATGGAATTATTTGCAAATCGGGATGAATTGGCGAGGGGCAATTTGGTCAATTGACCCCGAGAGATGACTCCTGACCTAACTGTCAAATAAAATCGGAGAAAAGAAAATTTCAGAATCGAGAATTAAATTAAAGAACTAATAGAAAAATAGAAAAAAAAAAGAGAAAAATGAAAAAGTAAAAAGGTGATGACATCATGCATGACCTCATGCATGATGTCATAAAATAAATTAATTAAGTTAATTATTAATTTAGATTTTTGTGGTCTTCCATAAACCAAAATAAATAAAAGAAAAGAAAAAAAATTTAATTACTTCTCTATTCCCGTCACCCATTTCTCTCTCATTTCTCTCATTTCATTTCCACCATTAACACCCATCTCAAGCTTTCAAAAGCTTGATTTTATTTTATAAACTTCCTAACTCCTTTAAGTAAATCTTGTTCTTGGACTTTAACAAGCATCTTGACAACAAAAACAAGAGGAAAGAAAGAAGATTTGAAGAGGGAGAAATTCAACAAAAGAGGTTAGTGGTTAGTTTTTAATATTATGTTTAAATTCATAATTAAGTAGTTGAATTACACTAGAAATTGTGGAAAAATGAAATGAAATAAATTGTTGAAGGACCAAACCTAAATTTTAGTCAACTAGGGTTTGAGGATGTGTATGCATGAACTTGGTGAATTTAAAGGTGTATGTGAGCTTATTGGTGTTGAATGATCATGATTAAATGTTTTGAATTAGTTAAATGCAACAATTTAGTGTGATTAGGGTTTGGAGGCCTAGGGTTTTGAGGCAAAAATTTGGAGAAATGAGTAAATGATGTGTTTGACCTATTGTGAAGGGAAAAATGGTCAATTATGACCAAATGAGTTGTGTTTGAATTGTTGGAATGGAAGCCAAATTCGGAGGTTGCAGCATGACCAAGTCAACTTTGAAGGACCAAAACTGAAATTTTATAAGTCCAATTGATATGACACAAATTGGGGGTGAAAATAGACATAAAATGACACAATTTTCATTTAGGAACCATGCCCAAAAAGTGACCAAAACCTAGTGAACAAATTGACCAAATTTGAGTAAGAGCAGTCTGCCACTGTACAAACTGATCAAATGAACAGTATTTGTTCATTTGGTCATAACTCGAGCTAGGCAGGTCAAATTGACCTGACATTTTACCAGTGATTAGATGAGATATAGACCTAAAACTTTCATGAAGAATACAAGTCCAATTTCTACCAGCAACCAAGCCATTTGGCCACCCCAAGTTGGTGACCTAAAACTGCCAGCACCAAACTTTGCCCAGAAAATCTAGGTTATTTTTCATCTGGCAGCCCTGATTCAAAGGGCCATAACTTGAGCTACAAAACTCCAATTGGGGTGATTCAAAAAGGATAATAAACTTAAGACATTAAGGAACATTTTCTATGAAGGAAGTTTTGCCAAATTCCAACAGTAGATTGACCAATGGAACAGTGCAACTTGGAGCACCAAAACGAAAAATTTGACAATTTAGCCAAAAGGATTTAAGCTTTGAGAAAATGACCAAAACCAACAAATTTAATAACCAAAATGTGGTATGTGGGTGAAGTTGGAGTTCCCATACCTATTAAGCCTTAAAAAGTCAACAATTTGACTTGAATAGTGTAGTGAATAGTAAATCGAAGTACAAAAACTTCGAGAACGTCGAAATTAGTACATTAAAGCTAGGTAAAAATGAAGTGAAATTTATTTTTGGATTTATGCTAAGTTATGGTACTGAAACACTGTGAAATTGTGTGTTTCAGCTGAAAAAGACTTGGAAACTCGAAGAGACTGAGTCAAGGACTAAAGGCTACTCACGTCAGGTTTGTGCACAATAATAATTGTCTAAATATTTTAATCTCAAAAATTTGACTTCTTTGATTAATTATGTATTGTGTTGCCATTTTATAATCGTAAATGTGACTTTGAAAATTTATCAGATTTCTCATAAATTGTTTTGAATTGATTTTCTGTTCACACTTAGCGTGACAGTATCACATTATTCCTCATCTATTTATGGGGTTGAGATCGTTTATTTTCCTCCCTCTCTGGCTTACCAGTTGAGGTTGAGATCGGATGAGTACTCATTAGCTAGCTAGCCACCTCCCTCATTGATTTTCGATTAATGGGGTTGAGATTGCTTTGTCGTGGTGTACAACACGGCATTGATCGGAAATTTTGTGTCATGGCTTAAGTTATGTATGATTTTGGCAACACTGTGTTTAATGAATTATTTGACTAAATGGTGTTATTATGAGCTTTGATATTTGTGAAATGTGATTAAGAAGTATTCAAATTGTGTTTCATCAATGAATGATTTATGTATTGCATTTTAAATTTTTATTGTGCACCACTGAGTATTTTATACTCAGCGATAGCTTATTTTCTTTATCATGAGATAAGAGCAAGGAGAAAGCAGCAGAGTAAGCTGCTATTAAATCGAGGACTACTCTGATCATTTTGTACGGGTATTATTTTATACCCTTGTAGATAATTTTGATGTAAATATAGAAATGTTGTATGTATCAATGTAGTTGAGCAGTTGTAAATAAATTGTAATAATATTATTTTGGATTTTCTTCTGTAAATTTAATATTGTACATGTGAATTTCATGCTTTATGCCTTGTGAATGAAATATTAAATATTTGAGATAATGAATTTTGATTTGGATTGTGGAATTACTTTGAAGTGTTTTGAATTGAATTGATTTGAGGTTTGTTGGAGGTTAGGAGTTGTGAAAAATTTTTGGAAGTGTTTTTTTTTTCAGGTATTTGAAGAACTGTTTTCTCCAATTACAAATGGAACTCTGTCAAAATTTTTATAAAATTTGCGGCAAAATTTAAATGGACAAAAATTTTGACTAGTATTTAAACTTTGAATAAATGGTTTTTAATTTCTACCAAAATGCTCACCACTTTCAAAATGTAAGTAAATTATTTTAAAATCCCTTGTAGGGTACTTAATGAGTTATCGGTAGGTGAAGTTCGGTAGTTCATTAAGTATTCTACGGGATCATGTTATGCCTTACAGTGGGGTAAGGTGTGACACCACATGTGGGAGGAGCCAAACAAAACTAGGTTAACTAGGGGAGAAACCTCTAAAGAAGCAAAGAGCCTCCCATTCCTACTATTTTTGCTTGTAATTTGGTGAGAGGAAGTTGAGCTAGATTAAGGTCCACCTATTAAAGATTTTGTTGCTAAGGCAGAAATTATTAACCTAAAATTTATTCTGCCAGAAGGGGGTGAGACAGCAGCCTTTGAGACACAAAGGGTTGAGACAAAAGCTTGTGAGCTACATGGGGGTGAAATAAGCTTTTAAGCCACATACAGAAACTCTAGAGCAATATTCATGAGGTTTTAATGTAGATCCATGTCTAGTAATTGCTGAGGAAGAACTAGAGGCTCCAGTACATAATTTTGCTTAACAAGATGATGATTTACACTTAAGATATGATAGTAGTGAAGATGGGTTATACCAAATTGGTTCAGAAAAGGGAGATAACATAGAAAATGATAGCAATGTTGAGAATCTAAAAGGTTTAAGTGATAAGGAAGAGTTTCTAAATACAAAGGTAGTGATGTTAATAAAGAGTTGAGAAATACAAACGAGGCAAAAAGGGAATTAAAAAAGAAAAAGGGACAAAGGAAAAAGGCAAAGCTACTGAGGATGAAATTAATTTAGAAGAGTGATGTGCCTTAGTGAGGAAAGAAATAACTCAACTAAATTGAACAAATAGGGAATTCAAATTAAGAGAAAGAAGACAAGTAAAATAAACTTAAATAAGTATGGAACTAAGTAGAATCAAGAAAGAATACTCAAAACACAAGAATGGAATTCTGCCAGATTGAAACTCTTTTGGTATTTTTCTAGTTTAACTTGCAATAATGCAAAAAGAAAGGATAAAAAAAAATATTTTTGTAGTTTTGATGTTTATGAATTGAAATTAAGAACAAAACAAGAAAGATAAAAAAAAAAGGATAAGTAGAAGAGAGAAATTCTTTAATAAATTTAGAACGCCACAAAAAACCCAATCTTCAAAGGTAGATGCCACACAAGGAACCAGATGATAGTCAAGTAATTCACCATAATAACAACTGATTGATAATATGTTACACCTTACCTCTCTATAACGCATAACATGATCCCATAACATATCTAATGAATTATCGAATTTCGCCTACCGATAATCCATTAAATATACTACTAGGGATTTAACCCAATTTCCAATCCTTTTTAAAGTGGTGGGAAATGTTGAACAGGTATTAAAAACCTTTAATTGAAGTTAAGTCATAATCAAAATTTTAATTAATTTAAAATCTCTGCAATTTTTACCGAAAATTTGGTAGAGTGCCATCTATAATTTGAGAAAACAGTTCTTTAAAAACCTGTGAAAACACTCCCAATATACAATTTAAATCCCAACTCCAATATTCCCGTCTCAATTCATTCTCAATTCAATATCATTTCAAGCAATGCATAAAAAAATTTCGAAATAAATTGAGCATTTCATTAAATAAAATAAGAGGTTTATATTACAATAGTAACATGGATCAAAAATAAATTACAAAAATTATTATACAACTGCTCAAGTCTAATGCACACACATAAAGTTACGTATACATTAAAATAAAATTTATAATGGTATAATCTATATACCAGGCAAAAATCCAAATTACTGATTACTTTACGTCGTAAGTAGCCTACTCTACTGCTTTATCTACTTCACTACCTGCGATAATAATAAAAAGCTATCATTGAGCCAAAGACTCAGTGGTGCACAACTTAAAGAAAATAATAAATTAAATATCAAATAAATCACAATTGTCTAAATCAAATCAATTGAGATGTCAACACATATAAGATCATGCTTTATTTTTAAAGCTAGAAAAATTCCTAAAATAAATCAAATCACGGAACAATTTCTTTTGAAATGTCACACAGCTTAATCATGACCCAAATATCCAATTCATCCCAATAGCCAAAGGCTAATGAGGAATACCAAGGCTAGCTAGCACAATTATATGAGTACTCATTCAATTCATCCTCAACTGGCACACACCTCAACACTTCAGCCAGAGAGGTTATACAAACCAATTCTTCCCACTAGGCAAGCTAGTGAGGAATTCAACATATAATCATGACAACTGTGATTTCAAATCATATTAACAATTTTCCAAGCATAAAAAATATCAATCAATTCACATTCTTATTTTATCCAAAATAATTTCCCAAAATTTGGGCTAGTAACAAATAATTTTGTCAAATAAAGTATTCAATGTAAATGAGGCCACAAATTAATTTCACAACTTATTCAATTCAAAATTAAATTTGAAAATCAAAAAGGGTTCGTTGTTGTGCACAAACCTCTTATCTAGGCTTCTCTTGGTTCAATTCCTCCTCCTTCCTTAGAGGGCTCCTTTCCCACTAAAACACATAATTAGAGTGTCTCAATATCTATTCAATTTATTTCTAACTAATAAATTCAACAATTAAATTTTGTACACTTAATTTATCCACTAAGATTTATAACTTTTGGGTTCTTTGCAATTGTTGTATTTATGGTGATTATTCACTTCACTATTCAAGTCAAAATGTTGATTTTTTTCATACTTAAGGGGTATACTAGTTCTAATTGCACCCACATACCACATTTTGGATTACAATTATGTTGGCATTGATTGCCAATTGAAATTCCAAACTCCCTAAGTAAAATTCTAAAATTTCAGTTTTGGGTCACTTGATTCTACCATTCCATTGGACCTTCTACAGTAGAAATTTGGCCAACTTTCCTTCATCAAAGTTGTTCCTTATTGTCTTAGCTTGAATTCCCTTTTTGAATCACTCCATTTGGAGTTTTGTAGCTCAAGTTATGGCTATTTAACCATAACTGGCCGGATTGGCAAAATTCCAGATTTCTGGGCAATTTTAGGGTTCTGGCAGTTTTGGTGACCCAAATTTGGTTCGCAATTTGATTTGGTTATGGTCAGAATTTGGGATTGTATTCTTCATGAAAGTTGTTCTACAGTGCCATAGCTTCCCAATGTATAAAAATCAGGTCATTGAGACCTCTCTAAGCCAAGTTATGACCATTTGAACATGTACTGTTTATATGGTCAGCTTTGCCCAGAAGCAAGGTACCTAATCCGGATTTAACCAAATTTTACACCAACTTATGGTCTGTTTTAGGGCAAGATTTCTGCATGAAAATTGTTGATTTGGGTCTTAATTTTCATCTCCAATTGGCCTTACACCAATTGGAGTAACAAAATTTGAATTATGGTCATTTGAGTGGACCATGGTCAGGATGTTTAGAATTGGACATTACACACTCACAACTCAATTCCAATTTCAATCATTCAATCACACTCCAAATCATACCAATTGACCAATTAAAGCATGAATTCACCAAATTCCCAAATTTCCCAATGTCAAGAACCCTAATTATGCAATTGTCTATTTCATGCCAAATCAAACATACCATCCACATCAATTTACTCAATCAAGCTTGTTCACACCTTTAATTCAATCAATTCACATAAATTTCAATTCACTCTTAGGCTTGCTGAAATTCATGGGGCTTTAAATGTGTATGTTTTTCTTATGTGCTCCATGCAACTCTCACTCAATTAAATACCTAAAGATGAATTTAAAGAGAATTTTGAAAGAATTTTAACTAACCTTATATGTAGCTTTTCCTTCTTCACTTTCCCACTTCCTTCTTGAATTTTTCCTTCGCCAAACTTCTTACCAAGGCTCAATTACAAGTTTTCTATAAGTTTTACTAGGGTTTATGGGATGGATTCAAGCTTTGAAAGCTTGAAAAAAAACTTGGCTATGGAGGAAATTAGAGAGAGGAGAGAGAGAGAGAGGAGAGGGACGGCAAAAGCTAAGGGAAGAAGACTAAATTTTTCCTTTTTAATTATAATTGGTCATTTTAATTAAACAATTATCCCATCTTTTCAAATTTTAAAAATTAACATTTATTGCATCATGCTTGTGCAATGTATGATGTCATATAGCTTTATTTAAATTTTCTTTTTTTTTTTTTTTTTACCAACCTCTTTATGTTGAATTTAATTTTCATAAATTTAATTTCTTACATTTTAAGGGACATTTAAGCCAAAAGTCACCTCTAAGGGTGACTTGACCAAATTGCCCCTTACCGATCTGATCCGTTTTACCGATAGCATTATATTACTTCCGGAACCCTGATTCAATTTTTTGAATTGATTTTTGATTCTTTTCTGGGGTTTTTATAATACTCTTAGCTTTGCAATAATTCTTAGGCCTGGGGTGTCATAGTGTCCCACTCGAAAATAAGACAGTGATTGACCTCGCAATCATTTTCCGTTTCGGTCACCCATCGCTGTAACATCGGCTCATTTAACCCATTATGCCTTGTTTTCCTTATTTGTATTTCATCTTCATATAATTGCTATTAATTTTTATTCAAGGCTTTTCTGGGTGACACAGATATAGGTCTACACATCCTGACTGTTCGGACAGACACTAGTTACCGGAACAATAGAATGTATAGACTGCTTAGTATAGGGGCATTACATAAGAAGTAACATTGATAGTACTTTGCTGAAATTTCTCTTCATTCTTTGAAATGTTTGAAATCTCTGAATTGTTTTGAATATTGCATATGTGAGATTATTTATAAGCAAAGATAAGAAACTAAAGAAGAAAATTACAAAAAAAATTAATTAGGAACTTAAAGAAATACAAGTCCAGAATAAATCCAAATAGAAATAGGAAAAGAAAAGTTAAAGATTCCTAATTAGTAAAGTGCTAACCAAGATCTTCCAAGATAGTAATAATCTCCCAAGATTGTTTTCTAAGTTGATAAGTCAAAATTTGTCCATATTGTTGCGGGCCACAATCCTTGAGGATCTTTGACAATATTTGGTGCTCAAATATGCTAAATTAACTCCCAATGTAACATCCTCACTTTAGCTAGTCTGTATAGTTTACTATTCCGGTGACCAATGTTAATTCGAGTAGCTAGAATATTTGAAATTATAATTAGACTAGAGTGAGGAGTTATAAATAAACCAAACAATGCTCATAAAAATCAAGAAAAATTTTTAGGAATGAAATACACTAAAGTTAAATGAGCCGAAACCCCAGTGATGAGTAACAAGAAGGGGAAGTAACGGTGAAGGCCATTAATGTCACACCTTACTCTTCGTAAGATGTAACATGCTCCCGTAGTACACCTAATGAATTACCGTACTTCGCCTACTGGTAACCCATTAAATATACTACAAGGGATTTTAAAACAATTTTCATTCATTTTTAAATTGGTGGGTAAAATTTTTTTTCAGATTTTAAATGTTAGTAGTATGCCCTAGAGCATATCATTTAGTATGTATCTTGTACATATTTTATTAATAAAAGGCATTTCCACTTTTCCGTTTACATAATATATTTATGTGTAATAGAAAAGGTCCATTGATATTTTGTTAGAAATATTATTCTTAAGTTGTTAAGAATATGAGAGACAATATTTCTAGCACAAAGTATCATAAATAGGTTCACAATCGAGGATATTTCATAATAAGGACATGACTTATCCAGAAAGATTGTATTCATGTTTGTTACCAAGTTATATATATGAGATATAAATAAGATGGAATGGTGAGTCTCATGCCATATGACAAACATGATAGGCACTTATAAATGATAAGTAGGCCAAACCAGTAACACTTATGACAAGCACATGGAGTTTACTCTTGTCAATGTTTTGTTATAAATTATATCAGTGCATATAATCTTTAGACCTGAGATAGCATAGTTATCTTGCATATAGGTAGTTTGAGTTTGATACTGCTTTCATACTTGTACTGTGTGTAACACCCCTAAGTTCGATAGTGCGTTCTACTGTTCCAGTGACCAGTATTGTCCGAACAGCTAGGATGCCTAGAACTACACTTCGATATGAGTGAGGAGACATTAAATAATGAAATACAAGAAAAGAAAATGCAAGAAAAACAAAGGAAAAATAATAGTAAAGAAATGCAACCAAGTTAAGCGAGCCGGGAACCCTAGCGATGGTGATCAGACGGAAGTCACGGCGTGGACCGTTGACTAGCCCTCGACCGCGGAACCACGAAATTAATTTTAAGACTTAAAGAGACATCAATTGAAGTATAAATATCATTAGAAATATCAAAGAAAAATTAAATAATTAGTACAAAGAAAAGTGAGAAATCGAAAAACGGACAAAACCCGGTGTTACCAAAAAATCGGGAATGCAACCCGAACAGGGGCATTGTGGTCATTTGACACCCCGAGTTGTCTTTTGACCTAAATGTACATCAAAAATAAATAATATTACACTTGGAAAATATAATGAAAAATTAATTTAGGGGTACCTAATATAAATAGCAAAAATGGGGAGTTAAATGTGGGAAATTGAAACTTTTGAATAAATTAACATTAAACTTGCAATAGTGCTCCACTAACTCATTAAAGTGGACCATTTAATCTTCATCTTGGACCAGCAGATTGTCATCTTCCTCATTTCTCAAAATTCAGCCAAAAATGGAGAAGGGAAGAACTCCATTGCCGCATGGTTTTGGAGCTCCATGCAAGGGTGATCCAAGCTTCTTTCTCTCCACTTCCCTTCATTAAAGTTAATCCTCACACCATGGGCAGTAGATTGGCAGCAAGAAGATCAAGTTTTGGTGAAGTTTTGAAGAGTTTCCAAAGTGGTAAGTATGTATTTTTTATTAGTGCTTCATTAAAGTTTGTGAGGAGGTTATGGGTGTTTGATTTATGGAGAAATTTTTGAGGTTTGATGTTGAATGGGAGTGTGTATTTTTGGCAGCCATGGAAACACCTTGAAGACAGTTTATTTTTTCTTGTAAATGGTGAATTAAATGATTGATTAAATATATATTGTATAGGAAATTGTTTGGGTGATGTATACTTAGTATATGTAAATGAGAATTGAAATTTAAAGCTTGGAAATTTATGGAATGTAAAGGCACCATTGCGGCAGGTTGTTAACTCTTGAAGAATGCTGGAATTTATGCTTGGTTTATAGTATATTAATGTTGACTTGTGTTGGATGTTATGGCAGTTTGAGTGTATATATGATGGTGTGAAGTTGGACATGAAAAAAGTGTTATGGTTAGGTGATTGAATTGTTATAAATTGAGTTGAAAAATTCTGCACTTTATGGTGTATGTTGAATGTAATTATACGCTGCCAAAATGACCTACAATGTGTTGTGAATTATGTTTAGGTCATGATACAACCAGAATTGACTTGAATATTGAGTTTGGTAAGTGTTAGGAGTGATCCTTGATGTGTATGAAAGAAATGCAATAAGGCAGTTTGTGTTTTAGGCCTATAACTTTAAGTGTGTGACTCCAATTGGTATGAGACCAATTGGAGGTGAAACTAGGCATAAAATGTGCCAACTTTCATGAAGAAAGCTTGCCAAAATTCTGCTTGCAAGGTAGCTTGAAAAATGACCAAATCCGGATTAAGTGCAAGTAAGGCCTGAAAATTGACCAATTGGGCAGCAGTTAGTGTTCAGGCCATAACTCA
This sequence comes from Hevea brasiliensis, assembly GCF_030052815.1. NCBI lineage: Eukaryota > Viridiplantae > Streptophyta > Magnoliopsida > Malpighiales > Euphorbiaceae > Hevea > Hevea brasiliensis. Next base: position 70,449,232 of record NC_079498.1, on the reverse strand, counting down.
CTCAAAACAGGTCCAATTAACCTGAAAGTTTAACCATGAATAGTTAAGACCCATATCTACAAGTCTTATGAAGACACCAAAGCCCAGAAATGACCATAAGCAAGTCAAACAGCTTGCACAAATTCGGGTCCAAAAACTGACCGAACCTAAAATCACCTAAAGTGACCTAAAATGACCAATTTTGGTGCAATTTGACCAGCAATCGTAAAATGACCATAACTTGGTCTACATAACTCAGAATGACCTGAAATTTTGCCCCGCGTGCAATAAGACATAGATCTACAAGTTTGTAGTTTTGACCGAAACCCGAAAACCGAGGGAACTAGGTCGTCCAGCTAGGTCAAACTAGTATCTTGGAATCCAGCAAATTGCAAGAAAACGCAAAATACATAGAAATGAATTTGGTAACATGTACCAACCCTAAAAGACTATCGAATGTGACATATTAGTAACGTTAAAACCTAATTTACCTAAAACGCATCGAGGGTCGATATATTAAGTTGATTAAGCAAAAAAATAGCATTCATTGAATCATTTATCAAACATGATCGTTATAGACAGTTTAATTAAATACTGAAACACTTCAAATTGTATTTCTCAGTTAGCAAAGACTCAGGGAAAGGGAAGGAAACACTGAGTCAAGACCAAGAGACAGTTATCAGAGGTTTGTACACAACTAGTTTTTAACTAATTTTGTTTGAATATTTCATATGATTAAATGACATATTTTTCTTATGTATTATGTTTAACAAGCATTGGATTTAATTCAATGATTATTGAAAATTGTTATAGTATGTATGAATTTAGCTTTGTGAAATGGTATTTCCACAAGTATTAAGCATTGTTACGGATTGAATAAATTATGTTTTGGAAAATTGTGATATAACATGTTTTGAATTGTGATGGTAATTTTCATGGAAAATGCAAATTTATGATTTGAATTGTGATGAGCATAAAAATTATTGGATATTGGAATTGAATTTGAATCGAATTATATTGTGATTTATGCTCACTAAAAGGATTGTGATATTGTTTTATATCTCACTATAGATGCTTGACTAGGTTATTACTCGTCTCTCTCATTTGTTGAGAAGACAATGGAGTTAGTTGTGTTTTAATTACCATGGTACATGCACAGGCTTAGATTTTCCTCTGAATTGAGGTTAGATCTAAGTTTATTTTATCGTTATGGCCCTTGCGAAAGATTCATTATTGTGATGGTACTGTGCACGATGATTCGACCTCCCCGACCATAGGGAGTTAGAATCTGATTCCACCTCCCCGACCATAGGGAGTTAGAATCACATCGAATATGGCCCTTTCGGATTAGTCTTGCATAGTTTGTGAGATAAAGATTGATTTTTCAGATACAACATGGTTTTTGAGATACATAATGATTTTTGAGATACAGAATGGTTTTTGAATGGTAAAGAATTGTGATTTCAATTATGGTTTACGTATAATTGATTTTGTTGGAATTACTTAAATGGTTAGTCATGATTTGATAAATTGAATTTTGTGATCGAAGTCATTTGTACAAATGATTTATATTATTGGCAATGAATATTTTGATTTTTGGAATTTGATGAGTATTCAGATTTCCAAATTATTTACTGTAAATTTTGTCAATGTATATTGTAGTATATTTTAAATTATAGTTGTGCACCACTGAGTTCACCACTTAGCGATAGCTTTGTATGCTGTCGCAGGTAAAAAGAGCATAAAGCAGTGAATAAGTTTCTTTGAAGACATATTCAGATCAGCTCCAGGTATATCATAGGTATACCCATGTATATAGGTTTTGATGTATGCATGTAATAATATGTATGTAAATTATTTGAGCAGTTGTATAAAAACTCTTGTAAAATATTTTGGTATGTAATTAAAAGTAAATCATTGTAAATAGAAAGTTGAGATTTCATTTACTTGAATAGTTTTATATTATAAATTTTGAGTCTTGTAATCAATGAAATATTTCTTTATGATGAGAGTAGTTTGAAAATGAATTGATTGTTTATTGAGAATTGAATTGTGAATTGAAATAAAGTTTATTGGAGTTGTATTTGAGAAAACATATTGGAAGCATTTTCTTTTGCATGATTGAAGAACTGTTTTCTCAAAATACAGCCGGCACTTTGCTGAAATTTTAAAAAAAATTTATAACACCAGATTTTAATCTATGACTTAAATTTCCCGAAAATTATTTTAAAATCCCTTGTAGTATATTTAATGGATTATCGGTAGGCGAAGTACGGTAATTCATTAGGTGTACTACGGGATCATGTTACATCTTACAGGGGAGTAGGGTGTGACATGTTTTGTGGTATCAGAGCAATGGTTTTAAAGTGAATTTCGAACTGTGAATTTGAAATCTTTTTATTGGTAACTACAACTGCTCAAATGTTTGATACATATAGTACATTTACATCATAAATATGAACTAATGGAGAGGAATCTCCTTATGTTGGTTGTACAGGAATAGAAAATCTTGTGAAAAGATATGGAAGGGAAGAATGAGACAATAGAACAGTCTATGATGGCAGAAAAACAAGTTGAGGCCCCAGCTCCACAAAATGTCGAAGGCCTGACTGTACTAGTTTTACCGGTACAAATTACTGCACAAATGGCCCAATAAATGGCCACTTTCTTTCAACAAATGGCTGATAATCTATCAGCCCAAGTCCAAGTACAGACCCAACCTCCACAAGGGTAACATGAAATAGAGAAGAGGGGGAAACCTATGGGTCAGAGCTCAAGCAATAATTTGAGAAAGAGAAAAGAAATTGAGGAGCCCTGAGCTCAGGGATATAACAGAGGTGGATCATCAAAGCAGAGACCACCAAGGTCCAGTCGTCGAACAACTAGAAGTTCCTACCCTTCTCGTCAATGTGAAGCTTGTGGAAGATATCATGGTGGGATATGCTATAAGGCTATTAGAGCCTATTATAACTATGGAGGCACAGGACACTTTGCCAAGGACGGCACTAGTAGTCGCAGAGTTGGACCACCTCCTACTACTGTAGAAGGGTCAGTTCAGAGCCCTGTCACTAGAAGTTCACAACCACCTAGCAGAGATAGAGGCAGGGGTAGAGGTAGCCCAGCAGGCAGCCAAGGCACAGTGAAACAATCAGAGCAAGACAGTGCTCCGGTTAGAGTCTACACAACAAGCCAGAGGGAAGAAGTCGAGACATCTGATATTGTGACTGGTACCTTCTCAACTTTTAATCAAGATGTGTTTGTGTTATTTGATCCGGGTTTTACCCATTCTTATGTGAGTGCTAGCATCATTGATTGCATTGCTGTTCCATGTACAAAAATGGACTTTGAGGTGCTAGTAACAAGTCCGCTAGGACAGGAGGTCAGGGTTAATAGAATGTATAGAGCTTGTCCTTTGGTGATCCAAGGACACACTTTTCTATCTGATTTCATTGAAATGCCCTTCAGAGATTATGATATCATCTTGGGCATGGATTGGTTAGCTAGGCATCATGCCATGATTGACTGTAGGCTGAAGACAGTCACTTTCGGTCTCCCTCAGTACAGTGATGTGGTAATACATGGGAAGAGGCAGCTATTGCCATCAAACATTATTTCAGCTGCACTAGCCAGAAAATGATCAGAAAGGGGTGTGAAGCATACTTGGCACATGTGATAGACACCCAAGTGGGGAGTCCAGCATTGAGGGACATCCCTACAGTATATGACTTTCCAGACGTGTTTCTTGATGAATTGCCAGGATTACCTCTGGAAAGAGAGGTGTAGTTTGAAATTAATGTTATGCCTGGTGTGGATCCAATCTCCATAAAACCATACAGAATGGCACCAGCAGAATTGAAGGAGTTGAAGGTACAGTTGCAAGAACTACTTGAAAAGGGCTTCATCCGCCCTAGTGTGTCATCATGGGGAGCACCAGTATTGTTTGTTAAGAAGAAGGATGGCACTCTTCGTTTATGTATTGTTTGACCTAGGATCTGCATACTTTTATGTTAGAGTTAGAACTATATGTTCTGTTGTTATTCCTTTACAGGGGAATAAATTTTGATGCATTAGTGATTAGTCCTTAAGATAAGGATTGTGATAATAAGTGAAATTAGTTTTAAAAGAGTTTATCGGCGAAAAGTATTTTCTGACACACCATAAATTATAAAGCTAATTGGCGAGCCTAGTTAATGTAAGGCAAGAGGACGTAAAAGTAATATGTAGTAATGGAATTGCTCTAGATGAGGGCAAGGATGTTACTATTAGTAATTGCTAATGGATATTGTAATCAGAATAAGTTTGGATATCACTGAATTCGAAAAAGGATAAAAGATAGGAAAGTCTGATCTATTGGAATGTATCGTAGTAACTATGCAATATTCTTGATGTTTATACTGTAAGCTGCAGATTACAGTACTAACTTGAGATTATTGTATAGAGCTACGTACTACTCGATAGTACACCTAGATGAGAATAGTTGCCAACGGCATCTGTTTTGGTATAGTTATGCCAGGACCGAATTTAATTGTTAGAAATAAGTTTGAAAATCCTACTTAGGGATCTAAAACTCAAAAGTTAGATTATCGAAAGGTTATAGTTCAGTACAAAAGGAAGTAAGTTATACAATATTGAAAGATAAAAAGAGTTATGGACGTAAAAATTCGAACAGTTGGTTCAGATATAACAAAGAAATGTTACGAATGTGAGGAAGACTATGACTAGAATGGTCAGAGGACCAATGACTAGATAAATGATTCTAACATGACCTCAAGGGTCATTCAAGAAGGAACATGAACCGAAATATTAGACAGTACAATAGTAAGAGAAGATTGGTGTTATACAAATAAAAAAAAATGTTGTACTAGATTTTTAAAAATCTTATACAAATTTGAGGAAAAGAAGATTATACAATCGTATAGAAAAGATAAAATAAACGTATGACTATTGTAAGATGGCTATTAGCTAAAATTTCACGGACAAAATTTATTTTAAGGGGGGGAGAATTGTAACACCCCTAAGTTCGATAGTGCGTTCTACTGTTCCAGTGACTAGTATTGTCCGGACAGCTAGGATGCCTAGAACTACACTTCGATATGAGTGAGGAGACATAAAATAATGAAATACAAGAAAAGAAAAACCAAGAAAAACAAAGGAAAAATAATAGTAAAGAAATGCAACCAAGTTAAGCGAGCCGGGAACCCTAGCGATGGGTGACCGCACAGGGAAGTCACGGCGTGAACCGTTGACTAGCCCTGGACCGCGGGGAACCCTGAAAATTAATTTTAAGACTTAAAGAGACATCAATTGAAGTATAAATATCATTAGAAATATCAAAGAAAAATTAAATAATTAGTACAAAGAAAAGTGAGAAATCGAAAAACGGACAAAACCCGGTGTTACCGAAAAATCGGGAATGTAACCCGAACAGGGGCATTGTGGTCGTTTGACACCCCGAGTTGTCTTTTGACCTAAATGTCTATAAAAAATAAATAATATTACACTTGAAAAATATAATGAAAAATTAATTTAGGGGTACCCAATGTAAATAGCAAAAATGGGGAGTTAAATGTGGGAAATTGAAACTTCTGAATAAATTAACATTAAACTTGCAATAGTTCTCCAGTTGAAGGAACGGAAGTGTGAAAAACACAAGTTTATACCATTGAATTTAAAATTGTCACCTAGGGTCACATGCATCATGCAAGATTTATTTTTATCTATTTGATTTCAATGATAAACAACATATTAAAACTCTTTTAATATGTTTTTGGATCTGTATTTGCCATTTAAGATTTTAAAATTAATCAGATTAATTTTAGAACCCTAGATTAAATCAAGAATGATTACACTAACCTCTTGATGCACCGCAATGTGTTCGCGCTTTGAGATTCGTCTTCAGGACACCAGATGTTGTCCCTCTAGCTTGTCCACACCAAGAACACCTATGGCAGCCCTTGAACAGCTTCTAAAGCCTTTTCTATTAATTAGAAATTCAAGTTCTGCCTTTTAAGAGATTAGAGATGTAAACAGGACACTAGAAACAATTCCTAGTGTTCTTGATTCAAGAGATTGATGGCTAATCTCTTTGAATTGATAAGAGATGAAGAAGAAGAGATAAAAACCCTCAAAGTGGCATGACAAAGGAGTGTGGCTGCTGGTTGTATTTTATTTTCTCATAACAACACTTAAATAGCTAGGTTAACACATTAAACTCTTGCCACATGTCACCCTTTGATTAGCTCTAGGTTTAAGTGACCCAATCACATTGTGCCAAGTGTCAAACCTATATGTAATCTTGATTTTAATCATCTTACATGATTAAAAAACATTTGGCAAGCTTATGTGTTATGCCATGTGTCACCATCTCATGGTGCCACGTGTCACACTGCAAAATGACCAAAATGCCCCTGTGTCTTAATTTTGAGTTCTCAACCCAAAATAATTATTTTCTTCTTCTAATTAATTTATATCAAATATAAATTAATTAATTAATCTCTATTAATTAATTTCTCATTAATTAAATTCATATTTAAACACTTTAAATATAAATTTAAATTATATTATACATCCAATAATCTAGATTTGGTTTCAAGTCATGCTAGGGACTTTGCAATCGAATTGCAAACCAAACTATTTAATTAATTAATTAAACTCTTTAATTAATTAATTAAATCATATTTAAATAGGTGATAACTTGTGTATGTGTGTGACTTACTAGGCTCATCACTAATTGGCAATGAGACATGATATCAACTCTTAATATCATCAGAACTCTTTCTTACCATGAATGATTTCTCTAAATCATTTTATAAACCTCATAGACCATGGTTAACACCTAGCATAGCATGCCATGGCCACCAAATTAGTAATAAGGTTTACCTTAAATGAACCTATAATCATATGTTACCATGCACTAAAATCTCTCTGTTACAAAATCCCAACTCAAGCTGGAGTCATGGTTTATGTCAAACTCCATTTGCTATGAATATTATGTTCTCTTTTAATTCTAGTTCTTGATTAAAAATGATTTTCTCATCAGAAACTCTTTTCTGAATAAATCTATCTGTCCTGGCCAGGAACTTGAAACATCAAGAACAATTAAATGAACATAGGATTTTATCTCTATTTACTTAGAGGAACAGATTCCATCTTGATCAACACCTACCTCCATATATAACTAGTAGGAGCCAGCACATGCCCATATACCCATACATAGTACAAGTATGAAAGCAGTATCAAACTCAAACTACCTATATACAAGATAACTGTGCTATCTCAGGTCTAAAGATTATATGCACTGATATGATTTATGACAAAACATTGACAAGAGTAAACTCCATGTGCTTGTCATAAGTGTCACTGGTTCGGCCTACTTATCATGTATAAGTGCCTATCATGTTTGTTATATGGCATGAGACTCACCATTCCATCTTATTTATATCTCACATAAATAACTTGGGAACAAACATGAATACAATCTTTCTGGATAAGTCATGTCCTTATTATGAAGTATCCTTGATTGTGAACCTATTTATGATACTTTGTACTAGAAATATTGTCACTCATATTCTTAACAACTTAAGAATAATATTTCTAACAAAATATCAATGGACCTTTTCTATTACACATAAATATATTATGTAAACGGAAAAGTGCAAATGCCTTTTATTAATAAAATATGTACAAAATACATACTAAATGATACGCTCTAGGGCATACTACTAACAATCTCCCACTAGCACTAGAGCCATTCATTACAATACCTTAGACCCATCTTCTCAAGATGTCAGTCTAACTGAACTTGTGACAAAGGCTTAATGAATGGATCAGCTGAATTTTTCAGCTGATGTTATTTTTCTGCATGACTATATTGCCTTGCCCAACTATATCTCTGATAATGTGATAGTGCCTTTCTATGTGTTTGGATTTTGGGTGAGACCTTAGTTCCTTAGCCTGCATGAATGCTCCATTATTGTCACAGTGTAATGGAATTGCTGACTCAATGGAAGGAACTACTGTAAGTTCTGTCACGAACTTTTTATCCAAATAGCTTCCTTTGCAGCATCTGATGCAGCAATATACTCAACCTCTGTAGTGGAATCTGCAGTCGTGCTCTGTTTGGAACTCTTCCAACTAACTGCACCTCCATTACAAATGAACACATATCCAGAGGTAGACTTTCTATCATCGATATCTGATTGGAAATCAGAATCAGTATAACCATCCAATTGCAAGTCTTCCACCTCCATAAATCAAGAATAAATCCTTAGTTCTTCTCAAGTACTTAAGGATATTCTTGACAGCTATCCAGTGTTCCAAACCTGGATTGGATTGATACCTGCTAGTCAAACTAACAGCATATGCGATATCCGGCCTAGTACACAACATTGCATACATTATACTTCCAATAGCCGAAGCATATGGAATCCTGGCCATCTTATCTCTTTCTTAAGGTGTCTTTGGAGACATCTCTTTAGAAAGATGGATACCATGTCTCACTGGTAACAATCCTCTCTTGGAATCAAGCATGTTAAACCTCTTTAACACCTTTTCTAAGTATAGAATTTGGGATAAACCAATTATTCTTTTTGCTTTATCTCTATAGATGCGAATCCAAAGAATATAGGTTGCCTCCCCTAAGTCTTTCATGGAGAATGTATTTGACAACCATACCTTTATAGTTGTCAACATACCTGTGTCATTACCCATCAATAGTATGTCATTCACCTATAAGACAAGGAAAGTGATAGCACTGTCACTAACCTTCTTATATACACATGACTCATCCTCATTTTTGATAAAACCAAAGGATTTAATGGCTTCATCAAAACGGATGTTCCAACTCCTCGAAGCTTGTTTCAACCCATAAATGGATCGCTTTAGCTTGCATACCTTGGAACCATCTTGGGATTCAAATCCCCTAGGTTGTTCCATGAAAATGTTTTCTTCAATGTATCCATTGAGAAAAGCTGTTTTGACATCCATCTGTCAAATCTCATAATCATAGTACGCAACTATTGCTAATAAAATCCTAATTGATTTAAGCATGGCAACAGGTGAGAAAGTCTCCTCATAGTCGATTCCTTGCCTTTGGCGAAACCCTTTCGCTACTAGCCTTGCCTTATAGGTCTCTACCTTTCCATCAGAACCAATTTTCTTCTTGAAAACCCATTTGTTCCCTATAGGTACAATACCTTCAGGTGGGTCAACAAGATCCCAAACTTGATTCTTATACATGGAATCAATCTCGGATTTCATAGCATCAATCCATTTTGAAGAGTCTATATCTGATATAGCTTCTTCATAGGTAAGTGGATCATCTCTATGATCTACTTCTTCATGAGTAGACAACTCTTGTTCTTCTTCATGAAGAAAACCATATCTCACTGGTGGGTGAGATACCCTGGTTGTTCTACGAGGAACAGCTGTAGATGTTTCATCAAAGGGTATAGGTTGACTAGATGGATCTATATTTATCTGATATGTTGGTTGGTCAGAATTCTCCAATTCTAACTCTATTTGCCTTCCTTTGCCTCCTTCTTGAACAAACTGTTGTTTAAGAAATATGGCATCTCTACTTATCATAACCTTTTGTGAAGTAGGCAAATAAAAATAATATCCAAAACTATCTTTTGGATATCCAACAAATCGACCTTTTACGATCCGTCTCCAATTTATCAGTGTTCAGCTTTTTGATATAAGCTGGACAACCCCAAATCTTAACATGCTTAAGACTTGTTTTTCTTCCATGCCATATCTCATAAGGTGAGGAAGAAACTGATTTTGATGGAATCCTATTCAGAATATACAAAGCTGATTCCAATGCAAATCCCCAAAAGGAGATTGGCATATCAGTATAGCTCATCATACTACGTACCATATCCAATAGGGTACAATTTCTCCTTTCAGATACACCATTCAGTTGTGGTGTTCCTGGAGGAGTCAGCTGAGAAACAATGCCATGCTCTCTCAAGTATTCATCAAATTCAGTACTCAAATATTCACCTCCACGATCTGATCGAAGAGCTTTAATACTCTTTCCTGTTTGATTTTCTACTTTAGATTTAAATTCTTTGAACTTTTTAAAAGATTCATGTTTGTATTTCATCAAATACAAATACCCAAACCTTGATTTATCATCAGTAAAGGTAATAAAATAATGAAAGCCCCCTCTAGCCATTTCTTTAAATGGACCACATACATCACTATGTATTAGCTCCAAAATATTTTCAGCTCTTAGTCCCTGTCCAACAAAGGGTGATCTAGTCATTTTGCCCTGAAGGCAAGATTCACAAGTTGGAGTAGGCTCAGAGTCCAATAAGGATAGAATCCCCATTTTCTCCAATTTTGTAATCCTATGTTATGCAACATGACATAACCTTAAGTGCCAAATATATTTTGAACTTGAGTTGTTTTTCACCACGGCATTGCTTTCATTTATATTGATATACCGCCGGTGGAAACACTTTCTTACTGGTAATGGAAACATTTTCTTATTGGCAATGGAAACACTTTCCTGTTGGCAGTGGAAACACTTTCCTTTGCCTTCATCAGCTTTAGTCTTCCTTTTCTGTTTAGCTATTTTCTTAGAAGGACCAGGAATCTGAGGTTTCTTTTTCTTATTGCCCTTCTTCTTGTTGGACTTTCCAGCAGAAGAAGATGCAACCAAAGCTACCTCTTTTCTTTTATTGCCTGGCATATTCTTTTGGGCAATAACCAAAGATGTTGAGTAAACCAGCTAAGGTGCATTCTGTTGAGTCATATGGAAATTTGTCACAAAATTTCCCAAAAGACCCAGGAAGGGACTGAAGGATCAAATCCGTCTGTAGTTGGAAATCCATGTTGAAGTCAAGATATTCCAACTGCTCAATCAGCCGAATCATCTTGTGGACATGATCCCCAACATTCTGTCCCTTAGACATCCTCATGCGGAATAGCTGCCTAGATATCTCATACCTAGCATTCCTGCTGTGCTCACCATACAACTCTTGTAGGTGAAGGAGGATCTCACTCGCACTCTGCATGTTCTCATGTTGCTTCTGTAACTCATTACTCATGGAAGCAATCATGTAACACTTAGCTCTCATATCATGCTCCTTCCACTTGTCCAAAGTTTCATGTTCCTCTTGTGTGGCCTCTGGAGGTAAGGGACCAGAACATTTGAATCTAGAACATATCCTATATGTTCAAGGTTCAGACAAGTTTCAAATTTCTTAGCCAATCAGACATTAGGTCTGTCAACCTATTGTGATCAAGTATGCTTGCAAGGATATTGGATGGTGGTGGTTGTTTTGTGATCATTTTTATCAGAAAATTAACTGCAGAAAATAACCAGATTAATTAGTAAATGTATCATGTAATTAACCAAAATGATTATGGTCTTTTAATCAAATTGGTCCTCCCACTAACTTAGCGAATCCTACACTTCCAAAGTAGAAAACGGAAATCCTAGTTGGATGGATTTCTAGTGGGTGATTGAATTCTTATAATTCTATTGATCATCCTCAGGTACATCCATTATTGGAATTACAATAAACTATAAGTGAGCAACTCTTTGCCCATTACATCTCATGTGAGGTTCAATTCTTTACCTAGCCCCTAATGCTCAATATCTCAGGTACATCCATTATTGACTTATCTTGCATTAGTTAAGTTGATCCCATTGAGCCAGTAATTATGCAAATAATTTTAATGTCCTCAGGTACATCCAATATTGGCCACTAAACCATTTACATATTTACAACATCTCATGCTTAATAATTATTCTTAAGAAAATCTCTTAAATAAATTGCATCTTATGCAACTATTTAAAATTTCTTAAAATAATTGTCCCAATGAAGGGCCTATGTTATAATTACTTTAATTATAGCATTTCCAACTTAATCATTTGTTTGGAAGATTTTATGGTCATTCTATTTACTATTAAGGTCTCACTTTGCACATTATCCATTTAGCATGCATATATCATATAATTGCATACATTCCCATGCATCTCATGCATTCATGGATAAGCAGTAAATATGGTATGATCATGGACTTTCTAAGGGATTCAATTCTGAGCCACCAAGAATTGAATCAGGGCATTCTTAGGTGCATTTCATTCATTCATTTTACAAGAGTTGCTGAAGGAGTACATAATCAACACTTGATCTTGAATTCCTCCCACTGGTCCCACCAATGCTCTTGACCTCCTTGAACTTCTTGCAATCCAATATTACATAGTAATCCTTGGCATACCAAGGCGAATTTACAAGAACTTAAATAAATGAAATTACAACCCAAAAATTATTACAAACTTAATAATACATGCCCAAAATAAATTAAAATAAATTAATTAATTTACAATCCCAAAGAAACATAAAAGAAATAAATCCAATCACATTGGTCTTTTATAGTCCATGATCATCCATCATGCATATCACTATTTAACAATTAAATAAAACATACATACTTAAATTAAATTGAATATCTCATATTCAACTTAAAAATTCATATTTGAATATGATTCAAATAAATTTAAAAATTCAGATTTGAATCTCATTCAAACAACTTTAAAAATTCAGATTTGAATCACATTCAAACATTTTTTTTAAAAAATAAGATTTGAATCACATTCAAATATTTTTTAAAAAATCAGATCTGAATTTTATTCAATCAATTTTAAAAAATCAGATTTAAATATGATTCAAACAACTTTAAAAATTCAGATTTGAATCACATTCAAACAACTTTTAAAATTCAGATTTGAATCACATTCAAACAATTTTTAAAATTCTGATTTGAATCATAATTTAATTGTGTGATAACAATTCTAATTAAACAATTTAATTAGACATAAAATGAATCTTAAATCATACAACAATTGCACATTCACCATCCATTTACCTTTGCACACCATTGTGATGCATCAACCATGCGAACCATGGTGTTCATCATTTGTGCCGCCACTTTGACTTTGCAACCAGCAATAAACTCTTGATCTCATGATCAAACACACAATTAAATAATATTATCAACAATCTAAATGGCAAATATAGTGGCTCTGATACCAATTGAAGGAACGGAAGCGTGAAAAACACAAGTTTGTACCATTGAATTCAAAATTTTCACCTAGGGTCACATGCATCATGCAAGATTTATTTTTATCTATTTGATTTCAATGATAAACAACATATTAAAACTCTTTTAATATGTTTTTGGATCTGTATTTGCCATTTAAGATTTTAAAATTAATCAGATTAATTTTAGAACCCTAGATTAAATCAAGAATGATTACACTAACCTCTTGATGCAATCGCAAATGTCTGCGCTTTGAGATTCGTCTTGAGACACGGATGTTGTCCCTCTAGCTTGTCCACACCAAGAACACCTATGGCAGCCCTTGAACAGCTTCTAAAGCCTTTTCTATTAATTAGAAATTCAAGTTCTGCCGTTTAAGAGATTAGAGATGTAAACAGGACACTAGAAACAATTCCTAGTGTTCTTGATTCAAGAGATTGATGGCTAATCTCTTTGAATTGATAAGAGATGAAGAAGAAGAGATAAAAACCCTCAAAGTGGCACGACAAAGGAGTGTGGCTGCTGGTTGTATTTTATTTTCTCATAACAACACTTAAATAGCTAGGTTAACACATTAAACCCTTGCCACATGTCACCCTTTGATTAGCTCTAGGTTTAAGTGACCCAATCACATTGTGCCAAGTGTCAAACCTATATTTAATCTTGATTTTAATCATCTTACATGATTAAAAAACATTTGGCAAGCTTATGTGTTATGCCATGTGTCACCATCTCATGGTGCCACGTGTCACACTGCAAAATGACCAAAATGCCCAATGTCTTAATTTTGAGTTCTCAACCCAAAATAATTATTTTCTTCTTCTAATTAATTTATATCAAATATAAATTAATTAATTAATCTCTATTAATTAATTTCTCATTAATTAAATTCATATTTAAACACTTTAAATATAAATTTAACTTATATTATACATCCAATAATCTAGATTTGGTTTCAAGTCATGCTAAGGACTTTGCAATCGAATTGCAAACCAAACTATTTAATTAATCAATTAAACTCTTTAATTAATTAATTAAATCATATTTAAATAGGTGATAACTTGTGTATGTGTGTGACTTACTAGGCTCATCACTAATTGGCATTGAGACATGATATCAACTCTTAATATCATCAGAACTCTTTCTTACCATAAATGATTTCTCTAAATCATTTTATGAACCTCATAGACCATGGTTAACACCTAGCATAGCATGCCATGGCCACCCAATTAGTAATAAGGTTTACCTTAAATGAACCTATAATCATATGTTACCATGCACTAAAATCTCTCTGTTACAAAATCCCAACTCAAGCTGGAGTCATGGTTTATGTCAAACTCCACTTGCTATGAATATTATGTTCTCTTTTAATTCTAGTTCTTGATTAAAAAAGATTTTCTCATCAGAAACTCTTTTCTGAATAAATCTATTTGTCCTGGCCAGGAACTTGAAACATCAAGAACAATTAAATGAACATAGGATTTTATCTCTATTTACTTAGAGGAACAGATTCCATCTTGATCAACACTTACCTCCATATATAACTAGTAGGAGCCAACACATGCCCATATACCCATACACAGTATAAGTATGAAAGCAGTATCAAACTCAAACTACCTATATACAAGATAACTGTGCTATCTCAGGTCTAAAGATTATATGCACTGATATGATTTATGACAAAACATTGACAAGAGTAAACTCCATGTGCTTGTCATAAGTGTCACTGGTTCGGCCTACTTATCATGTATAAGTGCCTATCATGTTTGTTATATGGCATGAGACTCACCATTCCATCTTATTTATATCTCATATAAATAACTTGGGAACAAACATGAATACAATCTTTCTGGATAAGTCATGTCCTTATTATGAAGTATCCTTGATTGTGAACCTATTTATGATACTTTGTACTAGAAATATTGTCACTCATATTCTTAACAACTTAAGAATAATATTTCTAACAAAATATCAATGGACCTTTTCTATTACACATAAATATATTATGTAAACGGAAAAGTGAAAATGCCTTTTATTAATAAAATATGTACAAGATACATACTAAATGATATGCTTTAGGGCATACTACTAACACCAGTAACTCATTAAAGTGGACTGTTTAATCTTCATCTTGGACCAGCAGATTGTCATCTTTCTCATTTCTCAAAATTCAGCCAAAAATGGAGAAGGGAAGAACTCCATTGCTGCATGGTTTTGGAGCTCCATGCAAGGGTTATCCAAGCTTCTTTCTCTCCACTTCCCTTCATTAAAGTTAATCCTCACATAAATGGCAAATACAAATCCAAAAACATATTAAAAGAGTTTTAATATGTTGTTTATCATTGAAATCAAATAGATAAAAATAAATCTTGCATTATGTATGTAACCCTAGGTGAAAATTTTTGAATTCAATGGTATAAACTTGTGTTTTTCACGCTTCCGTTCTTTCAATTGGTATCAGAGCCACTATATTTTCCATTTAGATTGATGTTTATATGATTTAACTGTGTGTTTGATCATGAGATCAAAAGTTCATTGCTAGTTGCAAAGCCAAGGTGGCAGCACAAATGATGAACACCATGATGCGCGTGGTTGATGCACCATAATGGTGTGCAAAGGTAAATGGATGGTGAATGTGAAATTGTTGTATGATCTAAGATCCATTTTATGTCTAATTAGAATTTTTTATCACACAATTAAATTATGATTCAAATCAGAATTTTAAAAATTGTTTGAATGTGATTCAAATCTAAATTTTAAAAGTTGTTTGAATGTGATTCAAATCTGAATTTTTAAAGTTGTTTGAATCATATTTAAATCTGATTTTAAAAATTGATTGAATAAAATTCAGATCTGATTTTTTAAAAAATGTTTGAATGTGATTCAAATATGATTTTTTAAAAAATGTTTGAATGTGATTCAAATCTGAATTTTTAAAGTTGTTTAAATGTGATTCAAATCTGAATTTTTAAATTTGTTTGAATGAGATTCAAATCTAAATTTTTAAATTTATTTGAATCATATTCAAATCTGGATTTTTAAGTTGAATATGAGATATTCAATTTAATTTAAGTATGTATGTTTTATTTAATTGTTAAATAGTGATATGCATGATGGATGATCATGGACTATAAAAGACCAATGTGACTGGATTTATTTCTTTTATGTTTTTTTAGGATTGTAAATTAATTAATTTATTTTAATTTATTTTGGGCATGTATTATTAAGTTTGTAATAATTTTTGGGTTGTAATTTCATTTATTTAAGTTCTTGTAAATTTGCCTTAGTATGCCAAGGTTTACTATGTAATATTGAATTGCAAGAAGTTCAAGGAGGTCAAGAGCATTGGTGGGACTAGTGGGAGGAATTCAAGATCAAGTGTTGATTATGTACTCCTTCAGCAACTCTTGTAAAATGAATGAATGAAATGCACTTAGGAATGCCCTGATTCAATTCTTGGTGGCTCATAATTGAATCCCTTAGAAAGTCCATGATCATACCATATTTACTGCTTATCCATGAATGCATGAGATGTATGGGAATATATGCAATTATATGATATATGCATGCTAAATGGATAATGTGCAAAGTGAGACCTTAATAGTAATTAGGATGACTATAAAATCTTCCAAACAAATGATTAAGTTGGAAATGCTATAATTAAAGTAATTATAACATAAGCCCTCCATTGGGGCAATTATTTTAAGAAATTTTAAATAGTTGCATAAGATGCAATTAATTTAAGAGATTTTCTTAAGAATAATTGTTAAGCATGAGATGTTGTAAATATGTAAATGGTTTGGTGGCCAATATTGGATGTACCTGAGGACATTAAAATTATTTGCATAATTACTGGCTCAATGGGATAAACTTAACTAATGCAAGATAAGTCAATAATGGATGTACCTGAGATTTTGAGCATTAGGGGCTAGGTAAAGGATTGAACCTCACATGAGATGTGATGGGCAAGGAGTTGCTCACTTATATTTTATTATAATTCCAATAATGGATGTACCTGAGGATGATCAATAGAATTATAAGAATTCAATCACCCACTAGAAATCCATCCAACTAGGATTTCCGTTTTCTACTTTGGAAGTGTAGGATTCGCTAAGTTAGTGGGAGGACCAATTTGATTAAAAGACCATAATCATTTTGGTTAATTACATGATACATTTACTAATTAATCTGGTTATTTTCTGTAATTAATTTTTCTAATAAAAATGAGCACAGAACAACCACCACCATCCAATATCCTTGCAAGCATACTTGATCGCAATAGGTTGACAGGACCTAATCTGTCTGATTGGCTAAGAAATTTGAAAATTGTCCTGAACCTTGAACATATAGGATATGTTCCAGATTTAAATGTTCCTGGTCCCTTACCTCCAGAGGCCACACAAAAGGAACATGAAACTTTGGACAAGTGGAAGGAGCATGATATGAGAGCTAAGTGTTACATGCTTGCTTCCATGAGTAATGAGTTACAAAAGCAGCATGAGAACATGTTGAGTGCGAGTGAGATCCTCCTTCACCTACAAGAGTTGTATGGTGAGCACAACAGGAATGCTAGGTATGAGATATCTAGACGGCTATTCCATATGAGGATGTTTGAGGGATAGAATGTTGGGGATCATGTCCACAAGATGATTCGGCTGATTGAGCAGTTGGAACATCTTGACTTCAACATGGATTTCCAACTACAGACGGATTTGATCCTTCAGTCCCTTCCTGAGTCTTTTGGGAATTTTATGACAAATTTTCATATGACTCAACAGGAATGCACCTTAGCTGGTTTACTCAACATGCTGGTTATTGCCCAAAAGAATATGCCGAACAATAAAGGAAAAGAGGTAGCTTTGATTGCATCTTCTTCTGCTGGAAAGTCCAACAAGAAGAAGGGCAATAAGAAACAGAAACCTCAGATTCCTTGTCCTTCCAAGAAAATAGCTAAACAGAAAAGGAAAACCAAAGCTGACAAAGGCAAAGGAAAGTGTTTCCACTGCCAACAAGAAAGTGTTTCCATTGCCAGTAAGAAAGTGTTTCCACTAGCCAGAGTATAGCAATCTAAAAGAATGCAGTGCTATGGTGAAAACCAACTCAAGTTCAAAATATATTTGGCACTTAAGGTTATGTCATGTTGCAGAAGATATGATTGCAAAACTGGAGAAAATGGGGATTCTATCCTCATTGGGCTCTGAGCTTACTCCAACTTGTGAATCTTTCCTTCAGAGCAAAATGACTAGATCACCCTTTGTTGGACAAGGGCAAAGAGCTGAAAATATTTTAGAGCTAATACATAGTGATGTATGTGGTCCATTTAAAGAAATGGCTAGAGGGGGCTTTCATTATTTTATTACCTTTACTGATGAGAAATCAAGATTTGGGTATTTGTATTTGATGAAATACAAACATGAATCCTTTGAAAAGTTTAAAGAATTTAAATCTGAAGTAGAAAATTAAACAGGAAAGAGTATTAAAGCTCTTCGATCAGATCGTGGAGGTGAATATTTGAGTACTGAATTTGATGAATACTTGAGAGAGCATGGCATTGTTTCTCAGCTGACTCCTCCAGGAACGCCATAGCTGAATGGTGTATCTGAAAGGAGAAATCGTACCCTGTTGGATATGGTATGTAGTATGATGAGCTATACTGATATGCCAATCTTCTTTTGAGGATTTGCATTAGAATTAGCTTTGTATATTCTGAATAGGATTCCATCAAAATCAGTTTCTTCCACACCTTATGAGATATGGCATGGAAGAAAACCAAGTCTTAAGCATGTTAAGATTTGGAGTTGTCCAGCTTATATTAAAAAGCTGAACACTGATAAATTGGAAACCAGATTAGAAAAAAGGTCGATTTGTTGGATATCCAAAAGATAGTTTTGGATATTATTTTTATTTGCCTACTTCACAAAAGGTTGTGATAAGTAGAGGTGCCACATTTCTTGAACAATAGTTTGTTCAAGAAGGAGGCAAAGGAAGGCAAATAGAGTTAGAATTGGAGAATTCTGAACAACCAACAGATCAGATGGATATAGATCCATCTAGTCAACCTATACCCGTTGATGAAACATCTACAGCTGTTCCTCGTAAAACAACCAGGGTATCTCACCCACCAGTGAGATATGGTTTTCTTCATGAAGAAGAACAAGAGTTGTCTACTCATGAAGAAGTAGATCATGGAGATGATCCACTTACCCATGAAGAAGCTATATCAGATATAGACTCTTCAAAATGGATTGATGCTATGAAATCCGAGATTGATTCCATGTATAAGAATCAAGTTTGAGATCTTGTTGACCCACCTGAAGGTATTATACCTATAGGGAACAAATGGGTCTTCAAGAAGAAAATTGGTTCTGATGGAAAGGTAGAGACCTATATGGCAAGGCTAGTAGCGAAAGGGTTTCGCCAAAGGCAAGGAGTCGACTATGAGGAGACTTTCTCGCCTGTTGCCATGCTTAAATCAATTAGGATTTTATTAGCAATAGCTGCATACTATGATTATGAGATTTGGCAGATGGATGTCAAAATAGCATTTCTCAATGGATACATTGAAGAAAACATTTTCATGGAACAACCTAGGGGTTTTGAATCCCAAGATGGTTCCAAGGTATGCAAGCTAAAGCGATCCATTTATGAGTTGAAACAAGCTTCGAGGAGTTGGAACATCCGTTTTGATGAAGCCATTAAATCCTTTGGTTTTATCAAAAATGAGGATGAGCCATGTGTATATAAGAAGGTTAGTGACAGTGCTATCACTTTCCTTGTCTTATATGTGGATGACATACTGTTGATGGGTAATGACACAGGTATGTTGACAACTATAAAGGTATGATTGTCAAATACATTCTCCATGAAAGACTTAGGGGAGATAACCTATATTCTTGGGATTCGCATCTATAGAGATAGGGCGAAAAGAATAATTGGTTTATCACAAAGTCTATACTTGGCTATACTTGGAAAATGTGTTAAAGAGGTTTAACATACTTGATTCCTAGAGAGGATTGTTACCAGTGAGACATGGTATCCACCTTTCTAAAGAGATGTCTCCAAAGACACCTGAAGAAAGAGATAAGATGGCCAGGATTCCATATGCTTCGGCTATTGGAAGTTTAATGTATGCAATGTTGTGTACTATGCTGGATATCGCATATGCTGTTGGTTTGACTAGCATGTATCAATCCAATCCAGGTTTGGAACACTGGATAGCTGTTAAGAATATCCTTAAGTACTTGAGAAGAACTAAGGATTTATTCTTGATTTATGGAGGTGGAGACTTGCAATTGGATGGTTATACTAATTCTGATTTCTAATCAGATATCGATGATAGAAAGTCTACCTCTAGATATGTGTTCATTTATAATAGAGGTGCAGTTAGTTGGAAGAGTTCCAAACAGAGCACGACTACAGATTCCACTACAGAGGCTAAGTATATTACTGTATCAGATGCTGCAAAGGAAGCTGTTTGGATAAAGAAGTTCGTGACAGAACTTATAGTAGTTCCTTCTATTGAGTCAGTAGTTCCACTACACTGTGACAACAATGGAGCAGTCATACAGGCTAAAGAACCAAAGTCTCATAAAAAATCCAAACACATAGAAAGGCACTACCACATTATCAGAGAAATAGTTGGGCGAGGCGATGCAGCCATGCAGAAAATAGCATCAGCTGAAAATCCAGCTGATCCATTCACTAAGCCTATGTCACAGACTCAGTTAGACCGACATCTTGAGAAGATAGGTCTAAGATATTGTAATGAATGGCTCTAGTGCTAGTGGGAGATTGTTAGTAGTATGTATCTTGTACATATTTTTATTAATAAAAGGCATTTCCACTTTTTCCGTTTACATAATATATTTATGTGTAATAGAAAAGGTCCATTGATATTTTGTTAGAAATATTATTCTTAAGTTGTTAAGAATATGAGTGACAATATTTCTAGCACAAAGTATCATAAATAGGTTCACAATCGAGGATACTTCATAATAAGGACATGACTTATCCAGAAAGATTGTATTCATGTTTATTACCAAGTTATTTATATGAGATATAAATAAGATGGAATGGTAAGTCTTATGCCATATGACAAACATGATAGGCACTTATAAATGATAAGTAGGCGGAACCAGTGATACTTATGACAAGCACATGGAGTTTACTCTTGTCAATGTTTTTTCATAAATCATATCAGTGCATATAATCTTTAGACCTGAGATAGCACAGTTATCTTGTATATAGGTAGTTTGAGTTTGATATTGCTTTCATACTTGTACTGTGTATGGGTATATGGGCATCTGTTGGCTCCTACTAGTTATATATGGAGGTAGGTGTTGATCAAGATGGAATCTGTTCCCCTAAGTAAATAGAGATAACATCCTATGTTCATTTAATTGTTCTTGATGTTTTAAGTTCTTGGCCAGGACAGATAGATTTATTCAGAAAAGAGTTTCTGATGAGAAAATCTTTTTAATCAAGAACTAGAATTAAAAGAGAACATAATATTCATAGCAAATGGAGTTTGACATAAACCATGACTCCAGCTTGAGTTAGGATTTTGTAACAGAGAGATTCTAGTGCATGGTAACATATGATTATAGGTTCATTTAAGGTAAACCTTATTACTAATTGGGTGGCCATGGCATGCTATGCTAGGTGTTAACCATGGTCTATGAGGTTCATAAAATGATTTAGAGAAATCATTTAGGGTAAGAAAGAGTTCTAATGATATTAAGAGTTGATATCATGTCTCATTGCCAATTAGTGATGAGCCTAGTAAGTCACACACATACACAAGTTATCACCTATTTAAATATGATTTAATTAATTAATTAAAGAGTTTAATTGATTAATTAAATAGGTTTGTTTTGCAATTAAATTGCAAAGTCCCTAGCATGACTTGAAACCAAATCTAGATTATTGGATGTATAGTATAAGTTAAATTTATATTTAAAGTGTTTAAATATGAATTTAATTAATGAGAAATTAATTAATAGAGATTAATTAATTAATTTATATTTGATATAAATTAGAAGAAGAAAAATAATTATTTTGGGTTAAGAACTCAAAATTAAGACACAGGGGCATTTTGGTCATTTTGCAGTGTGACACGTGGCACCATGAGATGGTGACACATGGGATTATACATAAACTTGCCAAATGTTTTTTTTTTAATCATGTAAGATGATTAAAATCAAGATTAAATATAGGTTTGATACTTGACACAATGTGATTGGGTCACTTAAACCTAGAGCTAATAAAAGGGTGACATGTGGTAAGGGTTTAATGTGTTAACCTAGCTATATAAGTATTGTTATGAAAAAGAAAAACAACCAGCAGCCACTCCTCTCCTTTGTCACGTCATTTTGAGGCTCTCCATCTATTCTTCTTCATCTGTCATCAATTCAAAGAGATTAGCCATCATTCTCTTGAATTAAGAACACTAGAAATTGTTTTTAGTGTCCTATTTACATCTCTAATCTCTTAAAGGCAGAACTTGAATTTCTAATTAATAGAAAAAGCTTTAGAAGCTGTTCAAGGGCTGCCATAGGTGTTCTAGGTGTGGACAAACTAGAGGGACAACATCTGGTGTCCTGAAGACAAATCTCAAAGGCGCAGACACGCTGCAGTGCATCAAGAGGTTAGTGTAATCGTTCTTGATTTAATCTAGGGTTCTAAAATTAATCTGATTAATTTTAAAATCTTAAATGGAAAATACAGATCCAAAAATATATTAAAAGAGTTTTAATATGTTGTTTATCATTGAAATCAAATAGATAAAAGTAAATTTTGCATGATGCATGTGACCCTAGGTGAAAATTTTTGAATTCAATGGTATAAACTTGTGTTTTTCACGCTTTCGTTCTTTCACTAAAAACCTTTATTTAAAGTCCAAACATAAATTAAATTTTTAGATATTTAAAATCTCTGCAATTATTACAAAAATTTCGGTAGAGTGCCATCTGTATTTTGAGAAAATAGTTCTTCAAAAGCTGAAAATAAAGTCACTCTTAATATTTTTTTCAATCACAACTCCATTATTCAATCTCATTTCACAAAATAACAAAAGCAATTCAATACACAGTTTAAATTAAATCAAACATTGAAACCTCTCATTAAGGTAACAAAATTAATATTTACATTCATGAGATCATTAAAAATTTAGTAGTGCAAAACTTTATAAATACATAAAATCTCAAGATGACCTTATAATAATTTGTATTTCATTACAATCTAAAAATATATTACAAAAGAGTTGGTACAGCTGCTCAAAGTAAATTTCATACATACAATTACAGAATTATATCAAAATCTAAAGTACAAGGGTATACCTATGATATACCCGAAGATAGTCTCACTATGCCTTTTAGTAATCTTGCTCAGCTGTTTTATATTTTCTTTCACCTGCGACAGCATACAAAGCTATCTCTGAGTGGTGAACTCATTGGTGCACAAACTAATAATTTAAAACTTAATATAAGTTATGCTTGACAATTCATAACAAATAAAAATTTAAAATTTCTAAATTCTTCAAAATTCATAACATTCAGAAATCAATATTTTCATTTATGTAAATTATTCATTTGAATAACATTTTGATCAAATAGTAACTATTTATCTACATTTCTTTTAAATCCTGAAACAATACAAAAATATTTTGAATCACTAACAAATTATTTATTTCAACCACAATTTATCAAACTATGCATAATTTAAAGGGCGTTGCCAACAATTCACACAGTTGAACCCATGACCCAAAATTCAAATAGATGCCGTGTTGTACACCACGACATTTCACACTCTCCCAATAACCGAGGCTAAAAGGGAGGAACAAAGACTAGCTAGTATATATGAGTACTCATTCAAACTCTTCCCCAACTGGCAAGCCAGAGAGGAAGGAATCGCCCCATCTAGTGGAGGAGATATCTCACTAGACAAGCTAATGAGAATTCACAACACATTTTGCCATGTCAACTGTGGTTTCAAATCATATTCAAAACAATTTCTATTTACAAAGTGTTTACAAATCATCAACATATTTAATCATCATAAATTCATGCTCAAGGTTGGCAACACATCAAACTTAAAATTTACAATCCTCAAAACCATACAATAAATCCTTAAATGCATAAGAAAAATTTATTTTTAATTTATACAATTTCATTCAACAAATTAAAATCCTCAACACAACAAAATTATAAATCATAAAATAAACTTGTTCAAATCAATTTAGAAGTGAAAAGTAAAAAATTAGTTAGTTGTGCACAAACCTTATACAAGTCGCCTCTTGGCCTTAACTCGATGTCTCGGGTTCTTTCCCAGTATTCTTTTCCACTGAAACACACAGTTTTACAGTGTTTCAATATCACCATTTATCATAACTCCAAAAATAAATTCAAATCTACTTATACCTAGCTTTAATATGCTAAACTTGACATTCTTCAAAATTTGTATTTCAGGGTTACTATTCATGACACTATTCAAGTCAATTTGTTGACTTTCTAATGATTAATAGGTATGGGAATTCTAATTTTACCCACATACCACATTTTGGTTACCTAATTTGTTGGTTTTGGTTGTTTTCTCAAATTTTAAGTCTTTTAAGCAAAATTGCAAATTTTCAATTTTGGTGTCCTATGTTGCACTGTTCCATTAGTCATGTTTCTTTTAGAATTTGGCTAAGTTTTCTTCATAGAAATTGTTTCTTATTGTCTTAAATTTATTCTCCTCTTTCAATCACTCCAATTGGAGTTTTGTAGCTCAAGTTATAGCCATTTGAATCATGGCTGCCGGATTGGACTTAACCCAGATTTCTAGGCACCAAACTGGTTTTGGCAGTTTTAGGTCACCAACTTTCGATGGCCAAATGACTTGGTTAAGGGCATAATTTGGGTTTGTGTTCTTCATGAAAGTTTTAGGCCTATATCTCAGCTTTTCACTGATAAAATTTCAGGTTATTTAGACCTGCCTAGCCCAAGTTATGGCCAAATGAATAAACACTGTTTATTTGGTCATTTTTGTACAGGTCAGATTGCCTAATCCGGATTTGGTCAATTTGTTCACTAGGTTTTGGTCACTTTTTGGGCATGATTCCTGAATGAAAAATGTTCCATTTTGTGTCTATTTTCATTCCCAATTGGTGTAACACCAATTGGACTTGTAAATTGTCAGTTTTGGTCCCTGAAAGGGACCTTGGTCCTACTGCCTGCAGAATGACCATTTTGAATCCGAATTTAAACTCACTTCTAACACTTCCAACACATCTCAATTGGTCACAAATGACCATTTTTCATCTCAAACAAGATCAAACACACCATTTGACCAATTCTCACATATTTGCCTCCCAAACCCTAGGTGCCAAACCCTAATTTTCATGCAATTCAAATCTAATGAATTCCAATCACCAATGCATAGTTTACATACATAATTCAACTTAAACACCCATTCAAATACATCAAATTCATTCATTCTCAAACCCTAACCTAGTGCTAGCCAAATTTCTATTTAGTCCACCATGCTTGATTTTGTTTAATTTTTCCACAATTTCAAGATTAACTCATGCATATAAACATAATTCTAAAGAAAAATCTAGTGGTTAATTACTAACCTTTATGCAGAATTTTTCACCTCTCCAAACTTCTTCCTTTCTTTTTATTTTTGTTGTTAAACTCCTTATCAAGGTTTAACTACAAGATTTAATTAAGAAATCTACAAGTTTTAATGCTGATTTTTGGGTTAAGGAAGCTTTGAAAGTATGCTTCAATAGTGAAAGAAGAAAAAATGAGAGAGAGATAAGAGAGAGATGAGAGGTGACGGAAAATGAAAGAAGAAACCTTTTTTTTTCTTTTTATTTTGTCTTTTAGTTATTAAGATTTATCCCCAAATTTTCAATTATTTAAATATTAGGTTTATTACATCATGCATGATGTAATAACCTTTTTCAACCCTTTTTTTTCTTTTTCTTTTCTTTTTCATTTATTTTTCCTTAGTTCTTTAATTTAATTGTTGATCTCAAAATTTTCTTTTCTCCGATTTTATTGGACAGTTAGGTCAAGAGTCAGCTCTCGGGGTCAATTGACCAAATTGCCCCTCGCCGGTTCAACTCGGTTTGCAAATAATTCAATATTTCTTTTGGCTCGTTGACCTAATTATTTGACTCGCTTGACAATTCTTTTTCATGATTTTCTCTTTTCCACTGTGTTCGAAATAGTCCTAAGGACCGCAGCGTCACATTTTACGGTTCGAAAATTGAGTTACGATTGACCTCGCAGTCATTTCCAGAGAAGGTCACCCATTGCTGTGACTCTCGGCTCATTTAACCTTGTGTTTTGTTTTTCCTATTTTTACTTTTCTATCTGGTAATCAGTATTTATTTTCAATTAGGGCTTTTCTAGGTATCTTAAACATAATTCTAATCCTCTTAATTATCCAGACCGATATCGGTCATCGGAATAGTAACATATACCAGGCTATGCAAATAGGGGTGTTATAGTTAACAACTATAGACCCGGGGAAAACTTTATGAAATAATTTTTGGGACCTCAGGGAAGGATTTTTGGGGTTCCAATGACAATAAAATGTTAAGAAAACACAAGAAAAATTTAATCAATCGGTACACACAATATTAGCTCGTTAAGCCAAATGGAGGGCATTTTAGTCATTTCGTCTTCAAAGATAATTTCTGGCCAACTTGTCCTGTTAAATAAATAATTTATATGACATAAAATATGAATAGATATTGTTAAAAATTTAATTGAAATTAAGTAGACAAGAAAAGGAAAGAAAATGAAATAAATTGGAATTATGACATCATTATGATGTCATTAAAATCCTCCCACCTAATCAAATGCTGACACATGGCATTAACTTAGTTAAAATGACTTAATGGGCAGAAAAAGAAAAGAAAAAAATCAGATGCTTCTTCTTCCTTCCTTGGTCGAAAACCTCTCCTAACTCCACACCTCCATGAAAGCTTAAGAAAGCTTGACATAACCCACCAAATTACCTTGAAACTTATCTTTGTCTTCACAAAAAATTATTCATACACCTTAGGCAAGCTAAAAATAACAAAAAGAAGTAGAAAGGAGGAGCTTTTACAAGTTTGGGATTAACTCCATTAGAGGTATATGACCATACTTAATCTTTCTCTTTCAATTCATGCTGAAGGAGTGAAATTGAATGCAAATTTACAAGAAAATTGAATAAACATTATGTGTATGCCTTGCTTAAAATTTTAGCAACCTTGGGCTTGGTTAGGGTTTTGAAGATTTTCTTGAATTAAAATGGTACCCTAGCTACCCTTAATACTAACCTATTGTTTAGGATAATAAAAGGTAAGTGAATGCATGACTTGAGATGGTTGAGTTAGGGTTTGGGTATGAAATTGAGACTTTGATCATGTAATGGTAAAAGTAAGTTTTAATGGTCAATTAGTGACCATTTGGTTATGTTTGAATAAGAAATGAAGTGGTTTGTTTAGTGGGAATTGAAGTTAGTGTTGCTGCCCTTGGGGACCTCCAGGAGTGGGTGTGAGTCTAGTAGGTTTGAGTAGCTATAACTAGAGTTGTGCAGGTTCAATTAGTGCAAGTCTAATTGGACATGAAACTAGACACATAATGGAACAACTTTGGTGAAGAAACCCTGCCCAGAAAACCAAACCAAGTTGACCTAAAAATTGCCCTAATCTGGGTGACCTACATTCTGCCTAGGCAAAATGAACAAATGAATAGTATTTATTCATTTAGTCATAACTCAGTGTAGAAAGGTCCAATTGACCTGAAATTTTACCAGCAGAAAGCTGAGATACAGACCTACAACTTTTATGAAGAAACCTAACCCAAATTTTGACCATAACATGTTCAAAAAGTGACCTGCAATCACTATACAAAACACTGTAGATTTGGTCAGTCCAGAAAATCTGGAAAGTTCGCAATCCGGCCAGTTATGGTGTTTAGGCCATAACTTGAGTTACAAAACTCCAAATTGAATGATTAAAAAAAGGAAATATAACTAGACACAATAAGAAATAACTTTCATGTTGATAACTTTGCCAAATTCCCACTGTAAAAATGACCAATAGAACAGTAAACACAAAGCTTGAAATCTGAAAATTTTGAACAACTAACACTAAGCTTAGAAATGGTATTGGTAACCAATACCAATGAATTTAGAATGCAAAATGTGGTATGTTGGGAGTATTAAAACCAATGTACCTATTGCCTATGCAAAAGTCAACATTTTAGTTGACTAATGAAATGAATAGTAATACCTAACTTAAATTTCAAGAATTGTACAATTTAAGAGTGTAACATGCCCTAGTACACCTAGCAAAATTGGTTTGGATAGGTTGGCATGCCAATAGGGTTCTGTTAGCAGTACTGCATATGGCTTCATGCCATTCTATGTTTTATGGCCTCATGTGGCATTCTGTATTATAATAGCCTTTGACTATGTTGATTGAGTTGTTATACTTGTGTTTTATCCCTGATAATTATTACAGCTTATTAGCTATTCTGTTGCACACCGGGAGACACAATGTGACCGATGGTGTGATAGTTCGAGGTACTTGGTACCCAGTGCCAGTTTACTCATTTATCCAGTCCAGTCGACTAGTATGGGTTACTCGGGCAATGAAAATAAATCTTACCAAATTTTAATCGAATAATACTGCATTAAATACAAGAAACTAAGTCTACCTAAAATGTAAACATACATTCTGCACATTTATTTTATTTTAGTTATTTTATTTTATATTGTCACCACTAAGCAGAATTGCTTAGCGTGCCGCTTTTGCCACATGCAGGTACTGGAGACATAGCTAGGGAGTCCAGAAGACCTCAGACCGGGTGAACTTTCAGATCTGCACACAGAGTCTAGAGTCACCTCACATTTGCAGTGCATTTGTAGGACATTAGGTTACTTTTGGTATTTTGTATTTTGTAAAATTTTGTAATTAGACTTTGATTTTGTCATGTATATTATAAACTCATGTAATTACGTTTTGATGTAAACATCTATAAATCATGTTCAGTAATAAATTTGAGTATTTCTTATTGAGTTGAGTATAATATGAAACGAATTGAATTTTGAGATATTGAAGTTATTTGAGAAATTGTTGAAAATATGTTGGTGATTGACTGAGATTGATATCATGATTATATTGAAAGTGTTTTTAACAGATTCAGAAGAACTATTTTTCTAATTTACAGCAGGCACTCTGACGAATTTTCTATAAAATTTGCAAAAAATTTAGATTAATCAAAATTATAAATAAATGAATTAAAAAGGTAAATTGTAATGGAAATATGATTTGGTGCTCTGGCACAATGTGTGTTATATCTTGCTCAGCTACCCTGTAGACGGGTAAGGGGTGTCACATTTAGTGGTATCAGAGTATTGGTTTAGGCGTTTCTGGGCCTAGATAGAGTACATACCATTGCATTGCATTTGTAAGTGTTGAGGTGACACTGATGCAGATCTGTTTGTTTTCTTATTTTGATTAGGACATGCATCCTGCTTCTCAAAGAGCAGTTGATGAAGAGGTGGAGAGTCGTACTCCACTAAGGGCTGAATCTGGATGCAAGGGAGAATCTACTCCACCAGCAGCTGAGGCACCTGTCCAACCTCAGTTTGCATTATTCTAGCAAATGACTGAATTTTACCGGTAAATGATGGGGGCAATCCCACCACCACAACCACAGCGACAACCTCCACTAGCACCATAGAAGTCCCATTTAAAGAAACTGCGAAAACATGGGGCTATGGATTTCTTTGGGAAGAAGGAGGATGACCCTATGACAATGGAAAACTGGTTGGATAGAACAGTCAGAGTGCTGAAACAGCTTCATTGCACCCTCGAGCAGAACCTGGAGGGTGCTGTGTCCCTACTTCAAGATGATGCATACCAGTGGTGGGACATAGTAACTAGTGAGGTGCAACCGGATCAGATCACCTGGGATTTCTTCCTCACAGAGTTCAGGAAGAAGTATGTCAGTAAAGTGTATTTAGAAGAGAGAAGAAGAGAAGTTATCAGTCTGAGACATAGGCAATTATCAGTGGTAGAGTATGAGCGTGAATTTGTTAGCCGTTATGGGAGCGAAATAGTCCCTACAGAGGCAGAGAAGTTTAGAAGGTTCGAAGAAGGGCTCAATGACAATATCAAAAGTCATGGTAACAGCATTGGAGATCACGAATTTTGCCAAATTAGTAAATGCTGCATCGAAAGTAGAAAGAGTTCGAATAAATGAGCAAAATAGAAGGGAAAGACAGCAGAAGAGGGGTCCAGGTCAGTCCAGTTCATTCTCTACTCCTAGTAAGAAAAGTAAGGGTCCTCCTGCTTAGAGTTCGGGACAACCACAAGGTCAGGGTCAGTTTCAGGGACCCAGACCACAGTTCACACCTAGGAGAGGCCAGTCCACACCATCAGTGGGCAGTTCTCCAGGGATGATGTTTAGGGGACCAGCCCTAGCATCTTCTGCCTGTCCATACTGCTAGAAGTGGCATAAGGGGGACTGTTGGCGAGTGACTGGTGCATGCTTACAGTGTGGATCTACAGAACATCAGATCAAAAATTGTTCGGAGAGGACTACTACAGTTGCCCCAACACAAGCAGATAGGCCTACCCCTGTAACTCAAAAGGGTAGGAAGTCCGGTAAATCTGAGGCAGCTGATCCATCACTGAGGTCTGCATCTGAGTCAACTGAGAGGCCAGAGGTCACAATACCTGCTAGAGCCTATGCCATAAGAGTTCAAGAGGAGTAAAATGCCCCGGATGTCATCAGGGGTATGTTCTCCCTCTATGACACATCTGTACATGCATTGGTAAATCCAGGATCCACTCATTCATACATATGTATCAAACTACCCGTAGATAGGGGAGTTTTAGTAGAGGAGAGTGATCAAGACATTCTGATCACAAATCCACTAGGCCACATTGTGGTAGTGAATAAGGTGTAGAAAGGTTGCCCGTTGAGGATTCAGGGGTATGAATTCTCGACAGACCTAATTGAATTGCCCTTCTATGAGTTTAACGTGATTTTGCGAATGGACTAGTTGTCACGTCATTAAGTAATACTTGATTGCAAACTGAAGAGGATTTCTCTGAAAACTCCTAAGGTTAATGAGATTATAGTTGTGGGTGAAAGGACAGATTTCCTATCCAATGTTATCTCAACCACAGTTGTAAGAAGATTGATGAGAAGAGGTTATGAAGCTTACCTAGCACTTGTGGTAGATACTAGGCAGGCAAAGCCGAACCTGTGTAATATACTCATAGTAAGAGACTTCCTAGATGTATTTCCTAAAGAATTGCCTGGTTTACCACCAGAAAGGGAAGTCAAATTTGCTGTTGAAGTAATGCTAGGTACATCACCAATTTCCATTGCTCCTTATAGGATGGCACCCACTGAATTGAGGGAGTTGAAAATTTAATTGCAGGAGTTACTCGATAAGGGGTTCATATGCCCCAGTGTGTCACCATGGGGAGCTCCGGTGCTGTTTATGAAGAAAAAGGATGGAACCTTAAGATTATTCATTGATTACCGACAGTTGAATAAAGTAACTATGAAGAATAAATATCCGTTGCCCAGAATTGATGATCTGTTTGATCAGTTAAAGGGAGCCGGTGTATTTTCAAAAATTGATCTCAGTTTAGGATATCATCAGTTAAGGGTAAAGGATGCAGATGTGTAACACCCTCCCGGTAGCAACTCCGTACATTCTACTGTTCCGGTGACCAGTGTCGGTCCGGACAGCTAGAACGTCCGGAAAAATATTTAAGCTAAAGTGAGGAAATATAATTAACTCAAATATTAATAAGAAAAATTTAGAAAAAAAATTTTAGAAATAAAATACAACTAAGTTAAATGAGCCGATGCCCAAGCAATGGGTAACCCAGTGGGAAGTTGCGGTTCTCGCAACTAGGAGCCCTAGACCTGAGAGAAAATTCATAAAATAATTTTTGGGACTCCAGAGAAGGGTCATTGAGGTTCATATGGCATTAGAATGCCAAGAAAATATTTAGAAAGCCAAGAAAATATTGAGAAAATTTTTTCAATCGGTACAGACAATTTTGACCCGTTAAGCCAAACGGAGGGCATTTTGGTCATTTCACCTTCAGACGTGATTTTTGGCCGACTTGTCCAGTTAAGTAAATAATTATTATGATCTAAAATATGAATAAATATTGCTAAAAATTAAATTGAAAATGAGTAGAGAAAAGAAGAAAAGAAAATGAAAGAAATACCTAAATATGACATCACATGATGTCATTAGGAAGGCCTCCACCAATCACAACTCAACAAGCCAAATTAAAAAGAGATAAAATGAGAAAAAAATGAAAACAATTTCTGCATTCATCATCTTCCTCAGCCATTTCTCCCTTTCGTCTCCCTTCACCATTGTTATTCCAAACTTCTCACTAGAAATTCTCTTGAAAAATCACAATAAAACCTCTAGTCTTCTTCACAAAAACTTGATTTTACCTCTTGGGAAAGTGTTTGGCTGCCAAGAAAACTAAAGAAAGTGAAGGAAATTGAAGGGAAAATTCTGCCCTCCTAAGGTTAGTGCCCAATTTATTCTCTTCACTCAATTCATGTTTAAGGACATGATTTAAGTTGAAATTGTAAGTTTAATGCATAAATTGAACTTTGAGTACTTGGAGACTTGAAGAAAATTAGGGTTAAAGGAACGGAAGCGTGAAAAACACAAGTTTATACCATTGAATTCAAAAATTTTCACCTAGGGTCACATGCATCATGCAAGATTTATTTTTATCTATTTGATTTCAATGATAAAAAACATATTAAAACTCTTTTAATATGTTTTTGGATCTGCATTTGCCATTTAAGATTTTAAAATTAATCAGATTAATTTTAAAACCCTAGATTAAATCAAGAACGATTACACTAACCTCTTGATGCACTGCAGCGTGTCTGCGCCTTTGAGATTCGTCTTCAGGACATCAGATGTTGTCCTTCTAGCTTGTCCACACCAAGAACACCTATGGCAGCCCTTGAAGAGCTTCTAAAGCTTTTTCTATTAATTAGAAAATCAAGTTCTGCCTTTTAAGAGATTAAAGATGTAAACAGGACACTAGAAATAATTTCTAGTGTTCTTAATTCAAGAGATTGATGGCTAATCTCTTTGAATTGATAAGAGATGAAGAAGAATAGAGGGAGGGCTGCAAAATGGCGTGACAAAGGAGTGTGGCTGCTGGTTGTATTTTATTTTCTCATAACATCACTTAAATAGCTAGGTTAACACATTAAACCCTTGCCACATGTCACCCTTTGATTAGCTCTAGGTTTAAGTGACCCAATCACATTGTGCCAAGTATCAAACCTATATTTAATCTTGATTTTAATCATCTTACATGATTAAAAAACATTTAGCAAGCTTATGTGTTATGCCATGTGTCACCATCTCATGGTGCCACGTGTCACACTGCAAAATGACCAAAATGCCCCTGTGTCTTAATTTTGAGTTCTTAACCCAAAATAATTATTTTCTTCTTCTAATTAATTTATATCAAATATAAATTAATTAATTAATCTCTATTAATTAATTTCTCATTAATTAAATTCATATTTAAACACTTTAAATATAAATTTAACTTATATTATACATCCAATAATCTAGATTTGGTTTCAAGTCATGCTAGGGACTTTGCAATCTAACTGCAAACCAAACCTATTTAATTAATCAATTTAAACTCTTTAATTAATTAATTAAATCATATTTAATTAGGTGATAACTTGTGTATGTGTGTGACTTACTAGGCTCATCACTAATTGGCAATGAGACATGATATCAACTCTTAATATCATCAGAACTCTTTCTTACCATAAATGATTTCTCTAAATCATTTTATGAACCTCATAGACCATGGTTAATACCTAGCATAGCATGCCATAGCCACCCAATTAGTAATAAGGTTTACCTTAAATGAACCTATATTCATATGTTACCATGCACTAGAATCTCTCTGTTACAAAATCCCAACTCAAGCTGGAGTCATGGTTTATGTCAAACTCCATTTGCTATGAATATTATGTTCTCTTTTAATTCCAGTTCTTGATTAAAAAGATTTTCTCATCAGAAACTCTTTTCTGAATAAATCTATCTGTCCTGGCCAGGAACTTGAAACATCAAGAACAATTAAATGAACATAGGATTTTATCTCTATTTACTTAGAGGAACAGATTCCATCTTGATCAACACCTACCTCCATATATAACTAGTAGGAGCCAACACATGCCCATATACCCATACATAGTACAAGTATGAAAGCAGTATCAAACTCAAACTACCTATATACAAGATAACTGTGTTATCTCAGGTCTAAAGATTATATGCACTGATATGATTTATGACAAAACATTGACAAGAATAAACTCCATGTGCTTGTCATAAGTGTCACTGGTTCGGCCTACTTATCATTTATAAGTGCCTATCATGTTTGTTATATGGCATGAGACTCACCATTCCATCTTATTTATATCTCATATAAATAACTTGGGAACAAACATGAATACAATCTTTTTGGATAAGTCATGTCCTTATTATGAAGTATCCTCGATTGTGAACCTATTTATGATACTTCGTGCTAGAAATATTGTCACTCATATTCTTAACAACTTAAGAATAATATTTCTAA
This sequence comes from Hevea brasiliensis, assembly GCF_030052815.1. Lineage (NCBI taxonomy): Eukaryota > Viridiplantae > Streptophyta > Magnoliopsida > Malpighiales > Euphorbiaceae > Hevea > Hevea brasiliensis. Next base: position 70,414,533 of record NC_079498.1, on the reverse strand, counting down.
CAAAATATCAATGGACCTTTTCTATTACACATAAATATATTATGTAAACGGAAAAGTAGAAATGCCTTTTATTAATAAAAATATGTACAAGATACATACTAAATGATATGCTCTAGGGCATACTACTAACAAGGGTTTGCTCATGAAATGGTATATGAACATTGTAATGGTCAATTAGTGACCATTTGAATGTGTGTGAGGAGGGAATAAGGTGAGTTGAGGCTTGGCATTTGTGTATGGGTGGGCTGCCCATGGTGACCTGCTGGTTTAGATCTGAGTCCAGCTTGTTTGGACTGCCATAACTTAAATTGTAGAGGTTCAATTGGTGTTTGGCCAATTGGACATGAAACTAGACACATAATGGCACAACTTTGGTGAAGAAACCATGCCCATAAGACCAAACCAAGTGGACCAAAAACTTGCCCCAATCCGGGTGTCCTGTAACCTGTTTCTGCAGAATGAACAAATGAATAGTGAGCCATAACTCAGTGTAGAATGGCCCAATTGACCTGAAATTTTACCAGCAAAAAGCTAAGATATAGACCAACAACTTTCATGAAGAAACCTACCCCAAATTATGACCAGAACCTATCCAACAAGGGAGTTATAATCACTATTCACTGCACTGTAGATATGGTCAGTTCAGAAAATTCCAATCCGGCCAGTTGTAGTTTTTGGACCATAACTTGAGTTACAAAAATCCAAATGGAGTGATTCAAAAAAATAAATTTAACTAGACAAAATAAGGAACAACTTTCATGTTTATCATTTTTCCAAATTCCCACTGCAACAGTAACTAATGGAACAGTAAATATAAGGTATCAAAACTGAAAATTCTGCCCCATTAACTTAAAACTTAGAAATGGTATTGGCAACCAATACCAACAAATTTTGAATGCAAAATGTGGTATGTTGGGAGTATTAAAACCAATGTACCTATTTTCTATGCAAAAGTCAACATTTTGGTTGACTAATGAAGTGAATAGTAACACCAAAACTTGAAATTCAAAAATTGTAAAACTCAAAAGTGTCAAATGCCCTAGTATACCTAACAAGATTGGTTTGGATAGTTTGGCATGCCAATAGGGTTCAGTTAGCAGTACTGCACATGGCATTATGTCATTCTGTGATTTCTTGGCTTTTAGCCATTCTGACATTATGTTGATACTTGGCCTTGTGCCTAATGTTATTACAGCTTATTAGCTGTTCTATTGCACACCGGGAGACACATATGTGACCGATGGTGTGATGGCCCGAGGTACTTGATACCCAGTGCCAGTTTACCCGTTTATCGATCCGATGCGTCCAGTATAGGTTACTTGGGCAACCAAAAATGAAAGTGGATAAATTTAATGAAATAATTAATATAACAAGTACAAAATAAGTAAGACTACAAATACTCATCGAAAATTTATTTGCAATAAGACATCGATACATTCACTGCATATTTATTTTCTGTTATTTCTTTTTATTTTATTATTGGCACCACTAAGCATCATAGCTTAGCGCGTTGCTTTTGCCACGCGTAGGTTCTGGAGATACTGATCGAGAGCCCAGTAGACCAGAGACTGGGTGAGACCTCCTGCAGCTCTGCATAGTGTCCGTGTCACCTCACCGTCATCAGTGTATTGGTAGGACACTAGGTTTTATTTTGATATTTTGTAATTAACTTTTATTTTCTCATACGTAATTGAAACTTATGTAATGTATTTTGGTATTAATGTAAATAGTAGAAATTGTGTTTATGAATGAAAAAGTGAACATTTATTTATGACTTTTACATGATTATCATATGAGATGAATGATTGAGAAATGGAAATGTTGTTGAAAAACATATTGAGATTTTGTTGATGAAATGGAGTTTGGGATTGAATGAAAATATTGGAAGTGTTTTTCACAGGTTCCGAAGAACTGTTTTCTCCATTTTTAGCCGGTACCCTGCCGGATTTTCTATAAAATTTTCGGAACCTCAAATAAATTATAATTTCAATAAATAACTTAAATAAATTATATTTCATAAATTATATTCAAAACTATGATAAAAATAAATTAAGGAAGAATAAAAATGATTGAGATAAAATAGAGTGTTCCGGTACACCGTGTGACATATCTTACTCGGATATACTGTAGACGGGTAAGGGGTGTCACAAGATGTGTTAAAAACTGTATTCAGAACCTGGTATGGGCATTATGAATTTCCAGTGATGCTGTTTGGGTTAACAAATACACCAGCAGCATTTAGGGACCTTATGAACTGTATCTTCCATCCATATTTAGATCAGTTTGTAGTAGTATTTATTAATAATATTCTGGTGTATTCCAAGACCAGGGTAAAACATGATGAACATTTAAGGATTGTTCTGCAAACCCTGTGAGAAAAGAAGCTATATGCTAAGCTGTCCAAGTGTGACTTCTGGATGAGTGAAATCTCCTTCCTTGGACATATAGTATCAGCTGAGGGGATTAGAGTAGATCCCAAAAAGATAGAAGCAATGATGGAATGGAAGCCTCCCAGAAATACAACTGAGAACAGAAGTTTCTTAGGGCTAGCTGGGTATTACAGAAGATTTATGAAGGGATTTTCTCTCATAGCTGCTCCAATGACCAAGTTGTTACACAAAAATGTGAAATTTGGCTAGAACGACAAGTGCTAAGCCAGTTTTGAGAGGCTGAAGGCTATGTTGACAGAAGCACCAGTGTTAACACAGCCAGTGTTGGGAAAAGACTTTATGGTCTACAGTGATGCCTCGCATAATGGATTAGGGTGTGTATTGATGCAAGAGGGGAAAGTGGTCGCCTATGCTTCCATGCAGTCAAGGCCACATGAACAGAACTACCCTACTCATGATCTGGAGTTAGCAGCAATTATCTTCGCATTGAAGATATGGAGGCATTATTTGTATGGTGAAAAATACTATATCTATACAGGCCACAAAAATCTAAAATATTTGCCAACCCAGAAGGAGCTCAATCTTAGACAGAGGCGATGGATTGAGTTCCTAAAGGACTATGATTGTGTGATAGATTACCATCCTGGAAAGACAAATGTAGTTGTTAATGCCTTGAGTAGAAAGTCCATCACAGCTTTATGATCACTAAATGCCCGTCTGTCCCTAGCTTAAGATGGAGCTATTTTGGCTGAGTTCTAAGTGAGGCCAAACCTACTACAGCAGATACAAGATGGGCAGAAGGCAGATGAAAATTTAATGGCTATTGTGGGTAAAATTCCAAAAGGGAAGGAAGGTGATTCTGAGGTGAAAGCAGATGGGTGTCTGTACTACAGAGAAAGAGTGTGTGTACCAGATGATGGGGAATTGATGACTAATATTCTAAAAGAAGCACACACTAGTGTTTATGCTATACACCCGGGAAGCAAAAAAATGAATAATGATTTGAAGCCTCATTATTGGCGGCCTAGTATGAAGAAGGATATAGCTAACTATGTTACTAAGTGCTTGACATGTCAGCAAGTTAAAGCAGAGCATTAAGTTCCATCAGGATTGCTACAGCCTATAAGCATACCTAAATGGAAATGGGACCGAGTCACTATGGATTTTGTTAGTGGTCTACCTCTCACCCAAAAGAAGCATGATGCAGTGTGGGTGATAGTGGATAGATTAACGAAGTCAGCACATTTTCTAGCAGTTAGGACTGACTACTCACTGGAGAATTTAGCAGAGTTGTATATCAGTGAGATTGTTAGACTGTATGGAATCCCACTTTCCATCATATCTGATTAAGACCTAAGGTTTACATCAAGATTTTGGAAAAAGTTACAAGAAGCCTTAGGCACACAACTCCACTTTAGCACGTCTTTTCATCCTCAGACGGATGGACAGTCAGAACGAGTAATCCAGGTAAACCTAAAAAATAATTGAATTTTTATAACTAATAAATTAAAATGATAGTAACAATGTGAATTATGTGATAGATCCTGGAGGATATGCTGAGGAGTTGTGTCATTGAATTTGAGGAGAGTTGGGATAGATATCTCCCACTGGCAGAATTTTCATATAATAATAGCTACCAAGCTAGCATTCAAATGGCCCTGTATGAAGCAATGTATAGGAGAAAGTGTAGAACTCCAGTTTGTTGGACTGAATTTGGCGAAGATAAGCTGGTAGGACCAGACCTAGTGAAACAGACTAAGGAGAAAGTAAAAATAATCAAAGCTAACTTGAAGTTTGCCTCAGATAGATAAAAATCTTATGCCGACTTGAAGAGAAAAGAGATAGAGTATGCAGTTGGCAACAAAGTGTTTCTCAAAGTCTCACCGTGGAAGAAAGTACTGAGGTTTGGAAAAAAGGGTAAGTTAAGCCCTAGGTTCATCGGCGCATATGAAGTCATTAAACATGTGGGACCAGTGGCCTATTGGCTAGCTTTACCACCAGAACTGGATAAGATCCATAATGTATTCCATGTGTCTATGCTAAGAAGATACTGCTCAGATACTTCACATGTCATCTCCATGGAAGAGATTGAAATCCAACTTGACTTGACATATGCAGAAGAACCCATATGGAACCTAGCTCGGGAAGTGAAGGAACTGAGAAATAAACAAATTCCACTGGTGAAAGTACTTTGAAGGCACCATAATACTGAGGAGGCAACTTGGGAAAGTGAAGAGACGATGAGGCAATAGTTTCCTCAACTGTTGGCATCAAGTAAATTTCGAGGACGAAATTTTTATTAGAAGGGAAGAGTTGTAACATCCTCACTTTAGCTAGTCCGTACAGTCTACTGTTCCGGTGACCAATGTTGATCTGGGCAGCAAGAATATTTTAAATTATAATTAAACTAGAGTGAGGATCTATAAATAAACCAAACAATGCTCATAAAAATCAAGGAAAATTTTTAGGAATGAAATACACTAAGGTTAAATGAGCCGAAACCCCAATGATGAGTAACCCGAAGGGGAAGTGACGGTGAAGGCAGTTAATAACCCTAAACCTAGGGAAAACTTTATGAAATAATTTTTGAGACCTCAGGGAAGGATTTTTGGGGCTCCAATGACAATAAAATGTTAAGAAAATACAAAGAAAATTTAATCAATTTGGTACACACAATGTTAGCTCGTTAAGCCAAACGGAGGCATTTTGGTCATTTCGTCTTCAGAGATGATTTTTGGCCAACTTGTCCAGTTAAATAAATAATTTATATGACATAAAATATGAATAGATATTGTTAAAAATTTAATTGAAATTAAGTAGACAAGAAAAGGAAAGAAAATGAAATAAATTGGAATTATGACATCATCATGATGTCATTAAAATCCTCCCACCTAATCAAATGTTGACACATGGCATTAACTTAGTTAAAATGACTTAATGGGCAGAAAAAGAAAAGAAAAAAAATCAGATGCTTCTTCTTCCTTCCTTGGCCGAAAACCTCTCCTAACTCCACACCTCCATGAAAGCTTAAGAAAGCTTGAGATAACCCACCAAATTACCTTGAAACTCATCTTTGTCTTCACAAAAAATTGCTCATACACCTTGGGTAAGCTAAAGATAACAAAAAGAAGTAGAAAGGAGGAGCTTTTATAAGTTTGAGATTAACTCCATTAGAGGTATGTGACCAAACTTAATCTTTCTCTTTCAATTCATGTGGAAGGAGTGAAATTGAATGCAAATTTACAAGAAAATTGAATAAACATTATGTGTATGCCTTGCTTAAAATTTCAGTAGCCTTGGGCTTGGTAGGGTTTTGAAGATTTTCTTGAATTAAAATGGTACCCTAGCTGCCCTTAATACTAACCTATTGTTTAGGATAATGAAAGGTAAGTGAATGCATGATTTGAGATGGTTGAGTTAGGGTTTGGGTATGAAATTGAGACTTTGATCATGTAATGGTGAAAGTAAGTTTTAATAGTCAATTAGTGACCATTTGGTTTTGTGTGAATAAGAAATGAAGTAGTTTGTTTAGTGGGAATTGAAGTTAGTGTTGCTGCCCTTGGGGATCTGCAGGACTGGGTGTGAGTCCAGTAGGTTTGGGCAGCTATAACTAGAGTTGTGTAGGTTCAATTGGTGCAAGGCCAATTGGACATGAAACTAGACACATAATGGCACAACTTTGGTGAAGAAACCCTGCCTAGAAAACCAAACCAAGTTGACCTAAAAATTGCCCTAATCCGGGTGACTTGCATTCTACCTTGGCAAAATGACCAAATGAATTGTATTTATTCATTTGTCATAACTCAGTGTAGAAAGGTCCAATTGACCAGAAATTTTACCAGCAGAAAGCTGAGATATAGACCTATAACTTTTATGAAGAAACCTAACCCAAATTTTGACCATAACAAGTTCAAAAAGTGACCTGTAGTCACTATACAAAACATTGTAGATTTGGTCAGTCCAGAAAATCTGGAAAGTTTGCAATCCGGCCAGTTATGGTGTTTAGGCTATAACTTGAGCTACAAAACTCCAAATGGAATGATTTTAAAAAAGGAAATGTAACTAGACACAATAAGGAACAACTTTCATGTTGATAACTATGCCAAATTCCCACTGTAAAAATGACCAATGGAACAGTAAACACAAAGCTTGAAATCTGAAAATTTTGAACAACTAACACAAAGCTTAGAAATGGTATTGGCAACCAATACCAACGACTTTAGAATGCAAAATGTGGTATGTTGGGAGTATTAAAACCAATGTATTTGTAACACCCCTCACCCGAATTACAGTGTAGCCGAGCTAGGCATGCTACATTTGGTGCTAGAGCACCCTAACTTACCTTACTTTATTTCTTTAAAAATTTTGTTCTCGTTATATTTAACATCGATTATTTTTCAACGGAGAAACTAATGGAGTTTCTCCTATTTTATTATCGTTTGACGTGTTTTACTATTCACCTATTTGAAAATTTCAATAATATTTTACAATAAAAATCCCATCAATTATTTTCATAACCATCTCATTCATATATCTTAATTTCATCTTTATTTCCATGCATTATCTATATATTTCAAATTTGTCTTCAAATCCATACAATCTCATTCATGCCAAAATCACATAAGTAAAATTTTCAAATTTCATTAATTTACACAATTTCATAATTTACATGATATATAAATTAATTACATATGAAAAAAGCTAATTTATTAATTTACATCACATTTCTATTACGTACCTGTTCATAATCTACATTATAATACAATATCTAGCATTTTATACAAAATACAAAATATGATCTACATGGGCCCTATCTACATGCATTGTTGAGGAGGTGACAACCTTGAATACTTCAGATACTTCTGCAGATCAGAACTCCCAAAATTCCCAGTCAAATGCCCATTGGGTTCTAGCTTCAGTACCTGCGCGAAGGAAACAATTCCATCGCGCTAAGCATTGCTGCTTAGTGGTGCAATAATATAACAAGGAAATAATATACAAATAAATATAGAAATAAAACATAATTCAAATAATTAAGATTTATTTATACTTCACATGCGGTTTCTAAAATTTAATATGTTTTATCCTAATTTAGTCTTCTTTGAAAGTGTTTATTTCGCCAATGTACAATAATAATGTACAGAGAAAAATGATTTAAAATAATAAATATATGCTTATATTATCATGTAAGTCACATTTGCAATATTTATGTGTGTTATAATTTTCTTTGCTAATCTTTTAGCATTTTCTCAATACTTTCTAGGTTGTCTCAGATTATATCATAATAAGTAAATTTTGATATCGGTCCAGTTCATTTCGATTCTTTCTAATAAATAACTATTCTAATTTATTTTAGGGTATCTTACTCATTTATTTAATTTCTAATATTTTTTTATTACTAATATTCTTAACTTATTTCAATAAATTTCACTGCCCAAGTAACCTATGACAGGCTGACTAAACTGGATAACGGGTCGTTGGCACTGGACACCGCGGTGTCTCGGGCCGTCATTCCATGGGACGCAGAACGTCAACCACGTATGCAGTCAGTATGGATAAAAAGCCATGATAATACATAATCAGGCATAAAAGCCATGAATGTTGGCATAAAGCCATGAATACGGGCATAAAGCCATGAATACAGGCATAAAGCCTTTCGCAGTACTGTTAAAACAATACCCTATTGGCATGCCAAACTATCCAATCTGACACACATGTCTAGGCAATACAAGGGCACATAATATCATTAAATATTAATATATTGTGTTTTATGACTTTATTATTTCATAATAAATTTCATAATTTATACATTCCTTACATCATTCATATTGATCACAATTCACAACAATGGTGTTCATATACCATTGTACTCAAAACATTTTTCCTTTCTCTTATAAAGAAAACTAATGTTCCATTAAGATTTTCATGTGATTCATTTATTCATTACAATATTTATATGAATTCATAACTCATACAAGGTGTTATTATCTTATTTGTAATGGAAACATAAATCCTAATGTAAACCTCATCCTATTTATACTCAACAATCCATCTACTTTAATTTCATTTCATATTCAAGTGGTATCACTCATGTTTTATTAGACCTACTAGTAATGGGAATACAATTCTTAACTATATACTCACATAACTTAAATGTTCATTGAGTCATTTAGGTGAATTACTATTTCTATTCCAAGTAATCCATGAATGTTTCATGGATTCCAAATTTCATACCTTAATTTCCTCTACCAATTTAGTTATTATACTTTGTGTCTTTGTATTACTATTCACATTACTATTCACTCAAATTGTTGACTTTTTAATACATAATAAATTTATTGAACCTAAGTTCACCAAGACACCACATTTTGCATTTTATTTTTGTTGGTATTGATTTCCAATACCATTTCAAAGCTTATCTTATGTTATTCAAAATTTTCAGATTTCATGCCTTAGGTTTACTGTTTCATTAGTCATTTTTGCAGTGGGAATTTGGAAAAATGTTCAACATGAAAGTTGTTCCTTATTTTGTCTAGTTGAATTTCTTTTTTTGAATCACTCCATTTGGAGTTTTGTAGCTCAAGTTATAGCCTAAAAACCATGACTGGCCGGATTGGGCAGAACCCAAAATTCTGGGTAAAATTGTTTCTGCCAGATTTGGTAACGCAAGTTTGGTTGGCAATTTGACTAGGTTATGGTCATAATTTGGGTCAGGTTTCTTCATGAAAGTTGTTGGTCTATATCTCAACTTTTGCTAGTAAAATTTCAGGTCAATTGGACCTTGCTACATTGAGTTATGGCCAAATGACCAAATACTGTTCATTTGGTCATTTTGCCCAGGTAGATTGCAGGTCACCCGAATTAGGGCAAACTTTTGATTAAGTTGGTTTGGTTTTCTGGGCATGATTTCTTCACCAAAGTTGTGCCATTATGTGTCTAGTTTCACCTCCAATTGGCCTCATACAAATTGGAGTCACACAACCTCAGTTATAGGTCAAACAATACCCTAGACTCATAGGTCCAAATTTCCTGCATAAGAGAAGCACTCCCAATTTTCAATTTCACCCAACTTCCAAACTTCAATTCACATTTATAACACTTCTAATAGTCAATAATCAACCTCAACATCATCAAATTCAAGTCACAACACAAAATTACATATTTGAGCAAACCCTAAATCAACTTGCAAAAATTTTAAATTCCAAGAGAATTTCTAGCACTAACCTTATTCCTTAGCTTCACTCAACTTCAATTCAACCTTCTAATCAATCAAAAACTTGAAGCTCCTTCTTGGTCCACCTTGGCTGAAGTTCCTCTTGCCCCAAACTCAATTTCTTTTGGTTTTCTTGAGTGCTTTCTACTAATTAGGCTTTAGTATAGGGTGGGCTATAATTTTTCTAAGAAAAAATTTGGTTGAGACTTAGGGTTTTAAGGTTTGGATTTTGGGTTTTAATGGAGACTTTTAGAGAAGAAGGGAAGAAGGCAAGTGACGGGAAGAAGAAGGGAAAAATGCATATTTTTTGTTCAATAATTAACCTATATAATAATTAAATATTTAATGGCAAAATGATAAATAAGTAGAATGGCAAATTTGAAATTATTTTGAAGTTTATAATCATTATAATTTGACTTTCGAATAATTATTTTTAATTTTCATAATTTCAATTAATTAAATTAATTTAGCTTCATTAAATTAATAATCATCACTTTTGGTCAATATTGGACCCTCAAATTTAATTGACCAAATTTTGCTCTTACCGAGTTGTCGGTTTATCTTTCTTTCTTTTTTCTTTTACTCATTTTTAATTTAATTTTCATCAATATTTATTCCTTTTTTTTATGTCATAATAATTATTTACTTAATTGGACAAGTCGGCCAAAAATCATCTCTGAAGACGAAATGACCAAAATGCCCTCCGTTTGGCTTAACGGGCTAAAATTGTCTATACCGATTGAAAAATTTTTCTAAGTATTTTCTTGGCATTCTAATGCCATAGGAACCTCAATGACCCTTCTCTGGAGTCCCAAAAATTATTTTATGAATTTTCTCCAGGGTCTAGGGCTCCTAGTTGCGAGAACCGCAACTTCCCACTAGGTTACCCATCGCTAGGGCACCGGCTCATTTAACTTGGTTGTATTTTATTTCTAAAATTTTTCCTAAATTTTTCTTATTAATATTTGAGTTAATTATAGTTCCTCACTTTAGTTTAAATATTTTTCCAGATGTTCTAGCTGTCCGAACTAACACCGGTCATCGGAACAGTAGAATGTATGGAATTGATACAGTGAGGGTGTTACAGTACCTATTGCCTATGTAAAAGTCAACATTTTAGTTAACTAATGAAATGAATAGTAACACCTAAACTTAAATTTCAAGAATTGTACAATTTAATAGTGTAACATGCCCTAGTACACCTAGTAAGATTAGTTTGGATAGGTTGGCATGCCAATGGGGTTCTGTTAGCAGTACTGCATATGGCTTCATGCAATTCTGTGTTTTATGGCCTCACGTGCCATTCTGTGTTATAATAGCCTTTGGCTATGTTGATTGAGTTGTTATACTTAGGTTTTATCCCTGATAATTATTACAGCTTATTAGCTGTTCTATTGCACACCGGGAGACAAAATGTGTTCGATGGTGTGATGGTCTGAGGTACTTGGTACCCAGTGCCAGTTTACTCATTTATCCAGTCTAATCGACTAGTATGGGTTACTCGGGTAATGAAAATAAATCTTACCAAATTTAATCGAATAATACTGCAATAAATGCCAAAAATTAAGTCTACCTAAAATGTAAATATACATTCTGCATAGTTATTTTATTTTAGTTATTTTATTTTATATTATCACCGATAAGCAGAATTGCTTAGCGCGTCGCTTTTGCCATGCGCAGGTACTAGAGACATAGTTGTGGAGTCCAGCAGACCTCAGACCGGGTGAACTTTCAGATCTACACATAGAGTCCAGAGTCACCTCACATTTGCAGTGCATTGGTAGGACATTAGGTTACTTTTGGTATTTTGTATTTTGTAAACTTTTGTAATTAGAATTTGATTTTGCCATGTATATTATAAACTCATGTAATTACGTTTTGACGTAAACATCTATAAATCATGTTCAGTAATAAATTTGAGTATTTCTTATTGAGTTAAGTATGATATGAAACAAATTGAATTTTGAGATATTGAAGTCATTTGAGAAATTGTTGAAAATATGTTGGTGGTTGACTGAGATTGATATCATGATTATATTGGAAGTGTTTTTAACAGATTCAGAAGAACTATTTTTCCAATTTATAGCCAGCACTTTGCCGAATTTTCTATAAAATTTGCAAAAAATTTAGATTAATCTAAATTATAAATAAATGAATTAAAAAGAGTAAATTGTAATGGAAATATGATTTGGTGCTCCGGCACATTGTGTGGCATATCTTACTCGGCTACACTGTAGACGGGTAAAGAGTGTCACACCCAATCCATATAGGAACATAAAAGGAATCAAAAACACTAAAATCTCCCTAAAATAGGCTTCCAAAAGTGAAGATATAATAGGATATTATGGACTCATGAATTTTTAAAGGATAAAGGCCTACCACATGGCAACCCAATATATGCCCCAATAGTGTACTCCATTTGGGCCTAATTTTTTTAACTCCAAATAGGCTTAATTCTTTTACTTTTGCTAAGCCCATGTGAGCATAATGAAAGAGTTTCCCATGTTCTTTAAACTTTACATACTTGTGATGAACATGCTTTAAGGTTCTAAAATTGATAAAAATTCTCGACTCCCTTATAGGCATATCAGAAAGGTAGGTGTGGATATGGGTTTTAAGAATGTATATATGATGGTAAAGTAGCTGGAGATGAAGATTTTTGGGGGACATAGTTAAACAAGTTTATTACAAAATCCTATAATCCTGTGCATAAGTTTTATAGGAAAAATACCAATAGGCAGTGATGCAAACTTCATTGCAAAGATTTTTGACGATAGGATAATTTCATAGCCTGCCATAAAGTTGTGGAAATTACAAGATTTATGCAAGCAATAATTAGGGTGCTATGTAGGAAAAGCAATTTGTAGGAGAGCTAAATAGAAAGTATTTAGGAAAATTATGGCATATTATAGAGTAAAATATGCCAGTCTTTTTTATTATGCTAATGAATTAAATAGATCAAATCCAGACACTACATGTTTTGTTAAGATTGACACCCAAAAGAAGCTAGGGAAAGTTCTATTTAGTCGGCTTTATGTTTGTTTTAATTGAACAAAAGAAGGTTTCAAGGAAAGGTGTAGGAGGATTAGAGGATTGGATGAATGTTTTTTAAAAGGACCTCATAAAGGGGGGAGGCAATGTCTTCTGGCTATTTCCAAGGATGGAAACAACCAAATGTTGCTTATCACAGTTAGAGAAAAGCAAGTTTGAGTAGGTGATGACAATAAGTGCTACTAAGCAATAATCCCAGACTAGCAATAATCCCAGACTAGCACTAATCTGAAGTGACCAACAACACAAGAAGGATAACCAAGCGGTAATCACAGGGCAATGTTTCAGTGCCATGAGGAAATTGTGTTATGTTGGGATTTGGTTATGCTTTTTCTTTTTTTTTTGTTTGTGTATATGGATTAAGGGATTATAATTCTGTAATTTTAAGTTGTTTAAGTAAGGTATTGGACAAGTTATATTCATTTTGTCACAATGTAATTATGGTATATGGCATGATAATGCAAGCATTTAGTTTTGCAATTTAAAAATTTACAAATTATGTTGGTTTATGTCTATTAATAGTTATATGGACAATATGACATATAATTGTTTTTAATGTTTAGTAAATAGTTTTTAAGGTGTTTATATTTAAATTAGATGAATATCTTTGAGACAAATTTTCAATTTAGTGTTCATAGATAAATGGGTGAGGTTTTAATTTTGCATGATATGCTTATACTGTAAAATGGCTATGCAGATTGGTCATCTGCCCTTGTTCTGTATATTGGTCAAATTCATTGCTCAATTATCTGCTCTTTTTCCACTTTCTACCAATTTATTCAAATGAAAATAAAGGCACTTATCTTACCAAATAAATTGTTCATTGACATTAGTATAAACTTAATTACAAATAAGTCAAAATGAGTTTCAATCCGTCACTATCCCATTTTTACAATTTTCCTACCCAATGTCCTAGCAAATTGAACACTAATTACACATATCACAAAATGCGCCAAATTCCTAACAATAACAAAGAAATTACTTTAATATAGCAATCAAGCAATCAACACCAATAACATTACTGCTACAAACACCAGAATTTTCCATAAAACTTGCATCCACTGAATCCTTTCTTCTTATCAGTTTCATGCTCTTTCACCTTTGACAGGAACCTCAGAATCACACTTCAAATGCTTATTCATAGGAATATCATGCTAAGAGAAATAACCATGTGCAATCAATTTTTTCATCTTGCAAATATGAAAAGAAAAAAGCAAATCAATTATAAAATTTTTACACACAATAAATAACATAGATTACAATCACTAACCTCATAGTGTCTGCAACCAAAAAACCTTCTTCTAGTATTCATGTGAGTTTAAGATGAAGGAACGGAAGCGTGAAAAACACAAGTTTATACCATTGAATTCAAAAATTTTCAACTATGGTTACATGCATCATGTAAGATTTATTTTTAACTATTTGATTTCAATGATAAACAACATATTAAAACTCTTTTAATATGTTTTTGGATCTGTATTTGCCATTTAAGATTTTAAAATTAATCAGATTAATTTTAGAACCCTAGATTAAATCAATAATGATTACACTAACCTCTTGATACACTGCAGTGTATTTGCGCCTTTGAGATTCGTCTTCAGGACACCAAATGTTGTCCCTCTAGCTTGTCCACACCAATAACACCTATGGCAGCCCTTGAACAGCTTCTAAAGCTTTTTCTATTAATTAGAAATTCAAGTTCTGCCTTTTAAGATATTAGAGATGTAAACAAGACACTAGAAACAATTTCTAGTATTTTTAATTCAAGAGATTGATGGCTAATCTCTTGGAATTAATGAGAGATGAAGAAGAAGAGAGGGAGAGCTTCAAATTGGCGTGACAAAGGAGTGTGACTGCTGGTTGTGTTTTATTTTCTCATAACAACACTTATATAGCTAGGTTAACACATTAAACCCTTGCTACATGTCACTCTTTGATTAGCTCTAGGTTTAAGTGACCCAATCATATTGTGCCAAATGTCAAACCTATATTTAATCTTAATTTTAATCATCTTATATGATTAAAAGACATTTGGCAAGCTTATGTGTAATGCCATGTGTCACCATCTCATGGTGTCATGTGTCACACTGCGAAATGACCAAAATGCCCCTGTGTCTTAATTTTGAGTTCTTAACCCAAAATAATTATATCTCTTCTTCTAATTAATTTATATCAAATATAAATTAGTTAATTAATCTCTATTAATTAATTTCTCATTAATTAAATTCATATTTAAACACTTTAAATATAAATTTAACTTATACTATACATCCAATAATCTAGATTTGATTTCAAGTCATGCTAGGGACTTTGCAATCTAATTGCAAACCAAACCTATTTAATTAATCAATTAAACTCTTTAATTAATTAATTAAATCATATTTAATTAGGTGATTACTTGTGTATGTGTGTGACTTACTAGGCTCATCACTAATTGGCAATGAGACATGATATCAACTCTTATTATCATCAGAACTCTTTCTTACCATAAATAATTTCTCTAGATCATTTTATGCACCTCATAGACCATGGTTAATACCTAGCATAGCATGCCATGGATACCCAATTAGTAATAAGATTTATCTTAAATGAACCTATAATCATATGTTATCATGCACTAGAATCTCTCTGTTACAAAATCCCAACTCAAGCTGGAGTCATGGTTTATGTCAAACTCCATTTGCTATGAATATTATGTTCTCTTTTAATTCCAGTTCTTGATTAAAAAGATTTTCTCATCAGAAACTTTTTTTAGATTAAATCTATCTGTCCTGGCCAGGAACTTGAAACATCAAGAACAATTAAATGAACATAGGATTTTATCTCTATTTACTTAGAGGAATAGATTCCATCTTGATCAACACCTACCTCCATATATAACTAGTAGGAGCCAACACATGCCCATATACCTATACATAGTACAAGTATGAAAGCAGTATCAAACTCAAACTACCTATATACAAGATAATTATGCTATCTCAGGTCTAAAGATTATATGCACTGATATGATTTCTGACAAAACATTGACAAGAGTAAACTCCATGTGCTTGTCATAAGTGTCGCTGGTTCGGCCTACTTATCATTTATAAGTGCCTATCATGTTTGCTATATGGCATGAGACTCACCATTCCATCTTATTTATATCTCATATAAATAACTTGGGAACAAACATGAATACAATCTTTTTGGATAAGTCATGTCCTTATTATGAAGTATCCTTGATTGTGAACCTGTTTATGATACTTTGTACTAGAAATACTGTCACTCATATTCTTAACAACTTAAGAATAGAATTTCTAACAAAATATCAATAGACCTTTTCTATTACACATAAATATCTTATGTAAACGGAAAAGTGGAAATGCCTTTTATTAATAAAAATATGTACAAGATATATACTAAATGATATGGTCTAGGGCATACTACTAACAATCTCCCACTAGCACTAGAGCCATTCATTACAATATCTTAGACCTATCTTCTTAAGATGTCAGTCTAGCTAAGTCTGTGACATAGGCTTAGTGAATGGATCAGCTGGATTTTCAGCTGATGCTATTTTCTGCATGGCTACATTTCCTCGCCCAACTATTTCTCTAATAATGTGGTAGCGCCTTTCTATGTGTTTAGATTTTTTGTGAGACCTTGGTTCCTTAGCCAGTATGACTGCTCCATTGTTGTGTAGTGGAACTGTTGACTTAATGGAAGGAACTACTGCAAGTTCTGTCACGAACTTCTTTATCCAAACAGCTTCCTTTGCAGCATCTGATACAGCAATATACTCAACCTCTGTAGTGGAATCTGCAGTCGTGCTCTGTTTGGAACTCTTCGAACTGACTGCACTTCTATTACAAATGAACACATATCCAGATGTAGACTTTCTATCATCAATATTTGATTGGAAATCAGAATCAGTATAACCATCCAATTGCAAGTCTCCACCTCCATAGATCAAGAATAAATCCTTAGTTCTTTTCAAGTACTTAAGGATATTCTTGATAGCTATCCAGTGTTCCAAACCTGGATTGGATTGATACCTGCTAGTCAAACTAACAAAATATGCGATATCCGGCCTAGTACACAACATTGCATACATTAAACTTCCAATAACCGAAGATTATGGAATCCTGGCTATTTTATCTCTTTCTTCAGGTGTCTTTGGAGACATCTCTTTAGAAAGATGGATACCATGTCTCATTGGTAACAATCCTCTCTTGGAATCAAGCATGTTAAACCTCTTTAACACCTTTTCCAAGTATAGACTTTGGGATAAACCAATTATTCTTTTCGCTCTATCTCTATATATGTGAATCCCAAGAATATAGGTTGCCTCCCCTAAGTCTTTCATGGAGAATGTATTTGACAACCATATCTTTACAGTTGTCAACATACCTGTGTCATTACCCATCAACAGTATGTCATCCACATATAAGACAAGGAAAGTGATAGCACTATCACTAACCTTCTTATTTACACATGGCTCATCCTCATTTTTGATAAAACCAAAGGATTTAATGGCTTCATCAAAACAGATGTTCCAACTCCTCGAAGCTTGTTTCAACCCATAAATGGATCGCTTTAGCTTGCATACCTTAGAACCATCTTGGGATTCAAAACCCCTATGTTGTTCCATAAAAATGTTTTCTTCATTGTATCCATTGAGAAAAGCTGTTTTGACATCCATTTTCCAAATCTCATAATCATAGTATGCAGCTATTGCTAATGGAATCCTAATTGATTTAAGCATGGCAATAGGTGAGAAAGTCTCCTCATAGTCGATTCCTTGCCTTTGGCGAAACCATTTCGCTACTAGCCTTGCCTTATAGGTCTCTACCTTTTCACTAGAACCAATTTTCTTTTTGAAAACCCATTTGTTCCCTATAGGTACAATACCTTCAAGTGGGTCAACAAGATCCCAAACTTGATTCTTATATATGGAATCAATTTCAAATTTCATTGCATCAATTCATTTTGAAGAGTCTATATCTGATATAGCTTCTTCATAGGTAAGTGGATCATCTCCATGATCTAATTCTTCATGAGTAGACAACTCTTATTCTTCTTCATGAAGGAAATCATATCTCACTGGTGGGTGAGATACCCTGGTTATTCTACGAGGAACAGCTGTAGATGTTTCATCAATGGGTGTAGGTTGACTAGATAGATATATATCCATTTGATCTGTTGGTTGGTCAGAATTCTCCAATTCCAACTCTATTTGCCTTCCTTTGCCACCTTCTTGAACAAACTGTTGTTCAAGAAATATGGCATCTCTACTTATCACAACCTTTTGTGAAGTAGGCAAATAAAAATAATATCCAAAACTATCTTTTGGATATCCAACAAATTGACCTTTTTCTAATCTGGTTTCCAATTTACCAGTGTTCAGCTTTTTGACATAAGTTGGACAACCCCAAACCTTAACATGCTTAAGACTTGGCTTTCTTTCATGCCGTATCTCATAAGGTGTGGAATAAACTTATTTTGATGGAATCCTATTCAGAATATACAAAGCTGATTCTAATGCAAATTCCCAAAAGGAGATTGGCATATCAGTATAGCTCATCATACTACGTACCATATCCAATAAGGTACGATTTCTCCTTTCAGATACACCATTTAGTTGTGGCATTCCTGGAGGAGTCAGCTGGGAAACAATGCCGTGCTCTCTCAAGTATTCATCAGATTCAGTACTCAAATATTCACCTCCACGATCTGATCGAAGAGCTTTAATACTCTTTCCTATTTGATTTTCTACTTCAGATTTAAATTCTTTGAACTTTTCAAAGGATTCATGTTTGTATTTCATCAAATACAAATACCCAAACCTTGATTTATCATCAGTAAAGGTAGTAAAATAATGAAAGCCCCCTCTAGCCATTTCTTTAAATGGACCACATACATCACTATGTATTAGCTCCAAAATATTTTCAGCTCTTAGCCCTTGTGCAACAAAGGGTGATCTAGTCATTTTGCCCTAAAGGCAAGATTCACAAGTTGGAGTAGGCTCAGAGCCCAATGAGGATAGAATCCCCATTTTCTCCAGTTTTGCAATCCTATCTTCTGCAACATGACATAACCCTAAGTGCCAAATATATTTTGAAATTTGAGTTGATTTTCATCATGGCATTGCATTCTTTTAGATTGCTATACTCTGGACAATGGAAACACTTTCCTGCTGGTAGTGGAAACACTTTCCTGCTGATAGTGGAAACACTTTCCTTTACCTTTGTCTACTTTGATCTTTGTTTTTCTGTTTGGCTATCTTCTTGGAAGGACCAGGAATCTGAGGTTTCTTTTTCTTATTGCCCTTCTTCTTGTTGGATTTTCCAATAGAAGAAGATGCAATCAAAGCTACCTCTTTTCTTTATTGCCCGGCATATTCTTTTGGGCAATAACCAGCATGTTGAGTAAACCAGCTAAGGTACATTTCTGTTTAGTCCTACGGAAATTTGTCACAAAATTCCCAAAAAACTCAAGAAGGGACTAAAGGATCAAATTCATCTGTAGTTGGAAATCCATGTTGAAGTCAAGATGTTCCAACTGCTCAATTAGCCGAATCGCCTTGTGGACATGATCCCCAACATTCTGTCCCTCAGGCATCTTCATGCGGAACAGCTACGTAGATATCTCATACCTAGCATTCCTACTGTGCTCACCATACAACTCTTGTAGGTGAAGGAGGATCTCACTCGCACTCTGCATGTTCTCATGCTGCTTCTGTAACTCATTACTCATGAAAACAAGCATGTAACACTTGGCTCTCATATCATGCTCCTTCCACTTGTCCAAAGTTTCATGTTCCTCTTGGGTGGCCTCTGGAGGTAAAGGTCCAGGAACATTTAAATCTAGAAAATATCCTATATGTTCAAGGTTCAGGATAAGTTTCAAATTTCTTAGCCAATCAGAGAGATTAGGTCCTGTTAACCTATTGCGATCAAGTATGCTTGCAAGGATATTGGATGGTGGTGGTTATTTTGTGCTCATTATTTTCTTAAAATTAATTGCAGAAAATAACCAGATTAATTAGTAAATGTATCAAGTAATTAACCAAAATGATTATGGTCTTTTAATCAAATTGGTCCTCCCACTAACTTAGCAAATCCTACACTTCCAAAGTAGAAAATGGAAATCCTAGTTGAATGGATTTCTAGTGGGTGATTGAATTCTTATAATTCTATTGATCATCCTCAGGTACATCCGTTATTAGAATTACAATAAACTATAAGTGAGCAACTCCTTGCCCATCACATCTCATGTGAGGTTCAATCCTTTACCGAGCCCCTAATGCTCAAAATCTCAGGTACATCCATTATTGACTTATCTTGCATTAGTTAAGTTGATCCCATTGAGCCAGTAATTATACAAATAATTTTAATGTCCTCAGGTACATCCAATATTGGCCACCAAACCATTTACATATTTACGACATCTCATGCTTAACAATTATTCTTGAGAAAATCACTTAAATTAATTGCATCTTATGCAACTATTTAAAATTTCTTAAATTAATTGTTCCAATGGAGGGCCTATGTTATAATTACTTTAATTATAGCATTTCCAACTTAATCATTTGTTTGGAAGATTTTATAGTCATCCTAATTACTATTTAGGTCTCACTTTGCACATTATCCATTTAGCATACATATATCATATAATTGCATACATTCCCATACATCTCATGCATTCATGGATAAGCAGTAAATATGGTATGATCATGGACCTTCTAAGGGATTCAATTCTGAGCCACCAAGAATTGAATCAGGGCATTCCTAGGTACATTTCATTCATTCATTTTACAAGAGTTGCTGAAGGAGTACATAATCAACACTTGATCTTGAATTCCTCCCACTGGTCCCACCAATGCTCTTGACCTCCTTGAACTTCTTGCAATTCAATTACATAGTAATCCTTGGCATACCAAGGCGAATTTACAAGAACTTAAATAAATGAAACTACAACCCAAAAATTATTATAAACTTAATAATACATGCCCAAAATAAATTAAAATAAATTAATTAATTTACAATCCCAAAGAAACATAAAAGAAATAAATCCAATCACATTGGTCTTTTATAGTCCATGATCATCCATCATGCATATCACTATTTAACAATTAAATAAAACATACATACTTAAAATAAATTGAATATCTCATATTCAACTTAAAAAATTCAGATTTGAATATGATTCAAATAAATTTAAAAATTCAGATTTGAATCTCATTGAAACAAATTTAAAAATTCATATTTGAATCACATTCAAACAACCTTAAAAATTCAGATTTGAATCACATTCAAACAATTTTAAAAAAATCAGATTTGAATCACATTCAAACAATTTTTAAAAATTCATATTTGAATATGATTCAAACAACTTTAAAAATTCATATTTGAATCACATTCAAATAACTTTTAAAATTCAGATTTGAATCACATTCAAATAATTTTTAAAATTCAGATTTAAATCATAATTTAATTGTGTGATTAAAACTACTAATTAAACACTTTAATTAGTCAAAAGAATAGGCCTTAGATCATACAATAATTGTAGAATTAAAAGCCAAACCTTGAACCACCCATGGAAGCCAAACCATGCGCACCATCAATGGTGTTTTTCAAGCATGCCGCCACACCTCCATTGCAACCAGCAATGGATAAATCATCTCATGATCAAAACACACAATTAAATCATATAATCAATAATCTAAATGTCAAATATAGTAGCTCTGATACCAATTGAAGGAACGGAAGCATGAAAAACACAAGTTTATACCATTGAATTCAAAAATTTTCACCTAGGGTCACATGCATCATGCAAGATTTATTTTTAACTATTTGATTTCAATGATAAACAACATTTTAAAACAATTTTAATAAGTTTTTGAATTTGTATTTGCCATTTAAGATTTTAAAATTAATCAGATTAATTTTAGAACTCTAGATTAAATCAAGAATGATTACACTAACCTCTTGATGCACTGCAACGTATTTGTGCCTTTAAGATTCATCTTCAGGACACCAAATGTTGTCCCTCTAGCTTGTCCACACCAAGAACACCTATGGCAGCCCTTGAACAGCTTCTAAAGCTTTTTCTATTAATTAGAAATTTAAGTTCTGCCTTTTAAGAGATTAGAGATATAAATAGGACACTAGAAACAATTTCTAATATTTTTAATTCAAGAGATTGATGGCTAATCTCTTTGAATTGATGAGAGATGAAGAGGAAGAGAGGGAGAGCTTCAAAATGGCGTGACAAAGGAGTATGGCTGCTGGTTGCGTTTTATTTTCTTATAACAACACTTATATAGCTAGGTTAACACAATAAACCCTTGCCACATGTTACCCTTTGATTAGCTCTAGGTTTAAGTGACCCAATCATATTGTGCCAAATGTCAAACCTATATTTAATCTTAATTTTAATCATCTTACATGATTAAAAGATATTTGGCAAGCTTATGTATAATGCCATGTGTCACCATCTCATGGTGCCGCGTGTCACACTGCGAAATGACCAAAATGCCCCTGTGTCTTAATTTTGAGTTCTTAACCTAAAATAATTATTTCTCTTCTTCTAATTAATTTATGTCAAATATAAATTAATTAATTAATCTCTATTAATTAATTTCTCATTAATTAAATTCATATTTAAATACTTTAAATATAAATTTAACTTATACTATACATCCAATAATCTAGATTTGATTTCAAGTCATGCTAGGGACTTTGCAATCTAATTGCAAGCCAAACCTATTTAATTAATCAATTAAACTCTTTAATTAATTAATTAAATCATATTTAATAAGGTGATTACTTGTGTATATGTGTGACTTACTAGGCTCATCACTAATTGGCAATGAGACATGATATCAACTCTTAATATCATCAGAACTCTTTCTTACCATAAATGATTTCTCTAAATCATTTTATGCACCTCATAGACCCTGGTTAACACCTAGCATAGCATGCCATGGACACCCAATTAGTAATAAGGTTTACCTTAAATGAACCTATAATCATATATTACCATGCACTAGAATCTCTCTGTTACAAAATCCCAACACAAGTTAGAGTCATGGTTTATGTCAAACTCCATTTGCTATGAATATTATGTTCTCTTTTAATTCTAGTTCTTGATTAAAAAGATTTTCTCATCAGAAACTCTTTTCTGATTAAATCTATCTGTTCTAGCCAGGAACTTGAAACATCAAGAACAATTAAATGAACATAGGATTTTATCTCTATTTACTTAGAGGAACAGATTCCATCTTGATCAACACCTGCCTCCATATATAACTAGTAGGAGCCAACACATGCCCATATACCCATACACAGTACAAGTATGAAAGTAGTATCAAACTCAAACTACCTATATACAGGATAACTGTGCTATCTCAGGTCTAAAGATTATATGCACTGATATGATTTATGACAAAACATTGACAAGAGTAAACTCCATGTGCTTGTCATAAGTGTCACTGGTTCGGCCTACTTATCATTTATAAGTGCCTATCATGTTTGCTATATGGCATGAGACTCACCATTCCATCTTATTTATATCTTATATAAATAACTTGGTAACAAACATGAATACAATCTTTCTGGATAAGTCATGTCCTTATTATGAAGTATCCTCGATTGTGAACCTGTTTATGATACTTTGTACTAGAAATACTGTCACTCATATTCTTAACAACTTAAGAATATAATTTCTAACAAAATATCAATGGACCTTTTCTATTACACATAAATATCTTATGTAAACGAAAAAGTGGAAATGCCTTTTACTAATAAAAATATGTACAAGATACATACTAAATGATATGCTCTAGGGCATACTACTAACACAAAAAACTTTCAATGTTGCTATTTTCTACACAATGATATAATGGATAGATGAAATTTTAGCTTAGACTTCATAAAATTCAAAAAATCCCTAATCTCAAGTAATTAGGGTTTTTTTTTTTTTCAATTCTTCAAATTTTATAGCCCACCAAATGATTAATGACACTAGAAGGTTCGAATGTGTAGTTGCACTGAAAAGAAGAGGAGCCAATCAAAGAAGAAGAAGATGAACTTCAAGTTTGTTTGCAAAAGAATAATGGGGATTTTTGGAAATTAGTGTTGTTTTTTATTCATCTATCCCAACTAGCCATTATAGGTGCCACGTCTGCAAAGAAATTCACCTTCACTTGCTTGCTAACATGTGAGGTTCACTTTGTTACTTATTGTATAAATTTGTGTTTAAGTGATATATTTTTATTGAGTTAAGGTGTGAGAGAGGCAAAAAAAAAAAAAAAGTTCAAGTGTCTATTAAGCAAAAATGCAATAATTTAGGCGTCTAGGGATATATTTGACTGTTTATAAATTCTTACATCTACTTCTTAGCATAACTTACCTATTCCATACCACTTGTCTATTTATGCTATTATTTTTATTGCTTAATTATATTATTTTGTATTTAAACATTTTAATTAGATATATAAATAAATAAATTTATTTTAATTAAATATTATGCAATCAAATTTGATTATTAGAATTTTCAATTAAATAATGCTTTTTTTTTTATAAAAAAAATAAATTAAATATTTTACTCCAACAAACAACATGATTTTTGTCTATTAATTTATTTAAATGGTGTTTATCTCAATTTATAAGTCACTCAAACTAACTTATAAGTTTTAAAAAAGTAAAAAGTCTATTTTGATCCTTAAAGTTTAAAGAATAGACAAGTAAACTCTTAAACCTTTTTAGGGTCTGAATAAGAACTTTAAATTTTAAAAAAAGATCAAATAAGTCTTTTGAATTTTAAAAATATATCAAGTAAACCCTTAACAAAGAAATAAATCTTCAAATAGATCAATAATGTAACACCCTAAACCTATCTGCAGCTAGAGTAGTGTGTACATATCCTTATGACACACCCAAGAGTATATCTTCAAGGTTAACACACTTCCTAATAACACTTGATTGGATTAGTTCTAATTATGTATTAATTTGGAGAAAATCAGTGGAAATTTAAAGTTTTCGAATTTGGTTTAAATCATAAAAAAAATTAAAATATATGAGTTTTCCCTTTTACTTAGAATTTCCCAGATATTAAAATCAAATTTCAGAATTTAAAAGAAAATTTTAACAAAGTTTCCTCTAAAATTTAAGTGTTGGATGTGACCTATTAAAAAACTCATCAACAATTATCATATTATTCTAATACACATATGAAACCTATGTGGTTTCATTCACATCCTATCTCACAACAATCATAATTCTTAATAAATATCCCACAATTTAAAATACATCACATGCTTGAAACTTTCTAGTGTTTACATATGAAAACTTTGATAAAATACAAGATTGTTTTGTAGCATCCATGTGCTTTACAGCATCAAAATTTACACATTTAAAGGATTACATTACAACCCAAAAAAACCTAGTATAATGTAATCATCTAAATGTGTACAAAAGAATGTGTCCTCTCAAACATGAACAAAAGTCTTCATTCGTCTTTACTCTCGAGTTGAATCCTTATCCTTGCTTACATTACCTACGAAAAGTCCAAATAACTCTCCTTTAAGCAAACTTACTTGGTAATGCTATAACTTAAAGATATCACATTATACCATATGTGTGCAACTAACCATACATAGTCTCATGAAAAAAAAATGTTTCTATACGTTTTAGTTCAATGGTACAAAATACACTTCCACACAAATAATGGAATATGACATAGCAATTAATCACATAAAATATTTACAATTAAAGTCCATAATATGTCATGAATAATTCTTTTTATGTGATTCTTTTCATTTATTTTATTGGCCTAATTACAATGCCTAAATGACTCATGTGACAAGTAATTATATTATGGCATAAGGCCAAGTAACCATATCATGTCATGAAACCAAGTAGCCATATCATGGCATGAAGCCAAGTTTACTGTGCACAATTTCAACAATTGACTAGTCAATTTCCTCATCATGCTACCTAGTTCCTAGACTTATAATGGGCATGCATGTTATCAATGTTGCATGTAATTTAATCAATCAAGACATGTTTACCAATTTTCCTTTTCATTCACACTCATTCATAATCAATATCATGCAAGTCACACATTTGTATTCTCAGTCAGTTTGGGCAGACAAGGACAATCACTTTAAAATTCTCCCAAAAATTATAGAAACAGAATTTTAGTGTAATATTCTCCAGAACTCAACTTTCATATGTCCATGTTAATTTCCAATTTGAATCATTCCAAAATCAGGGCTACAACTCAAGTTATGAATGAAATCATAGTCAGAGCAGTAACAGGAAATGAAAGAATTTCACTATGCAACTAGCAAAATCAATTTGTGGTCATAACTACAAAGTTTTAGGGCATTTAATAAGATTTCCAAAAGTTTAAGAATCACCCTATGTCAATTTTTGTAGCTCAAGTTATGAATTTTTAAAAATGGGTGTCCTGTTCTGGAAAATTTCTAGGTCAGTTTTCCAGTTTTCAGAAGTAAAAAATTTTACCCTAAAACCTTATCTTAACAGAGGAATTAAGGTTTGCACAAAACTACAAAGTTTTATAGCACTCTCTAAAGTTTCCATGGATATAAAATTCATAGCAATCCAACATTCCTAGCTCAAGTTATGAATTTTTAAAAATGACTAGTCCTGTAGGCCTACTGGCAAAACTAGTGTTCTAGCATCCCTACCCACTATCTTTCTCACTATTTTGTAATTCCCCCTTATCCCTAGTTGTTGTCTCCTGTAGCAACCCAAACGGGTGGGGCGGGGGGGGGGGGGGGAAGGGATGAATTGGTTTCTAATTACAAAATTAAAGATTAAAAGAGATTTCAACACAAAGAAGAGAAGAGGAAGAATGATAACACGAGATTTATAGAGGTTCTCGGCTATCCCAAGCCTATGTCCTCTCCTCAAGGCCCTCCTTGAGAGTTAACTCCACTGAAATTCTTCTTTGGGTGAAGAATAAACCCCTTACAATCGCCATAAGAGAAAACCCTTGCTCTTTTACAAATCCCTTTACACTCAAGAGCTATTTAAAGCTCTATCACACTCAAAATTACAATAAGTGCTTATAAAAACTTTGAAGGAACTCTCAGAATAATGAATTTAAAACTCAAATATCAAGTTCTTAACATTAACTATGGTAGCTCAAGTTCTAGAGAGAGAGAATGAAGAAAATCTTTAGAACACAATAAATTTCCAAAAGATTGCTGTTGTCTAAAACCTTTCCAGTAAAAAATGGTGCCTATTTATAGTTTTTGCAAGAAAATAGCCATTGGGGGTGCATTAAATGCAAAACTAGCTATTCATCCACCCAAAGCTCTGTTTTATTGAGTTGCAAAGACCCAAGTTCGGCTGTCGAAGATATTTACTTCGGCTACCGAAGGTTGAAGAGCCAAAAAATAGCTTTTGAAAAGTCACTTTTAGCTGCTGAAGTTCCCACTTTCGGCTACCGGAGTGCTCTCTAGACAAAATGACTTTTAACACTCAAAAACCATAATTTAAAGAGTGAACTTCAGCTACTGAACTTCCCACTTTTGGCTGCCGAAGTGCTCTCTGGACAGAAAGTGTCAAAAGGGCACTTAGGCTTCGGAAATACGTAACTTTTTGACCAAAACTCAAAATTTTTATCCGTTTGAACCGTTGGAAAGCTAATTTGATAAAATTTTCAATGAAAACACTTTGAAAAACAAATTTGCATTTCTCAAATGTGAAAATTTCATTTTATCCCCCCTTGGTTAAGAAAAAGTTATAAGTAAAGACACTAAGAAATTAAGAGTTTAAAAACTCATAACTTTTTTATCCGAACTCGGATTTTTGATCCGTTTGAACCATTGGAAAGCTAATTCAATGTATTTTCCAACTAAAATACTTTTCAAAATTAATTTTGCATTTTTGAAAATTTTATTTAATTTTCCCTTGATAAAAAATTAAGTGAAAACTAAATTGAACAATATAATCTTAGTACCACCTAGACTTGAGCCAACATAATTAATAAAATGAGATTTACAAGATATAAAATAAATAAAAGTTACATTGTAGGTTCCCATAAATGTTTTCTTCATTATGCTCTTCCTTAACCTTGATTTGAAGCAATTTGGCAATTTTGGATCTAGGACCTACAAACTCAACACAAACACTTTCAAAGTATATTAGTAGCACACTAATTGTTTATTATCATCAAAACATGGGTTAAGGCACCTAGGTCCAACGATCTCCCCCTTTTTTATGATGATAAACAATTAGTGGATGAGGAAAATTAAGCACAAGTGAAGTGTGTGTTTTTCAAAAATTCTCTCCCTTAATGTACTCCCCATTTCAAAAACAATTTATGCCTTAATAAATAGAATTTGGAGAGCACATAAAAAAGACTTTGACTCAATGAGTGCAATGTCATGAGTCCTAGGTGAATGATGATGCAAAGTTATTGTTATATCAAAAACAATCCAAAATATGTATCAAATAATTACCAAGAAGCATCATATAAGTATACCCAAAATATGTATCCCACTAAATCATAATTCATATGTCATGTTTAAAGTTTAAAATTTGGAATTATTCATCCATTTAGCTAATTCATCCACTAGTGATATATCTGCCCCTTTTGGCATCATCAAAATGCACTCTAGAAGGAAAAATATACAAAAAGTATGGCATCATTCAAAGGCTTACCACTATGCATTTGAGCACAAAAAGTGATACCATTAAGGTGGTTATATGGTAGCTAAGGAAATATGCATAATCAACTTGATTTGAAACTGAACATGAGTATCATTATGTCACATGTATAGTATATGCTCAATCTAGAGGCAACATAATAGCTATTCTCAAGAATAGCCTACAAAGAGCCAACAAGACTTCAATACAAATTCACTAATTTCATTTGCATAGGACTTGTAAAAACCATCAAGGAGTCTATTCAAATCAACAATAGAATTTTGGCAAATAACCTTCATAAAAAAATCAAGGACAATAATCTAAATTAATAAGGAATGGTATTGTGATCATATGGCAGCCAAAAATAAGAAAACAGTCATGTGAACAGTAATGTAAACTGTAAATCACAATCTCAAGCATCAAGGTTGTCAAGCATGCCTAATTCTCTCTTAATAAAATTAAACCTATTTTCACACAAAGATTTTGTAAAGATATCAGCTAATTGGTGATGTGTATTAACAAACTCAAGAACAACATCACCATTCAATACATGATCTTGTATAAAATGATGTCTAATATCTATATGCTTGTTTCTAGAATGTTGTATGAGGTTCTTTGTCAAATTGATTGCACTTGTGTTATCACATTTAATAGGAATGTGATCAAGATATACTTTAAAATCTCTCAATTGTTGTTTGATCCAAAGTATTTGGCTACAACAAAGACCCGCGGCAACATATTCAGCTTCGGCCATGGAAAGTGCAACCGAGTTTTGTTTCTTGCTACACCAAAAAACTAAAGAGTGTCCTAGGAGTTGACAATTACCTGAGGTACTCTTCCTATCAAGGATGCTTATAGTAAAGTCGGCATCCGAGTAGGAACATAAATCAAAGGATGCATTTCTGGGATACCATAGACCTAAATGCAATGTACCATTCAAGTATTTGAGAATACATTTAATAGCAAGCAAATGAGACTCTTTAGGACATGATTGAAAACGTGCACATAAACATACGAAAAACATAATATTCGGTCTACTAGCTGTGAGATACAAAAGACTACAAATCATACCTCTATAGAGCTTTTCATCAGCCGGTTTTCCTTTTTCATCCTTGTCAAGTTTGGTATTTGCGCTCATTGGAGTTCTACTTGGCTTGCAATTCAGCATTCCAAACCTCTTGATCAATTCTTTGGTGTACTTGGCTTGGTTGATGAAGATGCCATCCTTAGTTTGTTTGATTTGAAGCCCAAGGAAGAACTTGAGTTCTCCCATCATGCTCATCTCAAACTCACTCTTCATTGTATTAGCAAACTCTTCACACAAACACTCATTAGTAGCACCAAATATAATATCATCAACATATATTTGTACTACAAGGATGTCATTTACATGATTTTTAACAAAAAGAGTTATATCAACTTTTCGTTTTGAAAATCCATTTTGCAAAAGAAAGTTACTAAGCCTTTCATACCAAGCTCTAGGAGCTTGTTTCAAACCATACAAGGCTTTAGTCAATTTTAAAAACATGGTTTGGAAACTCATGATTTTCAAAACCAGGAGGTTGCTCAACATATACCTCCTCATCAATAAAACCATTTAAAAAAGCACTTTTGACATGCATTTGGAAAAGCTTAAAATTCATGTATGATGCATATGCAAGCAAGATTTTAATGGCTTCTAATCTAGCTACCGGGGCAATGGTTTCATCATAATCAATGCCCTCCTCTTGGTTATAGCCTTTGCCTACTAACCTAGCTTTATTCCTAGTTATGTTTCCATCCTCATCTAATTTGTTTCTAAACACCCATTTGGTTCCTATGGATGGATGGTCCTTTGGCCTAGGAACTAAGTTCCAAACCTTATTCCTTTCAAACTAATTGAGCTCCTCTTGCATTGCAAGTACCTAACTCTCATCATTAATGGTCTCATCTATGCTCTTAGGTTCTATTTGAGAAATGAATGTAAGTTTATTACATATATTTCTAAAAGAGGATCTAGTTGTTACCCCTTTTGATGTGTCACCAATGATTAGGTCTTTAGGATGATTCTTCTTGAATTTCCAATTTTTGGGTAGATCTTTTTGAACTTTTTGATATGGAACTGGTTGACCTTATTGCTCTTGAGGCTCAACTTGATCAACTCCCAAGTCCTTCAAGGGATCTTCCATGTGTTGACCTTGAATTCCACTAGATTGAAGATCTTTAAGAGTCAACTCATCAAGATTACCTACAACATCATCATCACAAGAAATATCCTTTCTAGGACCAAAGGGGTTAGCTTCATCAAATACAACATGCATTGACTCCTCAATAACTAAGGTTCTCTTATTGAAGACTCTATATGCTTTACTAGATGTAGAGTACCCCAAGAAGATACCTTCATCAGTTTTGAAGCTAAATTTATCTAAGTTATCTTTGGTATTCAAAATGAAGCATTTACAACCAAAAACACTAAAATAACCTATTTTAGGTTTCTTGCCATTCCATAGCTCATAAGGGGTTTTCTTTAAAATAGGTCTAATCAAAACTCTATTTGAAACATAACAAGCAGTATTAATGGCTTCCGCCCAAAAATAAGTAGGCAAATTATATTTGTTTAACATAGTCCTCCCAGTGACACCCCTTACCCGACTACAGTGTAGCCGAGCAAGTTATGCCATTCAGTGTGCCGGAGCACTCTATTTTATCTGATTTCATTACATTTCTTGATTTATTTATTCAAAAACTTTATTGAAGATTTAGGCTATTTTTACTAAGTGTCAAAATCTAACTAAATTGGAAATTTCAAAAATTTTAACGATAATCCGACAAAGTGTTGGCTGTAATTTGGACTAACAGTTCTTCTGAACCTGCCAAAGACAATTTCAATATATACTCAATTTCTCAAACTTAATAGTCTCAAAAATTTTCAAACATAATGTATCTCAATACAGTATTCAGATTTCTCAGAAATCTCATTAGATTTTCAATATCTCAATATTCACAAGTATAATCTCATTATAACTCAAATTCAATACACATACTAAAATACTTACTTTGAATAGCTTCCATAATTCATAGGTTAATTACATGAGTTTATTTTGTACAAGATATACAAATAATTTACAATGTGCTAGGAATGAACAATATACATAACATGTATAAAATGAGCCCTATCTACATGCATTCCGAGGAGGTGACAATCTTGAACTCTTCGACACTTCGCAGATCCGGACTCCAAAAATCTCGATCGATACCATCTGGTTTTACCTTGATTACTGCGCGAGGAAGCAATTCCATCGCGCTAAGCATTTCTGCTTAGTGGTGCAATAATATAACCAGAAATAATATATACAAGTAAAGAAATAAATAAATGATAATTCAGATACTCAAGAATCAATTTAATTTGGTATGGTATTTCTAGTATCAACGATCTTATATACTAGTTTGTTCCTCTTTGGAAGTGCTTAGTTTATAACTTTTGATAATACTAGCGGTATATAATTTATTCTATCCGTATTGTATTTCAAGTGCATTGTCATCCGCAATTTATATTTTTGTTATGTTTCTTTTGCTAATCTCTTTTGCTTATTCATTCAATACTTAATTTAATTGTACTGGATTTTCATTATACTTAACTTAACTTAGCTGCCTGAATTGAATAATACTTTAATTGACTGCCCAAGTAACCTATACTAGACGACTGGACTGGATAACGGGTCGTTGGCACTGGACACCGCGGTGCCTCTGGCCGTCATACCATGGGACGCAGAACGTCTACCACGTATGCAGTAAGTATGGCTAAAAGGCCATGATATCACATAATCGGCATAAAAGCCATGAATACGGGCATAAAAGCCATGAATACAGGCATAAAGCCATGAATACAGGCATAAAGCCTTTCGCAGTACTGCTAAAACAATACCCTATTGGCATGCCAAACTATCCAAACCAATCTTGTTAGGTATACTAGGGCATTTGATACTTTAAAATATTAATATATTGTGCTTTATGACTTCATTATTTCATGATAAATTTCAATCATAATTCATACATTCATTTGATCATTTATATGATCACAATTCACATCAATTATCCTTTTATACCATTGTACTCAAAATACTTCTCCTCTTTACAATAATGAGAACTAATGTCTCATTCATACATTTATATAGTTTATTTACCCATTCATTATGTTATTCATATTGATCCCAATTCTAAACAATGGTTCACATGTACCATTGTATTCAAAACATTTTTCCTTTCTCATTTATACATTCAAGAGTCTACTTATGTAATTACAAATTTTATATTTCAAGTTGAGTTACTAATATTTTATGAATTCCATTTGTGATGGGCATATATGCCCTAACTATCTATTCACATCAATTAGGTGACTTATTTTTCATGTTTCAAGTAATCCATGAATATTTCATGGATTTCAAATTTATGGCCTAATTTCTTTTTAACAATTTTGACTAGGATGCATAGTCTACATTTGTCATACAATTCTAAGCATTTAAGCTTAGAATTGGTTCTAGGTCTTCATCTTAATTTACTAATCATTTTGATTACTATTCCCTTACTAGTCAACCAAAATGTTGACTTTTTCATACTTAATGGATATATTAATTCTAATTACACCAAGATCCCACATTTTAAGTTTTACCTTCGCTAGTACTAATTGTCAATTGCAATTTAAAGTTCCCTAGATGCATTTCTAAATTTTCATACCTTAATTTGTTCTACCAATCTAGTTATTGTACTTTGTATCTTTGTATTACTATTCATATTACTATTCACTCAAATTGTTGACTTTTTAATACATAATAAATTTATTGAATCTAAGTTCTCAAAGATACCATATTTTGCATTTCAAATTTGTTGGTATTGGTTGCCAATACCATTTCCAAGCTTATTGGATACTTTTGAATTCTTCAAGTTTTGGTGTCACTATTCACCTCATTGGTCAACAAAAATGTTGACTTTTGGATAGAAAATAGGTACATGGGTTTTGGCATTCCCAATATGTCACATTTTGCATTTAAAACTTGTTAGAATTGATCACCAAATCCATTTCCAAACTTAGCACTAAAGGGCAGAATTTTCAGTTTTTGTACCATAAGTTTACTGTTCCATTAGGGACTGTTACAGTGGAAATTTGAGGAAATGGTAAACATGAAAGTTGTTCCTTATTTTGTCTAGTTGAATTTCTTTTTTTGAATCACTCCATTTGGAGTTTTGTAGCTCACGTTATGGCCAAAATAAGTTTACTGTTAACGTGCAATCGCTCATCTTTGAGATTTTGGTCCGCAGATTTTTGGTCCAACTTTGGTCAATAATTTGATCAAGTTAAGTTCATAATTTGGTCTAACTTTCTTCATATGAAATGTTCTACTATGCCTTAGGTTTCCATCGGTTCAAGAATCGCCTAAATCCGAGTTTTCTAGAGAGAGTTATAGTCCTCCAAACATTACTGCTCAAATCAAAATTTGCAGAGTTGCAGGTTTGAACAGTAACTGTGACTACCATTTGGGTTAGGTTCTGGTCATAATTTGGGGTAGGTTTCTTCATGAAAGTTGTTTGTCTATGTCTTCGCTTGTTTCTGTAAAAATTTCAGGTCAATTGACCAAATCTACAGTGAGTTATGGCCAAATGAACAGTTACTGTTCATTTGGTCATTTCTGCAGGGGCTGTTGTAGGGTGTCCGGATTGGGGCCAAGTTCTGGTCCACTTGATTTGGTCTTTTGGGCATAGTTTCTTCAGAAAAAATGTGTCATTATAAGCCTAGTTTCATGTCCAATTGGCCAAACATCAATTGGACCTACACAGCCAAAGTTATGGCTGTGCAAGTGGACTGAATTTTCAATCCCTCTGCTGCACTAACAAGGCAGCCTACACATTCACTTGGCTATACTATTTTTCATTCCAATTCATGGTCAACATACCTAAAATGGTCACTAATTGACCCTTATAATGTTCTTTTACAATTCCATAAGCTAAATCCAAGTTTCACTTCTCAAAACCCTAATGTCCAATTTAAATTATCCATAAACCTCAATTAGCACACTAATTCAACATCCATGCATATTCATACCTTAAACATCATTTCTATCCATTCTAAATTCATTAAAACAATCAACCACATCCTTCCTTAGGGCTGCCAAAAATTGAAGATGCCCTAACACATATAATTTACTTCAAATTCTTACAATTTCTTAACTTAAAATGATGCTCTAACAAGGATTAAAGGAGTGAGAGTGAAAGGATAGCACTAACCTCACTTTAACCTCTTGTAGGGCAGATTTCTTCAAGCTAAAACTTCACTTTCCTTCTTCTTCTTGGCTGCCAAAAGCTTCCCCAAGTGATATGGTCAAGGTTTAATGAAAGGAGTTAGGGTTTAGTAGTGAAATTTCATGGGAAATGGAAGTAATTAAAGGAAACTCTCATGGAGGGTTATGGAGGAGAAAACTCACGTTTTGGCTGAAGAAGAAGGCAGCTGTATTTTAATTCCTTTGGCCTTGTTTATCTCTTTTTATTAGTTAATTAAATAGTTGTTTAAATGGGATTGGTGGAAGCTTTTAAAATGACATCATCATATGTCATAAATGGGCATTTTTCTCATTTTCTATTCTTTTCTTCTCTACTTATTTTAAATTTAACTTTTGGCAATGTTTCTTCATATTTTATGTCATATTAATTATTTACTTAACTGGACAAGTCGGCCAAAAATCACCTCGGAAGGCGAAATGACCAAAATGCCCTCCGTTTGGCTTAACGGGTCAAAATTGTCTGTACCGATTGAAAAATTTTTCTAAGTATTTTCTTGGCATTCTAATGCCATAGGAACCTCAATGACCCTTCTCTGGAGTCCCAATAATTATTTTATGAATTTTTCCCTGGGTCTAGGGCTCCTCGTTGCGAGAACCGCAACTTCCCTCTGGTTACCCATCGCTTGGGCACCGGCTCGTTTAACTTGGTTGTATTTTATTTCTAAAATTTTTACTAAATTTTTCTTATTAATATTTTAGTTAATTATGGTTCCTCACTTAAGTTTAAATATTTTTCCGAACGTTCTAGCTGTCCGGACAAACATCGGTCACCGGAACAGTAGAATGTACGGAGTGCTACCGGGAGGATGTTACAACTCTTCCCCTCTTATTTAAATTTCGTCCTCGAAATTTACCCTGGGTAAATAGCCGAGGAGCTACTACCTCTTTATTTCTTCATCTTTCCGTGTTATCCTACTTCACTTTCTCCTTAGTCTCAATCCTATCCTCAAACAGTTATGTACTCATCCTTTTTCATCTTAAATACAGTCTTCTTCTCATCTCCATTCGCTATCTCATTGTCTCTTCACTCTCTTATTCCATACCTTAACCTAAAATAAACAGGAAATACAGATCTGCAATAGTGTCACCTCGACTCTTATGAATGCAATGCATGATATGCAATCTATCTAGGTCCAGAAACGCCTAAACCTGGCTCTGATACCACTAAATGTGACACCCCTTACCCGACTACAGTATAGCCGAGCAAGTTATGCCACTCAGTGTGCCGGAGCACTCTATTTTATCTGATTTCATTACAGTTCTTGATTTATTTATTCAAAAACTTTATTGAAGATTTAGGCTATTTTTACTAAGTGTCAAAATCTAACTAAATTGGAAATTTCAAAAATTTTAACGATAATCCGACAAAGTGTTGGCTGTAATTTGGACTAACAGTTCTTCTGAACCTGCCAAAGACAATTTCAATATATACTCAATTTCTCAAACTTAATAGTCTCAAAAATTTTCAAACATAATGTATCTCAATACAAGATTGATTTCTCGAAATCTCATTAGATTTTCAATATCTCAATATTCACAAGTATAATCTCATTATAACTCAAATTCAATTCACATACTAAAATACTTACTTTGAATAGCTTCCATAATTCATAGGTTAATTACATGAGTTTATTTTGTACAAGATATACAAATAATTTACAATGTGCTAGGAATGAACAATATACATAACATGTATAAAATGAGCCCTATCTACATGCATTGCTGAGGAGGTGACAATCTTGAACTCTTATGACACTTCTGCAGATCTGGACTCCAAAAATCTCAGTCGACAGTCTACTGGTTTTACCTTCAGTACCTGCGCGAGGAAGCAATTCCATCGCGCTAAGCATTTCTGCTTAGTGGTGCAATAATATAACAAAAAATAATATATACAAGTAAAGAAAGAAATAAATGATAATTCAGATACTCAAGAATCAATTTAATTTGGTATGGTATTTCTAGTATCAACGATCTTATATACTAGTTTGTTCCTCTTTGGAAGTGCTTAGTTTATAACTTTTCAGTAATACTAGCAGGTATATAATTTATTCTATCTGTATTGTATTTCAAGTCTGTACGGTCTTGCAATTTATATTTTTGTTATGTTTCTTTTGCTAATCTCTTTTGCTTATTCATTCAATACTTAATTTAATTGTACTGGATTTTCATTATACTTAACTTAACTTAGCTGCTTGAATTGAATAATACTTTAATTGACTGCCCAAGTAACCTATACTAGACGACTGGACTGGATAACGGGTCGTTGGCACTAGACACCGCGGTGCCGCGGGCCGTCATACCATGGGACGCAGAATGTCTACCACGTATGCAGTCAGTATGGCTAAAAGGCCATGATATCACATAATCGGCATAAAAGCCATGAATACGGGCATAAAGCCATGAATACAGGCATAAAGCCTTTCGCAGTACTGCTAAAACAATACCCTATTGGCATGCCAAACTATCCAAACCAATCTTGTTAGGTATACTAGGGCATTTGATACTTTAAAATATTAATATATTGTGCTTTATGACTTCATTATTTCATGATAAATTTCAATCATAATTCATACATTCATTTGATCATTTATATGACCACAATTCACATCAATTATCCTTTTATACCATTGTACTCAAAATACTTCTCCTCTTTACAATAATGAGAACTAATGTCTCATTCATACATTTATATGGTTTATTTATCCATTCATTATGTTATTCATATTGATCCCAATTCTAAACAATGGTTCACATGTACCATTGTATTCAAAACATTTTTCCTTTCTCATTTATACATTCAAGAGTCTACTTATGTAATTACAAATTTTATATTTCAAGTTGAGTTACTAATATTTTATGAATTCCATTTGTGATGGGCATATATGCCCTAACTATCTATTCACATCAATTAGGTGACTTATTTTTCATGTTTCAAGTAATCCATGAATATTTCATGGATTTCAAATTTATGGCCTAATTTCTTTTTAACAATTTTGACTAGGATGCATAGTCTACATTTGTCATACAATTCTAAGCATTTAAGCTTAGAATTGGTTCTAGGTCTTCATCTTAATTTACTAATCATTTTGATTACTATTCCCTTACTAGTCAACCAAAATGTTGACTTTTTCATACTTAATGGATATATTAATTCTAATTACACCAAGATCCCACATTTTAAGTTTTACCTTCGCTAGTACTAATTGTCAATTGCAATTTAAAGTTCCCTAGATGCATTTCTAAATTTTCATACCTTAATTTGTTTTACCAATCTAGTTATTGTACTTTGTGTCTTTGTATTACTATTCATATTACTATTCACTCAAATTGTTGACTTTTTAATACATAATAAATTTATTGAATCTAAGTTCTCAAAGATACCATATTTTGCATTTCAAATTTGTTGGTATTGGTTGCCAATACCATTTCCAAGCTTATTGGATACTTTTGAATTCTTCAAGTTTTGGTGTCACTATTCACCTCATTGGTCAACAAAAATGTTGACTTTTGGATAGAAAATAGGTACATGGGTTTTGGCATTCCCAATATGTCACATTTTGCATTTAAAACTTGTTAGAATTGATCACCAAATCCATTTCCAAACTTAGCACTAAAGGGCAGAATTTTCAGTTTTTGTACCATAAGTTTACTGTTCCATTAGGGACTGTTATAGTGGAAATTTGAGGAAATGGTAAACATGAAAGTTGTTCCTTATTTTGTCTAGTTGAATTTCTTTTTTTGAATCACTACATTTGGAGTTTTGTAGCTCCAGTTATGGCCAAAATAAGTTTACTGTTAATGTGCACTGTTCATGCTGAGATTTTGGGTCTGGCAGATTTTTGGTCCAACTTTGGTCAATAATTTGATCAAGTTAAGTTCATAATTTGGTCTAACTTTCTTCATATGAAATGTTCTACTATGCCTTAGGTTTCCATCGGTTCAAGAATCGCCTAAATCCGAGTTTTCTAAAGAGAGTTATAGTCCTCCAAACATTACTGCTCAAATTAAAATCTGCAAAGTTGCAGGTTTGAACAGTAACTGTGACTGCCATTTGGGTTAGGTTTTGGTCATAATTTGGGGTAGGTTTCTTCATGAAAGTTGTTTGTCTATGTCTTAGCTTGTTGCTGTAAAACTTTCAGGTCAATTGACCAAATCTAAAGTGAGTTATGGCCAAATGAACAGTTACTATTCATTTGGTCATTTCTGCAGGGGCTGTTGCTGGGTGTCCGGATTGGGGCCAAGTTTTGGTCCACTTGCTTTGGTCTTTTGGGCATAGTTTCTTCAGCAAAAATGTGTCATTATAAGCCTAGTTTCATGTCCAATTGGCCAAACAACAATTGGACCTACACAGCCAAAGTTATGGCTGTGCAAGTGGACTGAATTTTCAGTCCCTCTGCTGCACTAACAAGGCAGCCTACACATTCACTTGGCTATACTATTTTTCAGTCCAATTCATGGTCAACATACCTAAAATGGTCACTAATTGACCCTTATAATGTTCTTTCACAATTCCATAAGCTAAATCCAAGTTTCACTTCTCAAAACCCTAATGTCCAATTTAAATTATCCATAAACCTTAATTAGCACACTAATTCAACATCCATGCATATTCATACCTTAAACATCATTTCTATCCATTCTAAATTCATTAAAACAATCAACCACATCCTTCCTTAGGGCTGCCAAAAATTGAAGATGCCCTAACACATATAATTTACTTCAAATTCTTACAATTTCTTTACTTAAAATGATGCTCTAACAAGAATTAAAGGAGTGAGAGTGAAAGGATAGCACTAACCTCACTTTAACCTCTTGTAGGGCAGATTTCTTCAAGCTAAAACTTCACTTTCCTTCTTCTTCTTGGCTGCCAAAAGCTTCCCCAAGTGATATGGTCAAGGTTTAATGAAAGGAGTTAGGGTTTAGTAGTGAAATTTCATGGGAAATGGAAGTAATTAAAGGAAACTCTCATGGAGGGTTATGGAGGAGAAAACTCACGTTTTGGCTGAAGAAGAAGGCAGCTGTATTTTAATTCCTTTAGCCTTGTTTATCTCTTTTTATTAGCTAATTAAATAGTTGTTTAAATGGGATTGGTGGAAGCTTTTAAAATGACATCATCATATGTCATAAATGGGCATTTTTCTCATTTTCTATTCTTTTCTTCTCTACTTATTTTAAATTTAATTTTTGGCAATGTTTCTTCATATTTTATGTCATATTAATT
This sequence comes from Hevea brasiliensis, assembly GCF_030052815.1. Lineage (NCBI taxonomy): Eukaryota > Viridiplantae > Streptophyta > Magnoliopsida > Malpighiales > Euphorbiaceae > Hevea > Hevea brasiliensis. Next base: position 70,374,682 of record NC_079498.1, on the reverse strand, counting down.
ATTTACTTAACTGGACAAGTCGGCCAAAAATCACCTCGGAAGGTTAAATGACCAAAATGCCCTCCGTTTGGCTTAACGGGTCAAAATTGTCTGTACCGATTGAAAAAGTTTTCTAAGTATTTTCTTGGCATTCTAATGCCATAGGAACCTCAATGACCCTTCTCTGGAGTCCCAATAATTATTTTATGAATTTTTCCCCGGGTCTAGGGCTCCTCGTTGCGAGAACCGCAACTTCCCTCTGGTTACCCATCGCTTGGGCACCGGCTCGTTTAACTTGGTTGTATTTTATTTCTAAAATTTTTACTAAATTTTTCTTATTAATATTTTAGTTAATTATGGTTCCTCACTTAAGTTTAAATATTTTTCCGAATGTTCTAGCTGTCTGGACCGACATCGGTCACCGGAACAGTAGAATGTACGGAGTGCTACCGGGAGGATGTTACACTCCCTATGTCCAAAAGAGTTCTATTTTTTCTTTCAACAACACCATTTTGTTGGGGAGTCCTAGGAGAAGATAAATTGTGAGTGATCCCTAGTGAGTTACAAAACTTATCAAATTTCTCATTTTCAAATTCTCTACCATGATCACTCATAATAGAAGATATTTGAAAACCCTTTTCATTTTGAACCCTTTTTGAAAATCTCTCAAAAATATCAAAACATTCTTCCTTATGAGCAAGAAATGTAACCCAAGTATACCTAGAGTAGTCATCAACAATCACCAAGGAATAATATGCACCACCTAAGCTAGCTACTCTAGTAGGACCAAACAAATCCATATGCAACAATTGAAGGGTTTTAGAAGTAGATACCTTATGAATAGATTTAAAAGAGCTCTTGATTTGCTTACCCATTTAGCATGCATTACACACCTTATCCTTTTGAAACTTGATCTTTGGTAGCCCATCAACTAGCTCATCCTTTTTCAAGTTTGCAAGAAGGCCCATGCTAGCATGTGTAAGCCTTCTATGCCAAGTCCAAAAGTCATTACTAATAGAAACAAAACACTTGACATCTTTGTTAAACAAAGCATGCAAATCGATAACATAAATATTTTCAATTCTTTCACCAATAAACAACATTTTTTATTACTCATCTTAGACAAAAAGCAAGATTTAGACTCAAAAACAACTCTACAACCCTGATCACATAATTGACTAACACTAAGCAAATTATGTTTTAAACCATCAACCAAAAGCACTTTGTCAAGAATAGGGGAGTTTTCCTTACCAACCTTACCTATTCCCACAATTTTACCTTTACCATTATCACTAAAAGTCACTTGCCCACCTCCATCTTTCTTTTCAAGTGAAAGGAAGAGATTGGCATTTTCAGTTATGTGTCTTGAACAGCCACTATCCAAGTACCACTTACTTTCAAGCTTTGAGGATTTCAAGCACACCTACACATGATAATTCAATTTACTTTAGGTACCCAAATGTACTTGGGTCCTTGGGGGGTTAGTAGTTCCATCATTAAAATCAAATATTCTACCATATTCAAGATCGATTTTCCTAATGGAACACCTATAGTTGGTGTGACCAATCTTACCACAATAGTGACAATGTCCATTGAACCTTCTATGTGTATGAGGGTGAGCAAATGGTCTCATATGACTAATCTTTTTATGTTCATTATGTGAATGTGAGCATGAGGCATGGTGAGTGTGATAATAGTTATGAGACCTAGTAGCATGTTCCCTATAAAGGTTTAGCCTAGATGCAACTCTCCTAGATGTATATGTCCTATTTACATTTTGTCTAGGAGCATGTTGATGAAATGAAGTCTTTCTAGTTTTATTACCACAAGATTTCTTTGGCTCTTGTTCTTTAGGATTGGACACTAGACTAGGCACTTTGGGATTAGGCTCATTATAACTAGATGCTTTAACAAAGATGGTCTTGGAAGGAGTTGCTTGGGCAAATTTACTATAGCCAAGTCCATACTTAATGCTAGGAGACCTTTGAAAGTCCAAAATTGCATTAAGTTTATCCTTTCCTTTAGCAAATTTGGAAAGAGAAGTTTTTAGCTCAATAATTTCATTTTCAATTTCTCATTTTCTAATGAGAGCTCATCTAAGGATTTTTGCATATCATCCCCTAAAGGTTTATCATCATTAGTTAAGTTCTCATTTTCCTTCCTTAAACTAACTAGTTCCTTTTTCAAGAGCTTATTTTTCTTATGACTCAACTCAAGTTCATCATTCATAACTTTAAGTGCATTAACTAGTTCATCATAAGAAAATTCAACAACATCATCATTTATAGTTACCTCGTTGGAGCTTTCCTCCATTGCCATGAAGCACATTTGGGCAACTTGATCACCAATCTCCTCATCTTCGGAGTCACTTGATTCATCCCATGTTGCTTTAAGTGCCTTTTTCTTGAACTTCTTGAAAGGCTTCTTCAATTTGGGACAATCCATTCTAATGTGACCCAGTTTGTTGCATTCAAAGCATATGGGAGGATCCCTCTTGCTACTTTCTCCCTTGTCCTTCTTGAAGTTCCTCTTTGGGATGAACTTCTTGTTTTGGAAGAGCATCTTCCTTATTCTCCTTGTCATTAGAGCAAATTCTTCCTCATCAAACTCATCATCTTCATCACTTGAGTTTTCGGAAGATACTTTGAAGGCAATGGTCTTTTTGGCTTTGTTAGGTTCCTCCACTTGCTCTCTTTTGAGGGTCATCTCATAATCAATGAGATTTCTTAAGAGCTCATGAAGTTGTACGTTGCTTAAGTCCTTGGAATCCTTGAGTGAAGTTACTTTAGGTAGCCACTCCTTAGGAAGACTTCTTAAAATCTGCTTTACTAGCTCCTCATTTGTGAATGTCTTCCTAAGAGATTTAATTCCTCCTTTAATCTCCACAAATCTATTGTGACACCCTTACTTGTCTACAGTGTAGCCGAGCAGGATATGCCACTTAGTGTGCCGGAGCACCAATTCATGTTTTAATTACAATTTATCCCTTTTAATTCATTTATTTACAATTTTTGATAAATCTGAATTTTTTCGAAATTTTTATAGAAAATCCGGCAGAGTGCCGGCTGTAAATTGGAAAAACAGTTCTTCTGAACCTATTTAAAAACATTTCTAATATAATTTCCAAATCCAAACTCCATTATATACATTTCAAATCAATCTCAAAATCTCAATCTCAAATCACAACATTATTTTCAGAATTTTTTTCTTTTCACTTCACATCATCACTGAAAGCACATTCATATTTCTTAACATTTCATTTATCAACAGACATTATACAGAAAATTTCAATAATATGAAATTTCATATATTTACCTTATTACATATTTCAAGAGTTTATAGTTACAATCCTAAAACTAATACCAAATAAAAAATCCAAAATGCTACCCTAAAGTCCTAATGTCCTACCATGTGCATTGCAGATGTGAGGTGACTCTAGACTTAGGATGCAAATCTAAAGGCTCACCCAGTCTGACGTCTGCTAGGCTCCCCAGCTAGGTCTCCAGTACCCGCGCATGGCAAAAGCGACGCGCTAAGCAATTCTGCTTAGTGGTGACAATATAAAATAAAATAAAATAAAGATAAGCGTGTCACACCTTACCCCTCTGTAAGGCATAACATGATCCCGTAGTATACCTAATGAATTACCAACTCCGTCTACTGATAACCCATTAAATACACTACAAGGGATTTTAAAAACTTTTCTTACTTCTTTTACAGTGGTGAGCACTATTTACAGGTGTTAAAAACTTTGGTGAACTGAGGTGAAACAACTAACTCATTTGATTTATTTGGAATTTCTGTAAAAATTTTGGCAAGGTGCCATCTGTATTTTGGATAAAACAGTTCTTCAGAAAACCTGTAAAAGCACTTCTATAATTTTCCAAATCTCAACTTCAATACATTTCTCAACACAACAATTCATCAACTCAATTCCATAGAAATTTTTCAAAGTCTGAGATAAGGAAATATAATACAACTTTTACAATCCAAAACACTCATAATTAATTTACAACTTCAAGTACAATTTAATTTAATTTACAACTGCTCAAAACCAAATACAATATGTACATACAGTGTCATACATTACAAGACAAAAGCAAAAGCGGTATACTCTATATACTGTGTAATCCTCATTTGGATGTATATGCAGCCTTAGTCTGCCTCTGTCTATCTCTCTACTGCGATAAAGAATAAAGCTATCATTGAGACAATGTCTCGATGGTGCACAACATTAACCAAATCCAATTTAAATCACAATTCATAAGTCATGTAAATAGTGGATACTTAAAATCATAATTAAATTCAAGACAATAATTGTCAACAAGAATTTAAACTCCATTTCTCAATATCACAATAATTTTCCATAAGTCAGATCAGGTTTGAATTAAAAAAAAAAACAGTATATGTCAATGAGAGTTTAAATCCATTTAACAATCTCACAATACACATCAATAAATCACACACAGCTTAATCATGATCCATAATTCAATTCATCCCAAAAGCCGATGGCTAATGAGGTATTCAATTCATCCCAAAAGTCGATGACTAATGAGGAATAACATGGCTAGCTAGCAAAAATATGAGTACTCATTCTATTCGTCCTCAACAGGCACACACCTCAACACTTGACGGAGAGGGAATTCAATTCATCCCACTAGACAAGCTAGAGAGGAATACAATCAATATACATGATAGCTGTGGTTTCAAACCATTTACAGTGCTTTTCAATCAATAAGTATCCATCAATGTCATTCAAATAGTTTTTCACAATTTCAAACCATTCACAATATTTTTCAATCAATAAGTGTCCATCAAACACATTTCCACAATTTAAAACAATGATATATAAACAGTCAATATTTATTTCCATTGAAAATAATTCAAAAGAAACAGTTGTTGTGCACAAACCTCTGATATTTGTCTCCTGGTCTTGACTCAGTATTTCTTTCCCTTTTGCTGAGTCCTTGTTAACTGAGAAACACAATTTGAAGTGTTTCAGTACTAAATTAAATTGTCTCTATCGATGGGGTGCAGTAAATAATGCCTCGAACTCAATTATTCGCTTAATCACCTAATATACCGACCCTCGATGCGTTTTAGGTAAATTAGGTTTTAGTGTCGTTAATATGTCACACTCGATAGGGTTTTAGGTTTGGTATGTTTTACCAAAGTCATTTCCTTGTTTAGTGCATTTTAATGCAAATTGCTGGATTCCGGAACTCTGGTTTGACCTAACCGGACGATCTAGTTCCCTCGGTTTTCGGGTCTCAGTCGAAACTGCAAACTTGTAGATCTAGGTCTTATTGCACGCGGTGCAAAATTTCAGGTCAATCCGAGTTAAGTAGACCAAGTTATGGTCATTACACTATTGCTGGTCAAATGGTACCATTTTAGGTCAATTTTAGGTCAAAGTGGTCAATTCTGGTTCGGCCAGTTTTTGGACCCGAACTTGTGCAAGTTGTTTGACTTGCTTATGGTCATTTCTGGGCTTTGGTGTCTTCATAAGACTTGTAGGTATGGGTCTTAACTATTCTTGGTCAAAATTTCAGGTCAATTGGACCTGGTTTGAGTGAGTTATGGCCTAAACACTCACTGCTGCCCAATTGGTCATTTTTCAGGTCCTAATTGCATCTAATCCGAATTGGTCAAATTTTTAGGTCACCTTGCAAGCAGAATTTTGGCATGGTTTCTCAATGAAAGTTGGCACATTTTGTGCCTAGTTTCACCTCAAATTGGTCTCATACTAATTGAGGTTACACATTCAAGGTTATAGGCCAAAATATACACTGCCCTTAATATGCATTACACACCCCAACTTCAAATACACACTTACCTTTGCAAGGTTTACTTCCATACCCTACCAAACTGTTTTGGCACATTACCAACAACATTTTCTACATAACATTAGCATTATTTTGGGCAGATTCCAATCACCCTCAACACACCAAATATCATTCACAATTACAATTTCTAAGTACCATTACAAACACACCTAAACATTACAAACTTTACATACACTTTACAATGTAAATTGACATACATATCATCAATCCTTCTAGGTCAATATGCTGCCCAGTCCCTTCAATATACACCATTATTCAAGTGTCCACAAGCTGCCACAATTCATTCATCAACATCACATTGCCGTACCATATGCCAATTCCCATCAAAGTGCATCATTCACCATATATACATGCATTAAATCACTAGGTTACTAAATCACCATGATTAACATTATTTCTCATCAATTATATACACAAATACCTCATCAAAAACGTGACCCATGGCTGTCCAAAATGGCAACAACAATAACCCTTCAAACTCAAAATTTTCCTTCACCAAACCAATACCCATAACATAAACATAAACTTTAACAAAGAACTTCTCAAAAATGCAAACTTACCTTTAATTGTAAATTACTAAACCTTCACCAAACTTCCCAAAATTGGTATCAATATCTTCCTTGTGATGTGTAGACAAATTTTAGTGAAGAACACTAAGTGAATGGAGTTGAAATGGAAGGAGGGATCAAGCTTGCATGAAAATGTCCATGGAGTTTTCTCTCCCTTCATTCACGGCTTGGATGGTAAATGAAGAAGATGAAGTGGCTGCTGGACATAGTGGACTTACATCAGCCCCATAATGTGTTTATTTTATTCCCTTAGTGGTCCACTTACTCTAATTAATTCATATTATAAGTTACTTTCACTTAATCCCACATTAAACCCTTAATTCTCACTATTTACTTTAGGTACCACCAATTTAATTTTTCATTTCATTTTCTAAGTGTAATATTATTTATTTTTAATGGAAATTTAGGTCAAAAGACAATTCGGGATGTCAAATGACCATAATGCCCCTGTTCGGGTGGCTTTCCCGATTTTTCGGTAACACCGTATTTTGTCTGTTTTTCGATTTCTCACTTTTCTTTGTACTAATTATTTAATTTTTCTTTGATCTTTCTAATGATATTTACTCTTCAACAATGGTCTATTTAAGTCCTAAAAATGTTTCCCAGGGTTCCCCGCAGTCCAGGGTTAGTCAACGGTCCACGCCGTGACTTCCCGGTGCGGTCACCCATCGCTAGGTTTCCCGGCTCGTTTAACTTGATCACATTTCTTTACTATGATTTTTCCTTTGTTTTTCTTTTCTTGTATTTCATTATTTTATGTCTCCTCACTCATATCGGCACGTTCTAGGCATCCTAACTGTCCAGGATAACACCGGTCACCGAGCGTGAGAACGCACTACCGAACTTAGGGTGTTACAATTCTCCCCCTTAAATAAATTTCGTCTCGAAATTTTACAGCATTAGTCTCTGAACAGTGTGGGTGCTGTCTCCTCATATCCTCTTCACGTTCCCAAGTTGCTTCTGGCACGAATGATGGTTCCACAAAGACTTTAACTGTGTGTATCTGTTTGTTCCTCACTGTTTCACCTCATAAGCGAATTTTTATGGGTTCTTCCTCATATGAGAGGTCCGATTTACTTCAATGTCTTCAATCGATAGTACATGAGATGGGTCCGATCTGTACCTCCTTAACATGGACACATGGAAGACACTGTATCCTTGCTAGCTCTGGAGGTAATGCCAACCGGTATGCTAAAGGACCCACTCTTTCCGAACTTCATATGGTCCGATGAAACGAGGACTTAGTTTCCTTTCTCGCCAAATCTCATAATCCTCTTCCAAGGAGAAACTTTGAGGAATACCTTATCACCCATTGCATACTCAATATCTCTTCTCTTGAGATCAACATAGGACTTTTGTGACGGTCGATGCAGCCTTGAGCCTATCTCTCGATCAACTGATCTTTTCCTCTGTCACTGGACAATTTCGGCCCAATCATCTTCCTTTCACCTACTTCATCCCAACATAAGGGAGTTCTGCACTTCCCGCCATACAAAGCTTCATATGGAGGCATCCCTATGCTTGATTGGTAGTTGTTATAAGCAAACTCAATCAAAGGCAAGTGTGTATCCCAACTACCTTCAAATTCAATCACACAAGCCCGTAGCATATCCTCCAGTATCTGAATAACCCTCTCAGACTGGCCATCTGTCTGTGGGTGGAATCTTTGTCTTTGAAGTTCAATCTAGTTCCTAGGGCTCTCTGAAGACTACCCGAATCTAGAAGTGAACCTAGGATCTCTGTCGACACAATTGCTACCGCACTCCATGCGCTTTTACAATCTCATATATGTACAATCCGCCAATCTTTCCGTGCTATAGTCCATCCGAATCGGCAAAAAGTGAGCAGACTTAGTCAATCATCAACTATAACCCATCTTGCATCATGACTACTCTGTGTCCTTGGAAGTCTGTAACAAAATCCATAGTTATCCGTTCCCATTTCCACTGCATCGACAAAGGATGTAACAAACCAGTGGAACTTGATGTTCGCCTTTACTTGGCGACAAGTTAGGCATTTGGAAACGAATTCGGCTATATCTCTTTTCATGCCCATCCACCAAGAATGCTCTTTCATTTCTCTGTACATTTTAGTTCCACCAGGGTGCATAGCAAATGGAGACTCATGTGCTTCCTTCAAAATGGTTTGTCTCAATTCCACATCACTAGGAATGCACACTCTGCCCTGATGTAGCAATAAACCATCATCTCTCACAGAGAATTCAGGTTTCTTGCCCTGCTGAACTTCTTTCAGCAGCTTCTGATATTTTTCATCACTCTGTGTAGCCATTCTGATCTGATCAATCAACACTGGCTGTACATGCCATGCAACTACTGTCTGTCCCTCATCATCAACCTCTAAACTGGCATGCTGTGCTTTCAATTCATATACCATGGACAAAGGAGAAACTCTGAGACTTGCCATAGTCTTGCGACTTAAGGCGTCAGCCACCACATTTGCTTTTCCTGGCTGATAGTCTATTAAGCAATCATAATCTTTAATGAGTTCTAGCCATCTCCTCTGCCTCAAATTCAATTCCTTCTGGGTACCTAAGTACTTCAAGCTCTTGTGATCTGTGAAGATGTAGCATTTCTCTCCATACAGATAGTGTCTCGGATCTTGAGCAAAAACAATAGCCGCTAACTCCGGATCATGTGTTGGGTAGTTCCTCTCATGCGGTTTCAAATGGCGTGATGCATAAGCAATGACATTCGATCTTGCATCAAGACACGCCTAACCCATTGTGAGAAGCATCACTATAAGCTGTGTATTCTTTACGGAGTAGGTAAAGTGAGAATGGAGCTTGATTAAGCACCTCTTCAACTCATCAAAACTCACTGACATTTATCACCCACTGAAATTTTACATCTTTCCAAGCACTTGGTGGAGAAGATAACATAGAAAATCCCTTCACAAACCGACGGTAATATCCAGCTAAGCCTAGAAAACTGCGAATTTCTGTGATGTTCCTGGGCCGTTTCCAATTAAGGATAGCTTCTACCTTACTGGAATCTACCTTGATCCCTTCAGCTGACACAACATGTCCCAAAAAGAAGATTTCCTTCACCAAAATTCACATTTCGACAATTTGGCGCATAATGCTTTCTCCTTAAAGTCTGCAGATACAATCCATGATTTCTATCATGCTCCTCTGCACTCCTCGAGTATATCAAAATGTCATCAATAAACACCACCACAAATTGATCAAGATATGGTGCAAGATAGTGTTCATCGGATCCATAAAAGCGGTGGAGCATTTGTCAACCCGAATGGCATTACTAGAAACTCATAGTGGCCATATCGAGTTAAAGCGATTTTGGAATACTCTGCTCTTGCACCTTCAGCGATGATAACGGATCGCAAATCAATTTTGGAGAATCTGCTGCACCCTTCAATCGATCGAGCGGATCATCAATGCGAGGCAATGGATATACATTCTTTATTGTCACCCTATTCAACCGCACGTAGTCAATGCATAAGCGGAGTACCATCCTTCTTCTTAACAAACAACACCGGTGCTCCCCAAGGTGACACACTAGGGCGGATGAAGCCCTTTTCAAGTAATTCTTGTAGCGTATCTTGACTCCTTCAACTCTGCTGCCATTACGTATGGCGTTATGGAGATTGGATCCACACCAGCAGAACATTAATTTCAAAGCGCACTTCTCTTTCGGAGGTAATCACGGCAATTCATCGAAACATGTCCGGAAAGTCATGTCTTGTAGGATGTCCTTCAATCTTTGGACTCCCCACTTGGGTGTCTACCACATGTGCTAAGTATGCTTCACACCCTTTTCGATCATTTTTACGGCTAGTGCAGCCAAAATGATGTTGGATGGCAATATTGCCTCTCCCCATGTATCACCACATCAGCATCTTGAGGAGACCAAAAGTGGTATCTTGATCTCTGATCCAATCATGGCATGATGCCTAGCTAACCAATCCATGCCCAAGATGATATCATAATCTCTGAAGGGCATTTCAATGAAATCAGACAGAAAGTGTGTCCTTGGATCACCAAAGGGCAATCTCTATACATTCTATTAACCACGACCTCTGTCCTAGTGACTTGTTACTAGCACCTCAAAGTCCATTTTTGTACATGGAACAACAATGCAATCAATGATGCTAGCACTCACATAAGAATGGGTAGAACCGGATCAAATAGCACAAATACATTACGGTTAAAAGTTGAGAAGGTACCACAACATCATATGTCTCTGCCTCTTCTCTCTGTCTCATGGCATAGACTACATTGGAGCCTTTGTCTTGCTCGATTGTTTCTTGTGCCACTGGCTTTCTTTGGGTTACCTCTACCCCTCTACCTCTACTAGGTGGTTGTGAGCTTCGGTGACGGGGCTCTGAGGCGACCCTCTGCGATAGTAGGAGGTGGTCCAACTCTGCGACTCTTTGGTGCAGTCCTTGGCAAAGTGTCAGGTGCCTCCACGGTTATAACAGCTCCAATAGCCTTGTAGCAGATTCCACCATGATTCTTTCCACAAGTTTCACATTGGCGGGAGGATAGGAACTTACGGTACTCTGTGACCGGATAGGGAGGTCTGTCCCGAATGTCTTCCCTACCATTTCTTGCCACCTCTGCCATGTCCCCATAGTTCTTCCTCTTTCGGTATGACCACTTTGGAACTCGATCAACGATTTTCCCTCTTTCTCTGTCTTCTCCGACCTCTTCTTCTCGGGAGCAGTCTCAAACTCAACTCTTTCCAACTCTAGGGCTTGAGAAACAAGTTCGGAGAAGTTAGTGTGTTTGAAGCCGAGCACTTGTACTACGATCTGGGCTTCAAGCCGTTTCAAACCTCTTGCATCTCTCCCTGCTGGTAGAGAGTAGACTCACTGCATAATGGCTAAGGCGGGAAAATTCTCTTTCATACTCAGCCACTGATCTGCCCCTCTGTTTCAAACTTAAGAATTCTTGTAGCTTACGGTCTACATAAGCATCGAGGATGTATTTACATGCGAATTCACTGAGGAAGTCATTCCAGTCAAGACCTGCAGTTCTACGGTGTGGGAATGGTTTTCCACGATCATAAGCATCCCCTTGTAGTAAGGATCACGAGTATTCAAGTCGAGCTCCTCTGTACAATGAAGTTTCTTGAACACCCTATCCATCCTCTCTAACCACTGTTCAGCTTCTAGAGGATCTACTGTCCCCTTGAACTCTGTAGCCCCATACTTCATCAATTTATCATACTGTCTCGTAGGAGACTGTGGTTGTACCACGGGTGTCTGAATTGGGACTTGAGTAGGTGCATTACCAGCCATTTGTTGGAATATTGCAGCCATCTCTTTGGCCGAGCGAAGCTGCAGATGCTGCGGTGGTCTTCTTGAACCAACGACATTTTGTACAGCTGGGGCATCCCCTTGCACCTCAGCCTCAATAGACTGATCGACTGAACGATCACCCTCTTCCATATTCAATGCGAGGATCTTAGCTTTCCTGAACAATAACACAAGAATATTCACTCTCGTTAGTGCATATTTATACTGTAATGTACTGTATGTATCAAACAATGATATTGAGCAGTTGTACTATGCAGAAAGAACATTCAAATAACAGGTGAAAACAGAATTTAAAAACTTTGCTCTGATACCACTAAAACATGTCACACCTTACCCCTCTGTAAGGCATAACATGATCCCGTAGTATACCTAATGAATTACCAACTCCGTCTACTGATAACCCATTAAATACACTACAAGGGATTTTAAAAACTTTTCTTACTTCTTTTACAGTGGTGAGCACTATTTACTTGTGTTAAAAACTATGGTGATCTTAGTTGAAAGAACTAACTCATTTGATTTATTTGGAATTTCTGTAAAAATTTTGGCAAGGTGCCATCTGTATTTTGGATAAAGCAGTTCTTGAAAACACATAAAGCACTTCTATAATTTTCCAAATCTCAACTTCAATACATTTCTCAACACAACAATTCATCAACTCAATTCCATAGAAATTTTTCAAAGTCTGAGATAAGGAAATATAATACAACTTTTACAATCCAAAACACTCATAATTAATTTACAACTTCAAGTACAATTTAATTTAATTTACAACTGCTCAAAACCAAATACAATATGTACATACAGTGTCATACATTACAGTACAAAAAGCAAAAGCGGTATACTCTATATACTGTAATCCCTCATTTGGATGTATATGCGGCCTAGTCTGCTTACTGTCTATCTCTCTACTGCGGCAAAGAATAAAGCTATCATTGAGACAATGTCTCGATGGTGCACAACATTAACCAAATCCAATTTAAATCACAATTCATAAGTCATGTAAATAGTGGATACTTAAAATCATAATTAAATTCAAGACAATAATTGTCAACAAGAATTTAAACTCCATTTCTCAATATCACAATAAATTTCCATAAGTCAGATCAGGTTTGAATTAAAAAAAAAAACAGTATATGTCAATGAGAGTTTAAATCCATTTAACAATCTCACAATACACATCAATAAATCACACACAGCTTAATCATGATCCATAATTCAATTCATCCCAAAAGCCGATGGCTAATGAGGTATTCAATTCATCCCAAAAGTCGATGACTAATGAGGAATAACATGGCTAGCTAGCAAAAATATGAGTACTCATTCTATTCGTCCTCAACAGCACACACCTCAACACTTCACAGAGAGGGAATTCAATTCATCGCACTAGACAAGCTAGAGAGGAATACAATCAATATACATGATAGCCGTGGTTTCAAACCATTTACGATGCTTTTCAATCAATAAGTATCCATCAATGTCATTCAAATAGTTTTTCACAGTTTCAAACCATTCACAATATTTTTCAATCAATAAGTGTCCATCAAACACATTTCCACAATTTAAAACAATGATATATAAACAGTCAATATTTATTTCCATTGAAAATAATTCAAAAGAAACAGTTGTTGTGCACAAACCTCTGATATTTGTCTCCTGGTATTGACTCGATTTCTTTCCCTTTTCTTTGAGTCCTTGTTAATCGAGAAACACAATTTGAAGTGTTTCAAGACTAAATTAAATTGTCTCTATCGATGGGGTCCGTAAATAATGCAATCGAACTCAATTATTCGCTTAATCACCTAATATACCGACCCTCGATGCGTTTTAGGTAAATTAGGTTTTAGTGTCGTTAATATGTCACACTCGATAGGGTTTTAGGTTTGGTATGTTTTACCAAAGTCATTTCCTTGTTTAGTGCATTTTAATGCAAATTGCTGGATTCCGGAACTCTGGTTTGACCTAACCGGACGATCTAGTTCCCTCGGTTTTCGGGTCTCAGTCGAAACTGCAAACTTGTAGATCTAGGTCTTATTGCACGCGGTGCAAAATTTCAGGTCAATCCGAGTTAAGTAGACCAAGTTATGGTCATTACACTATTGCTGGTCAAATGGTACCATTTTAGGTCAATTTTAGGTCAAAGTGGTCAATTCTGGTTCGGCCAGTTTTTGGACCCGAACTTGTGCAAGTTGTTTGACTTGCTTATGGTCATTTCTGGGCTTTGGTGTCTTCATAAGACTTGTAGGTATGGGTCTTAACTATTCTTGGTCAAAATTTCAGGTCAATTGGACCTGGTTTGAGTGAGTTATGGCCTAAACACTCACTGCTGCCCAATTGGTCATTTTTCAGGTCCTAATTGCATCTAATCCGAATTGGTCAAATTTTTAGGTCACCTTGCAAGCAGAATTTTGGCATGGTTTCTCAATGAAAGTTGGCACATTTTGTGCCTAGTTTCACCTCAAATTGGTCTCATACTAATTGAGGTTACACATTCAAGGTTATAGGCCAAAATATACACTGCCCTTAATACGCATTACACACCCCAACTTCAAATACACACTTACCTTTGCAAGGTTTACTTCCATACCCTACCAAACTGTTTTGGCACATTACCAACAACATTTTCTACATAACATTAGCATTATTTTGGGCAGATTCCAATCACCCTCAACACACCAAATATCATTCACAATTACAATTTCTAAGTACCATTACAAACACACCTAAACATTACAAACTTTACATACACTTTACAATGTAAATTGACATACATATCATCAATCCTTCTAGGTCAATATGCTGCCCACACTCCCTTCAATATACACCATTATTCAAGTGTCCACAAGCTGCCACAATTCATTCATCAACATCACATTGCCGTACCATATGCCAATTCCCATCAAAGTGCATCATTCACCATATATACATGCATTAAATCACTAGGTTACTAAATCACCATGATTAACATTATTTCTCATCAATTATATACACAAATACCTCATCAAAAACGTGACCCATGGCTGTCCAAAATGGCAACAACAATAACCCTTCAAACTCAAAATTTTCCTTCACCAAACCAATACCCATAACATAAACATAAACTTTAACAAAGAACTTCTCAAAAATGCAAACTTACCTTTAATTGTAAATTGCTAAACCTTCACCAAACTTCCCAAAATTGGTATCAATATCTTCCTTGTGATGTGTAGACAAATTTTAGTGAAGAACACTAAGTGAATGGAGTTGAAATGGAAGGAGGGATCAAGCTTGCATGAAAATGTCCATGGAGTTTTCTCTCCCTTCATTCACGGCTTGGATGGTAAATGAAGAAGATGAAGTGGCTGCTGGACATAGTGGACTTACATCAGCCCCATAATGTGTTTATTTTATTCCCTTAGTGGTCCACTTACTCTAATTAATTCATATTATAAGTTACTTTCACTTAATCCCACATTAAACCCTTAATTCTCACTATTTACTTTAGGTACCACCAATTTAATTTTTCATTTCATTTTCTAAGTGTAATATTATTTATTTTTAATGGAAATTTAGGTCAAAAGACAATTCGGGATGTCAAATGACCATAATGCCCCTGTTCGGGTGGCTTTCCCGATTTTTCGGTAACACCGTATTTTGTCTGTTTTTCGATTTCTCACTTTTCTTTGTACTAATTATTTAATTTTTCTTTGATCTTTCTAATGATATTTACTCTTCAACAATGGTCTATTTAAGTCCTAAAAATGTTTCCCAGGGTTCCCCGCAGTCCAGGGTTAGTCAACGGTCCACGCCGTGACTTTCCGGTGCGGTCACCCATCGCTAGGTTTCCCGGCTCGTTTAACTTGATCACATTTCTTTACTATGATTTTTCCTTTGT
This sequence comes from Hevea brasiliensis, assembly GCF_030052815.1. Classification (NCBI taxonomy): domain Eukaryota; kingdom Viridiplantae; phylum Streptophyta; class Magnoliopsida; order Malpighiales; family Euphorbiaceae; genus Hevea; species Hevea brasiliensis. The sequence goes on along the minus strand of NC_079498.1, from coordinate 70,359,116 downwards.
TTTTCTTTTCTTGTATTTCATTATTTTATGTCTCCTCACTCATATCGAAGTACGGTTCTAGGCATCCTAGCTGTCCGGACAACACTGGTCACCGGAGCAGCAGAACGCACTACCGAACTTAGGGGTGTTACAAAGCGGGTAGAATGTATGTTTACATTTTTGGGCAGACTTGATTTCTGATATTATTTGTAGTATTATTCGATTTAAATTTGGTAAGATTTATTAACATTGCCCGAGTAACCCATACTAGTCGACTGGACTGGATAAATGGGTAAACTGGCATTGGGTACTAAGTACCTCGGACCATCACACCATCGGTCACATTGTGTCTCCCGGTGTGCAATAAAACAGCTAATAAGTTGTAATAATCATCAGGGATAAAACCCGAGTGTAACAACTCAAATAACATAGCCAAAGGCTATTATGTCGCAGAATGGCATAGAAAACCATGAAACACAGAATGGCGTGAAGCCATATGCAGTACTGCTAACAGAACCCTATTGGCATGCCAACCTATCCAAACCAATCTTGCTAGGTACACTAGGGCATTTTACACTTTTAAGTTTCATAATTTTTGAAATTTAAGTTTTTAGTGTTACTATTCCATTCATTACTCAACAAAAATGTTGACTTTTGCATAGGCAATAGGTACATTAGTCTAATACTCCCAACAAACCACATTTTTCATTTTAAATTTGTTGGTATTGATTGCCAATACCATTTCTAAACTTAATATTAATTGGACATAATTTTCAGTTTTCATGCTTTATTTTACTATTCCATCAGTCATTTTTGCAGTGGGAATTTGGCCGAATAATCAACAATAAAGTTGTTCCTTATTTTATCTAGTTGCATTTCCTTTTTAGAATCACTCCATTTGGAGTTTTTTTAACTCTAGTTATGGCCCAAAAACCACAACTGGCCAGATTAAAATTTTGTCCAGAATTTCTTGACTGACCAAATCTACAGTACTTGGAACAGTGACTGCAACTCACTTTTTGAATATGTTCTGGTTATAATTTGGTTAGGTCTCTTCATGAAAGTTGTAGATCTATATCTTAGCTTGTTGCTGATAAAAGTTCAGGTCAATTGGACCTTTCTACACTGAGTTATAGCCAAATGACTAAACACTGTTCATTTGGTCATTTTGCCCAGGCAGAATGAAGGTCACCCAGATTAGGGAAAACTTTTGGTCAACTTGGTTTGGTTTTCTAGGCATGCTTTCTTCACCAAAGTTGTGCCATTATGTGTCTAGTTTCATGTCCAATTAGCCTTACACCAATTGAACCTCTACAATTCCAGTTATTGCCACCCAAACCTACTAGACTCACGTCTAGTCCTGTAGGTTACCAAGGGCAGCCACACCAAACTCTAATCCCACTACACAATTCACTTTATTTTTTATTTAAATAGAACCAAATGGTCACTAATTGACCATTAAAACCTAATTTCATCATCACATGATCAAATTCTCAATTTTCATCCCAAAACCCTAACTCAAACATCACATACCATGCAATATCATTGCATTTCAACATTCCACTTAAGAGATGCAATTTAAGGGCAGCCATACTTGCATGTTAGCTCCATAAAACTCATCACAATCATACCCCAACCAAGGCTACTGAAATTGAGGGTTAGCATACCAATAGTATTTCATCAATTTTCTTTGTCATTTGCACTCATTTATAGTCCATAAACATGAATTTGAAGTAAAAACCAAGGTTAGGTCACAAACCTCTAATGGAGTGAACTCTCATACTTGCTAGGGTTCTTGTTTTCTTTTTCTTTTTATTCCCAAAAGACTCTCCAAGATGCAAGAACACTTTTTTGTGTTGGGAGTATAGGATTTAGTGGGGTAGAAGCTAGTGAAATCAAGCTTTTAAAAGCTTGAAAATGGGTGGCTATGGAGGGAAGGTCACGGCAAGGAAGAAGAAGAGAAAGAGAATTCTGATTTTTTTCATTTTTTAGCCCAATTTTTTTCTTTTAAGTAAGCTTATGCCATGTGTCCACATTGGGTTGGTTGGCAGAATCTTAATGACATCATTATGATGTCATAAGTCCATTTTCTTTCATTTTCTCATCTTTTCTGGTCTATTTAGTTGCAATTAAATTTTAACAACATTTATTCATATTTTATATTATATAAATTATTTATTTAACTGGACAAGTTGGCCAAAAATTATCTCTGAAGACGAAATGACCAAAATGCCCTCTGTTTGGCTTAACGAGCCAAAATTGTCTGTACTGATTGAAAAATTTTTTTAAGCATTTCCTTGGCATTCTAATGCCATAAGAACCTCAATAATCCTTCTCTGGAGTCCTAATAATTATGGTTCCTCACTTTAGTTTAAATATTTTTCCGGACGTTCTGGCTGTCCGGACCGACACTGGTTACCGGAACAATAGAATGTACGGAGTTGCTACAAGGAGGGTGTTACAACTCTTCCCCTTTAATAAAATTTCATCCTTGAAATTTACCTGATGCAAACAGTTGAGGGAACTGTTGCCTCATTTTCTCTTCGCTTTCCCAAGTTGCCTCTTCAGTGTTGTGGTGCCTCCAAAGCACTTTCACCAATGGAATTTGTTTATTTCTTAGTTCCTTCACTTCCCGACCTAGGATCTGTATAGGTTCTTCTGTATATGTCAAGTCCGGTTGGATTTCAATCTCTTCCATGGAAATGACATGTGAAGGGTCTGAGCGATATCTTCTCAGCATAAAAACTTGGAATACATTATGGATTTTATCCAATTCTGGTGGTAAAGCTAGCTGATAGGTCACTGGTCCCACACGTTCAATAACTTCATATGGGCCAATGAACCTAGGGCTTAACTTACCCTTCCTTCTAAACCTCAGTACTTTCTTCCACGGTGAGACTTTGAGAAATACTTTATCGCCAACTGCATACTCTATCTCTTTTCTCTTCAAGTTGGCATAAGATTTCTGTCTATCTGAGGCAAGCTTCAGGTTAGCTTTGATTATCTTCACTTTCTCCTCAGTCTGTTTCACCAGATCTGGTCCTACCAGCTTATCTTTGCCCAATTCAGTCCAACACACTAGAGTTCTACATTTCCTTCCATACAGTGCTTCATACGGAGCCATTTGAATACTAGCTTGGTAGCTATTGTTATATGCGAATTCTACCAGCGGGAGGTATCTATCCCAACTCCCTTCAAACTCAATGACACAACTCCTCAGCATATCCTCCAGGATCTATCACATAATTCACATTGTTACTATCATTTCAATTTATTAATTGTGAAAATTCATTTAGTTCTTAGTTTTACCTGGATTACTCATTCTGACTGTCGATCCGTCTGAGGATGAAAAGCCGTGCTAAAACGAAGTTGTGTGCCCAAGGCTTCTTATAACTTTTTCTAGAATCTCGATGTAAACCTTGGGTCTCGGTCAGATATGATGGAAAGTGGGATTCCATGAAGTCTAACTATCTCACTGATATACAATTCTGCTAGCTTCTCCAGTGAGTAGTGTGACACCCCTTACCCGTCTACAGTGTAGCCGAGCAAGATATGCCACACTGCGTACCAGAACACCCTATTTTAATTCAATCATTTTTATTCTTCCTAATTTATTTTTTTTCCATAGTTATGGAGTACAATTTGTGAAATATAATTCATTTCAGTCATTTATTGAAATCATAAATTTATTTGAGGTTCCACAAATTTTATAAAAAATCCGGCAAAGTACCGGCTAAAAATGGAGAAAATAGTTCTTTGGAACCTGTGAAAAACACTTCCAATATTTTTAATCAATCCCAAACTCCATTTCATCAACAAAATCTCAATATTTTTTTCAACAACATTTCCATTTCTCAATCATTCATCTCATATGATAATCATGTAAAAGTCATAAATAAATATTCTGTAACACCCCTAAGTTCGGTAGTGCGTTCTACTGCTCCAGTGACCAGTGTTGTCCGGACAGCTAGGATGCCTAGAACCACACCTTGATATGAGAGAGGAGACATAAATAATGAAATACAAGAAAAGAAAGTACAAGAAAAACAAAGGAAAAATCATAGCAAAGAAATGTAACCGAGTAAGTGAGCCGGGAAACCTAGCAATGGGTGACCGCACCGGGAAGTCATGGCGTGGACCGTTGACTGGCCCTGGACTGCGGGGAACCCTGGAAAACATTTTTAGGACATAAATAGACCCTTATTGAAGTACAAATCTCATTAGAAAGATTAAAGAAAAATTAAATAATTAGTACAAAGAAAAGTGAGAAATCGAAAAACAGACAAAATACGGTGTTACCGAAAAATCGGGAACGTAATCCGAACAGGGGCATTATGGTCATTTGACATCCCGAAGTATCTTTTGACCTAAATGTCCATTAAAAATAAATAATATTACACTTAGAAAATAAAATGAAAAATTAAATTGGCGGTACCTAAAATAAATAGTGGAAATCATGGGTTAAATGTGGAATAAGTGGGAATTTAGCTTATTATATGATTAAATGACTAAGTGGACCACTAAAGGGATTAATTAAATACATAGTGGGACATGTGTACACTTAAAATGCAGCTGAATAAGTCATCTTCCTCATTTGCATTCAACATTGCCGAATTGAAGAACCAAATAGAAACTCCATGGGCGGTTGCATGAAAGCTTCATCCACTCCCTCTTTTCATCTCTAAATACTTAGGTTCCTTTATGAAAAATGGTCTACACATCACAAGGAAGATATTGATACCAATTTTGAGAAGTTTGGTGAAGGTTTAGCAAATTACAATTAAAGGTAAGTTTGCATTTTTGAGAATTTCTTTGTTAAAGTTTATGTTCATGTTATGGGTGTTGGTTTGGTGAAGGAAAATTTTGAGTTTGAAGGGTTATTGTTGTTTTCATTTTGGACAGCCATGAGTCACGTTTTTGATGAGATATTTGTGCATATAATTGATGAGAAATGGTGTTGATCATGATGAATTAGTAACCTAGTGAATTATTTCATGTTTATATGGTGATTTATGCACTTGGATGGGAATTGGTAAATTGGATGGCACTTTGATGTTGAAGAATGGTTTGCGGCAGCTTGGGGACACTTGAGTAATGGTATATATTGAAGGAAGTGTGGGCAGAATATTGACCTAGAAGGTTGATGAGATGTATGTAGATTGATATTGTAAAGTGTATGTAAAATTTGTAATGGTTAGGTGTGTTTGTAATGGTAATTAGAAATTGTAATTGTGAATGATATTTGGTGTGTTGAGGGTAATGGTAATCTGCCCAAAATAATGTTAATGTAAAGTAGATAATGCTTTTGGTAATGTACCAAAACAGATTGGTAGGGTATGGAAGTAAACTTTGCAAGTTAAATGTGTGTTTGAAGTGGGGTGTGAAAGGCATAGTGAGGGCAGTGTACATTTTAGCCTATAACCTTAAATGTGTAACCTCAATTGGTATGAGACCAATTTGAGGTGAAACTAGGCACAAAATGTGCCAACTTTCATTGAGAAACCATACCAAAATTCTGCTTGCAAGGTGACCTAAAAAAATGACCAATTCGGATTAGGTGCAATTAGGACCTGAAAAATGACCAATTGGGCAGCAGTGAGTGTTTAGGCCATAACTCACTCAAACCAGGTCCAATTGACCTGAAATTTTGACCAAGAATAGTTAAGACCCATACCTACAAGTCTTATGAAGACACCAAAGCCCAGAAATGACAATAAGCAAGTCAAACAACTTGCACAAGTTCGGGTCCAAAAACTGGCCGAACCAGAATTGACCAATTTGACCTAAAATTGACCTAAAATGGTACCATTTGACCAGCAATAGTATAATGACCATAACTCGGTCTACTTAACTCGGATTGACCTGAAATTTTGCACCGCGGTCCATAAGACCTAAATCTACAAGTTTGTAGTTTCGACCGAAACCCGAAAACCGAGGGAAATAGATCGTCCGGTTAGGTCAAACCAGTGTCCCGGAATCCAGCAATTTGCATTAAAATGCACTAAGCAAGGAAATGACTTTGGTAAAACGTACCAAACCTAAAACCCTATCGAATGTGACATATTAACGACACTAAAACCTAATTTACCTAAAAGCATAGCGAGGTCGGTATATTAGGTGATTAAATGAATAATTGAGTTCAGTGTACTATTTACCAAACGCCATCGATAGAGACAGTTTAATTTAGTACTGAAACACTTCAAATTGTGTTTCTCAGCTAACAAGGACTCAGCAAAAGGGAAAGAAATACTGAGTCAAGACCAGGAGACAAATATCAGAGGTTTGTGCACAATGGCTATTTCTTTTGAATTTTTCAATTGAAATAAATATTGAATATTGTATATTATTGTTTTAAATTGTGTTTGTGCACAACAACTGTTTCTTTTGAATTATTTTCAATGGAAATAAATATTGACTATTTGCATATCATTGTTTTAAATTGTGGAAATGTGTTTGGTGGACACTTATTGATTGAAAAACATTGTGAATGGTTTGAAACTGTGAAAAATTGTTTGAATGATATTGATGGAAACTTATTGATTGAAAAGCACTGTAAATGGTTTTTGTGGAAATTGAAGTTAATTATGAATTGGGTTGCCATTTTATGAATGAAACTATGAGTTTGGAAATTTATTGGATTCTCACGAATCATTTGAATAAAATGTTTGGAATTGATTTTGTGTTCACACTTAGCATGACAGTATCGTATCATTCCTTCTCCATTTATGGGGTTGTGATCGTTTATTTTCCTTCTCCATTTATGGAGTCGTGATCGTTTATTTTTCCCTCTCTGGTTTACCAGTTGAGTTGATCGGATGTGTACTCATTATATTGCTAGCTCCCCTTCCTCATTGATTTCGATTAGTGAGGTTGTGATTGCTTTGTCGTGGTGTACAACACGGCATTGATCGGAAATTTGTGTCATGGCTTAAGTTGTGAATGAATTGGCAACACTGTATTCTTAAATTATTCGACTAAATTGCATTATTATGTATTGTGAGATTGTGAAATTGATTTAAACTCTCATTGACATATACTATCTTTTGAATTCAAACATGATCTGACTTATGGAAAATTATTGTGATATTGACAAATGGAGTTTAAATTCTTGTTGACATTTATTGTCTTGAATTTAACTATGATTTTAAGTATCCACTATTTACATGACTTATGAATTGTGATTTAAATTGTATTTGGTTAATGTTGTGCACCACTGAGACATTGTCTCGTGATAGCTTTTAATTCTTTATCGCGGTAGAGAGACAGACAAGGCAGCAGACTAGGCTGCATATACCTCCAGCGAGAGATTTTTCGGGTATAATGAGTATACCAATATTTTGCATTTTGTACTGTAATGTATGATACTGTATGTACATTTTGTTTTTGGTTTTGAGCAGTTGTAAATTCAACTTGTACCTTGAAGTTGTAAATTAATTATGAGTGTTTTGGATTGTAAAAGTTGTAATATACTTCCATATCGCAGACTTTGAAAAATTTCTATGGAATTGAGTTGATAAATTGTTGTGTTGAGAAATGTATTGGAGTTGAGATTTGGAAAATTATTGAAGTGTTCTCTTTTTACAGGTTTTCTGAAGAACTGTTTTGTCCAAAATACAGATGGCACTCTGCCAAAATTTTTACAGAAATTCCAAATAAACCAAATGAGTTAGTTGTTTCATTTCAGTTCACCAAAGTCTTTAACACCTGTAAATAGTGCTCACCACTGTAAAAGAAGTAAGAAAAGTTTTTTTTTTTAAATCCCTTGTAGTGTATTTAATGGGTTATCAGTAGACGGAGTTGGTAATTCATTTGGTATACTACGGGATCATGTTATGCCTTACAGAGGGGTAGGGTGTGACATATTCACTTTTTTCGTTCATAAACACAATTTTCACTATTTACATTAATACCAAAATACATTACATAAGTTTCAATTATATATGAGAAAATAAAAGTTAATTACAAAATACCCAAAATGAAACCTAGTGTCCTATCAATGCACTGACGTCGGTGAGGTGACACGAACACTATGTAGAGCTGTAGAAGGTCTCACCCAATCTGTGGTCTACTGGGCTCTCGGTCGGTTTCTCCAGAACCTACACGTGGCAAAAGCAACGCGCTAAGCAATAATGCTTAGTGGTGCTAATAATAAAATTAAAAGAAATAACAGAAAATAAATATGCAGTGAATGTATTGATGTCTCATTGCAAATAAATTTTTGATGAGTATTTATAGTCTTACTTATTTTGTACTTGTTATATTCATTATTTTATTAAATTTATCCACTTTCATTTTTGGTTGCCCAAGTAACCTATACTGGATGACTGAACTGGATAAACGGGTAAACTGGCACTGGGTATCAAGTACCTCAGGCCATCACACCATCGGTCACATATGTGTCTCTCGGTATGCAGCAAAACGGCTAATAAGCTGAAATAACATTAGGCACAAGGCCAAGTCTCAACACAATGTCAGAATGGCTAAACGCCATGAAATCATAGAATGGCATAATGCCATGTGCAGTACTGCTAACTGAACCCTATTGGCATGCCAACCTATCCAAACCAATCTTGCTAGGTGTACTAGGGCATGTTATACTTTTAAATTTTACAATTCTTGAAATTTAAGTTTAGGTGTTACTATTCATTTCATTAGTCAACTAAAATGTTGAATTTTGCATTGACAATAGGTATATTGGTTTAAATATCATCAACATACCACATTTTGCATTTTAAATTTGTTGGTATTGGTTGCCAATACCAATTCTAAGCTTAAAGTTAATTGGACAGAATTTTCAGTTTTCAAACTTTGGGTTTACTATTCCATTGGTCATTTTTGTAGTGGGAATTTGGCAAAATGATCAGCATGAAAGTTGTTCCTTATTTTGTCTAGTTGAATTTCTTGTTTTGAATCACTCTATTTGGAGTTTTTTAGCTCAAGTTATGGCTCAAAGACCACAACTGGCCGGATTGAAAGTTTGTCCAGAATTTACGGGTGACCAAATCTCTGATGTTATGAGCAAAGGATCGCAACTCACTTTTTGATTATGTTCTGGTCATAATTTGGGTTAGGTTTCTTCATGAAAGTTGTTGGTCTATATCTCAGCTTGTGTTTGGTAAAAGTTTAGGTCAATTGGACCTTCCTACACTTAGTTATGGCCAAATGACCAAACATTATTCATTTGGTCATTTTGCCCAGGCAGACTACAGGTCACCCGGATTAGGGCAAGCTTTTGGTCCACTTGGTTTGGTTTTATGGGCATGGTTTCTTCACCAAAGTTGTGTCATTATGTGTGTAGTTTCATTTCCATTTAGCCTTGCACCAATTTAACCTCTACAATTCAAGTTATGGCTGCCCAAACCTGCTGGACTCATACTCAGTCCTGCAGGTCAGCCAAGGCAGCTCACCTAAACTCAAATCCAACATCCTTACTCACTTCAACTCCTTCTCACACACATTCAAATGGTTACTAATTGACCATTACAAGGTTAATAAACCATTACATGAGCAAACTCTATTGTTGTTAATTGTCCACATTTTTCATGTTCATACATGCCTAAACTTTGTATTTCACTTACACAACTAGGTTCAATTACTCATTTAATACCAAGGGCAGCCCATGAACCACTTTACTTCAAGCAAACTCATCAACCCTAATCAACCCTAATCTGCCAAAATTATAGGAAATAAATACACATAATTTTTATTTTGTTTTTCTTACATTTTCTTCATATCTCATGGCATTAAGCATGAATTAAGTAAAAATAGTAAGAGTTTGGACACTAACCTCTTTTGACCACTTTATTGGCTTGTTAAAACTTCAATCTCTCTTCAATTTTCTACTATTTAAAGCTTCCTCAAGGTTTAGGGATAATTTTTTGTGAAGGAAGTTTAGGGTTTTGGGGTGGAAAGCTTAGGGAAAATAAAGCTTGAGCAAGAGCTTTCATGGAGGTCTTTTTTTTTTCTCTCTCTCTCTTTCTCTCTTGGTTCAGCTCGTATGAAGAAGAAACTGCTGGTTTCTTTTGTTTTTTTTTTTATCTCATTTTAAGTTCATTTTTATCTCTTTTTATTAGTTTGTCAAATGGTGATTGGGTGGGGGTATGTTAATGACATCATGTGATGTCATAATTCCTAATTTCTTTCATTTTTTTTTCTTTTCTTTTCTACTCATTTTCAATTTAATTTTTAGCAATATTTATTTATATTTTATGTCATAATAATTATTTAATTAACTGGACAAGTCGGCCAAAAATCGTCTCTGAAGGCAAAATGACCAAAATGCCCTCCGTTTGGCTTGTTGAGCCAAAATCGTCTATACCGATCGAAAAATTTTTCTAAATATTTTCTTGGCATTCTAATGCCATAAAAACCTCAATGACTCTTCTCTGGACTCTCAAAAATTATTTTATGAATTTTCTCCCAGGTCTAGGGCTCCTAGTTGTAAGAACCGCAACTTCCCACTAGGTTACCCATCGCTAGGGCACCGGCTCATTTAACTTGGTTGTATTTTATTTCTAAAATTTTTTCTAAATTTTTCTTATTAATATTTGAGTTAATTATGGTTCCTCACTTTAGTTTAAATATTTTTTCGGATCTTCTAACTGTCTCGACCGACACTGGTCACTGGAACAGTAGAATGTACGGAGTTACTACAGGGAGGGTGTTACAAGTAGTCAGTCCTAACTGGCAGAAAATGTGTCGACTTCGTCAATCTATCCACTATTACCCATATTGCATCATGCTTCTTCTGGGTTAGAGGTAGACCACTAACAAAATCCGTAGTGACCCGGTCCCATTTCCATTCAGGTATGCTTATAAGCTGTAGCAATCCTGATGGAACTTGATGTTCTGCTTTAACTTACTGACATGTCAAACACTTAGTATAACACCCCTACGTTCGGTAGTGCATTCTACTATTCTAATAACCAGTGTTGTCCGGACAGCTAGAATGCCTAGAACTACACTTCGATATGAGTGAGGAGACATGAAATAATGAAATACAAGAAAAGAAAATACAAGAAAAACAAAGGAAAAATAATAGCAAAGAAGTGTAACCAAGTTAAGCGAGCCGAGAACCCTAGCGATGGGTGACCGCACCGGGAAGTCACGGCGTGGACCGTTGACTAGCCCTGGACTGCGAGGAACCCTGGAAAATATTTTTAGGACTTAAATATACCCCTATTGAGGTATAAATACCATAAGAAATATTAAATAAAAATTAAATAATTAGTACAAAGAAATGTGAGAAATCGAAAAACGGACAAAACCCGGTGTTACAGAAAAATCGGGAATGCAACCCGAACAGCGGCATTGTGGTCATTTGACACCTCGAGTTGTCTTTTGACCTAAATATCCATTAAAAATAAATAATATTACATCTGGAAAATATAATGAAAAATTAATTTAGTGGTACCTAATGTAAATAGCAAAAATGGGGTTCAAATTCGGTAATTAACACTTTTAACTTATTAAATCATTAAATATTGATGAGTGGAGCACTTTGGGTATTAAATTAACCTTATGTGGGCAGGTGTAAACCCACTAACACCTTCATCTTCTTCATTCAAACACCATGGCCGAAATGAAAAGCTTGAGAGTCTTCCATGGCCGAAATTGATGAAGCTTCCTAATCTCCTCCATTCTCACCTCCAACCACTAAAGTTTCTTCACTAATCTTGATCCCCACCTCACAAGGAAGAAGTATATACTAAATTTAAGGGAGTTTGGTGCAGATTTAACAAGCCTCATCAAGAGGTAAGTTGGTGTTTTTTATTATTGTTTAATTAAAGTTTGTAAGGATGTTATGGGTGTTTGAATTATGGAGAGATTTTTGAGGTTTGATGTTTAAAGGGGGAAGTGCACTTCTGGCAGCCATGGAAACACCTTGAAGACAGTTTATTTTTGCTTGTAAATGGTGGATTAAAGGATTGATTAAATGTGTATGTGTGTAAGAAATTATTTGGGTGATGTATGCTTAGTATATGTGAATGTGTATTGAAATTTGAATGCTTGGAAATTATGGGAATGTAATGCATGAATGGGCAGCCTGGTTGGGTGAACCATAAGGATGTTATTTCATGTTTGGATTATGGAATATTAATGTTGAATTGTGATAGTGGTTATGGCAGTTTGAGTGTATGTATGATGGTGTGAGGTTGGACATGTAAAAGTGTTATTGTTAGGTGATTGAATTGTTGTAAATTGGGTTTGAAAAATTCTGTACTAAATGGTGCACATTGAATGTAATTATAAGCTGCCAAAATGACCTATAATATGTTGTGAATTATGTTTAGGTTATGGTACAACCAAAATTAGCTTGAATGTTGAGTTTGGTAAGTGTTATAAGTGATCCTTAATGTGTATGAAGGAAATGCAATAAGGCACTTTGTGTTTTGGGCCTAGAACATTAAGTGTGTGGCTCCAATTGGTATGAGACCAATTGGAGGTGAAACTAGGCACAAAATTTGCCAACTTTCATGAAGAAAGCTTGCCAAAATTCTGCTTGCAAGGTAGCTTGAAAAATGACCAAATCCGGATTAAGTGCAAATAAGGCCTGAAAATTGACCATTTGGGCAGCAGTTAGTGTTTAGGCCATAACTCACTCAAAACAGGTCCGATTGACCTGAAAGTTTGACCATGAATAGTTAAGACCCATATCTACAAGTCTTATGAGACACCAAAACCCAGAAATGACCATAAGCAAGTCAAACAGCTTGCACAAGTTCGGGTCCAAAAACTAGCTGAACCAAAATTGACCTAAAATGACTTAAAGTGACCAATTTTGATGCATCTTGACCAGCAATAGTAAAATGACCATAACTTGGTCTACATAACTCATAATGACCTGAAATTTTGCCCCGCGTGCAATAAGACATAGATCTACAAGTTTGTAGTTTTGACCAAAATTCGAAAACCGAGGGAACTAGGTCGTCCGGCTAGGTCAAACTAGTATCCCGGAATGCAACAAATTGCAAGAAAATGCAATATATAAGGAAATGAATTTGGTAACATGTACCAACCCTAAAAGACTATTGAATGTGACAAATTAGTAACATTAAAACCTAATTTACTTAGAACGCATTTAGGGTCAACATATTAAGTTGACTAAGAAAATAATAGAATTCAGTGAATTAATTATCGAGCATTATCGTTAGAGACAGTTTAAATGAGTATTGAAACACTTCAAATTGTGTTTCTCAGTTAGCAAAGACTCAGGAAAAGGGAAGGAAACACTGAGTCAAGACTAGGAGACAGTTATCAGAGGTTTGTGCACAACAGCTAATTCTTTTGAATTTTTCAATTGAAATGAATTATGACTATTTGTACATTATTGTTTTAAATTGTGGAAATGTGTTTGAATGAATATTTATTGCTTGAAAAGCATTGTAAATGGTTTGAAACTGTGAAAATTTGTTTGAATGATATTGATGGATACTGATTTATTGAAAAGCATTGGAAATGATTTGAAACCACAGCTATCATGTATATTGATTGTATTCCTCGCTAGCTTGTCTAGTGGGACGAATTGAATTCCCTCTCTGGCTGAAGGGTTGAGGTGTGTGCCTGTTGAGGACGAATAGAATGAGTACTCATATTTTTGCTAGCTAGCTATGTTATTCCTCATTAGCCATCGGCTTCTAGGACGAATTGAATACCTCATTAGCCATCGGCTTTTGGGACGAATTGAACTTTGGAACATGATTAAGCTGTGTGTGATTTATTGATATGTATAGTAAGATTGTGAAATAGAGTTTAAATTCTTATTGACATTCACTGTCTTTTGAATTTAACTATGTTTTGATTTCTGAGATTTATTGTGATATTGTAAAATAGAGTTTAAATTCCTTATGACATTTATTGTCTTGAATCTAATTATGGTTTTACGTATCCACTATTTATATGATTTATGAATTGTGATTTAAAATTGTATTTGGTTAATGTTGTGTACCACTAAGACAATGTCTCATCAATAGCTTTTAATTGTTGTCGCAAGTAGATAGACGGACAGGGCAGCAGACTAGGCTACTAGAGCATTCAACGAGAGAGCATCGGGTATATTGAGTATACTCCATTTTCCATTTTGTACTGTAATGTATATTCACTGTATGTATATTTTGTTCTTGGTTTTGAGCAGTTGTAAAATAAAATTGTACCTTGAAGTTGTAAAATAAATTATGAGTTATTTTGACTTTTAAAAGTTGTACTGTATCTCTTTAATCTCAGTCTTTGAAAAATTATTATGGAATTGAGTTGAGGAAAATATTGTGTTGTTTAACTGTTGGAGTTGAGATTGAGAAATATATTGAAGTGTTTTTTTTACAGGTTTCCTGAAGAACTGTTTTATCCAAAATACAGATGGCACTCTGCCAAATTTTTTATAGAAATTCCTAATAATTCAAATGTGTTAGTTCTATCACTTCAGTTCAAAAAGTTTTTAACACCTGTAAATAGTGCTCACCACTGTAAAAAAAAAAAAAAAAGAAGTAAGAAAAGTTTTAAAATCCCTTTTAGTGTATTTAATGGGTTATCAGTAGGCGAAGTTGGTAATTCATTAGGTATACTATGGGATCATGTTATGCCTTACAGAGGGTTAGGGTGTGACATGTTTTAGTGGTATCATAGCTAGTTTTTAAATTCTGTTTTCACATGTTACTTGAATATTCTTTCTTCATAGTACAACTGCTCAATATCATTGTTTGATACATACAGTACATTACATTATAAATATGCACTAACGGGAGGAAATCTCCTTGTGTTAATTGTTCAGGGGGTCTAAGATCCTCGCATTGACCATGGAAGAGGGTGATTGTTCAGTCGATCAATCTATAGAGGCTGAGATGCAAGGGGATGCCGCAACCCTACATAATGTCAGTGGTTCAAGAAGACCACTGCAGCATCAGTAGTTCCTCGCTCGATTCGCTCAACAGATGGCTGCAATGTTCCAACAAATGGCTGGTAATGTGCCTACTCAAGTCCCAATACAGACACCAGTGGTACAACCACGGTCTCCTACTAGGCAGTATGACAAATTGATGAAATATGGGGCTACAAAGTTCAAGGGGACAGTAGATCCTCTAGAGGCTGAACAGTGGTTAGAGAGGATGGATAGGGTATTCAAGAAACTGCATTGCACGGAGGAACTCAGATTTGAATACTCAGTATCTTTGCTATAGGGGGATGCTTATGACTGGTGGAAAACCATTCCCCACAGTCTGGTAAAACCTGCAGTGCTCTGGTGGAAAACCATTCCCCATAGTCTGGTAGAACCTGCAGTGCTAACATGGAATGACTTTCTCAGGGAATTCAGACAAAAATATGTCCCTAATGCTTATGTAGACCAGAAGCTACAAGAGTTCCTAAGTCTAAAACAGGGGAGCAGATCAGTGGCTGAGTATGAAAGAGAATTTTCCCGTCTAAGCCATTATGCAGTAAGTCTACTTTCTACCAGTAGGGAGAGATGCAAAAGGTTTGAAACTGGCTTGAAGCCCAGTATCAGATTACAAGTAGCCGGATTCAAACATACTAACTTCTCTGAACTTGTTTCTCAAACCCTAGAGTTAGAAAGAATTGAGTCTGAAGCAGCTCTTGAGAAAAAGAAATCAGAGAAGATAGAGAAAGGGGGAAAATCAGTAGAACAGAGTTCCAGTGGTCCTACTGGAAAGAGGAAGAACCATGGGGGACATAACAAAGGTGGCAAGAAGTCTGGTAGGGGAAGATATTCAGGACAGAAGCCTCCTCTATCTGGTCAGCAGAGTACCAAAGGTTCCTACCCTCCCTGCCAATTTGAAACATTTGGAAGAAATCATGGTGGTATATGCTATAAGGCTATTGGAGCCTGTTATAATTGTGGAGGCACAGGACACTTTGCCAAGGACTGCACCAGTAGTCGCAGAGTTGGACCACCTCCTACTACTGCAGAAGGTCGATTGAGCCACGACACCAAAAGTTCACAACCACCTAGTAGAGGTAGAGGCAGGGTAGAGGTAGCCAACAAGAAGCAAGGCACAGTGAAACATTCAGAGCAAGAGAGTGCTCCAGTCAGAGTCTATGCAATGAGACAGAGAGAAGAGGCCGAGACATCTGATGTTGTGGCTGGTACCTTCTCAACTTTTAATCAAGATGTGTTTGTGTTATTTGATCTTTGTTCTACCCATTCTTATGTGAGTGCTAGCATCATTGATTGCATTGCTGTTCCATGTACAAAAATGGACTTTGAGGTTCTAGTAACAAGTCCGCTAGGACAGGAGGTCAGGGTTAATAGAATGTATAGAGATTATCCTTTGGTGATCCAAGGACACACTTTTCTGTCTGATTTCATTGAAATGCCCTTCAGAGATTATGATATCATCTTGGGCATGGATTGGTTAGCTAGGCATCATGCCGTGATTGACTGTAGGCTGGAGATAGTCACTTTTGGTCTCCCTCAGTACAGTGATGTGGTAATACATGGGGAGAGGCAGTTATTACCATCAAACATCATCTCAGCTGCACTAGCCAGAAAAATGATCAGAAAGGGGTGTGAAGCATACTTGGCACATGTGGTAGACACCCAAGTGGGGAGTCCAGCATTGAAGGACATCCCTACAGTATATGACTTTCCAGATGTGTTTCTTGATGAATTGCCAGGATTACCTTCGGAAAGAGAAGTGCAGTTTGAAATTAATGTTATGCCTGGTGTGGATCCAATCTCCATAACACCATACAGAATGGCACCAGTAGAGTTGAAGGAGTTGAAGATATAGTTGCAAGAACTACTTGAAAAGGGCTTCATCCGCCCTAGTGTGTCACCTTAGGGAGCGCCAGTATTATTTGTTAAGAAGAAGGATGGCACTCTTCACTTATGTATAGACTACCGACAGTTGAATAAGGTGACAGTAAAGAATAGATATCCATTGCCTCGCATTGATGATCTATTTGATCAGTTGAAGGGTGCAGCTGTATTCTCCAAAATTGACTTGCGATCTGGTTATTATCAGTTGAAGGTGCAAGAGCAGAGTATTCCAAAAACTGCTTTCAGAACTCAGTATGGCCACTATGAGTTTTTAGTAATGCCATTCGGGTTAACAAATGCTCTAGCTGCTTTTATGTATCTGATGAACACTATCTTCAGACCATATCTCGACCAATTTGTGGTGGTGTTTATTGATGACATTTTGATATACTCGAGGAATGCAGAGGAGCATGATAGACATCTGCGGATTGTACTGCAGACTTTAAGGGAGAAATAGTTGTACGCTAAATTGTCGAAGTGTGAATTTTGGCTGAAAGAAATCTCCTTTTTGGGACATGTTGTGTCAGCTGAAGGGATCAAGGTAGATTCCAGCAAGGTAGAAGCTATCCTTAATTGGAAGCCGCCCAGGAACATCACAGAAATTCACAGTTTTCTGGGTTTAGTTGGATATTACCGCCGGTTTGTGAAGGGTTTTCTATTTTATCTTCTCCATTGACCAAACTGCTTCGGAAAGATGTAAAATTTCAGTGGACAGATAAATGCCAGCAAAGTTTTGATGAGTTGAAGAGGTGTTTGACTGAAGCTCCAGTCCTCACTTTACCTACTCCGGGTAAAGAATACACAATTTATAGTGATGCTTCTCACAATGGGTTAGGCTGTGTACTGATGCAAGATCAGAATGTCATTGCTTATGCATCACGTCAGCTGAAACTGCATGAGAAGAACTACCCAACACATGATCTGGAGCTAGCAGCTATTGTTTTTGCTCTGAAGATCTGGAGACAGTATTTGTATGGGGAGAAATGCTACATTTACACAGATCACAAGAGCTTGAAGTACTTAGGCACCCAGAAGGAATTGAATTTGAGGCAGAGGAGATGGTTAGAACTCATTAAAGACTATGATTGCTTAATAGACTATCAGCTAGGGAAAGCAAATGTGGTGGCTGACTCCTTAAGTCGCAAAACTATGGCAAGTCTCAGAGTTTCTCCTTTGTTCATGGTATATGAATTGAAAGCACAGCATGCCAGTTTAGAGATTGATGATGAGGGACAGACAGTAGTTGCATAGCATGTACAGCCAGTGTTGATTGATCAGATCAGAATGGCTACTCAGAGTAATGAAAAATATCAGAAGCTACTGAAAGAAGTCCAGCAGGGCAAGAAACCTGAATTTTCTGTGGGAGATGATGGTTTATTACTACATCAGGGTAGAGTGTGCGTTCCTAGTGATGTGGAATTGAAACAAATCATTATGAAGGAAGCACATGAGTCTCCTTTTGCTATGCACCTTGGTGGAACTAAAATGTATAGAGGGCTGAAAGAGCATTACTGGTGGATGGGTATGAAGAGGGATATAGCTGTGTTTGTTTCCAAATGCCTAACTTGTCAGCAAGTAAAGGCAGAACATCAAGTTCCAGCTAGTTTGTTACATCCTTTGTCAGTACCAGAGTGGAAATGGGAATGAATAACTATGGATTTTGTTACAGGACTCCCAAGGACACAGAATAGTCATGATGCAGTATGGGTTATAGTTGACAGACTGACCAAGTCTGCTCACTTTTTGCCAGTGCGGATGGACTATAGCCTGTAAAGATTGGCCAGATTGTACATATATGAGATTGTAAAACTGCATGGAGTGCCAGTATCAATTCTGTCTGACAGAGATCCTAAGTTCACTTCTAGATTCTGGGGTAGTCTTCAGAGAGCCCTAGGAACTAGATTGAACTTCAAAGACAAAGATTCCACCCACGCATGCATGGCCACCGAAAGGGTTATTCAGATATTGGAGGATATGCTACGGGCTTGTGTGATTGAATTTAAAGGTAGTTGGGATACACACTTGCCTTTGTTTGAGTTTGCTTATAACAATAGCTACCAATCAAGCATTGGGATGCCTCCATATGAAGCTTTGTATGGCAGAAAGTGCAGAACTCCCTTGTGTTGGGATGAAGTTAGTGAAAGAAAGATGATTGGGCCAGAAATTGTTTAGCAGACAGAGGAAAAGATCAGATTGATCAGAGATAGACTCAAGGCTGCATCAGACCGTCAGAAGTCCTATGTTGATCTGAAGAGAAGAGATATTGAATATGCAGTGGGTGATAAGGTATTCCTCAAAGTTTCTCATTGGAAGAGGATTATGAGATTTGGCAGAAAGGGGAAACTAAGTCCTCGTTTCATCGGACCATATGAGGTTCTGGAAAGAGTGGGTCCTTTGGCATATCGGTTGGCATTACCTCCGGAGTTAGCAAGGATACACAGTGCCTTCCATGTGTCCATGTTAAGGAGGTACAGATCAGACCCATCTCATGTGCTATCAGTTGAAGAGATTGAGGTAAATCCAGACCTCTCATATGAGAAATAACCCATAGAAATTCTGGCTTATGAGGTGAAGCAGCTGAGGAACAAACAGGTACACCTGGTTAAAGTGCTGTGGAACCATCATTCAGGCCAGGAAGCTACTTGGGAACGTGAAGAGGATATGAGGAGACATCACCCATAGCTATTCAGATACTAATGCCAGGTAAAATTTTGAGATGAAATTTATTTTAGGGGGGGAGAATTATAACACCCCTACGTTCGATAGTGCGTTCTACTGTTCCAATGACCTGTGTTGTCCGGACAGCTAGAATGCCTAGAACCACACTTCGATATGAGTGAGGAGACATAAAATAATGAAATACAAGAAAAACAAAGGAAAAATAATAGCAAAGAAGTGTAACCAAGTTAAGCGAGCCGAGAACCCTAGCGATGGGTGACCGCACCGGGAAGTCACGGCGTGGACCGTTGACTAGCCCTGGACTGCGGGGAACCCTGGAAAATAATTTTAGGACTTAAATAGACCCCTATTGAGGTATAAATACCATAATAAATATTAAATAAAAATTAAATAATTAGTACAAAGAAAAATGAGAAATTGAAAAATAGACAAAACCCGGTGTTACCAAAAAATCGGGAATGCAACCCGAAAGGGGCATTGTGGTCATTTAACACCCCGAGTTGTCTTTTGACCTAAATATCCATTAAAAATAAATAATATTACATCTGAAAAATATAATGAAAAATTAATTTAGTGGTACCTAATGTAAATAGCAAAAATGGGGTTCAAATTAGGTAATTAACACTTTTAACTTATTAAATCATTAAATATTGATGAGCGGAGCACTTTGGGGATTAAATTAACCTTATGTGGGTAGGTGTAAACCTACTAACACCTTCATCTTCTTCATTCAAACACCATGGCCAAAATGAAAAGCTTGAGAGTCTTCCATGGCCGAAATTGATAAAGCTTCCTAATCTCCTCCATTCTCACCTCTAACCACAAAAGTTTCTTCACTAATCTTGATCCTCACCTCACAAGGAAAAAGTAGATACTAAATTTAAGGGATTTGGCGTAGATTTAACAAGCCTCATCAAGAGGTAAGTTGGTGTTTTTTATTATTGTTTAATTAAAGTTTGTAAGGATGTTATGGGTGTTTGAATTATGGAGAGATTTTTGAGGTTTGATGTTTAAAGGGGGAAGTGCACTTCTGGCAGCCATGGAAACACCTTGAAGACATTTTATTTTTGCTTGTAAATGGTGGATTAAAGGATTGATTAAATGTTTATGTGTGTAAGAAATTATTTGGGTGATGTATGCTTGGTATATGTGAATGTGTATTGAAATTTGAATGCTTGGAAATTATGGGAATGTAATGCATGAATGGGCAGCCTGGTTGGGTGAACCATAAGGATGTTATTTCATGTTTGGATTATGGAATATTAATGTTGAATTGTGATAGTGGTTATGGCAGTTTGAGTGTATGTATGATGGTGTGAGGTTGGACATGTAAAAGTGTTATGGTTAGGTGATTGAATTGTTATAAATTGGGTTTGAAAAATTCTGTACTAAATGGTGCACATTGAATGTAATTGTAAGCTGCCAAAATGACCTATGATATGTTGTGAATTATGTTTAGGTTATGGTACAACCAGAATTAGCTTGAATGTTGAGTTTGGTAAGTGTTAAAAGTGATCCTTAATGTGTATGAAGGGAATGCAATAAGGCAGTTTGTGTTTTGGGCCTAGAACTTTAAGTGTGTGGCTCCAATTGGTATGAGATCAATTGGAGGTGAAACTAGGAACAAAATGTGCCAACTAGCCGAACCAAAATTGACCTAAAATGACCTAAGTGACCAATTTTGTTGCATTTTGACCAGCAATAGTAAAATGACCATAACTTGGTCTACATAACTCATAATGACCTGAAATTTTGCCCTGCGAGCAATAAGACATAGATCTACAAGTTTTTAGTTTTGATCAAAATCAAAAAATCGAGGGAACTAGGTCGTCCAGCTAGGTCAAACTAGTATCTCGGAATCAAGCAAATTGCAAGAAAATGCAATATACAAGGAAATGAATTTGGTAACATGTACCAATCCTAAAAGACTATTGAATGTGACAAATTAGTAACATTAAAACCTAATTTACCTAGAATGCATTTAGGGTCAACATATTAGGTTGACTAAGAAAATAATAGAATTCAGTGAATTAATTATCGAGCATTATCGTTAGAGACATTTTAAATGAGTACTGAAACACTTCAAATTGTGTTTATCAGTTAGCAAAGACTCAGGAAAAGGGAAGGAAATATTGAGTCAAGACCAGGAGACAGTTATCAGAGGTTTGTGCACAACAGCTAATTCTTTTGAATTTTTCAATTGAAATGAATTATGACTATTTGTACATTATTGTTTTAAATTGTGGAAATGTGTTTGAATGAATATTTATTGCTTGAAAAGCATTGTAAATGGTTTGAAACTGTGAAAAATTGTTTGAATGATATTGACGGATATTGATTGATTGAAAAGAATTGGAAATGATTTGAAACCACAGCTATCATGTATATTGATTGTATTCCTCACTAGCTTGTCTAGTGGGATGAATTGAATTCCCTCTCTCGCTGAAGTGTTGAGGTGTGTACCTGTTGAGGACGAATAGAATGAGTACTCATATTTTTGCTAGCTAGCTATGTTATTCCTCATTAGCCATCGGCTTCTGGGACGAATTGAATACCTCATTAGCCATCGGCTTTTGGGACGAATTGAACTTTGGAACATGATTAAGCTGTGTGTGATTTATTGATATATATTGTAAGATTGTGAAATGGAGTTTAAATTCTTATTGACATTCACTGTCTTTTGAATTTAACTATGTTTTAATTTCTGAGATTTATTATGATATTGTAAAATAGAGTTTAAATTCCTTATGACATTTATTGTCTTGAATCTAACTATGGTTTTACGTATCCACTATTTATATGATTTATGAATTGTGATTTAAAGTTGTATTTGGTTAATGTTGTGCACCACTGAGACAATGTCTCAAATGATAGCTTTCATTCTTTGTCGCAGTAGACAGACGGACAGGGCAGCAGACTAAGCTGCTAGAGCATTCAATGAGAGAGCATCGGGTATATTGAGTATACTCCATTTTGCATTTTGTACTGTAATGTATATTTATTGTATGTATATTTTGTTCTTAGTTTTGAGCAGTTGTAAAATAAAATTGTACCTTGAAGTTGTAAAATAAATTATGAGTTATTTTGACTTTTAAAATTTGTACTGTATCTCTTTAATCTCAGTCTTTGAAAAATTATTGTGGAATTGAGTTGAGGAAAATATTGTGTTGTTTAACTGTTGGAGTTGAGATTGAGAAATATATTGAAGTGGTTTTTTTACAGGTTTCCTGAAGAACTGTTTTATCCAAAATACAGATGGCACTCTGCCAAAATTTTTATAGAAATTCCTAATAATTCAAATGTGTTAGTTCTATCACTTCAGTTCAAAAGGTTTTTAACACCTGTAAATAGTGCTCACCACTGTAAAAAAAAAAAAAGAAGTAAGAAAAGTTTTCAAATCCCTTGTAGTGTATTTAATGGGTTATCAGTAGGCGAAGTTGGTAATTCATTAGGTATACTACGGGATCATGTTATGCCTTATAGAGGGGTAGGGTGTGACACTTAGTCACATAGTCAGCTATATCCCTCTTTATACGAGGCCACCAATAATGAGGCTTCAAATCATTATACATTTTCGTGCTTCCCGGGTGCATAGCATAAGCACTAGTGTGTGCTTCTTTCAGAATACTAGTCTTCAATTCCCCATCATCTGGTACACACACTCTTCCTCTATAGTACAGACACCCATCTACTTTGACCTCATATTCATTTTCCGTTCCCTTTGAAATTTTACCCACAATGGCCATTAATTTTTCATCTGCCCTCTGCCCATTTTGCATCTGTTGTAGCAGGGTTGGCCTCATTTGTAAAATAGCTCCATCTTGAGCTAAGGATAGACAAGCATTTAGTGATTTTAAAGCTGTGATGGACTTCCTACTTAAAGCATCAGCAACTACATTTGCCTTCCTAGGATGATAATCTATTACACAATCATAGTCCTTTAGGAACTCAATCCATCGCCTCTGTCTAAGATTGAGCTCCTTCTGGGTTGGCAAATATTTTAAACTCTTGTGGTCTGTATATATGTAACATTTTTCACCATATAAATAATGCCTCCATATCTTCAGTGCGAAGATAATTGCTGCTAACTCCAGATCATGAGTAGGGTAGTTTTGTTCATGTGGCCTTAACTGCCTGGAAGCATAGGCGACCACTTTCCCCTCTTGCATCAATACACACCCTAGCCCATTATGCGAGGCATCACTGTAGACCACAAAGTCTTTTCCCGACCCTGGCTGTGTTAACACTGGTGCTTCTGTCAACATAGCCTTTATCCTCTCAAAACTGGCTTGGCACTTGTTGTTCTAGCCAAATTTCAAATTCTTGTGCAACAACTTGGTCATTGGAGCAACTATAAGAGAGAACTCCTTCACAAATCTTCTGTAATACCCAACTAGTCCCAAGAAACTTTTGACCTCAGTTGTATTTCTGGGAGGCTTCCATTCCATCACTGCTTCTATCTTTTTGGGATCCACTCTAATCCCCTCACTTGATACTATGTGTCCAAGAAAGGAGATTTCACTCATCCAGAAGTCACACTTGGACAGCTTAGCATACAGCTTCTTTTCTCTCAGGGTTTGCAGAACAATCCTCAAATGTTCATCATGTTCCTCCCTGGTCTTGGAATACACCAGAATATCATCAATAAAGACCACTGTAAACCGATCTAAATATGGATGGAAGATACGGCTCATAAGGTCCATAAATGCTGCCGGTGCATTTGTTAACCCAAACGGCATCACTAGAAATTCATAATGCCCATACCGGGTTCTGAATGCAGTTTTTAACACATCTGTATCCTTTACCCTCAACTGATGATACCCTGATCTGAGATCAATTTTTGAAAATACACCGGCTTCCTTCAACTGATCAAACAGATCATCAATTCTGGGCAATAGATATTTATTCTTCACAGTTACCTTGTTCAACTGCCGGTAATCAATACACAATCTCAAAGTTCCATCCTTCTTCTTCACAAACAACACCGGAGCTCCCCATGGTGAGACACTGGGGCGTATGAACCCCTTATCTAGTAACTCCTGCAACTGAGTTTTCAACTCCTTCAATTCAGTGGGTGCCATCCTATAAGGAGCAATTGAAATTGGTCTTTGTGCAGCATTACCTCAATAGCAAACTCGACTTCCCTTTCTGGTGGTAAACCAGGCAACTCTTCAGGAAATACATATGGGAAGTCTCTTACTGTGGGTATATCACACAAGTTTGGCTTAGCTTGCCTAGTATCAACCACATGTGCTAGGTAAGCTTCATAGCCTTTTCTCATCAATCTTTTGCAATCGTGGTCGAGATAACATTGACAGAAATCATCCTTTCACCCACAACAGTAATCTCATTACCCTCAGAAGTTTTCAGAGAAATCCTCTTCAGTTTGCAATCAACTATTACCTGATGACGTGATAACCAGTCCATTCCTAAAATCACATCAAACTCGTGGAAGGGCAATTCAATTTGGTCTGCCGAGAATTCATACCCCTGAATCCTCAACGGACAACCTTTATATACCTTATTCACTACCACACTGTGGCCTAGTGGATTTGTGACCAGAATATCTTGATCACTCTCCTCTACTGGAACTCCCCTCTCTATGGGTAGTTTGATGCAAATGTAGGAATGAGTGGATCCTGGATCCACTAATGCATGCACAGAAGTGTTGTAGAGGGAAAATGTACCCCTGATGACATCCGGGGCATCTTGCTCCTCCTGAGCTCTGATGGCATAGGCCCTGGCTGGTATTCTAGTCTCTGGCCTCTCAGCTGACTCGGATGCAAGCCTCAGTGATGGACCAGCTGCCTCATATTTACCGGGCTTCCTACCCCTTTGTGGTGTAGGAGCAGGTCTGTCAGCTTGTGTTGGAGCAACTGTAGTAGTCCTCTTCGGACAATTCTTGATCTGATGTTCTGTAGATCCACACCGTAAGCATGCACCGGTCACTCACCAACAATCCCCCTTATGCCACTTCTGACAGTACTGATAGGCAGAAGATGCTGGGGTTGGTCCCCTAAACACCGTCCCTGGAGAGCTGCCCACTTATGGTGTGGACTGGCCTCTCTTAGGTGTGAACTGTGGTCTGGGCCCCTGAGACTAACCCTGACCCTATGGTGGTCTTGAACTCTAAGCAGGAGGACCTTACTCTTTTTACTGGGAGCAGAAAATGTACTGGACTGACCCAGACCCCTCTTCTGCTGTCTTTCCCTTCTATTTTGTTCATTTATTCGGACCCTTTCTACTTTTGATGCAGCATCTACTAATTTAGCAAAATCTGTAATTTTCAATGCTGTGATAATGACTTTGATATTGTCATTGAGTCCTTCTTCAAACCTTCGGCGCCTCCCTGACTCTGTAGGGACTATCTCCCTCCCATATCGGCTCAGTCTAACAAACTCACGCTCATATTCCACCACTGACAATTGCCTCTGTCTCAAACTAATAAATTCTCTTCTTCACTCTTCTAAATACACTTTGCTAACATATTTCTTCCTGAACTCTGTAAGGAAGAATTCCCAGATGATCTGTTCTGGTTGCACCTCACTGGTTACTATGTCCCACCACTGATATGCATCATCCTGAAGTAGGGACACAGCACCCACTAGGTTCTGCTCGGGGGTACAGTTTAGCAGTTTCAGCACTCTAATGGTTCTATCCAACCAGTTTTCTACTGTCATGGGATCATCCTCCCTCTTCCCAAAAAAGTCTACAGCCCCATGCTTTCGCAGTTTCTCCAAATGGGACTTCTATGGTGCTGGTGGAGGTTGTGGCTGTGGTTGTGGTGGTGGAATTGCCCCCATTATTTGCCGGTAGAATTCAGTCATTTGCTGAAATAAAGCAAACTGAGGTTGGGTAGGTGCTTCAGCTGCTAGTAGAACAAATTCTCCCCTGCCCCCAGATTCAGCCCTTGGTGGAGCACGACTCTCCACCTCTTCATCAACTGCTCTTTGTGAAGCAGGATCCATATCCTATTTAAAATAAGAAAATAAATAGATCTGCATCAATGTCACCTCAACATTTACAAATGCAATGCAATGGTATGCACTCTATCTAGGCCCAGAAACGCCTAAATCGATGCTCTGATACCACTAAATGTGACAACCCTTACCCGTCTACAGTCTAGCCAAGCAGGATATGCCACTCAGTGTGCCGGAGCACCAATTCATGTTTTAATTACAATTTATCCCTTTTAATTCATTTATTTACAATTTTTGATAAATCTAAATTTTTTCGAAATTTTTATAGAAAATTCGGCAGAGTACCGGCTATAAATTGGAAAAACAATTCTTCTAAACCTGTTTAAAAATACTTCCAATATAATTTCGAAATCCAAACTCCATTATACACATTTCAAATCAATCTCAAAATCTCAATCTCAAATCACAACATTATTTTCAAAATTTTTTTCTTTTCACTTCACATCATCACTGAAAGCACATTCATATTTCTCAACATTTCATTTATCAACATACATAATACAAAAAATTTCAATAACATGAAATTTCATATATTTACATTGTTATATAATTTCAAGAGTTTATAGTTACAATCCCAAAACTAATACCAAATACAAAATGCAAAATGCTACCCCAAAGTCCTAATGTCCTACCATGTGCACTACAGATGTGAGGTGACTCTGGACTCCGGATGCAAATATGAAGGCTCACCTGGTCTGACGTCTGCTGGGCTCCCTAGCTAGGTCTCCAGTGCCTGCGCGTGGCCAAAGGGACGAGCTAAGCAATTCTGCTTAGTCGTAACAATATAAAATAAAATAAAATAAAATAAAGATAAGTGAGCAGAATATATGTTTACATTTTTGGGCAGACTTGATTTCTGATATTATTTACAGTATTATTCGATTTAAATTTGGTAATATTTATTAACATTGCCTAAGTAACCCATACTAGTCGACTGGACTGGATAAACGGGTAAACTGGCACTGGGTACTAAGTACCTCAGACCATCACACCATCGGTCACATTGTGTCTCCGGTGCAAATGTAATGACTAATAAGCTGTAATAATCATCAGGGATAAAACCCGAGTGTAACAACTCAAATAACATAGCCAAAGGCTATTATGTCACAGAATGGCATGAAAAGCCATGAAACAAAGAATGCAGTACTGCTAACAAAACCCTATTGGCATGCCAACCTATCCAAACCAATCTTGCTAGGTATACTAGGGCATTTTACACTTTTAAGTTTCACAATTTTTGAAATTTAAGTTTTAGTGTTACTATTCCATTCATTAGTCAACAAGAATGTTGACTTTTGCATAGGAAATAGGTACATTGGTTCTAATACTCCCAACATACCACATTTTTCATTTTAAATTTGTTGGTATTGATTGCCAATACCCTTTCTAAACTTAATGTTAATTGGATAGAATTTTCAGTTTTCATGCTTTGTATTTACTATTCCATTAGTTATTTTTGCAGTGAAAATTTGGCAAAATAATCAACATGAAAGTTGTTCCTTATTTTGTCTAGTTGCATTTCCTTTTTTGAATCACTCAATTTGGAGTTTTGTAGCTCTAGTTATGGCCCAAAAACCATAACTGGCCGGATTAAAATTTTGTCCAGAATTTCTGGACTGACCAAATCTACAATACTTGGAACAGTGACTGCAACTCACTTTTTGAATATGTTCTGGTCATAATTTGGGTTAGGTTTCTTCATGAAAGTTGTAGATCTATATATCAGCTTATCGCTGGTAAAATTTTAGGTCAATTGGACCTTTTTACACTGATTTATGGCCAAATGACTAAATACTGTTCATTTGGTCATTTTGCCCAGGCAGAATGCAAGTCACCCGGATTAGGGCAAACTTTTGGTCAACTTGGTTTGGTTTTCTAGGCATGGTTTCTTCACCAAAGTTGTGCCATTATGTGTTTAGTTTCATGTTCAATTGGCCTTACACCAATTGAACCTCTACAATTCCAGTTATTGCTACCCAAACCTGCTGGACTCATGTCCAGTCCTGCAGGTCACCAAGGGTAGCCACACCAAACTCCAATCCCACTACACAATTCACTTCATTTTTTATTTAAACAGAACCAAATGGTCACTAATTGACCATTAAAACCTACTTTCATCATCACATGATCAAAGTCTCAATTTCCATCCCAAAACCCTAACTCAAACATCACATACCATGCAATATCATTGCATTTCAACATTCCACTTAAGAGATGCAATCTAAAGGCAGCCATACTAGCATGTTAGCTCCATAAAACTCATCAAAGTCATACCCCAACCAAGGCTGCCAAAATTGAGGGTTAGCATACCAATGGTGTTTCATCAATTTTCTTTGTCATTTGCACTCATTTATAGTCCATAAACATGAATTTGAAGTAAAAACCAAGGTTAGGTCACAAACCTCTAATGGAGTGAAGTCTCCCACTTGCTAGGGTTCTTGTTTTCTTTTTCTTTTTGCTCCCAAAAGACTCTCCAAGATGCAAGAACACTTTTTTATGTTGGGAGTATAGGATTTTGTGGGGTAGAAGCCAGTGAAATCAAGCTTTCAAAAGCTTGAAAATAGGTGGCTATGGAGGGAAGGTCACAACAAGGAAGAAGAAGAGAAAGAGAATTCTGATTTTTTTTTTTCATTTTTCAGCCCAATTTGTTTCTTTTAAGTAAGCTTATGCCATGTGTCCACATTGGGTTGGTTGGGAGAATCTTAATGACATCATTATGATGTCATAAGTCCATTTTCTTTCATTTTCTCATCTTTTATTGTCTATTTAATTGCAATTAAATTTTTAACAACAATTATTCATATTTTATGTTATATAAATTATTTATTTAACTGGACAAGTTGGCCAAAAATCATCTCTAAAGACGAAATGACCAAAATGCCCTCCGTTTGACTTAACAAACCAAAATTGTCTGTACCGATTGAAAAATTTTTCTAAGCATTTCTTGGCATTCTACTGCCATAAGAACCTCAATAATCCTTCTCTAGAGTCCCAATAATTATTTTATAATTTTTTCCTTGGGTCTAGGGTTCCTAGTTGCAAGAACCGCAACTTCTCTGTGACACCCCTTACCCGTGTACAGTATACCATAGTAAGTAATGCCACACGGTGTACCGACACATTCTAATATACCTTAATTAATTGATACCATGCTTGTGAATATAATTTATGAAATATAATTTATTTTAGCCATTTATCAAAAGTATTATTTATTTGAGGTTCCGAAGATTTTAAAGAAAATCCGGCGGAGTACCGGCTAAAAATGGAGAAAACAGTTCTTCGGAACCTGTTAAAAACACTTCCAATATTTGTATTCCATCATCTCAAACTCCAATATCCAAAATCTCAACATTTCAATTTCAATTCTCAGTCATCCATCACATTGGATGCTCACATATATATCACAAATAAACATTTACTTTTCCATTTACAAATACAATTTTCATAATTTACATGAATATCAATATATATTACACAAGTTTAATTACATATATGAAAATCAAAATTAATTACAGAATGCCAAAATGACACCTAGTGTCCTACCAATGCACTGCAGAAGTTGAGGTGACAAGGACATCGTGCGTAATCGCAGGATGGACTCACCCAGTCTGTGGTCTACTGGGCTCACGATCGGGATCTCCAGTACCTACGCGTGGCAAAAGGAATGCGCTAAGCAATAATGCTTAGTGGTGCAATAATATAATAAAAGAAAATAGCAAGAAAATAAATGTGTATAGAATGTGTATGCTTCCTTTGTTTGGAGTTGGTATATTCATTATTTCATTAACTTTGTTTACTTTTATTCATTTGGTTGCCCCAAGTAACCTACACTAGACGACTGGACTGGATAACGGGTAAACTGGCACTGGGTACCTAGTACCTCGGGCCGTCACACCATCGGTCACATAGGCATCTCCTGGCAGTAATGCAATGCCTAACAATGTCAGAATAATATCGTGCACAAGGCCAAGTCTCAATACAAAGTCAGAATGGCTAAAAGCCATGAAATCACAGAATGGCATATCGCCATGTGCAGTACTGCTAACTGAACCCTATTGGCATGCCAAACTATCCAAACCAATCTTGTTAGGTATACTAGGGCATTTGAAACTTTTAAATTCTTCAATTTGTGAATTTCGTGTTTTGGTGTTACTATTCACCTCATTGGTCAACAAAAATGTTGACTTTTGGATAGAAAATATGTACATTGACTTTGGCACTCCCAACATACCACATTTTGTATTTAAAACTTGTTGGCATTGAGCGTTAATACCATTTCTAAGCATTAAACCAAAGGAGCAGATTTTTCAGATTTTGTACCATAACTTCACTATTCCATTAGGAGCTGTTACAGTGGAAATTTGAGGAAATGAAAAACATGAAAGTTGTTCCTTATTTTGTCTAGTTGAATTTCGTTTATTGAATCACTCCATTTGGAGTTTTGTAGCTCCAGATATGGCTCAAAAACTACAGCTGGCCGGATTGCCAATCTGCAGAATTGACCATATCTACAGTAACAGGAACAGTAACTAGAGTCACTTGGTTGGATGGGTTCTGGCCATAATTTGGGGTAGGTTCCTTCATGAAAGTTGTTTTTCTATGTCTTAACTTGTTGATGTAAAAATTTCAGGTCAATTGACCATATCTACAGTGAGTTATGGCCAAATGAACAGTTACTGTTCATTTAGTCAATTCTGCAGAATCAGTTGCAGGGTATCCGGATTGGGGCCAAGTTTTGGTCCTCTTGCTTTGGTCTTTTGGGCATGGTTTCTTCAGCAAAAATGTGCCATTATAAGCCTAGTTTCATGTCCAATTGGCTAAACACCAATTGGACTAACACAGCCAAAGTTATGGCTTTGTAATTGGACTGAAATTTTAGTCCATTTGCTGTTGTCCTAGGGCAGCTTACACCTTGACTTTGCCATACCATTTTTCAGTCCAAATTGTGGTCAACATACCTCAAATGGCCACTTATTGACCATTAGATTGTTCTTTAACAGTTTCATATGCCAAGTCAATTTTTTTCTTCTCAAAACCCTAATGTCCAATGCCATTTACCCATAACCCTCAATTAGCACCCTAACTCAATATCCATGCATATTCACACCTTAAACACCATTTCTAGCTCACCTTAAGTCCATTAAAACAATCCAAACCATTCCTCTATTAGGGCTGCCAAATTCTTTGGTGGACATACACATGAATTTGTTTCATTTATTTCACAATTTCTCATCCATTACAAGCCTCAATCATGGAATTAATGAGTTTTAACTACATACATCCACTAACCTCTTGTAGGGAGATTTTTCTCAAGCTCAAAACTTCACTTTCCTTCTTCTTCTTGGCTGCCAAAAGCTTCCCCAAGTGATATGGTCAAGGTTTAATGAAAGGGGTTAGGGAAATATGGTGGAAATGATGGAAATCTAAAGCTTGAAAAAGCTTTAATGGATGGTGGCTATGGGACTAGGGTTTCGGCTGCATGAGGAAGGAGGGGTGGCTGCTGCAATTTTTTTGGTTATTTAGTCTTCATTTAGTCTTTTTATTAGTTAGTCAATTGATGGCTTAATTGTGATTGGTCAAAATTTTCTTAATGACATCACCATGATGTCATAAATAAGCTTTTTCCTTATTTTCTTTCCTTTCCTCCACTACTCATTTTCAATTTAATTTCTAGTAATGTTTCTTCATATTTTATGTCATATTAATTATTTACTAAACTGAACAAGTCGGCCAAAAATCACCTCTGAAGGCGAAATGACCAAAATGCCCTCCGTTTGGCTTAACGGGTCAAAATTGTCTGTACCGATTGAAAAATTTTTCTAGGTATTTTCTTGGCATTCTAATGCCATGGGAACCTCAATAACCCTTCTCTGGAGTCCCAAAAATTATTTTATAATTTTTCCCCTGGGTCTAGGGCTCCTCGTTGCGAGAACCGCAACTTTCCTCTGGTTACCCATCGCTAGGGCACCGGCTCGTTTAACTTGGTTGTATTTTATTTCAAAAATTTTTACTAAATTTTTCTTATTAATATTTGAATTAATTATGATTCCCGACTTTAGTTTAAATATTTTTCCGGACGTTCTAGCTGTCCGGACCGACACCGGTCACCGACACAGTAGAATGTACGGAGTTGGTACAGGGAGGGTGTTACAACTCTTCCCCTCTAATTTAAATTTCATCCTCGAAATTTACCTGATGCAAACAGTTGAGGGAACTGTTGCCTCATCGTCTCTTCACTTTCCCAAGTTGCCTCCTCGGTGTTGTGGTGCCTCCAAAGCACTTTCACCAATGGAATTTGCTTGTTTCTCAACTCTTTCACTTCCCGAGCCAAGATCCGTAGAGGTTCTTCTTCGTATGTCAAATCCGGTTGTATTTCAATTTCTTCTCTGGAGATGACATGTGAAGGATCTGAGCGGTATCTTCTGAGCATAGACACGTGGAACACATTGTGGATTTTGTCCAGCTCTGGTGGTAAAGCTAGCCTATAGGCCACTGGACCCACACGTTCAATGACTTCATATGGGCCAATGAACCTAGGGCTCAACTTACCTTTTCTTCCAAACCTCAACACTTTCTTCCATGGTGACACCTTGAGGAACACTTTGTCGCCAACCACATATTCTATTTCTTTTCTCTTCAGGTCGGCATAAGATTTACATGCATGCGAGGCAACCTTTAAGTTGGCTTTGATTGATTTTACCTTCTCCTCAGCCTGTTTCACCAGGTCTGGTCCTACCAGCTTGTCTTCACCCAATTCAGTCCAGCACACTGGAGTTCTACATTTTCTCCCATACAGTGCTTCATATGGGGCCATTTGAATGCTAGCTTGGTGGCTATTGTTGTATGCAAACTCTGCCAGTGGGAGGTATCTATCCCAACTTCCCTCAAACTCAATGACACAACTCCTCAGCATATCCTCAAGGACCTAACATATATTTCATGTTATTGTTATCATTTCTATTCAATATTTGTATCAATTTCATTGGTTTCAATTGTTTACCTGGATTACTCTTTCTGATTGCCCATCCGTCTGAGGATGGAAAGCTGTGCTGAAATGGAGTTGTGTACCCAAGGACTCATGCAACTTCTTCCAAAATCTTGATGTAAACCTTGGGTCTCGATCAGATATGATGGAAAGTGGAATTCCATGCAATCTAACTATCTCACTGATATACAATTCTGCTAACATCTCCAGTGAGTAGTCAGTCCTAACTGGCAGAAAGTGTGCTGACTTTGTCAATCTATCAACCATCACCCATACTGCATCATGTTTCTTCCGGGTGAGAGGAAAATCACTTACAAAATCCATGGTGACCCGATCCCATTTCCATTCAGGTATGCGTATAGGCTGTAGCAAACCTGATGGAACTTGATGTTCTGCCTTGACTTGCTGACATGTCAAGCATTTAGTCACATAGTCAGCTATGTCCCTCTTCATACTGTGCCACCAATCAAGCTTGGATCATGATACATCTTTGTACTTCCAGGTGCATAGCATATACACCGGTGTGTGCCTCTTTTAGAATATCGCCTTCAATTCCCCATCATCCGGTACACACAGTCTTCCTTTGTAATCTGCACACCCATCCGCTTTCACCTCATAATCGCTTGCTTTTCCTCCGAGATTTTGCTCATAATAGCCATTAGCTTCTCATCCGCCTTTGCCCATCTAAAATGCCAGTAGCAGTTTGGCCTCACTTGCAACTAAGCCAAAATAGCTCCATCTCGAATCAAAGTTAGACGGGCATTCAATGATCTCAAGGCTGTCATGGATTTTCTGCTCAAAGCATCAGCAACTACATTTGCCTTCCCAGGATGGTAGTCAATTACACAATCATAGTCCTTTAAGAACTCAATCCATCGCCTCCATCGCCTCTGTCTAAGGTTGAGCTCTTTCTGGGTTGGCAAGTATTTCAAACTTTTGTGGTCTGTGTAAATATAGCACTTTTCACCATACAAGTAATGCCTCCATATCTTCAGTGCGAAGATAATTGCTGCAAGCTCTAAATCATGGGTAGGGTAATTCTATTCATGTGGCCTTAGCTGCCTGGAAGCATAGGCGACCACCTTCCCCTCTTGCATCAATACACACCCTAACCCATTATGAGAGGCATCACTGTAGACCACGAAGTCCTTTCCTGACACTGGCTATGTTAACACTGGTGCCTCTGTCAACATAGCCTTTAACTTCTCAAAACTGGTCTGACACTTGTCATTCCAGTCAAATCGGACATTCTTGTGTAACAACTTGGTCATTGGAGCAACTATTAGGGAAAATCCCTTCACAAATCTCCTATAATACCCAGCTAGCCCCAAGAAACTTCTGACCTCAGTTGTGTTTCTGGGAGGCTTCCATTCCATCACTGCTTCTATTTTCTTGGGATCCACCCTAATTCCATCAGCTGACACTATGTGTCCAAGGAATGCAATCTCATTCAGCCAAAAGTCACACTTGGACAACTTAGCATACAGCTTCTTTTCTCTCAGGGTTTGTAGAACAATCCTCAAATGCTCATCATGTTCTTCCCTGGTCTTGGAATACACCAAAATATCATCAATAAAGACCACTACGAACCGATCTAGGTATGGATGGAAGATACGGTTCATAAGGTCCATAAATGCCGCTGGTGCATTTTTAGGCCAAAGGGCATTACCAGAAACTCATAATGCCCATATCGTGTCCTGAATGCAGTCTTGGGCACATCTACACCCTTCACCCTCAACTGATGATACCCTGATCTGAGATCAATCTTAGAAAATACTCCTGCTCCCTTCAGCTGATCAAACAGATCATCAATTCTAGGCAACGGATATTTGTTCTTCACAGTCACTTTATTCAACTGCCGGTAATCAATACAAAGCCTCAAGGTCCCATCCTTCTTTTTCACAACAAAGACTGAGCTCCCCATGGTGACACATCTGGGCGTATGAACCCTTATCAAGCAACTCTTGCAACTGAGTTTTCAACTCCCTCAATTCAGTGGGTGCCATCCTATAAGGAGCAATGGAAATAGGTGTCAGATCTGCAGTGTCTCAATAGCAAATTCAACTTCCCTTTCTGGTGGAAAACCAGGTAATTCTTCAGGAAATACCTCTGGGAAGTCTCTTACTGTGGGTATGTCACTCAGGTTTGGCTTAGTCCGCCTAGTATCCACCACATGTGCTAGGTAGGCTTCACAGCCTTTTCTCATCATTCTTCTTGCAACTATGGCTGAGATGACATTGGACAAGAAATCTGTCCTTTCCCCCACAACTGTGATCTCATTACCCTCAGAAGTTTTCAAAGAAATCCTCTTCAATTTGCAATCAACTATTGCCTGATGACGTGACAACCAGTCCATTCCCAAAATCACGTCAAACTCGTGGAAGGGCAACTCAATCAGGTCTGCCAAGAATTCACACCCTTGAATCCTTAACGGGCAACCCTTGTATACCTTGTTCACCACTACACTGTGACCCAATGGATTAGTTACCAGAATGTCTTGGTCACTCTCCCCTATTAGTATCCCCTTTTCTACGGGTAAGTTGATGCAAATGTAGGAATGAGTGGATCCTGGATCCACCAATGCATGCACAGGTGTAGTGTAGAGGAAGAATGTACCCCTGATGACGTCCGGGGCATCTTGCTCCTCCTGAGCTCTCAGGGCATAATTTCTGGCAGGTGGTCTGTTATCTGGCCTCTCTGCTGGCTCGGATGCAGGCCTCTATGATGGTCCCACTGCGTCAGATCTGCCAGATTTTCTACCTCTCTGTGGTGCAAGAGCAGGTCTTTCTGCTTGGGTTGGAGCAGCTATAGTAGTTCTGCGTGGACAGTTCCTCAGCGGATGCTCTGTTGACCCACACCTCAAGCAGGCACCAGTCACTCTCCAACACTCCCCCTTATGCCATTTCTGACAGTGTGGACACGCAGAAGATGCTGGGGCTGGTCCCCTGAACCCCATCCCTAGAGAGCTGCCCACTGATGGTGTAACACCCCTTACCCGACTACAGTGTAGCCGAGCAAGTTATGCCACTCAGTGTGCCGGAGCACTCTATTTTATCTTAATTCATTTTTATCATAGTTTTGAAAATAATTTGTGAAATATAATTCATTTATTGAAATTGTAATTTATTTGAGGTTCCGAAAATTTTAAAGAAAATCCGGCAGAGTACCGGCTAAAAATGGAGAAAACCGTTCTTCGGAACCTGTGAAAAACACTTCCTATATTCTTATTCATTCATCTCAACTCCATTTATCAAAATCTCAATATTTTTCAGTTCACATTCATTTCTCAATCATTCATTTCATGTGATAATCATATATATATCACAGATAAACATTCACTTTTTCATTTACAAACACAATTCTCATTATTTACATGAGCATCAAATTACATTTCATAAGTTCATTTACACATGAGAAAATAAGATCAATTACAAAATACCAAAATGACACCTAGTGTCCTACCAATGCACTGTAGCCTGTGAGGTGACACGGACACTATGCAGAACTGCAGGATGGACTTACCCAATCTGTGGTCTACTGGCTCTCGATCAAGATCTTCGCACTCACGCGTTGCAAAAGCGACGCGCTAAGCATAAAGCTTAGTGGTGCAAATAATAAAATAGAAAGAAATAATATGCAAATAAAAATCATAATTTCTTAGCCATTGTGTTCATAAGAACTGAATAATTGCCAACTTAATGTTTAGTCGAGGGCTAATTACGTTTTATGATATTAACTTCTTCATGCATTTTGTTTATTTATTTTCTTCATGATCTTGAGTTTCTTTGTATTCTATCGTAATCATTTCTGATATTTAATTTTTGTATTTTCTTTAACAATCAGTTCAATTACAGTTATACTTTTCCATGACCAAGTAACATATCTTTGGATGATCGGATGGATAAACGGTAAACTAGCATCGGGTACTGTGTACCTCGTCACACCATCGGTCACAATGTGTCTCCCGGTGTAAATGTAATGGCTAATAAGCCATATAAGCAATAAGGCATAAAGCCAAGTAAAACATCATAATCGTGATAGCCATAGGCTATCACATCACGTAATGGCAATGAAGCCATACATCATACGCGATCGCTATCAGAACCCTATTGGCATGCCAACCTATCCAAACCAATCACATTAGGCCTACTAGGGCATTTGATACTTCTGAATTCTTCAATTTTTAAATTTCAAGTTTTTATGTCACTATTCACTTCAATAGTCAACAAAAAGTTGACTTTTGCATAGATCATAGGTGCATTGGTTTTAACACTCCCAATGTATCACATTTTGCATTTAAAACTTGTTGGTTTTGGTCACTTTCTCAAAGCTTAGGTCATTTTGGCAAAATTGCCAATTTTCGGTTTTGGTGCTCTGAAGTTGCACTGTTCTATTAGTTGATTTACTGTTGGAATTTGATAAAACTTCCTTCATAGAAAATGTTCCTTATTTTGTCTAGTTGAATTTCGTTTTTTGAATCACTCCATTTGGAGTTTTGTAGCTCAAGTTATGGCCAAAATAAGTTTATCGCTCACGCAATCGCTTATGCTTTGCACTTTTGGGTTTTGGCATATTTTGGTCCAAATTTGGTCAGTAATTTGACCAAGTTAAGTTCATAATTTGGTCTAACTTTCTTCATATGAAATGTTCTACTATGCCTTAGGTTTCCATCGGTTCAAGAATCGCCTAAATCTGAGTTTTCTAGAGAGAGTTATAGCCATCCAAACATTACTGCTCAAATCAAAATCTGCAGAGTTGCAGGTTTGAACAGTGACTGTGACTGCCATTTGGGTTAGGTTCTGGTCATAATTTGGGGTAGGTTTCTTCATTAAAGTTGTTTTTCTATGTCTTAACTTGTTTCTGTAAAAATTTCAGGTCAATTGACCAAATCTACAGTGAGTTATGGCCAAATGAACAGTTACTGTTCATTTGGTCATTCTGCAGGGGCTGTTTGCAGGGTATCCAGATTGGGGCCAAGTTTTGGTCCTCTTCCTTTGGTCTTTTGGACATGGTTTCTTCAGAAAAAATGTGCCATTATAAGTCTAGTTTCATGTCCAATTGGCCAAACACCAATTGGACCTACACAGCCAAAGTTATGGCTGTCTAAGTAGGCTGGACTCACAGCCTCCCTGCTGCTGTCACTAGGCAGCCTACCACTTTGGTTTGTAACACTCTAGTACACTTCAATTTATGATTAACTTACCTCAAATGGTCACTAATTGACCATTAGAATGTTCTTTAACAATTTCATAAGCCAAATCAAAATTTCACTCCTCAAAACCCTAATTCCCACTATAAATGTTCACAACATACCTTAATTAATCACTTTCATTCCTTACATATACATATATACCTTAAAACATACTCTCTAGTTCACTCTAAGTCCATCAAAACAATCTAATGCATTCCTTCCTTAGGGCTGCCAAAAATTCATGGTATACATACACATGAATTTAGTCCATTTAATTTACCATTTCATATCAATTTCAAGTTCCTAACATGAAATAAAAGGAATACTTGCATAAATAAGCACTAACCTCACTTGTGACCTAACTTGGACTTGCCCAACTTCAAAATTTCCTCAAATTTCTGCTGCCTTATGCTTCCTCAAGGTTTAGGGATAATTTTTTGTGAAGAAAGTTTAGGGTTTTCGGGTGGAGAGCTTAGGGAAAATCAAGCTTTGAACAAGAGCTTTCATGGAGTTTTTTTATTCTCTCTCTCTCTCTCAACGTTTCTGCAGCCCAAAGATGAAGATGGCTGTCCACTTTTTCTAATTTTTATCTCCTTTTATTCATGTTTAAGTAGTTTATAATGATGTGTCAAAATTTGGTTGGGTGAAAATATTTTAATTGCATCATGCTCATGTCATAAATATGACTTTTATTTCATTTTCTTTTCTTTTCTTTTCTACTCATTTTCAATTTAATTTTTAACAATATTTATTCATATTTTAGATCATAATAATTATTTACTCAACTGGACAAGTCGGCCAAAAATCGCCTCTGAAGGCGAAATGACTAAAATGCCCTCCATTTAGCTTAACGGGTCAAAATTGTCTGTACCGATTGAAAATTTTTTCTAGGTATTTTCTTGGCATTCTAATGCCATGGGAACCTCAATAACCCTTCTCTGGAGTCCCAAAAATTATTTTATAATTTTTCCCCCGAGTCTAGGGCTCCTCGTTGCGAGAACCGCAACTTCCCTCTGGTTACCCATCGCTAGGGCACCGGCTCGTTTAACTTGGTTGTATTTTATTTCAAAAATTTTTACTAAATTTTTCTTATTAATATTTGAGTTAATTATGATTCCTGACTTTAGTTTAAATATTTTTCCGGACGTTCTAGCTGTCCGGACCGACACCGGTCACCGGAACAGTAGAATGTACAGAGTTGCTACGGGGAGGGTGTTACAACTCTTCCCCTCTAATTTAAATTTCGTCCTCGAAATTTACCTGACTTAAGTAATCGAGGAGTTGCTACCTCCTTATTTCTTCACTTCCTTGTATCGCCTCATCAGTGTCTGGGTTTGGCTCTTCCTGAGCTTCCATAGCATATACTTGTGGTGCCACCTTGACTTCAGGCTTTTCAACTGTCTCAGAAACAATCTTCTGTGTAATGTCAGTCGTTTCTGCTCTACCCGATCTTTTACCCCTTTGAACTATAGGGGAAGGTCTATCAACTTGTACCGGAGCTATTGAACCACTCCTTTGAGGGCAATCTCTTATGAAATGATCCGTAGCCCCACATTTGAAACACTCTCCAGTTAACAGTCGACACTCCCCTCTGTGTCTTCTACCACAATGCATACATTCAGGCTTTGGGGTTGATCCCCTTGTTATTGTGCCCCGGGAACTAGCTATAGATATTCCAATCTGGCCTCTGTGGCCCTGTGTCTGATCTTGTGAACTAGAACCCTTAAACTTCTTACTATCAGTTGGTATACTTGACTGTCCTGGGCCCCTTTTCTGTCTCTCCTTCCGGTCCGCTTCACTGATTCTTACCTTTTCAACCTTTATTGCAGCTTCCACTAGCTTGGTAAATTCTGTGATTACCAAGGCAGTGAGCTGGATCTTGATGTTGTCATTTAGTCCCTCTTCAAATCTCTTGCACCTTTCGGCTTCATTAGGGACTATCTCCCTTCCATAGCGGCTCAATCTTACGAATTTCTTCTCATATTCGCCACCGACAACCGTCTCGCCTCAGTTAATAAACTCTCTTCTTCTCTCTTCTAGGTATACATTACCCACATATTTCTTCTTAAATTCGAAAGAAAGAAGTCCCAAGTTACGACTTTCCGCTGCACTTCATCGACACGTTGTCCCACCATTCGTAGGCATCGTCTTGTAACAAGGATACAAAGACTTCTAAGTTCTCGCCTGGGTGCAGTGGAGTTGTTTTAAGACTCGCCTGCCTGCTCAACCAATTTTCTACGCAACAGAGTCATCTTCTCTCTTGCCATAGAAATCCACTGCTCCAAACTTTCTTAGCCTTTCCAGATGTGATTTCTGCTGTGGAGCTGGTGGTGGTGGTGGTGCTGGCATTACCCCGGCCATTTGTCTAAAGAAATCGGCCATTTGTCAAACAAGGCTCGTGGAGGCCGAGCAGTGCTCGCTTGAGTGGCGAGCGCATTCTCTCATGCCCCAGCCTCACCGCTTCTTTGGTGGAGCATGACTCTCCACTTCCTCCTCGATTGCTCTCTGAGATGAAGGGTCCATATCCTATTCAAAATAAGAAAGATAAACAGATCTGCATTAGTGTCACCTCGACTCTTACAAATGCAATGCATGGTATGGACTCAATCTAGGCCCAGAAACGCCTAAACCGTGCTCTGATACCACTAAATGTAACACCCCTTACCCGACTATAGTGTAGCCGAGCAAGTTATGCCACTCAGTGTGCTGGAGCACTCTATTTTATCTTAATTCATTTTTATCATAGTTTTGAAAATAATTTGTGAAATATAATTCATTTATTGAAATTGTAATTTATTTGAGGTTCCGAAAATTTTAAAGAAAATCCGGCAGAGTACCGGCTAAAAA
Organism: Hevea brasiliensis; assembly: GCF_030052815.1. Classification (NCBI taxonomy): domain Eukaryota; kingdom Viridiplantae; phylum Streptophyta; class Magnoliopsida; order Malpighiales; family Euphorbiaceae; genus Hevea; species Hevea brasiliensis. The sequence continues at coordinate 70,317,684 of NC_079498.1, read as the reverse complement.
TGGAGAAAACCGTTCTTCGGAACCTGTGAAAAACATTTCCTATATTCTTATTCATTCATCTCAACTCCATTTATCAAAATCTCAATATTTTTCAGTTCACATTCATTTCTCAATCATTCATTTCATGTGATAATCATATATATATCACAGATAAACATTCACTTTTTCATTTACAAACACAATTCTCATTATTTACATGAGCATCAAATTACATTTCATAAGTTCATTTACACATGAGAAAATAAGATCAATTACAAAATACCAAAATGACACCTAGTGTCCTACCAATGCACTGTAGCCTGTGAGGTGACACGGACACTATGCAGAATTGCAGGATAGACTTACCCAATCTGTGGTCTACTGGCTCTCGATCAGTATCTTCAGTACCTACGTGTTGCAAAAGCGACGCGCTAAGCATAAAGCTTAGTGGTGCAAATAATAAAATAGAAAGAAATAATATGCAAATAAAAATCATAATTTCTTAGCCATTGTGTTCATAAGAACTGAATAATTGCCAACTTAATGTTTAGTCGAGGGCTAATTACGTTTTATGATATTAACTTCTTCATGCATTTTGTTTATTTATTTTCTTCATGATCTTGAGTTTCTTTGTATTCTATCGTAATCATTTCTTATATTTAATTTTCGTATTTTCTTTAACAATCAGTTCAATTATAGTTATACTTTTCCATGCCCAAGTAACCTATACTGGACGACTGGACTGGATAAACGGGTAAACTAGCACTGGGTACCAGGTACCTCGAGCCGTCACACCATCGGTCACAATGTGTCTCCCGGTGTCCAAATAGAATGGCTAATAAGCCATATAAGAAATAAGGCATAAAGCCAAGTAAAACATCATAATCAGTATAGCCATAGGCTATCACATCACAGAATGGCAATGAATCCATACATCATACGCAGTACTGCTATCAGAACCCTATTGGCATGCCAACCTATCCAAACCAATCACATTAGGCCTACTAGGGCATTTGATACTTTTGAATTCTTCAATTTTTGAATTTCAAATTTTTATGTCACTATTCACTTCAATAGTCAACAAAAAGTTGACTTTTGCATAGATCATAGGTGCATTGGTTTTAACACTCCCAATGTACCACATTTTGCATTTAAAACTTGTTGGTTTTGGTCACTTTCTCAAAGCTTAGGTCATTTTGGCAAAATTGCCAATTTTCGGTTTTGGTGCTCCGAAGTTGCACTGTTCTATTGGTCGATCTACTATTGGAACTTGATAAAACTTCCTTCATAGAAAATGTTCCTTATTTTGTCTAGTTGAATTTCTTTTTTTGAATCACTCCATTTGGAGTTTTGTAGCTCAAGTTATGGCCAAAATAAGTTTACTGTTCACGTGCACTGTTGATGCTGCACTTTTGGGTTTTGGCAGATTTTTGTCCAACTTTGGTCAGTAATTTGACCAAGTTAAGTTCATAATTTGGTCTAACTTTCTTCATATGAAATGTTCTACTATGCCTTAGGTTTCCATCGGTTCAAGAATCGCCTAAATCCGAGTTTTCTAGAGAGAGTTATAGCCATCCAAACATTACTGCTCAAATCAAAATCTGCAGAGTTGCAGGTTTGAACAGTGACTGTGACTGCAATTTGGGTTAGGTTCTGGTCATAATTTTGGGTAGGTTTCTTCATGAAAGTTGTTTTTATATGTCTTAACTTGTTGCTGTAAAAATTTCAGGTCAATTGACCAAATCTACAGTGAGTTATGGCCAAATGAACAGTTACTATTCATTTGGTCATTCTGCAGGGGCTGTTTGCAGGGTATCCGGATTGGGGCCAAGTTTTGGTCCTCTTGCTTTGGTCTTTTGGACATGGTTTCTTCAGCAAAAATGTGCCATTATAAGTCTAGTTTCATGTCCAATTGGCCAAACACCAATTGGACCTACACAGCCAAAGTTATGGCTGTCTAAGTAGGCTGGACTCACAGCCTCCCTGCTGCTGTCACTAGGCAGCCTACCACTTTGGTTTGTAACACTCTAGTACACTTCAATTTATGATTAACTTACCTCAAATGGTCACTAATTGACCATTAGAATGTTCTTTAACAATTTCATAAGCCAAATCAAAATTTCACTCCTCAAAACCCTAATTCCCACTATAAATGTTCACAACATACCTTAATTAATCACTTTCATTCCTTACATATATATATATACCTTAAAACATACTCTCTAGTTCACTCTAAGTCCATCAAAACAATCTAATTCATTCCTTCCTCAGGGCTGCCAAAAATTCATGGTATACATACACATGAATTTAGTCCATTTAATTTACCATTTCATATCAATTTCAAGTTCCTAACATGAAATAAAATGAATACTTACATAAATAAGCACTAACCTCACTTGTGACCTAACTTGGACTTGCCCAACTTCAAAATTTCCTCAAATTTCTGCTGCCTTATGCTTCCTCAAGGTTTAGGGATAATTTTTTGTGAAGGAAGTTTAGGGTTTTGGGGTGGAGAGCTTAGGGAAAATCAAGCTTTGAACAAGAGCTTTCATGGAGTTTTTTTCTTCTCTCTCTCTCTCTCTCAACGTTTCTGCAGCCCAAAGATGAAGATGGCTGTCCACTTTTTCCAATTTTTATCTCCTTTTATTCATGTTTAAGTAGTTTATAATGATGTGTCAAAATTTGGTTGGGTGAAAATATTTTAATTGCATCATACTCATGTCATAAATATGACTTTTATTTCATTTTCTTTTCTTTTCTTTTCTACTCATTTTTAATTTAATTTTTAACAATATTTATTCATATTTTAGATCATAATAATTATTTACTCAACTGGACAAGTCGGCCAAAAATCGCCTCTGAAGGCGAAATGACTAAAATGCCCTCCGTTTGGCTTAACGGGTCAAAATTGTCTGTACCGATTGAAAATTTTTTCTAGGTATTTTCTTGGCATTCTAATGCCATGGGAACCTCAATAACCCTTCTCTGGAGTCCCAAAAATTATTTTATAATTTTTCTCCCGAGTCTAGGGCTCCTCGTTGCGAGAACCGCAACTTCCCTCTGGTTACCCATCGCTAGGGCACCGGCTCGTTTAACTTGGTTGTATTTTATTTCAAAAATTTTTACTAAATTTTTCTTATTAATATTTGAGTTAATTATGATTCTTGACTTTAGTTTAAATATTTTTCCGGACGTTCTAGCTGTCCGGACCGACACCGGTCACCGGGACAGTAGAATGTACGGAGTTGCTACGGGGAGGGTGTTACAGATGGTGTGGACTGACCTCTCCTAGGGGTAAACTGTGGCCTGGGCCCCTGAGACTGACCCTGACCCTGTGGCTGAGCTGAACTCTGTGCAGGAGGACCCTTGAACTTCTTCCCAAATGCAGGAGCTGAACTAGACTGACCCGGGCCCCTCTTCTGCTGTCTATCCCTTCTGGTCTGCTCATTGATTCTTACTTTTTCCACCTTTATTGCAGCTTCCACTAACTTGGTAAATTTTGTGATTCCCAAGGCAGTGAGCTGGATCTTGATGTTGTCATTTAGTCCCTCTTCAAATCTCTTGCACCTTTCAGCTTCATTAGGGACTATCTCCCTTCCATAGCGGCTCAATCTTACAAATTCCTTCTCATATTCGCCACTGATACTGTCTCGCCTCAAAGTTAATAAACTCTCTTCTTCTCTCTTCCATGTATACAGTACCCACATATTTCTTCTTGAATTCGTAAAGGAAGAAGTCCTGTTACACTTTCCGCTGCACTTCACTGGATACAGTGTCCCACCACTCATATGCATCATCTTGCAGCAAAGAAATGGCAGCTTCCAGGTTTTGCTCTGGAATGCAGTGGAGTTTTTTTAAGGCTCTGCCTGTTCTGTTCAATCAATTCTCGACTGCAACAGAGTCATCTTCTCTCTTGCCATAGAAATCCACTGCCCCAAACTTTCTTAACCTTTCCAGGTGTGATTTCTGCTGTGGAGCTGGTGGTGGTGGTGGTGGTGCTGGCATTACCCCAGCCATTTGTCTAAAGAAGTCGGCCGTTTGCGGAAACATGGCCTGTGGAGGCTGAGCAGGCTCTGCTTGAGCTGGCGGAGCATATTCTCTCATGCCCCCAGTCTCAGCTGCTGCAGGTGGAGCATGACTCTCCACTTCCTCCTCAACGGCTCTCTGAGATGAAGGGTCCATATCCTATTCAAAATAAGAAAGATAAACAGATCTGCGTTAGTGTCACCTCGACTCTTACAAATGCAATGCATGGTATGGACTCAATCTAAGCCCAGAAACGCCTAAACCGTGCTCTGATACCACAAAATGTGACACCCCTTACCCGTGTACAGTATACCAGAGTAAGTAATGCCACACGGTGTACCGGCACATTCTAATATACCTTAATTAATTGATACCATGCTTGTGAATATAATTTATGAAATATAATTTATTTTAGCCATTTATCAAAAGTATTATTTATTTGAGGTTCCGAAGATTTTAAAGAAAATCTGGCGGAGTAGCGGCTAAAAATGGAGAAAACAGTTCTTCGGAACCTGTTAAAAACACTTCCAATATTTGTATTCCATCATCTCAAACTCCAATATCCAAAATCTCAACATTTCAATTTCAATTCTCAGTCATCCATCACATGTGATGCTCACATATATATCACAAATAAACATTTATTTTTCCATTTACAAATACAATTTTCATAATTTACATGAACATCAATATATATTACACAAGTTTAATTACATATATGAAAATCAAAATTAATTACAGAATGCCAAAATGACACCTAGTGTCCTACCAATGCACTGCAGAAGTTGAGGTGACAAGGACACTGTGCAGAACTGCAGGATGGACTCACCCAGTCTGTGGTCTACTGGGCTCACAATCGGGATCTCCAGTACCTACGCGTGGCAAAAGCAACGCACTAAGCAATAATGCTTAGTTGTGCAATAATATAATAAAAGAAAATAGCAAGAAAATAAATGTGTATAGAATGTGTATGCTTTCTTTGTTTGGAGTTGGTATATTCATTATTTCATTAACTTTGTTCACTTTTATTCATTTGGTTGCCCCAAGTAACCTACACTAGACGCATCGGATGGATAACGGTAACCGCACTGGGTACCTAGTACCTCGCCGCCACACCATCGGTCACATAGGCATCTCTGGTGTGCATGTAACTAACAACAAGTCAGAATAATATCAGGCACAAGGCCAAGTCTCAATACAAAGTCAGAAAGGCTAAAAGCCATGAAATCACAGAATGGCATATCGCCATGTGCAGTACTGCTAACTGAACCCTATTGGCATGCCAAACTATCCAAACCAATCTTGTTAGGTATACTAGGGCATTTGAAACTTTTAAATTCTTCAATTTGTGAATTTAGTATTTTGGTGTTACTATTCACCTCATTGGTCAACAAAAATGTTGACTTTTGGATAGAAAATATATACATTGACTTTGGCACTCCCAACATACCACATTTTGTATTTAAAACTTGTTGGCATTGAGCGTTAATACCATTTCTAAGCATTAAACCAAAGGAGCAGATTTTTCAGATTTTGTATCATAACATCACTATTCCATTAGGAGCTGTTACAGTGGAAATTTGAGGAAATGACAAACATGAAAGTTGTTCCTTATTTTGTCTAGTTGAATTTCTTTTTTTGCATCACTCCATTTGGAGTTTTGTAGCTCCAGATATAGCTCAAAAACCACAGCTGGCCGGATTGCCAATCTGCAGAATTGACCATATCTACAGTAACAGGAACAGTAACTAGAGTCACTTGGTTGGATGGGTTCTGGCCATAATTTTGGGTAGGTTCCTTCATGAAAGTTGTTTGTATATGTCTTGCTGTAAAAATTTCAGGTCAATTGACCATATCTACAGTGAGTTATGGCCAAATGAAAAGTTACTGTTCATTTGGTCAATTCTGCAGAATCAGTTGTAGGGTATCCGGATTGGGGCCAAGTTTTGGTCCTCTTGCTTTGGTCTTTTGGGCATGGTTTCTTCAGCAAAAATGTGCCATTATAAGCCTAGTTTCATGTCCAATTGGCCAAACACCAATTGGACTAACATAGCCAAAATTATGGCTTTGTAATTGGACTGAAATTTCAGTCCATTTGTCATTCTAGGCGACTTACACCTTGACTTTGCCATACCATTTTTCAGTCCAAATTGTGGTCAACATACCTCAAATGGTCACTTATTGACCATTAGATTGTTCTTTAACAGTTTAATAAGCCAAGTCAATTTTTTTCTTCTCAAAACCCTAATGTCCAATGCCATTTACCCATAACCCTCAATTAGCACCCTAACTCAACATCCATGCATATTCACACCTTAAACACCATTTCTAGCTCACCTTAAGTCCATTAAAACAATCAAAACCATTCCTCTATTAGGGCTGCCAAATTCTTTGGTGGACATACACATGAATTTGTTTCATTTATTTCACAATTTCTCATCCATTACAAGCCTCAATCATGGAATTAATGAGTTTTAACTACATACATGCACTAACCTCTTGTAGGGAGATTTTTCTCAAGCTCAAAACTTCACTTTCCTTCTTCTTCTTGGCTGCCAAAAGCTTCCCCAAGTGATATGGTCAAGGTTTAATGAAAGGGGTTAGGGAAATATGGTGGAAATGATGGAAATCTAAAGCTTGAAAAAGCTTTAATGGAGGGTGGCTATGGGACTAGGGTTTCGGCTGCATGAGGAAGGAGGGGTGGCTGCTGCAATTTTTTTGGTTATTTAGTCTTAATTTAGTCTTTTTATTAGTTAGTCAATTGATGGCTCAATTGTGATTGGTTAAAATTTTCTTAATGACATCACCATGATGTCATAAATAAGCTTTTTCCTTATTTTCTTTCCTTTCCTCCACTACTCATTTTCAATTTAATTTCTAGTAATTTTTCTTCATATTTTATGTCATATTAATTATTTACTCAACTGAACAAGTCAGCCAAAAATCACCTCTGAAGGCGAAATGACCAAAATGCCCTCCGTTTGGCTTAACAGGTCAAAATTGTCTGTACCGATTGAAAATTTTTTCTAGGTATTTTCTTGGCATTCTAATGCCGTGGGAACCTCAATAACCCTTCTCTGGAGTCCCAAAAATTATTTTATAATTTTTCCCCCGGGTCTAGGGCTCCTTGTTGCGAGAACCGCAACTTCCCTCTGGTTACCCATCGCTAGGGCACCCGCTCGTTTAACTTGGTTGTATTTTATTTCAAAAATTTTTACTAAATTTTTCTTATTAATATTTGAGTTAATTATGATTCCTGAATTTAGTTTAAATATTTTTCCGGACGTTCTAGCTGTCCGGACCGACACCGGTCACCGTAACAGTAGAATGTACAGAGTTGGTACAGGGAGGGTGTTACATTCTCACTAGGTTACCCATTGCTAGGGCACCGACTCATTTAACTTAGTTGTATTTTATTTCTAAAATCTTTTCTAAATTTTTCTTATTAATATTTGAGTTAATTATGGTTCCTCACTTTAGTTTAAATATTTTTCCAGACGTTCTAGCTATTCGGACGTACACTGGCCACCGGAACAGTAGAATGTACGGAGTTGCTATAAGGAGGGTGTTACAACTCTTCCCCTCTAATAAAAATTTCGTCTTCAAAATTTACTAGATGCAAACAGTTGAGAGAATAGTTGCCTCATCGTCTCTTCACTTTCCCAAGTTGCCTCTTCAGTGTTGTGGTGCCTCCAAAGCACTTTCACTAATGGAATTTGTTTATTTTTCAGTTCCTTCACTTCCCGACCTAGGATCTGTATAGGTTCTTCTGTATATGTCAAGTCCGGTTGGATTTCAATCTCTTATATGGAAATGACATGTGAAGGGTCTATGGATATCTTCTCAGCATAAAAACATGGAATACATTATAGATTTTATCCAGTTCTGGTGGTAAAGCTAGCCGATAGGCCACTGGTCTCACACGTTCAATGACTTTATATGGGCCAATGAACCTAGGGCTTAACTTACCCTTATTTCCAAACCGCAGTACTTTCTTCCATGGTGAGACTTTGAGAAACACTTTATCGCCAACTGCATACTCCATCTCTTTTCTCTTCAAGTTGGCATAAGATTTCTATCTATCTGAGGCAAGCTTCAGGTTAGCTTTGATTATCTTCACTTTCTCCTCAGTTTGTTTCACCAAATTTAGTCCTACCAGCTTATCTTTGCCCAATTTAGTCCAACACATTGGAGTTCTACATTTCCTTCCATACAGTGCTTCATACGGAGCCATTTGAATACTAGCTTGGTAGCTATTATTATATGCGAATTCTGCCAGTGGGAGGTATCTATCCCAACTCCCTTCAAACTCAATGACACAACTCCTCAGCATATCCTCTAGAATCTATCACATAATTCACATTGTTACTATCATTTCAATTTAGTAATTGCGAAAATTCAATTAGTTCTTAGGTTTACTTGTATTACTCGTTCTGACTGTCCATCCGTCAGAGGATAAAAAGCTGTGTTAAAATGGAGTTGTGTGCCCAAGGCTTCTTGCAACTTTTGCCAGAATCTCAATGTAAACCTTGGGTCTTGATCAGATATGATGGAAAGTGGGATTCCATGCAGTCTAACTATCTCACTGATATACAATTCTGCAAGTTTCTCCAGTGAGTAGTCAGTCCTAACTGGCAGAAAATGTGCTGACTTCGTCAATCTATCCACTATTACCCATACTGCATCATGCTTCTTCTGGGTGAGAGGTAGACCACTAACAAAATCCATCGTGACCCGGTCCCATTTCCATTCATGTATGCTTATAGGCTGTAGCAATCCTGATGGAACTTGATGTTCTGCTTTAGCTTGCTGACATGTCAAACACTTAGTCACATAGTCAGCTATATCCCTCTTCATACCAGGCCACCAATAATGAGGCTTCAAATCATTATACATTTTTGTGCTTCCCGGGTGCATAGCATAAACACTAGTGTGTGCTTCTTTCAGAATACTAGTCTTCAATTCCCCATCATCTGGTACACACACTAAATGATATTATGTAAATATATATTATGTAAACGGAAAAGTGAAAATGCCTTTTATTAATAAAACATGTACAAGATATATACTAAATGATATGCTCTAGGGTGTACTACTAACAGAGCAAACCCTTGCTCTTTTACAAATCCCTTTACACTCAAGAGCTATTTAAAGCTTTATCACACTCAAAATTACAATAAGTGCTTACATTAACTTTGAAGGAACTCTCAGAACAATGAATTTACAACTCAAACATCAAGTTCTCAATATTAACTATGGTAGCTCAAGTTTTAGAGAGAGAGAATGAAGAAAATCTTTAGAACATAATAAATTTCCAAAAGATTGCTATTGTCTAAAACCTTTCCTGTAAAAAATGGTGCCTATTTATAGTTTTTGCAAGAAAATAGCCGTTGGGGGTACATTAAATGAAAAACTAGCTGTTCATCCACCCAAAGGTCTGTTTTATCGAGTTACAGAAACTCAGGTTCGGCTGCCGAAGTTATTTACTTCGGCTGCCAAAGGTTGAAGCGCTAAAAAACAGCTTTTGAAAAGTCACTTTCAGCTGCCAAAGTTCTCACTTTCGGCTATCGGAGTGCTCTCTAGAGAAAATGACTTTTAACGCTCAAAAACCATGATTTAAAAGAGTGAACTTCGGCTACTGAACTTTCCACTTTTAACTGCCGAAGTGCTCTCTGGATAGAAAGTGTCAAAAGGGCACTTAGGCTTCTGAAATACATAACTTTTTGATCGAAACTCAGATTTTTTATCCGTTTGAACCGTTGAAAAGCTAATTTGATAAACTTTTCAATGAAAACACTTTCAAAAACAAAATTTCATTTCTTAAATGTGAACATTTTATTTTAGTCCCCCTTGATTAAGAAAAAGTTATTAAGTAAAGACACTAAGAAATTAAGAGTTTAAAAAACTCAGAACTGTTTTATCCGACCTCGGATTTTTGATCCGTTTGAACCATTGGAAAGCTAATTCAATGTATTTTGCAACTAAAATACTTTTCAAAATTAATTTTGAATTTTTGAAAAATTTATTTAATTTTCCCTTGATAAAAAACTAGGTGAAAACTAAATTGAACAAGATAATCTTAGTACCACCTATACTTGAGCCAACATAATTAATAAAATGAGATTTACAAGATATAAAATAAATAAAAGTTACATTGTGGGTTCCCGTAAATGTTTGCTTCCTTATATTGCTCTTCTTTAACCTTGATTTGAAGTAATTTGGCAATTTTGAATATAGGACCTACAAACTCAACACAAACACTTCCAAAGTAAATTAGTAGCATACTAATTGTTTATTATCATCAAAACATGGGTTAAGACACCTAGGTATAACACTAGTGTTATCTCTACTCAAACTTGATCAAAATTAAAGGTCATAGCATTAACCTTGATAAGAACCAGCTGCTGTACCCTTCTCCTACAAATCTCCACAAAATTCTCCAAATAATCTTATTTTTCAAGTTTGAATCTTCACCTCTTCTTTCTCCCTTTTGCTTGGTTGCTATGTGTAAGGGGGGGGGGGGGGGGGCGTGATGCGAAATATCATCCATTAGAATTATATAAAATGCACCAGGTAATGCCCAGAAAAAGATGGTGGAGTCACAATGGTCTCACTTAAGTACCACCTCCTTACACAGCGTTTCCTAGACATGCCCTTCATACAATCCTAATAGAATAAAACCACTGGTAAGTACTGTCTTCCCATAACACTACCACGGTACTAAGGATTTATGTCACGAAGGCATAGATAGACAGGAGTCGCCACCCGGGTAATAACCGAGACATATTCAGTGTTTCTTCCGAGGGTCATAGATGGCAACTTACTCCTTGCAGAGTTTCCACAACCGTCATTACCATAGCCCAATGTCAAGGTTCGGGAGAGTGGGTACGTAAGGGGAAGGTGTTAGGCACCCCTTACGCCTGGTCTAACCTCGTTAATTCGAGTGCCAGTCCTCTACTAATATTTCTAGAAGTCTTGTTTATTATTCATTTAGTAAACTTTATCCTAAAAATGCAATTCTAATCCTGCACACGCAAGTAATTCACAAAAGGATTGTTGTTTACACACAATTTTCATGCACAAGTAATTCCTATCTATGGGGTTGCTAATTATTTAAATGATATTTACCAGATGACTAAAATTAATTTATTGTTGAGAATTTAATTTACAAACAAATTCAATTTCAAATAACCCTATGTTTCTATTTAACATAATTAATTAATTTTCACCAAGTTACCCTAAGGATAATTGAACTAAGTTAATTATGTACATATGTAATTTATTCTAATATCACATAAGGCCCAAACAATTACAACCTAATAAAGATTTCTAACATGCAAATTTATTTTACAATTACAAAGTATTAAATTAAATTTATTTACATGCCAATGTTAGTTTAATTTACAAACAAGATTAATTTTAATTTACAAAGTATTTATTTAAATTAATTACATGCAAAAGTCAGTTAAATTAAAAATAAAGTTAATTTTAATTTACCAAATAAAAGTTCTATTATTACTACAATTTCACGCTAATGGTTATTCGAAAAGTTTAGAGCTACTTACCTATTGATAAATGCAGTTGCCATTGGGGCAAGCTACCCTTAAAAAAGGGTCTTCTCTTCTAGTATGGCAATGATATCCCTGGCTTACTCCCGTTTAGCTCCATATAAGCTCCACGCAAATGCTCTCTTTGGTACTTACCTTAGGGCTACTTACCAATTTTGTTTGTAATAAAAAATAAAGAAACTAAAGAAAATAAAAGAAATAAAGAAAATATTAATAACAATTTACATTGGACTCTAACTCTACTCTCCTAAAGGGTTAAGACTCCTAATTAGTTACAACTACCTAATAGTCTAAGTCTTCTAACATGATCCAAACACTTTATAACAATTCTTGAATTAAAAGAACACAGAAAAATAGATCAAATATCAATTAAAACCTAAGAAAATACAAGAACATGCATAAATATACAATTTCTAAATTCTGGCAGATTAACGGTAGCAAGAAATTCGATTTTTTAAAAATAGTTATAGATGCCTAAAAATCATAAAAAAAATTATAGAAGACAGCCTACATATCATAAAAGATCATAAAATTTATAAATCAAACAAAACCCTAGCCGAATGGTCTACATAAATCGTAACTTTTCTAAGTGACAGAATCGTACTATTTTTTTGTAAAATTCATAACTCATTAACCACAATAGATATGCATGCAAAGCCAATTGAAAAAGATTCATAAGATTCTGAAGTTAATTTTAGACACTAGATTTGCACAAAAGTATTAAGGAACAAGGGTGATATGAGCTCCACAAGTCGGATATCCTACAAATCAGATTTTACAGGAACCCTAACTTCAAACAGCCACAACTTACAAAATATTAAAGCTTTTTTAGTGATTCTTGAGCCTAAAATTAATGGAATTTCGTGTAGAATATGAATATAATTTTTACAATTTTTTTACAGATTCAGAAAATAAAGAAAAAGAATAAGAATATGAAAGACAGAAACTAAACATGTGCAAAGTTGTGTATCCCCTCAAATTAAACATGATTACATGATCAATATGAACATATAAAACAAATTGAAGACAAGAGGCATAGAATTAAAATATTATGTGGCATAGATCTTGAAAAGAAAACAATAAAAACTGACCTTTCAGAAATCTTGTATGAAAATCTTCTTGAAGGAAAGGAAAAATAAGGAATAACTCAAAGAGTTTTGAATATCTCTAAATTTCCTATAGCTCTGAATTTTCTCTTCCTCTTTTCTCCCATCATCCCCTCTTCCCTTCTCTAGTAGGGTATTTATAAGGTTTTGGGAGAGAGGTGTGATAGGGTTTGGAGTCTTAGGGTGATAAAGTTTTAGATGACCTAAACAACTATGATTGCAGAATTCGAATAAGACTGGTATATGGGTGAGGTGTTTCAACCAATACAAAGACAGGAAAAAATGGAAGGCACCAATAGGGAGTGAGGAAGATGTGTGGTAGGGTTTGGAGTCTTAGGGTGATAAATTTTAGATGACTTAAACAGCTACGATTGCAGAATTCGAATAAGACTGGGATATGGGTGAGGTGTTTCAACCAATAGGAAAACAGGAAAAAATGGAAAGCGCCAATAGGGAGTGAGGAAGAGAGTGGGGCCAAGGAGGAGAGAGATATTTTGTTATTTTAATTTTTAGAAAATAATTAAATGGGTCCCATTTAAAATTCCTAACTAGGCTTTCTTAGGCCCATGGAGCTCAATTAAACTTAGTTAGATTCATTTAAGAACTACCCATATTAAATTTAAACAAAATAAAATTTTATTTAATTTTAATTAAATTAATTTCTCAAAAAATTTATTATTATTTTTATTTTTTTCAAGATTATGCCACGGAATTAATAATTCAGCTCCATGCCTCCAATTACATCTTACAGTCATATAATTTTTCATCATCGGGTTTCCCACGGCCTCAATGCACATATTCATCACAAAATGAAAGTCTACAGTTTGCCCCCCACTTTGGCGAAAGTTGAAATCAATGCGAAAGCATTGCTTAAGTTTCGTCAAAGTAAAACTCAAGTTTCTAATAACTATGAAACATTGGCTATGAGGATCAAGTATATCTTGCTCGGTCGACATACTCTATGTTATGAGACTAGCTACGGTCTCATAACAGTAATAACTGTGTCATGTGAAAAATGAGTATATCTTGCTCTGTCGATACACTCTGCGTCATGAGACTAGCTACGGTCTCATAACAGTGATAAATGTGTCATGTGAAATTTGAGTGCATCTTGCTCTGTCAATACACTCTGTGTCATGAGACTAGCTACGGTCTCATGAAAATGGCAACTGTGTGATTTGAAATGTTGTGGATTCGTATTTAGGACCGCAGTCATAAACTACCTACATATCCCCCTCGCTATTCTGAGGAAGAATCAGACCCACTCGTAGTTCGACACTTCAAACTGTGGTGATGCATGTTCTTCTACGCCTTACACACCTACAGGTGACATGTTGATGCGTGTTCTTCTATGCCTTACACAACTATGCCATGTGCCCTAAATAATGTCTAAGGACTTACCAAAAAACATCTGTCATAAAATGTTGTGGGTTCGTATTTAGGACCGCTGTCCTAAACTACCTACGTATCCCCCTCGCTATCCTGAGGAAGAATCAGACCCTCTCGTAGTTCGACACTTGAAACTGTGGTGATGCATGTTATTCTACGCCTTACACACCTACATGTGACATATTGATGCATGTTCTTCTATGCCTTACACAACTATGTCGTGCGCCCTAAACAATATCTAATGACTTACCAAAAAATATCTATTTCATGATTTGAAAAAATTGAGAT